>NC_047663.1:97568525-98243525 GCF_011762505.2 Arvicanthis niloticus
CAGAGGGAGAGAGAGAGAGAGAGAGAGAGAGAGAGAGAGAGAGAGAGAGAGAGAGAGTAGATTTTTTTCCTTCAGTTCTTCTGGACTCTGAGCATGTCTCCAGAAACCTATTCTAAGGTTGAACCTCCCTCATCCTGCCTGGGGTCTGTATTCCATGCTGAGAATCAGTGTCCACACTGCAGGATATTAGGCACTGGTTGCTGTTCCCCCATGGGGCCCCTTTTGAATGCAGAGAAAAATAGTCCTTTGGATGTTTTTCAGCACAAAGGTTTTGGAAGTCAAATCCAAATTAAATTACTTGAACCTATGTAAAGTAGTAGTTCCCTATAAGAGGTGAAATTCCACCTTTTTCTGCCTATCTGGAAAGGAATAGATCAACCAATGAATTCACAAGGCTAGGACATAGAGAGTGTGTTTTTCATGTGGCGAACATAAGCACATAGGCAACGGCATGATAATTAATGCGGTTTGGAAGTTTTGAATCCTAGGTTCATCATATTCAGTGTAGGAAAAGTTCCTCAACTCTTTAACACCACTGTTTCAATTGAGTTTAGATCCCAGTAGGGTCTAAACAGCACAGTATCTATGATTTACCTGGCCGAGTGTACTATCTGGCAGAGTCTCAAAATACATTCTTGTTGGGCCACATCTGGTGGTACAGGTTTTAATCCCAGCTACTCAAGAGGCTACCTTGAACCATGAGTTCAAGGACACCCTGTGCTGCACAACGACACTGCCTCGAAATGTTAAAAGGGAGAAGGAGTTCTGAAGATACAGGCTCAGTGGTGGTTTGCTGATGTAATGCATGCAAGGCCCTAGACTCAGTCCGTAGTACTGAACAAAAGTCATGTACATCAGAAACAGATGCATAGTAATTGCTAGTGAAGTCTTGGGTCACATGAGGCTAAGACTGAATAAAAACCTTAGACAAACACCTTAGTGTTACTGTTCCAGAAGATTTCTGTGACAACTCCTACTCCCATCCCACCCATCCCACCCATCCCAAAATAAGAGCCTAGACAAAAAGACATCTAAGAGAACTCTTAAAACTTGCAATAATGATGCTGGAATGTGTCTCTCCACAATTGATGGCTTCTGCTGGGGGTGTGGTTAGGAAAGAAATCAGCTCTCTTTAAGAGGTTAGCTGGGAGTTTGACCATGCTCTATTTAGTAAAAAATGAACTTGTTTTTCTTCTTTTTGGGGGGTGTGGGTGGTGAGAGTTCAGAATAGGGGACAGATCTGGGAGCACAGGGAAGTAAGTGTGATGGGGGTGCATATGAAATTCTCAGATCATCAATAAAATTCACTGCTAAGAGTTTTCTAAAGCCAGTTAAAGCTAAACTCCGTGGGGCTGGGGAGATTTCTGAATGGCTAAGGCAACAGATCAATGAGTGGAGCATTTAGCTCTCCAGCATGTGACCCTGTGGTCAAGTCCCCTAAACTTACAGCCAGGTGCGGCCACAAACATTCAAAGCTCAATAGTGTGGAAAGAAGAGAGAGATGGATCATCAGAGCTTTGTGACTGCCAGCCTAGTTCCAGATTCAGTAAGGGATGCTGTCTCGGGTGAGCATGGTAGGGAAGATAGAGCAAGCAAAGTCCTCGTCTGGGCTCCACATGCACCCATACATGCATGCATACACCACACACACACACACAATTGATAAAATAGACATTTTTAAGATAAAAGATATTTTGTTGCATATATGATACAGAATAAACATAGTAACATAAAATAAATATATACAATGTCCAGAACAAAGTTCTTGATTGTCTATTCCTGCTCAGGAGCTGAAAGAAGTTAATGCTGTCATGACAAAAATGTAGAGCCCCGGTTGCAAGTCCACCTCAGAATGAAAACTGAGGGCAAATTCAGGATCACTTCCTAGGAGAACACCCAGCATAGACCTCGCAGATTAGAAAAAAGGAAGAAAATTAACGATCTTCCCCAGAAACCAGCAGGAGGAAAGCAAAGAGGAAGCTAGGTGCAAAGTAAAGAGAGAAAAGGAAGTGAGACAAGGTGGAAACCCATACAGCCTGAAAAATAGAAAACATAAGAAATGCAATACAACCCCAAATCGATTTTGTAATAACAACAGCAACAACAATAACAACAACAACAATAATAAGTACATCTACAGCAATGGAGAATAAAGAAGAAAACACAAATTACCAATATGAGGAAAAATAATGGGAAAACAAAATGAAAACTGAAAAACAAGAATCCATAATCAAAATATGTATATCCAAAATAAGGCAAAAATACAAAAAATAAACCTCTCATACATTACTTTTTAAAGAAATAAATATCTGCGGTGGTGTGAAAACGGAGACATGGGATCCCTAGCTCTCACCAGTCAAATAACCTGGCCAGATTGGAAACTCTACTTTCCAGCTCCAGCCCCTAAAAATAAAGAGATAAAGGTGGAGAGACACAAAGAAAACTGACAGCATGGACCTCTGGCCTCCATGTCCATGCACACATCACACACCTGAGTGCACATGAGCACATGCACACACACAGGAAGATAGACATATGGAAAACTATGGTTTCAATTATTTATTTAATTTAATTTATTTAATTCCCATGTGCAATAGCTTGTGAGCTAGGAAGATTGATGTCTTACTGTGTTTTGCATAGCCCTGGGCAGGACAACACCCTGTGTCTAAGAACACACACACACAAGACATCATCAGGATGATATACTGGTTGACAATACTAGGAAATTCCAATGTTACAAGCCTTGCTAGGTTCTCATAAGCTCCTATGTAGGTCTCCTGAATCCTATATCATGTATTTGCTTCATGAATACAACTTTATCTACAGGTTCCAGCTAACAGAATAAAATGGTAACCCTTGTTTGTACTGGAAGGTAACTCCAAAATTGTATTTCAAACCCAGCTCTTCCTGCCAGGCAAAACTCTTTAACAGAATAATCATCCAGAATTCTATAGACAATACATCTCCTACCTCTTATCTACATTAGACTGCAGTTAGGCAATCATGACTTCCATTTCTCTCCAGCAGATGAGGCTGTGTCCTGAAAAGGTGTTTGATGAAAGACTGTATGTGTCGAGTTCTGTGAGCAAGTGTGAGATTTTTGTTGGCCATGCATGATGAAGAACTGTGTGGGCATACTCTTTGCATTCCTGTGTGGCATGTGTGTTTTCTCATGTGGGCGCACTCAATGTTGTGTGTTCAGAAGCTTCCTATGCTCATGTGACAGATACCCAAGCTTTGAGCAGCACACGCCTGCTGATTCTGGATGGATGATGAATGACACCATCACTAAGAGGTGCCTGCCTTCCCCTCATTGCCATCCATCTCCCAGAGATCTCTCGGGGTTGTGGCTCTCCCTAAGCCCTGTGGCTGACAGATAAGTCCCCCAAGAACATATTTTACAAACCTCCACGGAGCCAGTGGATGAATCTGCACCAAAGAGCAGGAAACAAAAGCTCGTCCCTGGGTGTCAGTGGTTTCTACCAGCTGATGAACTGACACTACTCAGGGGTGTTGTCTTAAGACTCAGCACATTTTTATATTTCGAGATGTGTTTGGGCTTCATCAATGTCTCCTAGCTCCTTTGTTCTTGATGTTCATTACGCTGGCGATCAGTCCTGTCAGCCTAAACAGAGCTTGATCCGGACAGCTCACTCTTCAAATGAATGATCCTTACATCTCCTGACACCACTCACATCTCCCTCCCCCGAAATGTGCTCCTTGGCATCTGGCAGAGCCAGTTGTAGCTGCCAGAACTTTCTTAATCCAATAATCAAAACAGGTGCTAGAGAAGTAAATCTATGACTGTTAATTTTCCAAGCCCTGCTCTTCCTTTCTCCCAACTTATATTGTTTGGAAATGAATGTCAGCTTGCTGCTCGGCCCATTAGAGGAAGATGCAAGAAAAAAAAATGGTGGCGATGACTTGCAACTTGGAATATTTTACTACTTCCTGCAGAAATGAAGCTGAGCTTTATTTTGCTCTGTGTTTGGAAGTGTTCAAAGGGTAAATACATTTATATTATATTTTATTTTAATACTATTTATTAGGTGCATGTCCTTGGAAGAGAGGACCTCAGCTAAGGAATTGCCCCCATTAGACTGTCCTGTGTCCAGGTGTCTAGGACATTGCCTTGATTGGTATGGATGCAGGTGAGCCTAGCTTGCTGTGGGTACTACCATCCCTAACCAAGTAGTAGGCTTGCCTGGCCTGTAAAGAAAGAAACCTAAGCATGATCCTGTGAACAAGACAGACACACACACACACACAAAGAGAGAGAGAGAGAGAGAGAGAGAGAGAGAGAGAGAGAGAGAGAGAGAGAGAGAGAGAGAGAACTAGCAAGCAGTGGTCCTCCATGATCCCTGCCTTTGGGTTCCTACCTTGACTTCACTCAGCAATGGATGGTGGCCCAGACGTATAAGCCGAATAGATCCTTTCCTTCCCACGTTGTTTTTTGTCATGATGTCTTATCATAGCAACAGAAATTTAGAAATTTCTTTTGTATCAAGCCTCATAAATGTCCAAGAAGTTACCTAATGTCCATTAAGTTATACAAAGTAACATAATCTCCAAGATCATATATTGATTCCAAACCTCAGGTGGGAGAGTAGAAACAAACATTTTCCAGGTTTTTGGGTAACAGAAGACCTGGTAGTTTGAGGTCATCTAATCTAAAGATTTTTCACCAAAGCAACCAATGGAACCAACCAGGGGTCACTTATAAAACGGCAGTTCAGTTTAAACCCCTCTCCCAATTCGAGGGATGTAAAGCACCCAAGTGACTTGCCTTAAAATTAGGACTGAGGGTCATAAAACTTTATTCAATAGAGACAATAAATCCTGAAAAATAAATTTCAGTTCTATTTTATGTCCAGACAGGGAGTGGGGGGGAAATGAAAAGAAAATGGTGACATGGGCAAGGAAAGGAAAAATAGAAAGCATGGATTAGCCTGTCTACGATGACGGGTTGTGTTCTAAACATTCTGTATTTTATCCAAGGACAGACATGACAGAAAGACAAGACAGAGATGAGGTGAGGGTACAAAGTCAGAGAAACATGCCAATGTGTAGGAAGGTATAAAAAGACACCAATAATCATAGAAAGTCAGAGAAAGAATGGGCATTGTCCTCTGGGGCCATGCTAACAAAGGTCTACAGACTGGGTGGCTTAAACACACATGTATTGTCATTTCCCTGATCAGACATCTTCAGGTCACTATGGGGGAAGGGTCTATTCCTGGTTTTCTTCCTTGGCTTCTACATAGCTATCTTTTCCCTGTTCCTCTCTCCCAATACCCTCTTGCAGACCTTCTGTGGAGCCACCTGCTGCTCACTTGTCTCCTTCGCAAAATGTTCCCTGGAAGTGACCATACACTTGCTGAGGTACCCTTCCGGTCTTCATCCACGTTGGGATATAGTAAACACACACACTCTATGTCTCTCTCTGTGTCTCTGTTCGTCTTTGTGTCTCTGTCTGTCTCTCAGTCTCTGTCTCTCTGTTTCTCTCTCTCTCTCCTCCCTCACTAGATCAATGGCATCAATGGCTTTCTTCTGGTAAACAGTACTACATGAATTTCAACTGTCATCCAAACTACAAATTACCAAATAATGTATGAGAAATTGAAGAGAAATCTTTTCACCCTAGGTTCATGTATTTAGGAGAAAGTAGTCTTTAGAAAAGATATGGTAGAGAAGGTGGCAAAATCTCATTCAATCTCCCACCAACTATAAAGAAATAGTTTATATTACTTTTCTCATTGCTTTCAGTAGCCCCAGTCACTGCCAATTTTATTACTATTATGATTACTGCTACCATAATAATAACTATTAATATTAATCATCACCAACATTTTAAAAACATATAGTGAACATTAAAACAGCCTTCCTATATTCCAGGCATGACATTAATTACATTGCCTGTTGAATTTGCAAAGTAAAACTAAGAATGACTTAACTTTTAACTCCATCCACTGATGAGATATAAAGGCTGAGAGAAGACTAGCTCCACCATGAGTCACGGAGATGATGCTTGGTAGAGCTGGTAGTAAGCCAGGTGTGCCTTACCTCAAGCATCAACCCCATAAGACATGGACTGTGCAACTGGAGATGCCTTAACAGTTAAAAGCCCTTCTGCTTTTTAGGGGACCAGATTTCAGTTCCCAAAACCCACACTGGGCAGTCTGCAGCCACCTATAACTCCAAGTCCCAGGGTTCCAGTGTCCTCTTCTGGTAGCATAGGCATCTATACATATATGTGCAAGTTCTCTCACACACGTACATAAATAAAAGTAAGAATTTTATTAGTTAATAATTTTATAAATGCATATACTCTATCAGTGATCAAATGCATAGTCTCTCTCCTCCAGATCCTCTCATACTACTTTCCCTCACAACTTCATGGACTATCTTTTACATTTGAGTCCACTTACTGCTACCAGTATGTACATGGATTCAGGGTTATCCACTAGATCATAAACAGCTTATCAGGGGTAGCATCCCTGAAGAAAACTGAAACTGTCTCAACCCTAGAAGCCATCAGTTTCTAAGAGCTCTTCAGCTGAGAGTGGAACTTCAGGAGCCCCCTTGTCCATCCACACTGGGATTTGGGCTAGCTTGGTCTTGTGCAGATCTTGTACATGCAGTCACAGGTGATGAAGTTCCTGTGTACAGCAGCCCTGGCCAAGAAAAAGCACACTTCTTTCATCCCTTGATTCAAAATAATTGTTTAGCAGACCTCCAGAGGCAACTTTACATTCATGTTCTGTGGACTGAAGAAAATAACGATCCCAGCAGGCTACTGTAAAATGTTTAAATATTTGTATGACTTTGTTTTCTGAAAATCACAGTGACACTTGTGCACTCCTATCCATGTGGCATCTTTTCTGGAACTAACTCAATATTGAAGTCATGATAACTGGTGGCATTTGAATGCAGGGAGATATTTCAGTGATTCCAATATTTTACAAGAGCTGCTGCCCTCAGCTTGGGATTCAATCATTAGAGTTGATCTTCTTTAACTAATTTGTTTATTTGGTATTTTATGAAGGTATGGATGACAGTGAAAATATGCATTTCTTTTTCTTTTTCTTTTTCTTTTGGTTTTTCGAGACAGGGTTTCTCTGAGTAGCCCTGGCTGTCCTGGAACTCACTCTGTAGACCAGGCTGGCCTTGAACTCAGAAATCCACCTGCTTCTGCCTCCCAAGTGCTGGGATTAAAGGCGTGCACCACCACCGCCCGGCTTATGCATTTCTTTAAGGTGTATAATCTGATGATCTTCACATGATTATACAATGTGGAATAAAAGCACAATTGAGCTAATTGAACAACTCCCATCACCTCAAATAGTTACAATTTGCATCTGTGTGTTTGAATATGCTTGTGAAAATGAATACTTAAGCACCAACCTCTTATAAAATATCGAGCACTCAATTAACTATTGTTAACTTCTTTCACTAGAATTCAATTCATACAACTCCTGTGTTTCTGGTGACCATAGCTGGACCAAGAGTTTTGTGTGTGTGTGTGTGTGTGTGTGTGTGTGTGTGAGAGAGAGAGAGAGAGAGAGAGAGAGAGAGAGAGAGAGAGAGAGAGAGAAAGTATGTGCACGTGCACATGCATTTTTTCATTGCTATAACAAAAGCAACTTAAGGAAGGATTAGTTTTAGCTCATAATTTGAGTGTATAATTTATTATGTGGTGACAGTCATAATGGCAGAAGCAGGTAGAAATAAATGCTAGTGTTCCGTTTGCTTTTTTCTTTTTATTCCTCCCAGGACCCCAGCCCATGGAATGATACTGCCTAATTTGAGGTGTGTCTTCCCACTTCAATTAGCCCAATCCAGGACTCCCTCACAGACCTGCCTAGTGATGTGTCTCCTAGGTGAATCTAGATTCTGTCAAGTTGACAGTCAGCATTAACCATCACGGCATTCAAGGCTGAGTGGCCTTGGAAAATATTCTCCTGATTTCTAATTAGACAATTTTTCTAGTATATCATAATTGCTCAAACATTTAGCTCAAATTTTCAATATGTGTCTCATGGGGTTGCTATGAGAATCAGTAAGAGCCAGAGTCACTGCTATATCTTTAGGGATAGCTTGTCCCTAAACTAACTGGACGTTGTGGCAGTTCTTTGGGGTCACAGTTACTTCAGCCTTGCACAACTTACATAGTTCTTTCTGGCACTGTGAAAGCGATCATAGAAAGGTGACTTTCAGGTTAGATTCGGCTTGATTCCAAGCCCTGTGTGGGAAGTGTTTGGCATCTTCAGCATAGGGACTTGACTTTCAACCTCTGATAGGCAACTAAGGGCAACAGCAATAACCTATATTGTTTTGGGAGTCAGTTGGACTACTCTGGGCAACAACCTGAAAGGAAGTTTGTCATACCTGCTACATGAGTTTTGTAAATTGTCTATGCTCCTGTGTAGAGCATTGTCTACCCACGTGGTATAACTTTATCAAACATCTTTGATGTTCTCTATTTTGTCTTCTCCCTTCCAATCAGAATGCTCCTTCCTGTTTTCCCACGTCCTCTTCACATCACCTATATTCCGTTATCCCACTTCTCTGTCTCCTGCAATGTTCTGTTTTGACTTTCCTGGCTTCTGTGATTACTCCATCTTACATAGTATGGAAATGGAGCTAGGAACTGCAGAGGAGAGAGAACATGCAATGGTTGTCTTTCTGGATCTGTGTTGTCTCATTCAATATGATCTCTTTTACTCCCATCATTTACCTGAAAATGTATTATTTCATTTTCTTTACAGCTGAGTAGTGCTTCATTGTACACAGTGGCACTGAATAGTGCTACATTGCATGTATACAATGAAGTGGCACTCATATATTTGTGGAGAGCAGTGCTGTCAACTTGGAGTTAAAACCCACTCAATAGGATAGACGTTGTGTGCAGAATTAAAAACATAGCCAATTACCTGGATCTTGTGATGTCAAGGATCTTAGAAGAGTACATACTACCCCCACCTTAGTAAATCAATATACTTCCTAACTTATTTTAAGACTTATCCTTATACCCACAAATAAGTATAAGTCAATCCTCATCAAAGAAGCTTCTTTTCATAGCAAATGGAGACAATTACAAAAAAAACCCACAACATATCATAAAACAAACACATCTAAAACCAAAACTCCCTCACAAATGATCAGGGAACACTGTGGAAAGACTGTAAGAGCCAGGGGACCAGGAGTTCTGCTGTGAGATTGTGTCTACTGGAAACAAAATGGAAGTTATGTCCATAACTGAACAATATGACCACCTAAACAAGACCTAAACAATAGTACCCAATGTGGTGAGGGAAACCTCAGGACCCTACTTTCTGACAAAGAACTTTAGGAAAATAATAGTTGCTGAGAGAGGAAGAATCCTCTCCCAGAGACGAGTCTCAGAATTGGTTATCTAATACAAAGTGGGCAGCCCTGAAATCAAATGCACACAAGCCACTGCAAATGGATTCAGTGAGTTATGTTTATATATTTCTGTTTTTATGTATTGGTTACAACAACAATTAGAAAGGCTGCAAATTTGAGGGGGAGGTGAGACATGGAGTAGTTGAGGGCAGGACAGGAAAGGGGGAAGTGACATACTATATTTTATTTTTAAATCTTTAATGTAATAAATAAAGAACCAGCTTCAGTAAACTATAGCCCAGACACCAAGTCCGTCAACCACCTGCTTTGTAAATAAAGCTTTGCTGAGACACAGACACACCCATTCACTAACAAATTGTTCAAGGCTGTTTCCCCACTTCAGTGGCTGAGAGAAATGATAGAAATCAAACATTCTTCAAAGCTAAGTATATTTTACATTTTACCCTTTACAGAAAAAAAATATACTGCCCAATGGTTTTTGGTTTAGTTTAGTTTGGATTTTGTTTTTTGAAAAAGGTCTCTGGTAACCCACGCTGGCCTTAAACTTGTTATGCATCCAAGGAACCTGAACTTTACCTGTTCTTGATTCTGCCTTCTCAGTGCTGGGATTTTAGGCCTGCATTTCACCCTGGTTTATGTGCTGCTGAGTATCAAACCTGGGGTCCTGTATATACTATGCAAGTTGTGCTGGTTTAAATAATTATGCCACCTTAGAGTCATCTGTTTGGATATTTAGTCATCCGAGTGGCACTGTTTGAAAGGATTAGAAGGATTAAGAGGTGCCACCTTGTTGAAGGAAGTATGTCACTGGGGCAGTTGGGCTTTAAGGTGTCAAAAGTTCATGCCAGGCCCAGGGTATCTCTTCTCTTCTCTTCTCTTCTCTTCTCTTCTCTTCTCTTCTCTTCTCTTCTCTTCTCTTCTCTTCTTTCTCTCTCTCTCTCTCTCTCTCTCTCTCTCTCTCTCTCTCTCTCTCTCTGTGTGCATATCAGGGTGTATCTCTCAACTATTTCTCTAGAACCTACTATGCCTGCCCCCATGGTCCCTACCTTTATGATAATGGACTAAGCTTCTGAAATTGTAAGCAAGCCTTCAACTAAATGTTTTCTTTTCTAAGAGTTGCCAAGTTCATGGGGTCTTCTCACAGCAATAGAACAGTGATCAAGATAAAAACTGAAAGACATCCCAGGCCCCTGACCAATAATATAATATTCTGTTCATCATTCAGGCTCCCAATAAACATGCTTGAGCATTCTAATGCTATATTATACTAAATACTTGCAATAGAAAGGAATTCAGAGCATATTAATGCCATATTGTACTAAATACTAGCAACAGAAATGTATTCAGGACTTCCATAAAAGTTGGGATGGAAAAAGGCAGGATAAAAGATTGAGGAAACCTCTCTGAGAATAGAAATTGGAAATTCTCATGCCACCAGAATCCTACCAAGGAGTTTTTGAGGGTCATGTAAACTGGAGGACACTCTGAAGAAATTATTGCCCCCTTTTTTTACATATGTATCCCTATTTATTTCTTTAACATCATCATTAAGGAACCTGCATATAGTCTTTTCATTGTACTACATGTACTCACCACCGATATTTAAATAATAAAAGCAGGGAAAATACTGACATGCCTGATATTCCTACAATATCAAAATAAAGACAGTCTTAGGAAGATAGGATAAGAAAGGCGTCCTTGATTTAGAAAGAAGATCTTCGTAGAGATTCCTCTGGACCCATCATTCAACTACGCAACCTTGAATGAGTCATTCTACCTCTCTGATATTTCCCATCTGTTTTCTCTCTGCCTGAAGTGTTCTGGCTGGGACAACTCATCCTTTTAAAGCTCTCCATGACTGACTACTTATAATCATTCAGGTATTGGCTCAAGTGTTACTTCATAAGAGCAGCCATACTACCCCTCCCTTCTGTAATCTCCACAGTTTCACTCAAACAGTGAAGTCCATGGCCTTTTGAGAATTACTCTATTGACCTTGTCCTAATGTTTTCATTGTCCATCATCCTTCTAGCCAAAAGTTTGTTCCTCAAAAACATGGAGGTATCATATAAGATACCCACATATAGGTATTATATGAACCCTAAACCCAGAATTTAATAATACAACCGACTTGGGGTGGGAACTCAACAGACACTTGTTGAAGGACTAAGAACTGAATGTGTGCATTAATGAGTGATCTACATAATAGAGCCAATACTCTTTGTAAGAGGATAATTTCATAACATTAGAGAGATATAATCAAAATTGTGATTTGCTCTCCAGACCTCACTGAAGAAGTAAATATTCCTACCCAAGAAAAGACATGCTATTGCCCCAAATAAAACAGGAGGCCTTAAAGATGACCACACAAATCAGTTTGTCTTGTTCTTTCTGATGCTACAGAAAATTCTCAAAGTATTAGGAATACACATACTCACAGACTTGTACTGACACAATTGCATGGATGTCCCCACATGCACCCCAGCTTTAATCACTCCAGTTCCTCTAATGTACCTCTATATGATCTCTAGGTGTGGAGGATCTGAGTAACGGCAGACATCTTCCCAGATCTTTAACTCAAATGTGTTTGTCCTTTCATAAAAGCCAGTCTGTAGAATGGAAGGAGATGAACATGAGTTCAAGACATGTTTTGTGTTTCCATGTTTGTGCTTCCTGTTTCCAATGTGGACCTCTCTTCCTCTGTTTGCAGGACACCTCCTCCTTATTTCACTTCACATAAATCTCACTTGTCACATTTCAGTTACAAATTCAGCCATCAAAAAGCCTTTCCTGACCTCCATCCTCAAACCCAGAACAGTGCTTTGTTATGCATAATTAGTCTGCATTAATCTGCATTCTCCAGAGAAGCATACATAGTAGGGTAAATATAATAAGAGACTTAATATGGGAATTGCCTCACCCAATGACATAGAAATTCAGAAGCCCCATAATGTGTCACATGCACAGGAATCAGTTTATATCTGGAGACCAAATATCAGGGTTTTATGATGTCCAAGGTCAGGAGAAAACAATGTATCAGCTCAGAAAGAAAGAAAATTCATGTTTTCTTTACTTTTCTGTTCACATGAAGCTTCAGCCAGTTGCTGATGCCCATCATATGCATGGGGGTGATCTTCTCTGTTTGGTCAACTAATATAAATGGTAACCTCTTCCGGAAATATTCAAGGACACACCTAGAAATAATTTCACTTTCTTTCTGGGTATCTTACTCAGTCAAGTTTATACATAGAATAAACCCCTGTACCTGTTTGATATGGTTCAAAATAATGAAGAATTTAATAATTTATATTGGATTAAGGCTTTCTCCCCTCTTGAGCTTGTGTTTAAACTTGGATGGATCCCTAATTCTAACACCTATGTTAACCATATGTGATTTCTGAGCATTACAGAGTTCTTTTTTTTTTTTCATGCTTCTCTCTGTTTCTTTCACAGAGAAAATTCAAGACTTCCAAGTGACTGTTCTGGACCCCAGTTGCACATATTATGGCTGAGCTCCTGGAAATTTGATTGCTTTCCCTAGGGAGATGTGAATTAAAATATGTTCATCCAAGATGGAGCGCCAACAGCAGAGCAAAGAGCCGTGACCAGTTAACCGATGAGTTTGTTGGACTTGTTACTTGCAGGAGAATGCCGACACAAAAGCAAATGACTCACCAGAAAGTTTCACCCCCAAATGGGTGAGAGACGGCTCTGTGAAAGCCGCACTGTTAGAGTGTATCCTTCTGTTTGACCTTCTACCTCTCACACAGTTCATCACTTCTCAAGATCTCAAGCAGCTGAGGGCAGCATGGAGTAATGGCTGGAATTCAAGGGGAGCCCCCAAGATGCATAATGGGATGGTCGTGTTCTCCCCTTTAAAAAGAAAGCTATACTACACCACTTGGAGGATATGAAAGGAGGTTTACCCTGTACCCATTTTTCTGAAAGTAGTGAGCCCTTTGTAGCCTCATGACCATCTTATATTTACCCTGCCATCTTGATGGGGTAAAGAGAAGACTGTTCTACAGACTCTTGGCTCTTTTCTGCCTTACACAAATTCATCTAATTTTTAATTAATACTTAATTAGGAACTCTTTCAAAGCTTCCTTTCCCTCGGGGTCCTGATGGTCTTAGCAAAACAAGATAAAGAGGGCAAAGTGTTTACTGGGAAACAGTGCTTGCTGCACCAGCATGAGGACCTGAGTTTGGATCCCCTGCACCTACATAAGAAGACAGGTATGACCACGCTTGCATTTAT
Organism: Arvicanthis niloticus; assembly: GCF_011762505.2. Taxonomy (NCBI): domain Eukaryota; kingdom Metazoa; phylum Chordata; class Mammalia; order Rodentia; family Muridae; genus Arvicanthis; species Arvicanthis niloticus. The sequence continues at coordinate 97,582,171 of NC_047663.1, forward strand.
AATCCCAGTGTTGGAGGGGTGAGACAGGAGGGTCACTGGAGCTCCCTGGGTAGTGAGTCTCCCCAGACACTGGTGAGTTCCAGGCTCAGTGAGATATCCTGTCTAAGAAGAATAAGATGGAGAATAATAGAGCAAGACACTTGACATCCTCATCTGTTACTTGCACCTGTGCACATGGGCACATACATTTGCACATGTGGATAACATATACAAAAATATGAGTGACCGTAGAATTTTCCTATATATTTTTGAAAGAGATGTATTTCCCGAGAGTGGCTGGTGAAAGGCCACTTGCCTTCCAAATCCTATCTCAGTACGAAGCGCCTGAGGTTATTACCCCATTGCCCAGGTCAGCATTGCAAATACTCAGGGCGGGAGGTTAAGTTCTCTCTCTTAGCATCACGTCATTTGTCGTGAGGGAACAAGAATGCCAACAGTATGAGAATTACAATCCATTCCATTTTCCCAGAGAACTCATTCTGTTCTTCTCTAAAAGACAGATGCTCAGAGCGTGCACTTGGAAATAGTCCCCAAGTACTATTCAAGGTCATGTGCTAAGTTGGACCTTATTTTTCTTTGCAAATGCCTTCGACTTGGTGGGACAGAGTGCACCAGCTCAGAGTCCGGGAAACCAAGAGGAAGGATATTTAAAAGAATGATTATCTTAGGGGTGCTAACCCTTGAAAGAAAGAGATTATCACGTCAACAAAATGTTCTTGTCTCTCTTTTCTCCTCTGGCATATGACTGCATTGGTGTGAGCTGCTTCCTCTCCATTACAACCCGTTCACCCATCACTAACTCTGAAAAGGACATCTTTAACCTTCTGTTTTAGGTAGCAGTGTGGTCCTTGCTCACAGAATACAACTTTCTGCTATTTTGAAAAGAGCCAACTAGTGACTGTGCTAACTGGGGTTATGGCCCCTCCAACCCTCCTGGAGAGCCCAGAAAGATCATATATTCCTGGTCTATGCCCTAGCAACCTCCAAAACACCAGCATCTATGGAATTTGAGTGCCGTTGCTGTCCCTCAGGAAACAGTCTTTCAGGCTCAAGCATGATTTATTAATTTTGCTGCTTTGGCGGGGTCATTTATCAAAATTCCCTCAACAGTTCAATTAGGAACGGCCTGCCTCCCAAATTGGGGTTGGTTTTCTCATCTTCCCAAGCCAGCTTGTGGTCTGCATCACTGCCTTGACCACCCTTGGTTTGGGGAGTACCAGATGAAATCAATCACACCTCCCACTTATCGACTTCACAATTTTCGCTGCACGAAGACACCACTGAGGAGATGGAGCAGATAAATGTTTGCCCTTTTCTGTGGCACCTGATTGCTGCTCCTGCAGAACTGAAGGATGGAACTACGTCCCCCCCAACCCACTGACTTCCTGGCAGTTCTGCTTCCTAGATCCACACCCACAATGAGAAATAAAAATGCATGGAATCCTTCCTCCTGAAGACTGCACCTTCTCTGAAACTATTGTTTATAACAATGCCCCATTCGTCTTTCTCTTCCATTTCGTTCTCCATGTGATATCCAGAAGAATAACTGCAAAATGCAAATATGATATCACTACTTTCTCATTCAAAACTATCAATGGTTCCATACTATCCCAAAGAAAAAGCCAAACATGGTTTTTGTAATATGCATGTGCGAGAGTGTGCACCTGTATATGTGCGTGCACGTGCATGTGTGCATGCATGTATACGGAGTCCAGAAGTCAATTCCAGCTGTCATGAGCCATGTATTTTGGCTTTTGAGCCAGGGTTTCTCACAGGTCTTTAACTTACCAAGTAGCCAAAGCTGACTGAGAAGCAAGCCTCAAAGGTTTTCCCATCTCTACCTCCTAAGCGCTGTGATTGTACATGTGGGCCAGTCACAGATGGATACATGGATTTTATATGGATTCTGAGGATAAAGTTAGGTCTTTGTACTTGCAAGGCAAGCTATCTTCTCAGCCTCAGAAAACTCAAGCTCTATAACGTGGGTAGGGGGACCTATTTTGGACTCTAAGCTCCACAGTACCTCGGATCCTAGAAGAGAACAAGGACAGTAAGCCTGGATCCTGCTCTTGCCTCACACTCACCTCCTGCTTTCTGTTTCATAGTCTATTCTGAGCAACACCAAGCACTTTCACTCCTCCCATTAGCCATACTGATTTTCAATCACTCTCCTTCCTTCCCTGTGCTCCCATTGTGTAGAGATGCACATAACACAAAATTAGCCATCTCAGCCACAGTTGCATACACAGTTTGGCAACTGAGTCCATCCTTAGTTTCATAGAACCTTACCACCAACCGCCTTTGATAGTCTTTTCAAGTGGTAAAACTGAAGCTGAGGGCTGGGAAGGCAGCTCGCTCAGTAAAACACTTGCTTTCTGAGCACGAGGGCCTGAGTTCAGACCCCAGAAGCCATGTACAAATCTAGGCATGGTGCCACGAGCTTGAGATCCAGCTGCTGTGAAAATGGAGATTGGAGAATTAGGAATTCAAAGTAGCCCTCAGCCATACACCGAGAACAAGGCTGATTGGGGCTACCTGATACCCCATTCCAAAACAAAACAAAAATCAAATGAAACATAATATAGGCTATCTGTGCTGCCTAATAGGCCTAATAGGTGCCTAATAGGTGTAAAAGTCTTCATTCTAGAAATATTTCCCAACTGACTTCATCCTGACTCTTTGAACCGATCAACCAACTGGGCTTCTTTACCTTACAGGTAACATGGCTAGAATTACCATACACAAATTCTAGTCCCATAAATTCTGGCTAATTCCCCTTCTTTATCTAGGCCACCTTCTAAAGCCCAACTTTACCTTCGTCTTGATAGCACAGCTAAGAAGAGACTAAGTCTCCCAGGAATCATCATGCAAGATGACACTTCTTACATAATGAGTCGTGCATGTAATTTCTAAATCCTGGCAATCTGTGTTTGGAGAAGGCAAGGCCTCTCTACCTGTTTCTAGAACCCAGAATCCTGCAAAGTAGGTCTTCAGCAAAGCTTTACTGAACAGGTCCTAATAATCAGGCAAAGGATGAGTGGATAAGCCTGCAGTCCTACCATCCTAGCTTGCGGCTTACGTGTTCTCAGCTGAGTTTACTGCATTTTGATCCTGACAGCCATGATCCCACAACTTATTCATTACACAGCAAGTGACAGGCTGGTGCAAGTGACAGCGACCTGTTTGTTGGCAGTGCCACTGCACTTTGATGGACTTCCAGAGTAATTCAACATTATTATGTGTCAGATATAATTTATGGTTTAATACAATGCCAGCTTTATAACTGTATTATTGCCATATATTTACATCTGGAAAAAAATAAATCACAGCGAAATTTTCCACTTTGAAAGACTTCATGTGGGATTAAGTACGAGCCAAGCAAGGTTGTTTGCTCAAGCTATGGTCGACGACAGCACCAGGCTAGCCCTGAAAAACAGGACTTATTGGCTAATTACTTTTCTACTTTATCAGTTCTGCCTGGTCCCTCTTCCTCCACCTACACCCTAAAAATTATTTTCCACTTTCATCTTTTACTTCTTAAATATGCAGTGTTATTTACTCTGCCCTTGGGAATTTAGGAGAAATTTTCTTTAGAAAGCCTGTGACATTATAGACAGTATCAAGCCACCTAGACATCTCCTGGATATAGTGAGGCATTGAATGATGTATGACGCAACATGCAGTGTCCCACAGGCCATGCTGCAGCCATCTGGGGTCCTTTGTTGTTGTTGTTATGTTTCCTTGTATCAGAGATATCTTTACATACAGTAAACTGACCACCATCATTTCCATACAGGAAACCACGTTACCTACAGACAATACCATATTCCCCCTTCATGGGTATTTTTTCCAATTTTTCATTTAAACAGTAGCGCAAAGAATATCTCTGGGTGTGTACATTTAGGTGTTCATGTGTGTGTGCGTGTGTGCAGGTACACATATGTGCACATGCATGTGAATACCAAAAGTTGACTTCGCATGTCATTTTCAATTGGCATTTATCTTTTCCTTTTTTTTTTTTTTTTTGAAACAGGTTCTCTCACTGAACCTAGAATTCACTGATTCTTCTAAGCTGGCTGGCCAGCAAACCTCAAGATCCTGCTCTCTCTGCCTCCCTGAGCAGAGATGATAGGCAGCAATCACTGCTTCTGGCTTTCTGTGTGGCTGCTATATATCCAAACTCAGGGCTTCCTGCTTGTGCACAAAGTACTTTGTCATCTGAGCCATACTCCCAGTCCCTGAGAACAATCTTTAGGTAAGTCTTTGCAGTTCTACAGGGTGGTTTTTTGTCGGTTATTGTTTTAGTTTTTTGTTTTTGGTTTTGCTTTTCTGCTCTTTTGTCTTGTTTTGCTTGTTTGCTCTTTTGTTTTGTTTTGATTTTTTTTATTCAATTGAGAGCAATCCCAAAGTGGAATTCCTGATCAAGGAGGAAACGTTTTTAAAGCATAATGTCACCTTTCACAGCATAAACTGACATGAAATCTTGTATTCAGCTTCTAATATCCCCTCATGGGTCACCTCCTCTTTAAAGTTCTCCTGGACTTACAAATGCTATGCTGTTAACAGATTTAGCCATGGTTACTGTGAGGCTAACTCTGTTTTTCACATAAGCGTTATGTGCCTTAGTTTAATCATGTGCTCATCTCTCCATGGGAATAAACTAAAAACACCTACAGGGAGCATGGTGTGAGCTGCTCAGCAACATGTTCCCAACATCCAACACATAGCAGCTTATATACATATACATATAAATACACATGCACATGCACGTGTATATGCCCAGGCACAGGTGCAGACACAGACACATACATATATGCACTAACTCTAAATATTCAAGAAATTATTGGTAAAACATAAAAATGCTTAGTGTAATACCAAGCAAGAAATATCTTCAATTTACTGTCTCATCAGCTATGGGGAAACCCTATATGAATTTATCAAAAGTGGAAAGAGTGTGTGTGTGTGTATCCTCTAAATAAAATAACCATTTACCAAGAAGAGGAAGATTAGTTCCCAGGATGATTTAGGCTAAAGTGTCCCTTGGAAATGATGGAAGCTCACAGGGCTGCCTGCATAGGACATTGAGCGCCCCACCCCCACCCCCCGAAGACTTACAGGTTTTAAGCATAAGCCTGGGACAGCTCACACCTGGATTGCAGGATGGAATATAACATTGGATGCCTCTTTCTCTTCCTGAATCCTTTTCCCCATATTTAATCCATCACCAAGGGCTCTATGGTCAGTCCTAAAATTACCCAACTCCATCCACTGTTCTTCTGTATCATGAATACCTTCCCAATTGAAACAGCCCTGAGCTTCTCCCTGTTGTATAGCTAGGCTCTTATTGTATTTGTCTACATCCCCACCACCCAGTAGTATCTCATATAGGAAACAGTAAAAGGGGGAGGGGAGAAGGGAAGAAAGAATGATTGTATGCACAGGGAATGGAATAGAGGAGAGGAGCAAAGAAAGAGGTAGAGGAATGAGAGTAAGAGAGAGAGGAAGAAAGCAAACGAGAGGATGTGATGAAAGAAAAGAAGAAGGGAATAAAAGACAGGTGGGGAGGAGAGGGCAAGGGAAGAAGAAGGAGGAAGGGAAATAGGGAGTAAACAACTAGTGTGGTTAGAACTGGGTCAAAGCACTTGCAAAGCAAACAAGGCTGAGTTCAGATTCCCATCATCCATACAAAAGTTTGGCAGTAGCCAACTTTCAATCCCAGCAACGGGGAGGCAGAAATAGGTAGATTTCTATGAGTTCAAGATCAGCCTTGTCCACATAATGAGTTCTAGGACAGCCAGGATGACATAGAGAGACCTTGGCTCAAAATCAAACAAACAAACAAACAAACAAGAAAAACCAGTGGGCTTGGCCTATAGCATAACATTGAAACAGGGAGGGGAAAGAACAAGACATGGAAAGTTTACAGGCCACCCAATCTAGCTGAAATGGTTTCTGGTTCACTGGGAAGTGGAAAGCAATTGAGGAAGATACCTGACATCCTCCTCTGGCACACCCATGGACATATGCACGTGTAACACACACACACACACACACACACACACACACACACACACACACACACCACCTGTGGGTTTAAGTAACCCTCATTCAAAATGCTTAGAACAAGAAGTTATTTGGACTTTAATTTTTTGGGAACAATTGCATAAACATAATTAGATATCTTGTGGATAGGATACAAGTCTGAACACAAAATTCACTGGTTTAACACACTTTATCTACATAGTCTATAGATTATTCTACACAGCATGGGTACCATACCAACATTCCAACTGCAAGATCAGGGATTTTCCACATACAGAGTTCTTCAGATTTTGAGTCATCTCATACCCTACATTTTTGGATGAAGGTTATAAAGATCTATGAAAGGTCTATGAAGACTCTATCACTGCTCTCCAAAATCCCACAAGCATGTTATTTAAGCATGTTTTATTAAAAGCCATAAATCAGGTAGATTCAAAGAGATCACTTTTTTGAAAGTATTTGAAAATATAACCTACCTTTGGAAAAAATAGAGTTCATTCATTTTAATGGTGTGTTTTCCTCAATGCCACAAATAAAATTTTACTTAGTGTCCTGGAATTTGAGATTTTGGAGTGACTTGGAAGACTAAGATATCCTGATAACATGTGAGAATGAGAAAATAAGATCAGAGAGGAAGACAAAATGGGCTAAAGACACACAACATCAGTACATCAGAGACCCTAATTTCAGTGCCCCTGAAACTTCACCATCTCCTCTCCCCTTAGTCTGTCTCTTTTACAGACATGTAATTGACATCTAAGAGGAAGTGGTAGCAATCTCATTTCATGATGAAAAGGGACAGGAAGGGTGTTCATTGGCATTGTGCAATTTATGATTCATTACTCCAAGATCAGTGGATATAATTAGTGACCCAAATTCAAGTAGATAAAACGGTTTGGCCCTTGTTTAAAATCTTGTCTTAAAATTGAGTAATTTCCCTTCCTCTCGACAGAGTGCCTCTGAGGGTCATATTTAATGATCATGTATCCCGGTGTGCAGTGACCCCAGGAGAACATGAGAGGACCTTGTAAATTGCACTCTAACTAATTTGCCCATCCGTTGGCATTCCCTTACCCACCTTGCATGTTATTTCATGAACTCTTAATAATGAGTCTCATGTTTATACAGTACTTCCTTACACAAGATGCTTTTGAGACACAACCCATGTCTGAAACACAGAATCAAATCAATAAATTTTTGCTAAAACTATTTTAATGAGACTATTTGATAGACATCTCATTTCCCAGACTACTGAGTGGAAAAGTCAAAGCATTTCACATAGCATCAGGGCTTGGAGAGTTGGTTTCCACAACCTCAATTTAGATTTCAGTTCTGGCTACTTGTCTTTTTCTCTTTCTCTCTTGATTGTAAGGTTGAGTTCAGACTATTAAATTTTAAAAGAAAAAAAAAAAAGATGTGAAGCAATACTTTCTCCGAAGATAGAGATATAACCCCTTGCACACAATGTTCTTCTGCAAAATAGAAAACTTTTTCAAAATAATTTTGAGGGTCAAGCCCCCTCTAAGGGAAAGGCCTAACATGATGTTTCCCCTGAAACCAATCTATAAGCAAGATGGAAGAGAAATTTCTGAGAGAAGAGGAGAAGACCTTTGGGGCAGTCATGGATTCATAACAGTTTAGAACAAGGAGAGAACTGGAGACCTTCCAGCTCTAGTGATATGTGGAAGCCCCCAGGCTCCCTGGAGTTGATTGAGTCAGAGCTGCAGTGAATGAACCATCAGAAATGGACCAGAATCACCCGGCTGTGGGAGGTACCTCCTACATCAGGCCTTCCAAGAAGGACCATCCTGATCAACGCTTTCAGTCTTGGTACTACTGGCATGTAGGTCCTGGAATTCTACACTGTATATGGGGCTTTATGCTGTGCAGTGTAAGGAGGCTAGCAGCCTTTCCGGGATCTACACACCAGATGCCAATAGACCTACCCCCGTTCCAGATTTTTGTTTATTTTGGTCTGTGTTTGTTTCCCCCCTCCTTAAGACAGTGTCATAGTTTTCTTTCTGTTGCTGTGATAAAATAACCTGACAAAATGTAGCAGCATAAGGGATAGAAACATTATTCATCTTTCAATCCCAGGCTACAGTCTATTACTGAGGGAAAGTCAACCCACAAACCCATATAAAATACACAGTTAAGAGTAGAGAGAAATAAATACATAGATGGGGCTTGCTTTTCTTCCACTCAGATAGCTTCTTTCGTTCTCATATAGTTCAGGAATCCCTGCCTAGGGAATGGTACTTCCCACATCCAGAGTGGGTTTTTCCTCTACCTAGGGAATGGTGCTACTCACATTCAAGGTGGGTCTTCCCTCATCAATCAGTAATCGTGACAAACTCCTTATATTTTGTTGTTTCTAATAACCACCTAAGTCAATTAGTGCTATCTATAGGCTCATATGTGTCTGGTTATCCACTGGGACACGAGCAACCAAGCCAGGTCCTAGAGTAACTCTTTCTCCCTCAGCAGCTATCAAATGCCAATGGCTCTAAAGCTAGGGTTAGGACACTAGGACCTCCTCCATGATGTATGCTGCAAGTTTTACTGGTTTGATCATGTGTAGGTCATATGTGTGTAACCACAGCCATTGTAAGCTGATACGTAGAGCAGCCATGTCATGCCCAGAAGTCAGCATTCATAGGTCTCCTTTCTATTTCTCCTCCTCTTCTGCAAATTTCCCTGAGCCTTGAATGGTGTGTGAGGTTGGAAATACTATGTTGGGAGGGAGACAGGGTAAGAAAAGCTACAGGGAGTTGGAGGGAGGTCCCAGTGAAAGGATATGATCAATATACATTGTCTAAAATGTACAAAAGATTTAAAGAATTTTTGAAATCATATTTTGAATCCAAAAGATGAATAATTTAGGAAAAAAAAAAAAAAACAGGCAATACCTCCATAGGCATGCCCACAAGCCAACCTGATCAGATAATTCCTTAATTGAGACATTTTTTGTGTGTTCTAAATTATGGCAAGCCCACAGATAAAACTAACAGGAGTGAACAGGTTCTCATTTTTGTCTCAGACTGGCCTGGACTGTAGAGTCCTCTCATCTCCACTTTGTAGCATGTTTCACTACACTCAGCTGCTGCCCCAGTTTTTACTCTGGACATTGTTTTAGGTTTCTTGAACCATGCAAACACACCCTAAATCTAGATAACCATCCACCAAAGGCTCATGTTTGAAACAACTCATGCCACTGCTGGGAGATGATGGAGTTTTGAAGAGTTGTGGCCTGGTTAAAGGGAGTAAGGTCATTATAGGCATGCTCAAGAAAAGTAGACAGAGTCTAACCACCATGCAGTTCACAGGCTTCATTCACCACACCCTACTGCCATGATGTTCTGATGGTCTGTTCTATCACAGGCCCAAAAAAGCAGGATGAGGCAACCATGGACTAAAAACTATAAATTCATGAGCCAATATAAATCTTTTCTCCAATTAATTTGATAGTCCGAGATAGTGTTAGAAGGACATGAAGCTGCCTAAGACAAGGAGGACTCTACAGTGAGCCTCATACTTCAAACAAATTAGGAAACAGCGCTTACTGCCAACATGGCTTCCATCAGGAAACCGTTGCCACTCTGAAGTAGGTAGCAACAGGCAGGTTTTGGCCGCATGCAAATAAACCCCAGAAAGGAATACACAAACAGAAACCAACCAAGCCAAGCTCCTGAGCAACAAGTACATAAACCAAATCCTCCTGGGCTCTTATTTGTGGTAGCAGATTGGACAGTGTCCCAATTACCTGGTGAGTAAAAAAGAAAGGAAAGATGTCTGAGGCTGGTCTTAATCTCTATAGCTCTTACCCTCCCCGAGCTAGCTTGAATATTTCTGAGTATGTTCTGTTAAATTGCTGTTGTGTGCCTCTCTGCTGGCTGCCCTTAACTGGATGATATGACTTACAGTCCATTGTGTACCATCCATCCACCATGATATAGAAAATATGGTAGATAACCAGCACACAATGAGATGGAAATATAAAGTTTCCATGTTTACACATGCCTGGTCATCTTAATTGGGTCCAGGTTGGTTTGCAGGAGTCTTGGGTTTATGGCAGTCACTATTTTGTTTCTGCTTATGAGACGCCAGCCTAGACTCCTTCTTATAATGGTCCCTGGGAGAAAGAAGGTCTTCATAAAGGCTTGCTACCTCAAAGGAACTCTCTTAACAATGTGACTCCAACTCCGAATCCTTGCCTAGACAAGATGTTGGACAGATATCAAATCTTCATTTACACTAAGGGAATGTGGTGCATACTGATAATATCCTCTGGAGCCTTGTCTATCTGTGGGCATTTGGACCAGGATGTCCAGGAGGAAACAGCTACACAGTATGATAGTCCTAGGGATGCTTGATTTCTGAGTCTTCAACATAAAAGTGGCATTCTGGGACAAGCAAATACCTGAACCTCAGTTTCTTATCTGTGAGTTGGAGGTCACCAGAGCATTGAGCACCCAGCAAGGGCTTTTGTTTTATAATACAGGATAGAGGCGATGTCTTTGTGACATTAGCTCCAGTGCTCTCACTGTAAAATGGAGCAGACAACGGAAGGTAAGAAAATGACAGGAAGGCGTGAATTCCAGAAGACTGAGGTCATAAACAGCATATTTAATGGCTACCTACCTCTATACCAGGGAATAGGAGAAGTTTTTGCCACTCCGCCAATACATTTGAGCCATCAGAGACAAGAAGGCCAGTCACCCTTCTGCATCTCTCCATTTTAATTAATCATTTGTTCTCTGCCCCAAAAATTCTATTTCTTGTGACTTTGAGGTAGCGTGGGTTGGGAATGTGTTGAGAAGTCAGTGAGTTTTGTATGATGAAGGAGGGACAGGCAAACCCTTGGGTTCTTCTTCTAATGCTTGGGCTTTCCTCGTTGTTCTTTCCATGCACACATAGCTGCCAAGATGGAGTCATTGCCTTGAGCCTGTAAATTTTGTAGAAAGCTGAATGTGACTTCACTTCCCCCTTTTTATGGAAGCAAAGAAAAAGAAGATCTTTGACTTATCAATACCCCTGCTCATTTATAGACACAGGCTCATTTTTGGAAAAGTTCCAAAATTTAAAATCTTAAAAAACAGCCCAAATATGGTCAAAGCTTTGGGGAAATAAATGATAAAATGTCATGAGAGTCACAAAAGGTGAAAATAAAGGCACAGAGATACACAAGCCAAATGACAGAGGTGATATCCTTTGTAGAAATTCGGGGCAGATACTTCCTAGAGGAAATTCTATCCCTTGTGAGGAGAGGGCTTGGTATCCAGACATTGAGGAGTGTCAGACCCCTCAATGGATCCCTCCATACCTTTATTGAAAGGCTCATAAAGTAAAGGTTAGTCCCATCCTTAGGATATCTTCCACCTTTTCTAAACCACGCTATTAAGTTGTATTAGCTCCTCAGGGTGAGGCCACCATAACAGGAAGGATGCAAGCTAATGTGGCTCGCCCGGAGGAAAGCTCATTTAAAATCTGGATTACTGTGGAGAAAGTTCCCCAGGCTAAGATAAGGTTAACGAATCTAAATCAGCAATGAACTCACCACCGAGCTTCGGAAATAATTAGCTCAAGGAAGCACATCATTTGTTCACTCAATGCATTAGCTCCAGCCCTTCCTCATCTCAGTAATTTGGAGGCTTGGGGACTGGAGAGAGAGTAAGGAATTTGCACCAAGTTCCTCAGTTCTGTACAGTTGAAGGTTGAGGCCTCATACACACCCAGAAGCTCTTGTGTGTGTGTGTATTTCCCAAGACAGAGGATAGAAATTGACCTTGGCTTAGGAATACTGGTTTCATTGACTCAGCATTACTTCTTCCTGTTGGTCACACTGACTCTTCCTTTAGAACCATACTGTTTACATATTTGGTGATGTCCTCTGTCCCTCCCAGAAAAGGGAGCTAGCCAGTCTAACCCAGACAGAGTTTGGATCTTTGTTATGGTTTGAGTCTTAAATGTTCCCCAAAACTCGTGTTTTGAAAGCTTGATTCCCCAAAGCAGCAGTGTTCAGCAGTGAGAATATTTTAGAGGTTACTAGATCAGTAGGACTCTGACCTTATAAATCCATTTAAGATTTGTAGCTTAATGATTTCTAAGGCAATGGTTTTGTGATAAAAGTAAGTTCATGGGTCTGAAGATAGCTCCATTGGGAAAGTATATGTTAAGCTTAAGTAAGAATCTGAATTTTATTCTCATGTAAAAGTTGGTCACAGTGGCAGCTAGCCTAATTGAAAGGTTCCAAGGCCAGTGAGAGAGCTGGTTTCAAAAAAAAAAAAAAAGGTATATGGTCCAGATCAAGAAACCCTAGGGTTATTATCAGATCTTGACAGGCACGCATGTGCACACTTACACATGTATACAAAAAGTGAGGTTGCCCTTAGCTTGCTGGCCAGTGTCAGATGAGCAGCTTCCTTCCCTGTGTGCTTCTGCCCTGATATGCTGCCTCTGCACAGAGCCCAAGGGCTGAAACTGCAGATCAAAGCAGACCTTCCCTGCTTGTAAGCTGATGTTGTCATAGCACCAGAAATCCCAGCTAGCACAATCCAAAATACAATAAGAGTCATTCGGTCTTCCTAGGATTTATGTGTGGATACTAGGAAAGACAGACTTCCTTTCTCTGTGGGGTTTTAAGCTGTGAGGACTATAGTTGTTTGAATGGGAAGTCTCTCCCACAGGCTCATGTATAAACACTCTGTCTCCAGATAGAGGCACTCTTTAAAAAGGTTGTGGGACATTTAGGATGTGAAGTCTTGCTGGAGAACATGAGTCCCAGGTCGGGAGGCTTTATAGCCCAGTCTTACTTCCTGTTCATTGTTTGTTTTCTAGGTATGAGAGCGAGCTAGGAGAGGCTTCTGCTGCAGGTCCACCTCCACGACTTCTCTGCCTGCTGCCATGCCTTCCTTGCTCTGATTGACTATGTTCCTCTGGAACTATAAGACAAAATGAGCCATCTCACTTAAGTTGCTCTTGTTGGCATATTTTGCCATAACAGGTAGAAAGGAACCAATGCAAGAGTGTAAACTCCTAGTGGTGATTTTTTAGCAGGGAGATCCCTGAGAATAAAAGCACATGTCACTGACATAAGAAATGCATATCCCAAAGAATATTGGCTAAGATCCTATATTTTCCCCTAATGTTCTTTGTTGAAAATCAAATCCTATTACTTTCTTAAACTGATTTGACTTAGGTTTCAGATTCTGACAACAGAAATACCCTGACCTGAAGTGTCGTGGCCCGAGCTGCCTCACACTTGGGGGCTAAAATGTCTTGGGCCACTCTGTCAGTGTTGGAACCTGCACTGCCAAACAAAGCCTTGGGGGCTAAGTGTTAGAGCCCACACGGCCCCAAGCAGCTCCGGTCCTCAGGTCGGGGTTCAGCAAGAGAGAGAGTGAGGACGGACACGAAGAATGGAGACCAGACAGAATGTGATTCAATCCCGTTTATTTTTCAGTCTCTCTTTTTCTCTCCAAGTCCCACGCATTGAGTTCCTAGTCCCTAGTTCCTAGTCCCTAGTGCCTCCAAGTTCCAAGTTACTTCTTCCAAGTGCTAAGTGCCTAATGTCTAATTCCAAGTTCTTCCTCCAAGTGCCTAATACCTAATACCTAATAATAATTCTTCCGAGTTCTCTAGTCCAAGTGTCTTCTTTCTCAATGCCTAATTCCTACTTTAAGTTTTACTCCTAATGTCTAATAACTAACTCCAAGTTGTACTGTACTCTTCTGTCTGCCTCTCACCTTTTATATGTCTCACTTTAAGCCACACCTTTAGGTCACACCTTTAAGCCATGCCCTTAGGTCTTGTCTCTAAATCTGATCTCTAAGTCACGCCCTTAAGTCACACACCTTTAAGTCTCATACACCCAAGGAAAGATCCTGGGTATCTAAAACAAGATGTTATCAGAGTGTGCTCAGCTGTTGTAGGCTGATGTAATCAAATCTGTTGTCAGAGTATACGGCTCAAGATGGCTGCAAGGATGATAGTCGCCTTCTGTCAGCTCCCCACACTGAAGAGTGATAAATATCAAGGTCATTATTGTTAAATACCATTGCTAAGCGTTAAGATTACTGGTGCGATTTTCTTTCCTCAAAGGCTAGCAAGTTTAAAGGCATGATCAGTAGAGTCAAACAGACCAGTATCTGAATCTGAGGTACTTTTGCCTATTGTGTATCTGAGTGTGGTAGATAGGATTCTAAAGTAAGCCCAATCCCCACTGCCCCCTATGCAGGTACTACTGAGTACATGCCTTTATGCGCCCTTTCTCTTAAGTGTGAACAGGACCAGTGACTTTAATAGCCTACCACTTTAATGATGAGCTTGCCTTATGTTGACAAGTGTAAAAGAGCTTTAAATGTATAATTGAAATCCTAAGTCACTTCACATTAAGTTAATCCAAAGGGAGATTGAAAGAACCAACCTTGGCACAAGACATACCAAGTTCTCAGCACTCAGGAGATTTATTAGCCCCGATGAGACAAAAAGCAGAGAATAAGAGACAAAGACAGGAGATAGAGGACAAGGGAGAAAAAGAAGGGAACAAGGGAGTAGGGAAAAGGGATATTTGCCCTGAGGGACAAAGGACTGCCTCTGAATAGAGAAGATAGACCTGGCCTGTAAACAATTAGAAGTTTATTTTTAGAGAGAGAGAGAGAGAGAGAGAGAGAGAGAGAGAGAGAGAGAGAAAGAGAGAGAGAGAAACCCCATGTTAGGATGAGGTGTTTAATTTTAATTGGGCACATTAACTCAGATACCCAAAGTGAGGCTTTTGATTGCTGGACGTCAATACTTTGATACCTGGACATTGGTACTCAGCCTCAGGAGGAGTAAGAGGTCAAATAAGAAAGTAGACCTTGCTTTAGGAATGTAATCTGACACTTTAGCACAGCAGAGGAAATAGGGGTGAAAGGCAAGGCCTGCCAGAGATGTGTTTATCATGTCTGGACCTATTAGAGCCCCTCAGATACTATATTAGTGGGCCTGATCTAATCAGGCAAAAGCAAATGGAAAAGCAAGATGGAATTTGGTTATTTATGAAAACTTCTCTTAAATTACCAAAGGACCATGTCATTGACTGTCTTTTTCTAAGAACTGAGGTCTCAGTCCTGTGCCAACAGAAAAGTAGATTCTGCCAGAGACTGCCAGAAACTTGGACAAGAACACTGTGTTACAGTGGAGAAGGCATTCAATATGAAACTTTGATCCCAGCATTGTAAAGTCCTATAAGGAGAAAAAACTGTCCAGGTTATGCCTAGACTCCTTGTCCACCAAAACTTTGAGATAATAAATGTGTGTTTTATTAAGATTCTAACCTAGAGGTCACTTGTAATACAGCAATAGAATGAACAAGGTGTCCTTGAGCAAAATTAAGCTTTCCTTGAGCAATATTAAGCTTGCTGAGCTTGAGTTTTCTTAGGTAAGTAAATGGTAACAGTAGAAACATCATGTAATTCCTGGTATTTTATTGTGCCTAAAATGATTCATCATGACTGTCAACTTGCTTGGATTGAGAAATGCCTAGGAGATTGTCAAAGCACAATTCTTTGTATATCTGTGTTCTGTGCCAGTTTCCTCTGAGTTGAAACATTCTATCTAGTAGGAAAGCTCCTTCCAAAGTGATGTTCATAAAACTCAAGAAATAAACAACTCAAAAGTTTCAGGAAGTTCCTAAAGTTTACCAGCTGCAGAAGGCCTTGTCCTCTCCAATGTTATATAAACAATAATAACTGCTCAGAACAGGAGATACTCTGGCCAATCAGTGTGCTTTCAAATCATGCAGGGAGATCCAGGGTTCCAGCTTTGGGGAGTCATCACCCATGCTAGGTAGACTTTTTGTGATACAGCTGCCTTTGAGTCAGCCATGCTCCTGTAAGTAAGCTGTCACCCATTCTCCTATTAGTAAGGCATACTTCTTTCTATATCTGTGTTGGGTAGTAATGTCCTCTGAGTTGAAACATGCTATCTGGCAGGACAGCTCCTTGCCATTCAGGATGTTACAAAAAAAATATATTGTTTTTAAAAAGCATTATTAGTTAATATTAGTTAAGAAAACCCAACTTTAGTGTGGGCTGGATAGAGTAAAATGAAAGAAAGCAGAAAAATCTTAGTTTAGATAGATAGATAGATAGATAGATAGATAGATAGATAGATAGATAGACAGACAGATAGATATAAAGATTTAGATGAAGATTTACATATAAATATATCCATCCCTCCCTCCTTTTCCCTTTCTCCCCCCTTCCTCCTTCTCTCTGTCAACATTCCCTCTCTCTCCCCTCCTCCTTTCTGGCTCCTATGATATGAGTTCCTGTGCTCAACTATACCTATAACAAAAACTATTGAAGTCAAAAAAAAGGAAATATTTCCTCACCTAAATCAGTCTATATCAGGTATTCCCTGTTAGCAATGAGGAACAAATGCTTATCCTGTAGCTCAACACTGTGACACAGCTCAGTGTACTTTTCTCATTTCAAGTGTATGCGGCTGTGCATGCAATTGTGGACAAGTGTGCCCTTGTGGAAAAACAGGTATTCATCAGATCTTCCACAAACACCCAAAAACCAGCATTCTGCATCCCTCAGCTTGTCTAGATTAATCTCTTTCTTCAATATCAAGAGGAAATATGGTCCAGAAAGCAAATTCCACTTGCCCTGTTGGTGGCCATAACATAGACTTAAACTCTCATCTATGTTTTACCCATCTCAAGCATCCTAACAATGGGATCCTTCTTATCAATCTTGTTATAGACATACACATCAGAATAATTGGAGTAGTTCAATCATTTCATCTCTTGCTATCTGTTGGCTACTACTGTGTAACACATTTTCTTAAAACATAGACCTAAAGTCAAGACACATTGATTATCTCATGTTCTCCATAGGTCAGAATCCAGGTGCATTTTATTATCTGCCCTCAGCCTGGGACTTCACAAGCAATTTCCTGTCAACTGTTACAAGGCACTATAATCATCTGAAGGCTTGAATGAGGCTGGAATCTATGTTCAAGTTCACTCATATGACCATTTACCAGGGGCTCCAATTTTTTGCCATAAGAAGATGCTCAAAATATAAAAGCCAGTTTCTTCCTGACTGAGAGATCCAACATTCATGCTGTGACCAAGATGGAAGCTCCCCAGTCTTTTATATCCTCACATTGAAAGCCATAGTCACTTCATTGGTCACATTTATCAAGTCTAATATAACATGAAAGGGGACTCTTCAAGGGTATAACTACCAGGAGGTGCTGTCTAAGAGGCCATCTCAGCAGCCAGCTCTGCATTTCTTTTTATTGCCTAAATGGCCACATCGCAGAAAGTCTGAGATGAACGTTTGCCAGTAGAGAGGGAGATGACTTTGTCCAGCCTTTGTAGTAACAGAAAGTGTGACTGCAGCATTCCTTCCAAATAGCAACTGAGAATGACATTTGAAACCTGAAATTATTATTCTTTTCAGCAGGAAGGTCTGTTCTGCTTAATGAGCTACATATCAGTGTAATTCTGAGTGGAGGGAGCAAGTGCCTTAGACTATGCAGACACTTACAGTCATATCATCTTCAGAATGTATCAGCAAAGTGATCATGGCTTGAATTGGACATAAGCAAATCTTCGGAAGGTCCAGGTCACCTTGAAATGTGGTCTTGTAGAGGAAGGATTGTGCTTCCAAAGGGATGTAATAAGGTGCCCCTTATGATTAAAAAGCTCCATGCAGTCTGACTCTTAATTTGGCTATCAAGGTCCCTGGAACACTGAAGCCCATCTTTGTGTGTGTGTGTGTGTGTGTGTGTGTGTGTGTGTGTGTGTGTGTGTGTGTGTCCATGTGTGTGCAAGTAAGAGGCTGACATTAGGTGTCTTCCTCAGTTGCTCTCCATCTTACTTTTGAGACAGAGTCTCACATTGAACCAGTAACTTACTAGTTAAAGTGGGTTTGCTAGCCATTGAGCTCAAGGGAGCTTGAGTCTGCCTCCACAGCACTAGTATTTGTAGGGTTAATGGGGTCCGGAGTCTGCTCCGACATAGGTCTCGGCTGCTCCAGAAGGCAGGACGTGGGAAGTTTTGACCACGCTTCCCCACACTGTCGATGCGTGGGTGTCGGGCTGTAGGGAAGCCGCAGTACACAATTCCCCGGGTGGGGAAGCACAGTCTGAGGTCCTGGGGACAGCCAGATCTGGCTTGGGGGTCCCCGGGCCTGTACGGAGGTCAGGGCTGTCTGGTTCTCAGCTCTCGGGGACCCAGCCAAAGTCAATACTAAGGATCCAAACTCAGGTCCTCATGATTGCAAGGCATAAATTTTAATGACTGAGCTGTTTCCCCAGCTCCTTCAGTCATATTAATAAACTATCATTATCAAGAGGGATTCATTGTAAGTGGGTAGCTTTGGCCTCTGTATAGTGACCTCAGGCATGAACATTTAATTAAGTATCTGACTTTGTGGATGAGAATAGAACAAAAGAAATGTAGGGTGAAAGTCTGTGCTATGCCAAAGTTGATAAAATACTGTTGGAACTATCTGCCCGGGCTTCCTTGATTTATTATTATCCACCATCTATTCCCCAAACTCTAGCCAGATAAATTTTTCTGAATCCAAAATCTCCTAGTATTTCTCTCTCCTGCTTTAAAACACTATGGACACTTCCCGTTGCTTCTGGGGAAATGTATAAAATACTTAAGACATACCAAAAGGAACCTGATGCCTGCTTCACTCTCCTTCCCAGAATGACAGTAAGCCAGAGTCTCTTGATTTACCAAGTTCCTCTCACCCAGGATGAGCCCCTTGTTGCTCCTTCTGTTTGACGGTCCATCCCTTTCCCACCCCATCTCTTCCCCTTCTCTCTAGTTCACATCAATCACACCTAGCCTTTATCCTTCAGATAAAGCAATAAACATAAAAGCTTATCATAAAAGCAATTATACATATAACTGAATGCAAAGGGGTGGTCTAGTCCTTCCTAATACACCAGAGGCTCCATGAAGGCAGAATGTCCACTATTCCATATTTTTTTACCCTGGCATGTGGAGATGCTCATAAGTTAATTATTGAACGAATACATTTATACAATAATGGTCTACATTGGGCATTTGTACACTACAGTACATGAATTAAATTTAGCCATTTGTCTTAGTCAATAAAGTTGTGTTTGACATTGCACCACCAATTCGGGTTACCTGGTGCCTGTTCTGCTTTCCTGCTATAGTAGCAGAGCTGAGTCACTGCTATGAGACTTTCTGTACTTCAAAGACTAAAATATTTGATATCTGGCCCTTTGCAAAACGTTTGCTGACCCCACTAGATTAGACTTCCCAGTATCTCAAGAAATACTCTAAGCATCATGAAAACAGGAAGTTCTTATGAACTTACTCTACAGTTATTTCTGCCAAATTGAAACACTCCCTTCCAGAGGGAGGAAGAACGTTCATAAGGCTCAGAAAGTAAACAGAATTTATAGGTCTTAGGAACTTAAGGTTCACAAGTAGTCCCCTCCAGGTTCTGTAGACAGTGACAATCACTGGGGACAAAAGACTTTAATCACCCATGGAGCTCTAGAGATACAGTTTTTGTGAGTCATACCCGTGAGAGTGTGGTCTTATCTTTATACAGCTGTCTTTAAGTCATCCTTGTTCTGGTATACTAACCCAGCAATCTAAGTGGTCTAGGAACCAAACTATGGTATTGTTGTAGCTGTTGTTTTAATGTCCTACTTGAACAGAAAAAGTCACCCAACAGAACCATAACTACAATTCTTCCTCCCATTCAATGAATCTTATATCTAGTGGGGTGACTGGTGTGGGAGAAGGCTTAGGTTTTAAAAATTAGGGAACACTATGGGAGTTAAAAAGAGGATGCTGAGGAGACATTGGGAGGCACTGTGGAGTAAGCTACATACACTGACCAATACACTGCTCAAAAAGTAAGTGGCTGAGAACAGGAATGTGATGACCAGCCACAACCATGTCTTTAAGCAAAGTCAGAGGCTAACCTCTATCCTGTCTCAGGAGCTGCAGACAGGCAAGGCCTTGGCTCCTTGTCATTCGTGGTCTTAATCAGCCATAATGGATCGGCTGCCTTCCAGGGCTAGGTGGACCCATGGAGCACTTGATTGATTGTTGGTGTCATCTCAGGCTTTCTCAGCACCATCAGCCCATTTGTTTTGCACTAAATGGACAAGTGCTCATTGACATCTAAGAATGAATTCATTGATGTACAGAGCCAAGTGTCAACCCAATAGGGGCAAAGTGGACCAGGAGGCCATTGAGTTTGAGAACTCAGAGAAGCAGCATTTCTAGGGAAATAGGGCTGAATGGTCAGTTGGGGGCTTGAAACCTGCCTGAGTCTACACTGCACAGTGGAAAGCAGAATTCAGAGAACGTAAGAGAGCAAGGTTAGTTGAGTGGTTAGTGCTAGACTCTGAACCCAGTATTGTAGGCTTCCAAAATTAAGTTCTAAGGATTACTAGCCTTGAAAACTCTTCAATTCCTGGAGCCCTCCCATATCCACCAAAGAGGATCTAGAAAACTATATTTTAAACAAAATCTATTCTAATTCAGAACATAAGGTGGGCATGGGTTTGGGAGGAGTTGGGGTGTAAATATGATCAAAATACATTGTGTAAATTTTTCAAAGAATTAATGAAATTATTACTTAAATTGTTTTTAAATAATTTTAAAAGACTTAAAAATCGCAAATTTCTGAGATCTTGAGAATCTGAAAGTTATCAAACTGAGATTACACTATTTCAATACACATTTCCTACAGCCACAGACAGCAAGGAGGAAGAACAAGGACTTGGCTTATCTTGAGTCCAAGGGAAGCAGAATAATGTCAGCTCAGACTGACACTAAAGAACACGGGTTTTTCTTAAAGACTTCACTTGAGAGACTGTGATGGGTCCAACAGAGTACCCAGCAGGGGCCAGCCAAAAGCATTGACTTAATCATTGCAACAATCTTGAGTTCAAAACTATGAGATAGTTGAAACTCAAATATACAAGTAGCACACCGACACTTAAACAGCTGGAAGGAAAAAAAGCTGGGATTCAAGTATGGAGTTCTCAGCAACGAATTACAGCTCTGTCCATTTTCCCTGCCTGGCTTTCTGGGGAGAGAGAGAGAGAGAGAGAGAGAGAGAGAGAGAGAGAGAGAGAGAGAGAGAGGAAAAATGAGGAGGAAGAGGAGGAGGAGGAGGAGGAGAGAAGAGAGAGAGAAGAGAGAGAAGACATGTACCCTTTACTTTCTCCCTCTCTGCTCCCTCCCTCTTTCCCTCCATTTCTGCCTTACACCCTTCTTCTAACTTCTTTCCCCTTCTTTCTTTCTGTCTTCCCTACTTTCCTCCATCCATCACAATAAGTCAATTCTGTCTTCTGTCTGATCTCCCCACCATAACCTTGAACAAAAGATTCAAGGACAAGTGATCTCCAGGGAATAGTCCAGGAGACATCAGTGAGGAAACCAAAAAACGTAGAATGGGGAAGAAGAAGAAGAAGAAGAAGAAGAAGAAGAAGAAGAAGAAGAAGAAGAAGAAGAAGGAGAAGGAGAAGGAGAAGGAGAAGGAGAAGGAGAAGGAGAAGGAGAAGGAGAAGGAGAAGGAGAAGGAGAAGGAGAAGGAGAAGGAGAAGGAGAAGGAGAAGGAGAAGGAGAAGGAGAAGGAGAAGAAGAAGAAGAAAGAGCCAAGGACATCTACAAGTCATAGTCCAACCTCACCCTGGTTTCATTGCTGCCTCTGGACCAAACACACTGTTTCCAGCTTTTCAGACATTGATGCAAAGACACTGGAATTTTGGACTCACAAGTTATTGACAGTGGCTCCTGGAGTTAGGGTTGAAACTCCTAGACACTTATGCCTTTTAAAATGGAATCTTGAGGAACATCAGTGCTTGAGGATGTCCATTTGACAGTGCAACAATTTAGAGACCTTCCCCAATTCCCAACCTGCTGCTCTTGAACTCATATTGGAGCCTTGGGCTCCCAAAGTGTTGACATATTTATAAGACATAAGACTATAATAAAATAAAGAAAACTTATGGACCAACAAGGACAGCTAGTATTACTCCATATTCTTCCTGTTCTTTTTACTGAAGCTGTGAAGGTTGGCGTGAAGCAGTGTGCTTTGGATGCCCATTCATTTGCATATAAATTTTCCTTTTGTTCCCTAGTCTAGCTCCAGCTAATTTTTTAGGACATCCCTGCTGATTCCCTATAACCTTGGGGTTTTTTTTACTTTTTGCAATTTTTTTCTCTTTCTTTCTTTTTTTTTTTTTCCTTTATGGCCTTGACTGGTGACCTGAATTTCCCTTTGGTCTGGAAAAAAAATTTATCCAACCTGGTATTGTCCAAGACTATACACCAGACAATAAAGAAACTGATTTTACTTAGGCTACAGAAATCTAGAGAATATTCATTAATGGAGATGTCTCCAAGGAAAGGAAGGAGACCTGGCATGTTATAAAGGCAGGCAAACAAGGAGGTCATTCACATGTCTATGAAAAACATGGACAACAATGGAAGGAATCCCATCATGCCCTGAGGACATGTGCAATGGTATTCTGGAGAAGTAGGCAAGGGAAAGTGGTCCTATGTGGTTAGTCATTTCTAGGAAAACAAAGGGTGAAGGTATTTGTTGTTATTTTATGTTATTTAGTGTGTGTGTGTATGTGTGTGTGTGTGTGTGTGTGTATGCATGTTCACACATGCACACATGGGCATGCACATGCACGTACATGTGTATGTGTGTACATGTAATACAGCACATGTGTGGAGGTGAGAGGACAGCCAGGTGAAGCTGGTTCACTCCTTCTACCATGTGGGTGCCAGGGATCAAAGAAAGGTCATCAGGCTTGGTGGCAAGGACCTTTACCTACTAAGCCATCTCACCAGAGTGACAAAGGTGTCTTTGATCATTACTGTTTCCCAGAGAGTATGAATTCAGATACTGCAGCACTGTCAAGATATTTATAAGTATAGCAGATTTTTTTTACCCCACCAAGTTGGGAAATCATTATAAAGAAAATAGGAGGGGCCTTTGGGCATTGTTATCAATCCAGAAAATAGTGGCATTGACACATTTGAAATGCCACTGTCCGCTGAGGGGCAGTTTTCGTGATCCACACAGACTTGTGCCAAAATTTCTCCTTTGAGAAAAATGCAAGTTTTTGCTTGATGCTTCCCTGGAAGTTTCATTGTTGGTGTGAGGACATGAGAGAAGCCATCCTGAGTTATAGCTTCCATGTTGACCCAGGATAATACTGGTCTGTTTTCATAAATTGTGTCTCACCATATTATAGATAATGAAACCACAGAAGTCCTGGTGTGTGGCCTAATGACAATACACAGACTCCATTGATCACAGAATGTACCCGTGTTGGCTATCGTCACTGTCACTTTCAATGAACCTAGAGTCACATGAGACACACCTCTGGCCTTGTCTATGAGAGCATTTCTAAAAGGCTCAACCACAGAGGAAAGAAAGCACCTTAAACTCCAAGTGTGAGCCTGGTGCCTACACTGAACGAGAAGGGGAAAGGAACAGAAAGCAGAGGAGCACGGTCATCCATCTTTCCCTGTGTTCTATTCCTGCTGCCATAGTGGACAGCATCCTTCAAACTGTGAGCCAAAACCAACCTGTCTTCCTTCTCTAGTTGCATTTATTGTGTATTTTGTCACAGCCACAAGAAAACAACTAAATGTCTGAGGCCCTTCTGATAGCTTGAAACCAAGTGCATTCTAAGTTCAATGAAAATCATTTTTTCTTTGTCTTCTAAGTGTCCTTCCTCTGGCACGTAGCTCAAGAATCTACATTAATCTTGCTTCTACTTTGCCCATGTGTCTGCTAGTGAGTCTTCAACAAACTGCATCCTATAGTCTGGGATCTGTCTGTTTCTTTTGATTTTTTTTCCCCTAAGACAAGGTCTCACTATGTAGCCCAGGCTCAGCTCTGAATTCATGTCTGCCTACTTCAGCCTCCTTACTACTGATATAACAGATGTCCACTCACACACTCAGGTGTATGCCTCTTTCTTTGATCTCACAGCATTTGACTGTCAGTTTCCTTCACTTCTGAAGACTTATTAAAGACAATGAAATTCCCCAAGTGTCAATAGCTTTGAGGTCCAACCAGAAACCATAGCTGACCATGTATTAAAATAAAATCCAGTACAATAAAAGAGAACTCATTAGGAAAGAGGGGTGAACAGCCATCATGCAGAAGACCTCCTGAAACCAAGCTACCAGAGCTAAAATTTGGACTTCTCTGAGCAGATACCTTGGCTTCAGGATGATCAGTCATCCTTTCTAACAAATTGGCATCTGAGACACATGGTCCCTCTATTACTGGAAAGTGAAAGTTGGTCAACATGCTTCTCCAAGTTGAGTTTTTAGTTGTGTATGGTTTGATTTACTTTGGTGGTTGATTGCTTTGCAATACTAGAAGTGGAACCTAGAGCCACACATATGCTAAGCAGCTGTGTAGCATGGGGTCATGGCTCCAGTAGAACCCTTTTGGGTTTTTGTCTTTTCTTCACCACTTATTTATTGCATGTAACTCCTTGTCTCATGTCTACATGGTCACAAAGCCAGCCTCATGCTCACAGTAGCATCTAGTTGTATAATTTCAACAGCTTTCACCTCAGCACCTCACCACCCTTGTCCCTGGGAACTGGAAAAGAAATTCCTATACTGGAATGCCTGTTTTTAAGGAAACTGGAGATGGAAAATAAATTGCCCCACTATGCCCCATAGTTGGCTATCAGAGGAATCCAAGGCTGCTGGGTGGCTTGCCTCAGCTCTCTATCTTGCTTTCCTCCTGATTTACCAGGATTAGTAAGAGCGACTTAAAGTTAGACGCACTACCCTCCCACAGAGTAGACTTCAGTACTCTGTAGAAAGTATCTGTGGTACTCAGCTCCTTCAGCTCTGGAATCAATCAAGGTTTATCCAACTATGAATGGTGCCCTTACCATAAAAGATACTTCTTACAAAGATAACTTCTACTCCCCTCAAAGGTTAAAGGCAGAGGGAGGGAGGGAAAGGAGGAGGGGGAGAGAAGGAAGGGGAGAGAGAAAGAGAAGAGGAAGAGAAAAAGAGAAATTTTCATTTCTGTTTTCATTCAAATAGCCATGAGAACTGGGAGCTGAAGATTACCAATCAGTCATTTGCTAGTGGAATTTTCCTGGGAAGGAAAAAGAGCTCTTAGACTCAAAATGTATACATTTCTTCCAAGATGTCATTCAGCATCTATCTTTTTCCCAGATAGTGACAAACGCTCCTTGTTCCTGTCAAAACGCCAGCTTTCAGCATCAGCCTTAATAATAAAAGCCAGATCCAAAAAATCCAACAAAGGAATTGCTACTTTGCCAGTAAAGAGTTTATCATCCTCTTTATTTTAAAATGCCAAGCCCTCTATGTTTTATTTCTTTACTATTCCCTCTTAATTATATATATAAAAAAACCCACACAATTCTTATTTGGTTGAATTTTCCCCTAGAAACCTTTCACTTACACATTTCTTTTTCTTCTCCTAACTATGATGATTTAGAATGCTTCAACAATAATTTCATAAGAAAGATACCCACACTCTTTACTGATTCTAATGTGATGGACACTACCAATGGTTATGTGGTTAGTAGTAATTAAGGGGGAGGAGAAGACAGAGAACAAAGAGGAGGAAGAGGAGAAGTCATTTCATTTTTATTTTTGAAACAGAAATTCTCTTGTTTATTCAGTTTTCCCCTCTATCTTTTCATTTCTTTGTTTCTCCTCCAAATGCTCTTCCTCTCACTGAGAAAGTAAGACCTTACAGCCTAATAATATGACTATGTAATGGGTTGGCCTGGTGCTGTTTGTATTCTGGTGTTAATAATGGTTTCTCAAGAGGGGCTACTCCTGATGAGCAGACCATCCACTACTCAGGTGATTTCATGTGAACCTTCTCCCCATGTTAACTGGTCAATAAAAGACTAGAGCCTGTGATTGGGCAATGGAGGGCAAAGATGGAACTAGACACTGGAGAGTGAGGGGGCAGGTAGGAAGAAAGGTGGAAGGTGAGAGGAGAAGAGAAAATGGAGGAAGAGAAGCCACAATGGACTAGAACCACAAGTAACAAGAAACCACAAGTATCAAGGGGTCTTATAGCTGGGGAATAAGTTAGTGTACTGCTAGCTCTGCCCAATCTAGGCATATAGTATATACTTATAATAATTGGATTGTGTGATTTTTATATGGGTTTATTGGAGTTGGAAATTTCAGCAACATGACCAGAGTGCTCTATGAGCATGCCTCTATGTTAAGGAAATCCAGAATTGTGTTTATATCTCAATGAGGAAACTCTAAAGACCCAAGGCAGCAAAATAGAGGCAAGAATTCAATACTTGATGGCCTGATAAACTTGAGACTAACGGAGGCCAGAAATAAAGAAGAAGGGGAGAAGGAAAAGGAGGTAGAAGAGGAAGAGAAGAAGGAGGAGGAAGAGGAGGAGGAGGAGGAAGAAGAGGAAGAAGAAGAAGAGGATGAGGAAGAGGAGGAGGAGAAAGAAGAAGAGGAGGATGAGGAAGAGGAGGAGGAAGAAGAAGAAGAGGAGGATGAGGAAGAGGAGGAGGAAGAAGAAGAAGAGGAGGATGAGGAAGAGAAGGAGGAAGAAGAAGAGGAGGAGGATGAGGAAGAGGCAGAGGAAGAAGAAGAGGAGGAGGATGAGGATGAGGAGGAGGAGGAAGAAGAGGATGATGAGGAAGAGGAGGAGGAAGAAGAAGAGGAGGAGGATGAGGAAGAGGCGGAGGAAGAAGAAGAGGAGGAGGATGAGGAAGAGGAGGAGGAGGAAGAAGAGGATGATGAGGAAGAGGAGGAGGAAGAAGAGGAGGAGGAGGAAGAGGAGGAGGAAGAAGAAGAGGATGATGAGGAAGAGGAGGAGGATGAGGAAGAGGAGGAGGAGGAAGAAGAAGAGGAGGAGGAGGAGGAAAGAGCATTCAGAGGCAAAGTAGATAGCATAGAGTATTAGGGGAGGGTTTTCTACACACTATGCATGGTCCTAAGAAACTGACACTAATTATTCCATATTATGTCCTCAAAGTATCATAAAACAGGTACAACTCCTTAGAGATGGGAAAACTGAGACTGATAGAAGTGGCACATCAAGGTCACCCAGCACAAGTGACAAAGCAAGGAACTAAGCCTGTGTCAACTGACTTCAGTACACAATCCAGAAAGATCCAGAACATTCCTGAACATATTTGAGCCATGTAGTATACTTACTCAGAAACTTCTGCACTCCCATATTGTCCTAGCTACCCTCCAAGTTTCCAGAAATCACTTCTTCCATAGTCAGCAAGAACATAGAGACTGCCTCTCTTCCTGTGGCTTCTTCTGTAGATAGGGAGCTACTGCCTGCTTCTTGGCAATTCCACACCTTCAATCCATCCAAATTTTAATTGCTTAACACCTAAAAGCCTTCAGCTGCTGCCATGGCACCTTTCAACCTCCTGGACCTTTCTCATAGTTACCAAAAGCCTATGTGATGATTTCAGCCTCCAGAAATATCCCACCTGGGCCAGCCCATGATGCCTTTGGCTCAGCTCCGAAGTTGCTCTCCAGCTTCAGCCTTCTGAACTTGGTGTGTCATTTTCTAGTATCAAAAACACTAGTCACATGCTTAAATGGATGGCCCATGAACTTGCCCTCCTTCAGTCCTCTCTGCCACCCTTGGTATGAAAGCTATTACCTTCCTGCATGGACAGGAAACCATGCCACAGAACAACAGGCAGAACCAGAGTCAATCATATGCCCTGTAGATCCAGTATCTTCACCTCCCGAGCTCAGGTTACCACACCCATCTAGAATTTATTTGGGTGCTTCAGATCCAAACTCTGGTTCTCATACTGTGCACCTCTCCCGCCCAAATTTTTTTCTTAACATTATCTTGTGAGTACTAGGAACAATAATTAACTTTAGAAAGTTTGGAAAACACAAAAACAGTTCAAGTCTCTATGAGCCAGTCAACACCAAGGGACAATGGATCTTGGTCCAATTGATTAATGACCCATTTCAGGTAACTTGAACCAGTCTGCACAAGGTAGATTATCAATAAAGAAATGATGGTTTAGGGTCAGTGAGAGGGCTCTGCAGGTAAAGGAAATTGTTCTCAAGACTGACACGCTGAGTTCCAGTCCCAGAAGCCACATGGTGGAAAGAGAGAACTGACTCCAGCACATTGTCCCCTGACCTCCACATTCACACTATGACATATATGCACATACATTCACACACAAAGTAAATAAATGAACATAACTAATTTTTTAAGAACTTAAAATTTGGTTAATAGATCAAAGGATAAGATGATGTGCTATGTGTGTCCTGTGCATGGGATAAAAACAATGGGAAGTAAGTCGTTATTGTGAGACCTGAATCAGTGTCAGACTCTGCCTCACTAAGATGCAGGAAAGTATTGTCTTAATTTTTTAGGTACAATCTATAAAAATTATCTCCTTTGGAATGAGATAGCTTCTTCATTTTTAAACATGCAAGTGAGTCTGGTATTTTAGGATACCATCAGTGCAGCTCAACAAGGAGGATGCTTGCAGCCAACCATTGGACTGAGTGCAAGGTCCCAGATGAAGGAGTTGGAGAAGGGACTGAAAGAGCTGAGGGGGCTTGCAGCCCCATCAGGGGAGCAACAGTGTCAACCAGTCAGATGCCCCAGAGCTCCCAGGGACTGGACCACCAACCAAAGAGTACACATGGAGGACCCCATGGCTCCAGACGATGTGGCAGAACATGGCCTTGTTGGACATCAGTGGGAGGAGCAGCCCTTGGTCCTATGTGGGTTCGATGCCCTGATGTAGTGGGAAATGCCAGGGTGGGAAGGCAGGAGTGGGTAGATGGGGGAGCACCCTCATAGAGGCAGGAGAGGGAGGATGGGATAAGGGGTTTCTGGAGGGGATACCTGGAAAGGTGATAACATTTGAAACGTAAATAAAGAAAATATCCAATAAAAGAAAAATAATAAAAACAATTATGAGCAGAAAAAAAGAAGTGAAAACATCACAGCTTCCTTATATACTTGTTGAAGAAATATGAATAAACTTAATTATGTAAGAAAAAAACTTGCAAACTATATCTGATTAGCTGATTCTTTCAACAAAAGTGTATATATTTTTTAGACTCTGGGATAGAATCTAGAGTTACAAAGACACATTTCCTGTCCCTTGTGTAATTCCATGCCCCATACAGGAGAAAGACAAACCTAACATGGGTTTCTGAGCTAGAAGGAGCCCCAGAGGGGTCTGCATATTATATAGTTACCAACACACCAGGCTTCTTGCAATAACAGGGCATATCTCTGCAGTTTCTGAATTCAAGCTTTGACTGGCAAAGGTTGACATTGCCCTGAGGAAGTCCATCCGTACCTTCATCATAGACTAAGGGGCAAAGACCAGTGCTGCGAACTCCAGATATGCAAGATTTCTTGCCCTAGGAAGCTGTACTAAGTTTATCTGTATGGCGAATGGCTGCATGCATCAGACTTAATGAATCTGGCAGACTGCTGTTTACAGGCAGCAGAGAATTATTCAATGGCTGCAGCAGGCAGGGGCTGATAAACGGCCCTGGCTTCCCAGACTGCAATAGTATGTCAGGCTTTGCCACCTTACAAATTACATAAGAACAGGCAAATTAGCATAGATGAGAAATAGATACCCACAGACGTGGAGTCTTTCTTTTCCCTTTAAGTACATACACTAGAAGTACTTAAAAGAGAAGGCACTCCAGTGACTAGAACAGAAGACAACTGGGGTGTGGAGGGAGGACCCCAAAGTTACAAATGACTGCAGTGAAGGAATGCTGCCTGAGGGATCCAGACAGGGTATCTGATGGGTAGTCAATGATGTAATTCCTATATCCCCTGCATCCCCAACATAAGCCCTATTAATAACCTTGGTTTCATAGATCATATATTCCACTTATAAACACAAAGATATTGCCTGAGCAACTTCTATGTGCTGACACGTTTCTGTATGGCAAGAGAGCAGTAGTAAAAGCCTTGGGGATGGCTGGGGATGTTGTTCAGCTGAGAGAACATCTCAAGCACACACACAAATCTCTGGGTTCAATCCCCACTAATACAGAAATCTAGTAGGGTGGCTGAGCTCTCAGGATGTAGAAACTACAGGTCACCACCAACTACCCAGAAAACTTGAGACCAGCCTGGGTTACATGAGACCCTGATTCCCATTTCTTCCAGGAAAAAAAAACAAAAAACAAAAAACCACTCCTTGAGAAATCACATTTTGTAGGAAGCAACAGAGAATAAAGTTCAAAATTTGCAAACAGCAATAACCAGATGCACAGAGAGTTATACAAGCTATGGTGACAAGTAACACACCCCCAGGAAGGCAGTGGGAGTGACATGGGAAATGGGACAGCAGGAATGTCATGTGGAAGTATGTGTTGCTCTGTCAGGACTGGGAAGGCTTTCCATCCCCCAATGCACACAACCATCACCACCCACATGTGGACACTGAGTTCTTATCCACCCTGGGGCAGGCAACATAGAAGAATCCATATCATATTTCTAAGACTTGATATAAATGAAGGAATAGTAACTGTTTCCTGAGTAACTATTTAATATTAACTGGATGCTGATGTAACCATGTTTGAGATAATTTGGCTCAGCACATTGTTAACATTCACTTTGTAATGTACAGTAGCACCCCAGTGATTTTTAGCATTATAGTTTTCATGAAGGATCTGCCTTTCTTAAAGCACATAAAACAGTGGGCATGTCTCTGCCTTAATGGCCCCTCTGTCTAGAGGTCCAGAAGCTTGTTTAAACATTATGCCCAGAGGTCAGAGGCTCTGAACCTCATGCTCAGTAACCTGGATTAACCCTAGCACAGAACCCCTAAAAACACCACTCTGCTGCTCTTCATCAGTCAACAGCTCTCCTGCCATCAGAAGCCAAGGGGTGTGTGTGTGTGTGTGTGTGTGTGTGTGTGTGTGTGTGTGTGTGTGTGTAATATAGACCTCTCTTTTCTCCTGTACAGGCTTATAACAGGAACAGACCTGTGACAACTCTCTGGGTTTTGCTTCCAGTACCAACAGCTATTTGTCCTCAGCCATGCAACTCTAAGTGTGACCTCCCCAGGAATGAGAAAACCAATTTTTCTCAGAAAATTAGGAATTTTTTTTTCTAGTGTTTTGATGTCTGGCTGAGAACTAGGTAATATTGGAAATAGCAGGGTAATATTGGAAATAGCTGGTGCCAACGATAAGGTAAAAGGTAAAAAATATTTCCAGGAAGCCTCAGGTTTCCTCTCCAGAAGAGGGACATGAGATCAACCTGGTGGCATAGAATAAACAGAGTCCCCAGCACCATTCTGCTTCCTGTGTTCACCTTTTGATATGTGGGATAGTCTGCAAATGAGGACAATTTCCTAGTAAGATGTGTACTATGAGTTTTAAAGGGGATGATCTCAAAGAGGCATTCAATACATTTTATTTTGTTTGATTTTATCTTATTTTATTTTTTTTCTCATTTGGGGTTACATCTACCTCCACCCTTCCCCCAAGCAAGGAAAACTAATTGCACTGTCGGTCACAGCATCACAGACATGTCTGCCACAGAGCTGAAGACAAGTTGAAGGTTTCTCCTCCCCTCAACTCCATTCTTCATCCAGGAAACATCACAGACCAAAGATCTCTGGCGGATTTTTTAAAATTATATTTATTTATGTTTGGGGAAGGAACATGCACTTGCTCGTGTGTGGAGGTCAGAATAATTTATGAGAGTCAGTTCTCTCTTTCCATCATGTGGGTTCAGGGATTGAACTCAGGTCATTAGGTTTGGCAGCAATCTCTTTTGCCTGCTGAGCCATCTCGCTGGCTCTCCAGTTAATTTTTATTATGAGGGCACTCTATCCTGTGTTTTATAGATATTATCTATCAATTTCTCTATCTGACAGAAAGCAAAAACCAAATCTCAGAAGTTGTGTGAGATTCTCATAAATGGCTAGCTGACAGAATTTCAGCACTATTCACAGTATCCAAATTACAGAACCTACCTACATGTCCATCAACAAATGAGATGAATAGCGAGAATGTAATGTTATATACAATGGAGTGATCATAGAGAGGGATGGAATTATGTCGCATGCAAGAGACCAGGTAGAACTAGAAAGCCAAACTCAGACCTATGATATACAGAATTTATTTAAAACCAAGACATGACAGCTGGTGAGCTGGCTGTATCTGTGAAGCACTAGCTGTACAAGAATGAGGCCCCGAGCTCAATCTCCAGAACACATATAAAGGGTCAGTTGTATGGTGGCACACACTGTCCTCTGGGCACGTAGAGTCACAGATACCTAGGCGTGTCTCTAGGACTTATTATCTAGCCAGCCTTGTCCACTTGATGAGCTCTAAGCTGATGACAACTGATGACAGACCCTATCTCAAAACACAGGATGGAGACAGCATCTGAGACCAACCTCTGGCCTCCAAGTGCCCCTGCATGCATGTGCACACAGATCTTCGCATAACCTGAACAAATGGACACGGACACATTCACATTGAAAAGGTATGAAACCAGGAGACTATTTTGGGAAATGTAAAGGGTAAGCAGGAACCAGGGAAGTAAAAGGATTGTGTAGAAGTGAATACAGTTGAAGTCTATAATAAACTTGTATGACAGTGTCACCATGAAACCCTCCATTATGCACAACCGATACAAACTAACACAATTAAATCCAAACCTTAACTGAAACCCCAAAGCAGGCATTCTAAATTTTCCATTCCTGCCTCTCTGAACTGTCTCAGGATAGCAGTTTGGCCTCTCCTTAATCCCCTACAGTGCTAGGAAAGTTATTACCTCACAGGACACTTATTAGTTAGCATCCACTGAGTGCCTCCTGGGGACACATTGTGTTCCCTGTACATAAACACAAGCAATCATGAGTTCCGTCCTGTGAGACAGGAAGGCATTGTTCTTCCCATTTCCAGGTTAGTCATTGGAGTATTCAGTTACTACTTTGTTCACACGGTGATAAACGAGGGTCAGAACCAGCTATCAATGATGCCAAAATCAAACTTCTTCCCTCTTCAGGGTAGCACAACTCGTATCCCTACAGACACAGTCTGGTAGATGTACCAGTGCCCTCTCCTGTGTTCATTGAGCGAGGTACCTTGGACAGCTCCATCACTCTATTTAGCAGACCCCACCTGCAGTTCTGGGAACTGGGGATAGCAAATTGGCTATGGGAGGTACCTGACTAAGCCTTGGCCTCTTTGAAGACAAAATGAACTACAGCCTGGAACAAAAGCTGTCTGTGACTGATCCATCAGCATTTCTTAAGTAGGCCTCACTGAGTTGTTCAAAAATCCCCTCCTACCTGTGTGACAAGCAGTGACGTATAGTATTCATTTGCTCTTCCGTTCCTGCAGAAATATGGCGGGCACCATCAATTTCCCTGTTTGTTCCCTGACCCTCTGTTCCTGGGTTAAGCAGCCTGCTTTGTCTACATTTGTCAGTTGATACAAGCTTCTCCCTGCCATAGGCACCACTATTGATGAATGCCGTCAGAAAATGGAGCCTTGAATAATGTATAAAAATAATTGAACATGCAAAGTCTCCCTGGGAAGGGGAGGGTTGGGTGGGGGTGGGGAGCCAGTGTTATATGTTTGCTCTGTTGGAGCGCTTTCATTTACAAAGCATATTTGTCAAGTCTTTTGCTAAGAGTAATGCAATGGAGCAGCCTCCCATCATTCTTGTTAATGGGACTGTCTGTGTGTTACAGTAAACAGCTATAACTCTTCAGCTGGAGCCATTGTGCAGCAGGCAGAGTTTTTTCAACATCCAATTAAGGGTGTCTCCAATTTGCCAGCCAGGATCATGAAATCCATGACTCAGCCATAAGGCAACCTGGGCACTGTGGAGGCTTCCCAGAGTACAGAGCAAGCTCAGGGGGTGTTGCTCGTCTCTTAATCCAGTGAGGTATTTAGGGTCTGGCTTTGGACTTAGACCAACGTATCTTAGATGCAACGTATCTAAAGACCATCAAGTTATGACATTTACTACTCAAAGATAGTAGCTTGGAAGACAAGACTTTCCCAAGCTCTCAGGGGTGTAGAAGAGAATGAGAGAGAGGTAAGGAGATGGCCCAGTACGTGAAGTTCTTGCTTTGTAAGCATGAGAGCCTGGGGTCACTCCCCAGAACCCACATAAAAACATCCTGGAATTCCAGTGCTGTGAAGACAGAAACAGGCGCCTCCAGAGCCAAATATGCTAAGAACTAAGTACCAAACCAATGAGATGACTCATCTCAAAATAAAACATGGATGGCCCCTGAATAGCAGCATCCAAAGTTGACCTGTGACCTTCACGTGCACACACATTCACGCATGCGCACTCACATATGTCTAGCGACTCCCTCCTATCCCCCCCCCCACACACACACACAAGCACAGAAAAAGAACTCGGCTTTAGAACACCACCACCTGGATTGATCTCAGTCCAGCTGTGTATAAGCTGCGTGACCTTGAATGCATGCTGCATGACCTTGTATGCATCCCTTAACTTCTCTGTACCTTGGCATCTTATTGATGGCAGGAGAAGAACTGTAGCGCCTGTTTATCTGTGGTGGCTGCGGCATAAGCTACCATAACCACTACCACTGCCTGCTCCATGTTCATTATTCTCATCAGTTCATGGCCTTAGTGACACTCATTCTTCACTTGTCTGTATCTATTCCATCAGTACTCATCTTATAAGTTTCACCTCAGATTCTACTTCCAATGACTATGTCCTACCAAAGCTCTTCTCACCATTAATAATGACATCAGAGGGCGCTACTGTGTACCAGGTCCATACATGAGTCTTATAACCATCTGAGAGGGTACTTCTCCCTCCTCATGGTGCAGATGTGAACCTTAATGCTTGGAGAGTGTCAGTCACTTGCCAAGGGCTCTGTGGTTAACAAATGGCAATGAAGCCCACTGAAAATGTTAGCTCAGATCCAAAGCTCACTGCCCCCCACCCCCACGTCTCCTAAATGCATGCATTCCCTTGGGTCAAGGTCAGTCCTTTCCTTCTGCAATTTTATTCCAAAGTTTAGTGTTTATTTTCTCATGATGTTTGCTCCCTAGAAGAGTAGACATTCTTAGGACCATGTGATTCATTTGCTCTATTGGAGTGCCTTCATTTACATAGCATATACGTCAAATTCTTTTGCTAGGAGTAATGCTACCCCTCGATTCTGTTTGTATCTGTTTGTTTGCTTTGAGACAAGGAATGACAAAGTAGCCCAGGTAGGTTTCAAACTTATGATCTCCCAGCCCCAGCCTCTCAAAAGCCAGAAGTACGAATAGGTAATGCCTCCCACAGCTTCTCACATCTATTCCATCATGCATTTCTTTTAAGTCCAAGATTTTAAAAGCCTGTAATACCATTCAACCCACCACCTTATGTTCTGAGGACTGAGAAACTAAGTAAAACCTTTGTGTGTCAGGAGCACACACAAAGCTATTCAGAGTCTATGGCCAAACGAATACTGGACCTAGATTATGTGATTGGCAGTATGTCTTCTCATGGGTTCTAATCCATCCCCACCCTGAAAAGCTGAGAGACTGGTTTTGTGGTTTGGAAAAAAATCGAAGGAAGTATTTGTTCTTTTAGATGGCTCAAATGAAAGTACCCTGTTAGTGGAGACCCCGCTGAAGCCAACACCGTCTATCTCATCAGATGTAAAAAACAGACGCTCTGAAAGACATGCATTTCCTTAGTTCAAAGACCCACATGCAAAGTATACACAAAATATATGCAAAGTGATGATGAGACACCTCACCTCAAGACAGAACAAGTTGACCACAGGTTACAACCTCTGAAACCATGAACTAAAATAAATCTTTCCTCACTTGAAATCATTTCTCTCAGGCATTTTGTGACAGCAATGAAAAAGCTGCCTAGCATGGTAGACAAAAAATCTACAAATAACCAAGTGTAGCTAAAGCAAAAGGCAACTGCAAGGTAGGTCTGGTAAGAGTGTGTATATTAAAGAAAAGTTTTGTAACAAGGTCAGCAGAGAGAACAAGAAAGCAGCGAGGAGGAGGTGATGGGTGGCAGGAAATAGAGGTTTAATGTTTGTGTAAATTGAAAGAAGGAATCTACTTGGAAATGAGAAAAAGCAAGATTAAAATGGAAAACACAGCCCCAAAGCTATTAATACCCAACAGATCCAAATTGAAAAATAAAAGCGATGGCTGAAGCATATAGTTCTCAAAATGAATTCGTGTCATAAACCATTACCGTCAGCTCTACCTTATTACCTGTGATCCTG
The DNA here is from genome assembly GCF_011762505.2 of Arvicanthis niloticus. Classification (NCBI taxonomy): domain Eukaryota; kingdom Metazoa; phylum Chordata; class Mammalia; order Rodentia; family Muridae; genus Arvicanthis; species Arvicanthis niloticus. The sequence continues at coordinate 97,618,519 of NC_047663.1, forward strand.
GAGAGAGGGGCTGCAAGTCTTGCAGGGCAGCTATCTGATTGGTGATCAGCAAGTGCTCTGCTCCCAGGCCAGGCCAGTTCCCTGTGGCCACCCACGGTGTGTCCTTCTCCCACCCTCTTCAGAGGCTCAGTGATGTCTCAGCTCTGCCCTTGTCTCAGGAAAGACCTCATGCATCAGCAAATGCTACTGCTGAAATATCCTGAAATTAAGAGAATTTGTTATTTCCTCCTTGGCTTTATGTATTTGTATAATAGGCCTGCACAAATGGCCTGTCCTTTCATGAATATTAGCATTGATGAAGGGAATGCCGACTCTGATCTACCCTTGGGTCTCAGTAAGTGCATTTACCTATGCCTGAGTCATGTGCAATAAAAATGATGGTGGGCTGGTGGCACTATAATGTCTGATGGTCCCTAGAGACCTCCTCAATCTGCCCTATGCACAGGACTGTCATAGGACTATCACAGTTCTGTCCCCTGGTATGTTGCAACACATTCTGGTCATGTGTTGTGTCATTGGAACACTCTGCACTTTCCTACATGTGATATATGTAAGGTCTCAGCCTCATCTTTCTAGTCTACAAAACCAGCATGAATACAGTACAAGAAGATGGGTGACACCTGAAGAACAGCACCCAGCATTGGTCAACACACACATGCATACTCACACACATGCATTAACACACAGTAGGTACTCAACACTGAGTTTTTGCAACTGATTTCCCAAACCATCATGACTTGTTCTGAGCTCACACTTCCCATTGTCAGAAGGGCTTAGGGTCTGCAGGACACTGAAGAAGAGCCCTTGAGTTCCTGAGTAGACAGTCTCTGATCTCAAGGTGTGTGTTCTTAGTCAGCTGAGATGAATTCTTGCAAAAATTTATCTTCTAAGGTTTTTCTCTATGGGTCCTCTGCACAGGGTGCCCATAATGCATGCATATTCCTGTCCAGTTTTCGAGGGCAACCCTACTCAGTTTCCACATCCAACACTTTATCCACCTGGAGAAAAACTCAAAACATGCTGCTGTGGGGAGTGATACAGCAGTCTACATTCACTCAGCCTGTCCAACTCACTTGACCTTATTCTTGGGATGCAAAACTGGGCAACTCTTTAGTTGGTCTCTTGGATTCCACACTTTGCAACACACACACTGCCAAACCACTGCCAAGCCACTGGTGCTAGCATTCTTGTCTAATCTTGCCTAGTCTTCTCCCAAGACTCTTTTGTACTGCATGACTTTACTTCTTAAAACTTATCCTCACCTGAAAAATAATGATATTGGCTAAGGCTTATAGAAAATTTAGCGATATAAAACACAGCAAGCATATCACATCCAGCCCTCCTCCTCTTCCTCCTCCTCCTCTTCCTCCTCCTCCTCTTCTTCCTCTTCCTTTTTCTCCTCCTACTTCTACTCCTCCTCTTCCTACTCCTACTCCTTCTCTTACTCCTCCTCTTCTTCTTCCTCTTCTTCTTCTTATCTAGGAGGTGTGTTCTACTTTCTAAAAGAAGTAAAATAAATGTTCACCCTTTCCCTCACATTCAGTGCTTGCCTTCTCATTTCTCCCTACATACATAGACACACATTCACAAGCATGAATGCATATGTGAGCATGCAAACACACAGAGTTCAGCTTGCTAGAATAGCTCTAGAAGTATTGGAGGGTATATAACCACCTTGCCATTAGTAATAAATAGTGGGCTTTAGAGTTGCAAAAAGCATAAATAGGCAGCTAAAATGAAGACAGTTGCATCTCTCCTTTGAAAGCTATCTATCCTGAGTGTCATACTTTCTTCCATATTTATAGAAGCCAGTGCCAGCTTTACCCCAGCTAGTTCCATTTTCCTCCCGACAACGCAGAGCCAGGACTGTCTAGGTTCCCCAGTGACTACAGGGAAGATCCATTCATATCTTTGCCTATATCTGAGCACAAATTCTTGATCTTTACTGCTCAGCATCCAAAAGTGCCTCAAACAAGAGATAGTTAATTTACAATCAGGATGAGAGAACGCCAATATATTTTCTATAGCCTCTTCTTCAAATGTGCAATTCAGTTCTTGAAGAGGAATTTCAGGTTCAGAGTGTCAATTCCAGCCTCAGGGGTCTCTACTAGACAATTCTCCATTATTTCCTAAAATATATTTCTCATTGGGACAACAGAAAAGACCTAAGCGCAGATAAAATGCCTATCACCCCAGTCTGCCCTTTCTTCTTCCTTCCTTTTTTCTTTGTATTCATCCCTTTCTGGATCACATATATCCCAGACTGTACTTGAATTCACTATGTAGCCAAGGATAAGCTTGAATTTCTGCTCCTTCTGCCTCCTCATCCCAAGTGCTGGAATTACATTTGAGTGCCACCATGCACTGTTTATGGGGTGCTAGGGAATACACCCAGGGCTTCATGCCTGCTGGCCAACATTTACCCACCTAGAAACATCCAAAGCCCCAGAGTCCTTAGACCATTGCTTTTTCTTTCTTTTCTTTTCCTTTCCTTTACTTTTCTTTCTTTTTTGTGTGTGTTTGTTTTGTTTTTGGAGACAGAGTTTCTGTCTGTAGCTTTGGCTGTCCTGAAACTTGCTCTGTAAACCAGGCTAGCACCAAACTCACAAGATATCTGCCTGCCTCTGACTCTCACATGCTGGGATTAACAGTGTGCACTGCCCCTACCCCAGCTTTAGACCACTGTTTTTCTACCACCTTGGTTGGGCCTCTCTCGGTTGTCTCAGATTACTCGACATACTTCATCAAGTCCTATTTGTTCCTTCTAACAAAGTTGAGCTCCCCAAGAACAGAAACCATGTCTTCTTACTCTATAGCTCCAAAGAACTCTTTATAAAGGAAAAACACAGACAATGGCATTTTATATGTGTGAAGTATCATTCTCTGTTCAGACACACTAGTAGCCTTGCAATCCACACAGGGCTGCTTAATTTCTAGTCTACTTTTTTGTTATAAAACGGCAGCAATGGCCCCTCTATATAACAACATCATGTGTAATATGTGATTCACGTAGAGAAAAAGAAAAGATAGCAAGTACTGAACATTTTTTGCAATTCCAGACACATAGCTGATGCTTTATCAATCTTCCTCTTCCATCTTTGCTCATGAACCAACTCACTCTGCAGTGTGAATGTGGCGAGTCCATACGCAGTTTCATTTACTAACCTCTTACCAACTATCCTAAATAACACTGGGTACTGGGGGTACAACAAAGACCCAGATAGGCCCATAGTCTTCAGAGAATTTACAGTTCTTCGAGTTAGATGTGCTGAAGAGGAATGTGGAGATGCCTTCTAAACTGGGAGTTCCATAGCAGAATCCCAGAGAAAAGAAGATAAGAGAACAATAACAAGCAGAAGGTTACTGGACATTGTGAGATCAAAGAAATGGCCAAGGCTTGTCCTAAGGAGGATATGACAGTGAAGAAACCTAATCATATGGGGCCATGGAAAATCTGGGTCATGGTCAGCAGGATTTTTGGTTAGGGTTCTACTTTAATGTTCGTTGTAATAAAACATTGTGGACAAACCAACCTATTGGAGGAAAAGATTAATTTCACCTTACACTTCCAGGACACAGTCTATCACTGAGGGAAGTCATGGCAAGAACTCAAGGCAGGAGCCTGAAGGCAGTCCTGCTTGCTAATCCACACAACATTACCTCTGACCAAAGAACTCACTCGGAGCCAAGAACCAACACTGCAGAACCAACAAAGGGATGTTGCTTGCTTGCTCGGTCACATGCGCTTTCTTCCTTAGCTTTCTTATGTAGACCAGGACTACTTGCCCAAGGAATGGTATCTCCCACAGCAGGCTAGGCCCTTGCCTTAATCACTGTTCTATTGCTATGAAGACTTACTATGACCACAGCCACTTTTATTTAATTGGGGGCTAGCTTACAATTCCAGAGACTTAGTCTACTATCATCATGAGGGGACAGAAGCATAGTTAAAGGCACAGCAGGCATCGTGCTAGAGAAGTATTTGAGAGTTGCCTTCTGATCTGCAGGCAGAGAGAGAGAAAACCCACTCCCCAGTGACACACTTCTTCCACATATCCTCACCCTTTCAGTCCTTCCAAATAGCACCATTCCTTGGTGACTAAGCTTTCACTAAGCTTTCTATGAGCCTCTGGGGCTCATTATTATTCAAACCACTACAGTCCTCCTACATCAATTAATAATCAAGACAGTCCTCCAAAGATGTCCGAAGACCAATGTGCTCTGAGTAGCTCTTCAACTGAGACTCCCTTCTCAGATGACTGTAGGCTATGCCAAGTTGGCAAATAAAGATAGCAAGATAATTAGGGATAGCAAAAACTAAATATTCAAGTTTTTCTTTTGAGAATTCCATATATGAATGCAATATTTACATCATTTCTACCCATCTCTTGCCCAACTCTGACTTCTTCTGTGTCTCCTACTTAATAACCTCTTTAATTACCATTGTTACACACATATACAACCTGTTGGGTTAAGAGTGTGTGTGTGTGTGTGTGTGTGTGTGTGTGTGTGTGTGTGTGTGAAGACTGGATAACCCATCGGGAAGTTCATACCAAGATAAAACTGATTCTTTTTCTCAGTAGCCATTAAATGCCTGTAGCTTTTCATCTAGGGGTAAGAATTGTAAGATTTCCCTTACTTATGTTGGCATGTCAACTGGTATTGTCATTGTACAGGTCTTGTTTAGGAAACCATAGTGTTGAGATTTCATGGGTGCAGCTTCCCTGTCATACATAGATGACACGATCTTGCTGCAGACATTCTGGTCCTTGTTCATGCATCTTTTTACCCACTCTTCTACCATGTTTCCTGACCCCCAGGCATAAGGCTTGCATTTTTGATGTATCAGTTGGAATTGGGAACCCTACAAGTCCCTCTGCATTTTAACTAATTTTGGCTTTCTGTAATGGTCCTTGTCCACTGGAACAAGAAGCTTCATTGATGGGGAGTGAGGGAAAGCCAGTGAACTGAGTGACCAAAGTCAAGCCTCAGAGTGTGGAGATGATGCTGGTGGGTAAGCTGAGGAAGATTTGTTTAAAAGAAGTAATTTGTTTACAGAGCTCAGGACCACACTAACTGCTGTGAAACAAGCAGCAATAATAGGAACCAGCATCTCCAGACTGGGATAGTAAGAGCTCAGGCTACAGAAGCACTTTCACCTTTGTGTCCTCTTTGCAATCTCATTCTTCAAAAAGAACCCCAGAGAGGGGGATATCGTCAATACATTCATCATAGAGGAAAAAGTAATATACTTTTTATACTGTGGGGTTCTAGTTGGTTTTACTAATGTAGAATTTCCTTATATTTTTGGCTATTGACTACGGCCTGGGATAAAGTGTTCTGGCACACAAGTTATAAGTTATATATTCATATGTGTGCAAATGACATCTAAGTAGGTCCTGGAAATAACAAGCCAAACAGATTAGTCAATAATTGGTAGCTGAATAAAACTTTGAATATCTGACAACACAAGATACCATGGTTTAAGGATGAGAAAAAAAGGTAAGAAAAAAGGCAGTAACAAATGTTACCAAGGGTGATGGGGAACAGGGACTTTTATTCACTGCTGCTGGTGAGGGTAGGAAACAGGGACTCTTATTCACTGCTTCTGAATGAGAATGTAATCTGGTCCAGCCATTACAGAAATCAGTATGGAAATTTCTCAAAAAAAATGTAAAAGTAGAGGTATCATACAAGTTATAAATATAAATCCTAAATACCTACCCAAAGTACTCCTGATATCATACTACAGAGTTATCTGCACATCTGTGTTTATCAATGCATTATTCACAAAAGCAAGAAAATGGAGCCATCCTAGATTTCCATCAGCAGATGAATGGATAATGAAAATGTGATACATGCAAACAATGGAGTTTTATTCAGCTAAAAAAAATGAAAATGTAACTTCTTTAGGAAAACAGATAATTCTGGAAAGAGTTCTATTAAGCAACATAACTCAGACTCAGACAGAAATTACATCTTCTGTCTCATGTGCAGATTCTAACTTCTAACATTTCTATGACTGTATACACACACACACGTGTGTGTGTGTGTGTGTGTGTGTGTGTGTGTGTGTGTGTGTGTGAAATGAGTGTAGGTGTAAGCTATGACATCAGAAAGGAGACCATGAGAGGGGAGAAGAACTGTTGATGACTGGGGTAGGGAAGTAGACCCGTGACAGAGCCACAAGGAGACCACAGTACAATAGGACACCTGACAGAGCCACAGGAGACTATAGTACAGTAGGACAAGTGGCAGAGCCACAGGAGACCACAGTACACAGAACAAGTGACAGAGCCACAAGGAGACCACAGTACAGTAGGACACCTGACAGAGCCACAAGGAGATCACAGTACCCAGAACAAGTGACAGAGCTACAAGGAGACCACAGTACCATAGAGCACGTGACAGAGCTACATGCAAGAGGTGGTCAAGGGGATGGGAGATAAAAAAAAAGGGGGGGGGTACTTTTTGTTTGAAATTCCATAATGAAACCTAGCATTATATGGTAATTAAAAAATAAAACAAATCACCCAGCTTAAACCCTCAAAATAAAGCCTGTGCTTCCATTTTTCTTGTGAAGGTGTTTCACAGCTTCTGATTTCAGAAACCTGAACTTGACACAGACTCCTTATTCTCTTATCGGGAATGTGGGGTGTGAGGGAAGAGGAGGCAGGACATACTCTAAAGTTTCCAGGAATCAGGAGGCCAAGGCTTCAACCTATGACTGAAGGTCTGGGAAGGATGGGTGTGCCACCTGTTCTCACCTTCCAGCCTCAGTAAACCGCAAGCTTTTCTTATCTCTCTCTGCTAAGAAAAAAGGATTTACCCTGGACCCTGCCAGGTTGCTTGCACTTTTATATATTTTCCTTATTTTTTTTCTTCAAGTCACAGAGGGCACAGAAAAGGAGGATCGTTGAATTTTAAGTGCTTTTTCTTAAGGCAGAGTAGGGAGCCCTGGACAATAACTGTGCTGGCTTCTTAAAGTGATGAGAGTCTGGAATTCCCTGTGAACTCCGCAGTGGAATTCATAGCTGATCCTAGCATTCCTCAAGCCCTCAACCACATCCCCGGTGTCTTCCCTTACCTTCTTGTAAGCCAGATATGTTTGACTGATAGTCTAGATACACAGATCCTAACTATTGATGGGGCCATCTTGATACATTCTGTGGCCTTCTCATATCTTGTTCTCTGGTTTCTTAACTGAAAAATCAAGAGAAAGAACAAACCCCCTGTGTTGCTATTGAGGTCTTCTGGCTAATCAAAGGCTGCACATAATCTGAGTCATTTAACATTTACCAAACACCTATTTTACTGTGGAAATCCTGGGAACAATGACAGTGAGCAAGTATTGAATTTTACTGTGATTCCCTCACGTGGTGTGAAGTGATAGAACTCACTGAATCCCCACAATCAATGACCACTACACTCTCATTATCTCACATTGTAGGTAGGAAAACAACCAAAGAGAAGCTACGTGAGGTACTATTAACACTGAGCACTTAAACGTGAGCTGCCAGGTTGCAAAGCCCATAATTATAAACCATTTTAAATATGTAAATATCTTTTGAGTGCCTTACTTGAGAACTAAAACCCTGCTTCTGCACCTGAGTTGCTTTTGTCAATGTTTTTATTTACTCTGATTTTTTCATACATGCATGAAATGTATCTTAGTCATATTCACCCCCTCCTCCATCCGTCCAGTCCTTCCAGTCATCCTTCCAGTACATCTCCCTGCCAACCTCATGTCCTACTTTTTCTAACCTCCTGAGCCTAATGACTGGCTTCATCTTGTGCAAGTCTTGCACAGATAACCCAACTGCTATGAGTTCATATGTGCAGCAAGCCATAGTTCTTGCTCTCTCTTCTATGATATTCCCTGAGCCTTGACATATATGAGAGAGATAGATGTGTGTGTGTGTGTGTGTGTGTGTGTGTGTGTGTGTGTGTGTGTGTGTGTTTACATTAGTAAACATGAAGATCACTTTTAGATGAGTTAAGCCTCAAATTCAGTGAATACTTTCTGGATTAAGTTTAGTGGCAGGAGAAGAAAGGTTCTTGAGAGACAGAGTAAACCTGGTTTTTCTTCCTTCTGAGCCTTATGTATTTTCTTTTTGTGATGGACATATGTCCAGATGGTGACGAAGGGAGTCAGTAAACTCCGTGGATGAAGGGGAGGGAGGGATGGAGGGAGTCAGTGTACTCCCTGGACGAAGGGGAGGAAGGAGGCCATCTTCCTATCCTTTTGTTTTTCTTGACTCAGTTATGCTTTGCCATCCTTCAAGGCTCAGCTAAAGGTATGCCTTTTCTGGAATGCTGTTTTCACCAAACTTACTCCCCAATACATGATCTCTGCTTTCAGGTCTACAGTATCATTACAAGAATCCTCACTACACAGCAGCCTTTGTCTAGTCTGTTGTTCTCACTGAGCCTTGAGTTCCTCCAAGCTCTGTGCTTGGAACAAAGTAGGAGTGTTCTAAAAGTTTGATGAATCATGACTTGAAGAAAACAATGGGGGGGAAAGTATTTCTTTTTATCCAGGTCATATACCTACACCCCAACTTTAAAATTTCTTTAGCGAGCCTGACCACAGCCATGTGGAGAACACCCAGAACCCCATCTGCTAAGTGGCCTACCTGCAGTGAGAGCCACTACAAAGAATGTAGTGGACAGGTGGGAGAGAAAGAGAAGCAACATGTTTTAAGCTCTATGATGAGAGGTAAAATTGGAGACTGAGGGGTATGAATAGCAGCCTGATGTGAGGGGCCTGCCCAGACACCTGAGGCACTGATGAAAAGCCATATCTGGGTCTGTGGCCACACAATAACAGGGGTCTGTGTTGATGTTTGTGACCTGTGTAACCACCATTGTGTAAGTCCCTGGTCTAGGCTGCCACCTGGGACCATGTTGAGGTCCAATGACTATGCAGTACTGGCCCTCACTGGTTGCAGCACTCAGGGGAGTAAGCCTAAGCCTCACCTGGGCAGTAGAGTGAGCCCATCCTGAGGGCATGAATGCAGGAGAGCTGGCCCCACCCCTTGTCTGCCTTGGGATGTTGTGGACAAGGGAGAAATGCCCTCCGTCTTCACCTCTCTCTATTCTGGCAGGCAGGAGAGGGCCCCAAGGTCATGAGAGCAAGAGAGCTGGCCCTGTCCCTCACAAACTGCAGTATTTGGAAGACAAGACTACACCTCACCTGGACAGCATGGTAGAGCTGGCTCTGGTTGCTTGGGAGGAAGCCAGTGAGCTGCCCTGACCCTGAGGATGTGAGAGCCGGTAGAGTGGCCCTGCCCTTTAGACTGCCACATTGGGTGGGCTAGCCAGGACAATGATGGAGAGCTCACCCTGTTAGTGTGGGTGCAGGAAAGCTGATAGGATGACCAACTCAGCAACCACCCCAGCCCAAATGCAAGGCTTTTGAGTTGGTCCTCCCCAACATCTACCCCATCTATGACCTGCTGAAACAAGTGAAGGGGCCAGCCCTGCAAATCCAAAGGATGATGACAACAGGGTATCTGAGAGGAGTCCCAGAAAATGTTTAGTATTGAAAGTGTAGCAGAAGCAAGAATCCTTACAAACAGACTCATTACAATGAACATTTGCAAGTAAAGATGTTTGCACAAAAGTGTGTAGTATGGGACATACTGTGTGGACAAAAGGGTATACTGTGGGACACACTGTATGACACACTACAGCTTCCATGACAAGATTTTGGTTTAGTTTTGCTTTGTTTTAAAATTTAATTTTTTTTAATTTTCTTTTTAGGGCAGGTTGCAAAGGCAGAGGGCAGATATTAAGAAATGGAGAGATGAGTGGGATTGGGGTACATGATATGAAATTCACAAAGAATCAATCTAAAGTTAAAAAATTTTTTCCTTAGTGAATAATGTTCAAATCTGGATAAGGGCACTATTTTTTTTTGCATGCCCTTAGTTTTACAGATAGAATAAGCATAACCCCCCCCACACACACACACACACACACAAAGACATATACATATATAGAGAGTAGATAGATACGTAGATAGATACATAGATACATAGATACACAGATACACAGATACACAGATACACAGATACATAGATACATAGATACATAGATACACAGATACACAGATACACAGATACACAGACACACAGATACATAGATACATAGATAGATAAGAGACACGGAGAGAGAAATACAAGAGGAGACAGACAGACAGGCAGACAGAATTTATATGTCCTGAGTTAAGTTTTTGTTCTTAGGTTTAGATTCTTGTTCTTCATGGCAGGCAGGGTAATGCCTTTTGTAGCTATGTACCTCCAAATCTCTAGAACCTATGAACAAAGGGGGTTTTGTAACTGACTAAGATTATGATATTAAGATGGGGATTTATTCTGAATTATCTAGATAGAGTTAGTGTAATCGTGAGAATTCCTATAAGTGATTGAGGAAGGCAGGAGCATTAGTGTTAGAAACAGATAGGAAGGTGTTTTACTTCTGACATTTAAAGGCTAATATTTTATTTTGTGATAATGAAGCATGGACCCGAAGACTTGTGAGTGGCAAACAAACACTCTGTGACTAAGTCATGTCTCCAGACCTTCAACATTCTAATACTACAATTTTGATACATAACTGATGAACCAAAACTTCAGGTGACTAATGTATATTTTTATGCATTTAGACCTATAGATAAACTCATGAAACCATTGTAACAAACAGGGATTTACAATGGGACTTGTAGAACGGGGGAGCTTCTGAAATGGTATTAATTACATCACTGGATTGGAAGGTGGAGGGGCAAACAAATGAGTCAGCCTCTCAAAGATGGAGGGACCATGAGAGTGGATTCTCTCCCAGAGCTTCCAGAACAAGCTATGTGCAGCTGTCATCATTGCTTATTCCTTTAGACCAGCGCAGCTTCCTGACCTTGAGAAGTATGAGGTAACAAACTTCTGAGCTTATGCTAATCTGTTACAGCCACAGGAAACTGACACAGTGTTAGTTCCAAATGTGCTGTAAGTGTGGTTTTAGCCTTTCCCCCAAATTCAGTCCTCCCACTTTCAAGTTGGTTTCTTCTCTGTTTTGACTTAATCCTTGGTGACTCACCAAGACTCAATTCCCACATCATAAAAAATCTCAGAACAATTTATGCCAGATGCTGTGCTTTGTATAAAAATTGCCCACTTATATATCCTGACCACCATCTCCCTGGACAGTCATCACAATTGTATCTCATGGATGGAGACCTGGTGGTTCATCACTATTAAGTACACCATTGGGAAGAGCTGAGACCACTGGTCTCTCAGGCTTCCGTTTTACATGTGACCTCCTAGGAGGTGTTCTCACCCTTACCTGGTCCTCCCTGACACTGCTGACTGCTCACCTCATAGCTTAGCAGAGTCAAATCTGTATCTGTCACTTAGAGACCCCAAATGCTTTTTCACTGTAGCTCAGATTTCATAGGTGGTGGGATGACAAAGGAGACAACTTACCAGAGCTTGGAGAAACAACACCATGGAAACAGGCTAAAGCTGCAAGGTTTGTTCTGTTTCAACTCTATTTTAGCTATGATGGCTGGATATAAATCAGTGTTTCACAGTTGACATCTGCTGCACTTATTTTGGCAACTACTAGATGTTCAAAAGAGGAAGGAAGGAACACACAAAGCCACCAACTCATGTAAAAGCTATCTAGGGAGTGAATCTCAGGAGTTCCAGGGTTCACAGCCCTAAGAACGTTATGTGGTATGCTATAACCAATATTTGAACCTATACATGTGTTGATAGTACTCAGTTTGCAGCCCACACTCCAGATGCATGAGAATTACAGGAGTCTTTCAAATGTATGGATCCCTTTTACTCATTTCTGATACTTTGATCCTATTGGATCTGGTTCAGTGCTGGGAAATACTGTTATGTTATTTTGGCTGTCCTTTGAACACCTTAGGAAAAGAGGAAGACCAGCCAGGCTTGGAAATTATAGACACTGAAACCTACATCCTCAAGAAGGTGGGAGATATAGAAACCTTCTTGATTCTTCTGAATTCGATAAAAGTAGTGAATTGCTTCTCAGAAGGTCAAATGCCTGGGAAGACAAAACAAACTATATGGTGGGCTCATCCCTATGCAGAAGACACTGAGAACTGATGAAGTTGTTGAAATCAAGCATAACCATCGCTGAGATTCCCAGGAAGCCCTCTAGAAGCAAATGGAAAACCCTTCCCAGGTGACAATCGTCCCTTCTAGTCAAGGAGTTTGATACTTACAGCTTCATGTTACCAAGTGCCACACTGGCTGTGAGAAACGAATGTCTTTGAATGTGTATATAAAGAGAACAGGTATAAATGTGTGGCCCCATTGGGAGTAAATTTCAGAACATGTCCAAAATCCTTTATGCTTGCACCTCCATGACACAGCAATTAGCTTCTAGACACTATTTTAGAAAGATATATAAGCACAAACACACTCAAGAACAAAGCTGAAAACAAATTAAATGTCAATCACGAGAGGATGGTTAAATAAACATCAAAACCTTCAGTGTCACACAGATATGTCAAAGAACATGATAGGTCTATCTCAACTGACATGAAAAGATGTCCAAGACATTATGTCAAGGGAAAACGGAAGTTTCATATAGTACAAGCTGTATACATTTGACTGAGGACAGAGATCAGAGATAGATAATAGACATAGTTCTACATGCACACAAATGAATAATTCATCTAAATGCAAAGACAAACTCTGGAATGGACTCAAAAGACTGATCATACTCCTTACCTCTGGCGAGCAGACCGTGTCTAGGGATAAGGATGGTCAGTGAGACCCTCTCTGTATATGTGTAAGGATGCTCTTGTCTCATTAATATGATCATTTTCACAGTTGAAGGTCATGGCTTCAGTATTACTGGGGCTTTGTTATTGCTTGGCCAAATCAGGAGAGGAGACTTCTGTTTATTTTGTTGGTAGTTACAGTCAACAGACATAACAGTATTGGCGAACACACCTCAGGTATCAGGTACAATGCTAAGTATCAAGTGAAATGAACAGAAAGCTTTGTCTTTGGAGCAGACTCCATTTGAAGCAGCAGGAAGTAAAATGGCTATACGATAACCTTATTAATATCATGCAATTGATGTCATTATTTAAAATAATAAATCATAGTCCCTCATCACCAGACATCTTACAAACACCTTCCATGTTAGGGCATTGTGCCATGCACTACAAACATGATTGTTAAATATTTTCTGAGCTTGAGAAACTCACCTAACATGCTCACCTGGTACGTAGCTCTGGACAAGAACCACATCTCCTTCATCTGCTAGATGCATCTGCTAGAGCAGTGGTTCTTGGCCTTTGGATCATGACCCCTTTGGGGGCCAAATGGCCCTTTCACAGGGATCACCATTGGAAAACACAGATATTTTCATTACAATTCACAGCCATAGCAAAATTTATCAATAACTCAGCTGAGTGGCATTGCCCCAGCGGGGACTAAGCAAACACTCAGCTGAGTGGCATTGCCCCCGCGGGGACTAAGCAAACACACAGGGCAAACAAGAAGCAAGAAACACGAACCTCCAGCTCTGCTCATCAAGGCCAAGTTCCATTTTTGTCCTATTTTTACTTTGGAAGGTGTTCCATTTGAGAAGGTAGTAGTTAGAAATCGAGGTTTGAAGATTAACTTGGAACAAGAAGTTGGAAACAACAAGCATGTTGTAACTGTGAGAGTGAATGTGATGCCTAAGGAATGTGAAGAAAAGGGCCTATTGGGGAAGCCTTGTGAAATACATAATTAATAGGAAAGTTAAAAAAAAAATAAAAGTAAAGGTGGCTATACAAGGCTTGGGGGATGAGATGATCAAGTGTTACAAAGAGGTCAGCCTTTTTAATTTTGTAATTATATTTATGTACAGAGAACTTAACTGTGTACATTTAACAGTTTAGTCGTGCCTTTGCTTTTACCAGTTTGGCAATTGGAGCCACAGACTTAGGACCCAGGACATTGCCTCCCCAGTGATGGTGGATCTCGTCATATCTGTCATTATAATTGATCCTAATACCTTCCACCAGCTTAGCTAGAGCACCCTTGTCTTTCGAGTTAAACTGTGTGAAGGCAACAGTGGTGCATGTCTCCCTTTGGAGCAGGCGAGGCACCTTGGCCCGGCCTTTCCCTTGATGTTACAGTCAGGGACCCCCATCAACAGGGCAGGTAGGAAAACCACCAGCTCAGTGGGTCTATGTCATTGGAAATCACCACCAGATGAGCCATCTTGTTCTCCAGCAATGTGGTAACTGTATTAAACCTTACTCAAAGGACAGGTGGTCCCTTAGTTGGGATGTCTTCTATACCAGCAGCTTCCTTCTCAGCATGGGCCAGTAGCCTTTCCTTCTTCTCCTGCGTTGTCTCCAGCCTGTACTTGTGAGCAAGCTTAAGCAGCTGGGTAGCTGTTTGCTTATCCAGGGCCTAGGTGGACTGGTTAATGGCAGGAGGTACTTTGAGCCACTTATAGAGGATGGCTCTTTGCCGATGCAGCCTGATGAGGCAGAGCCACTTGACAAAGCATGTGAGATCTCTTTTGGGTTGGATGTCCTGTCCAATGCCGAATCTCTTGGGCATTTTCTCAAATAAAGGACTGACCACCTTTTTGGCCTCCTGTTTCTTAACAACAGTGGGAGGGGGGATGGCCACCTTCTTCTCCTTGGTCATCTTTCCTTTGGACATCTTTGCTTGACTGGTGGAGAGACCTAGAAGTCAGTCTTACATACCAAGATCAACTAGGAAATACTGGAGGCAGCACAGAATAATGATTGAAAGCACATACTTGGGCCAGAGCAGCTCAGTGGAGAGGGCTCTCACCTACTGTGTATGAAGCCCTGAGTTTAACCCTGAACACTGCAAAAATAGATAGATAGATAGATAGATAGATAGATAGATAGATAGATAGATACATACATACATACATACATACATACATACATACATACATACTGAAAGAAAGATGTAAGAAATCCGACCGCTGTGCAGAATAGACCACTCCAGACCACGTGGTTCCAAGGGGGGGGTCAGTTTATTCAGGGGAAAGGGCAAAGGTGGGGAGAGGAAGATGGAAGAGATAAGAGAGTGAGTCAAGGGGGTCCTGCCTGTTTTATATGGTGGTAGCCAGGTGGATTCTGTTTTATAGCCTCAACCATAAAGGTGAGGTAGCCAGGTGGATTCTGGGAGCGTGCGGGCCGTTGCCTTGGCAACGATGTGGGGGTCGCCTAGATGTGACGTCACTGGGTTCGGAGCCTGATACCAACACATACATACATACACACACACACACAGATGGCTAAACAAACAGATAAATGCACGTAAGTCTAATTTCCTGGGTTTGACAGTATATCACCTAAGTCCTAGATGTACCATTTATCTGGTACTGATAGTAGAAGCACTGCATCTTAGACGCTTCCAAGAGCTGATCAACAAAGCATGCAAAAGCAACTGTTATCCTTTAGGATGCCTTTGATGTCTTTAACGAAACCAAATTTAAGGAAAAGATAGACCCTTTCATACTCCCTACTGATCCATGCCTTTATATAGCCCACTGTTTTTGATTATGGATATATCTGTGACAGTGAAGTATGTCTTATAGCTAGAGAGACAGCTTAGCAGTTAAGAGCACTAGTTGTCCTTCCAAAGGACCTGGGTTTGATTCCCAGCACCCACATGGTCACTCTCAACCATCTGTAACTCCAATCCCAGAGGATCTGACACTCTTTTCTGGCCCTCGGAAGTACTGCATGCACATGATACACAAATGTGTGTGTGTGTGTATGTGTGTGTGTGTGTGTGTGTGTGTGTGTGTGTGTGTGTGTGTGTGTGTATACATATATACATACACATGCAGGCAAAACACCCATACACATAAAAGTTTAATTCTTAAAAAATAAAATAAAAATATAACTAATACACACATGAATTCACAAAGACTACAGCAACACAAAAAAAATCTACAAAGCTTCAAGCCAGATGTGATCCAAGCATTAAAAGAGATAGAAGTGGACATGGGGGTCACACCTCTATTCAAGAAAGTATCTGCAACTGATACCCACTGGCAAAGGGAAAATCAATTTTCTCCAGCTGAGTCTCCCTGGGTACATCATCCACACTTCAGGGCCGGCCTCATGCCTAGGAGTGGTTGGCCAACACAGAATGAACTCAGTGGTGTCTTTGTAGACTTTTTTGACATTTTGTTTTGTTTGTTTGGACATTTTATCTTATTGATCTTTTGCTAGTTGTTTTGATTTGGGGTTTTGTGGATTTTCTGTGTCTCTTTTTTATGTTTCTACTGTTGTTTCTTTTTGTTTGTTTTGCGTTTATTTTAAGAAAGAGAAAAAATTGGGTTGATAAGGAGGGAGGGAGAATCTGAGAGAAAAATCAGGAGGAAAATAATATAATCAAGTCACACTGTATGAAAACTTTTTCAATAAAAGTATCTTTAAATCATTTATTTATGTTTATTTTTCATTTTATGTACATTGGTGTTTTGCTTGGGTGTATGTCTGTGTGAGAGTATCCACTCCCCTGGAACTGGAGTTACAGTTGTGAGCTGCCATTAGAATGTTGGAAATTGAACACAGGTCTTCTAGGAGAGCAGCCAGTGCTCTTAACCACTGAGCCATTTCTCCAGCCCCAATAAAAATATTTTTTAAGTTTTAAAAGTAAAATAAAATATGCCTTGATCAGGTTACCTTATAAGGCAAAAGAGTTAGAATGTCATCCTGTGGATGCCTTTTATTTTATAGATAAATATATATATATATATATATATATATATATATATATATATATTTAATGCACAATTAAATAAAATTCTATTGTGTACATGTACCACATTTTAATCCAGCATCCGTTGATAGATAGCTAGGCGAGATCTATTTCCTAGTTATCATGAACAGGATAGAAGTAAACATAGACACATATGCAAGCGTGTCTGTAGCATGTTGACATACAGCCTTTCTGTGGGAGGAGAGGGACGAACCAGAGGAGGGAAAGAGAACGGGGAGAGGCGTGAGGAAAGAGGATGAATAAACGTATTCAACATGTAGCATAATGAAACTCATTATTTTATATGTTAATTTTTAAGTGAGCTAAAGTAAAGGCTTCCAACATAATAGACAGTACATATTGAGCCTTCTGCTGGCATTGAAGACACATACAGGCCTTCTCGGAACCACTTGTAGAAAATGTCCCATCAAGGAAACTACAGTGAGCTTCCAGACTTGAGGGTGTCGCACAGCCAATATGCAACATGCTTCCTAAAGCTGCAAGTTTCTGACAGCAACTTATGTAAGCGTCCTTGAAAATTCATTGCTCCTGAACTTCCAGGTGACCATACAGCCTAGCAGGTGCCTAACTGCAGCCAGGCAAAAGCTGAGCAGAGGCCCACCCAAGCCCTATGCGAACATGGAATAAACCCACGCACACATAATTCCACAGCATTGCTGTGAGCTTACTTAATGTAAAAGCCACAGTGGGCATTGTTGTCTATAGTGAAAAGATAAATCAATCAGCAAATGTAAAAGACTTTCAAGAGAAAAAGTCAAAGATGCAGGTGGAGAAAGGGGAATCCAGGGAAAAGGTGTTCTCAAATTACATTCAGCATTCGTTTCTACCAGACCGCAGAGCACACTGACTTCTTGCTTCAGATTCTACACGCAAAGCAGTTTCTTTTAGCAGCTTCAGTGGCTTCTCAATAATGAGACGTCAAGAGAGATGTCAAGCTGACCAAGCAGTGCTGAGGAGCGACCCACTGTCTTG
The DNA here is from genome assembly GCF_011762505.2 of Arvicanthis niloticus. Taxonomy (NCBI): domain Eukaryota; kingdom Metazoa; phylum Chordata; class Mammalia; order Rodentia; family Muridae; genus Arvicanthis; species Arvicanthis niloticus. Next base: position 97,636,308 of record NC_047663.1, read on the forward strand.
ATTCTAATGTCCCCGAATGCCAGAAGAGCTTGGATTCATCACACACGCACACACACACACACACACACACACACACACACACACACACACAGGGACTTCCAAAGGAGCTGAGAGAAGGCAGGTTTACAACACACTTAGTATCGTGGTTTCAATATGAAATGTCTTCCATAAGCTTGTGTGTTGGAACAACCACTCCACAGCTGGTTGGTACTGTTAAACACCATGGAAGCTTTAAGAGGTAGAGCCTTGCTGACAGAAGAAGTGGTTTACTAGAGCAGAGCCTTGCTGACCAAAGTGGATCACTAGAGGCCAAGCCTTGCTGACCAAAGTAGATCACTAGGGATGACACCTTTCAGTTTTATAGCCACACTTCATTACCTCTTCATCTCTGCTTCCTGACCATGGATGCTGTGAGACTACTCACCTCCTCACATCTGCCAGCCTGCCTCCTCTGCTACCTGCTGATACCGTGACCAAAATAAGCCCTTCCTCCCTTAAGCTACTTCTTGTCAGATATTTAGTCACAGCCGGTTCAGACAACAAAGATATATAGGACTTCTCTTAACTCCTTCTTCCTTGCCTCTCCACCATCCCTATGTGAGGTGGATTTAAGAATCACAGGTGGCATAAATTCAGTTTTGACCACATACCCATGCACAAGCAAATTGATGTATCCTTATCATCTTAAAATCCAAGTGTCCTGATTTGGTGATTCTGGTGTTTTACCTAGAAGTTTGTCTTCATCAATAATATCTCCAGTTCCTATGGCAGAGTGCCTGAGCGTGCACCAGTTTCATTGCTTAATCTGCATTATGGTCTTGTTCCAGACTCAACCCTTCAGACGACTCAGACTCCTCACATCCACAAATGAGAATAACTGTGACTCATCTCCACTGCCAACTTTGGGCAGATGTTTGTTTGTTTGTTTGTTTGTTTGTGTTGGTTGGTTGTTTTGTTTTTGTGAACTAAACTACTAGGGTCATAGTTACAATACATCATTCTCTTTACCCACCTGTATAGGCATCACCTTGCCCACGGGAAAGGATCACAGACTTCATGAATGTCACCTTCACCAAGATGCAGGTCCCAATCCAATCTGAGACTCCTCAAGAACCAATAACAACTTGTAATATAAATAAAGCTGCAAAGCCCTGACTCCCAGGAGGGTCACACCCTAAGTAACCTTCACTTTGTCTTCAAAGATAAAGGTAAACTGAAGAGATATCACCTTAAGGTTTCCTTGCTGGCTAGACAAGTGTCTTGGCTCTGCTCAGTAGTTAAGTGGACATACCCTGCTCTTGCAAAGGCTCTGCATTCAGTTCCCAGCATTCACATCAGACAAGTCACAAACATCTGTCACTCCAGCTACAGGCAATTAGATGTCCACTTACAGAGAAATACAACTCTTACAGACACACACACACAATGTAAATAATTTAAAAAGTTTTGAAAATGGCAATGTGCTAGTGAATACTATTAAGTAAAAAGAATCCACTGATAGACTGCGTATGAAAGAAACTGGATAATGCTAAGTTACATGGAATTATCAAGCACCATAGAGATATCTATGGATGCTTACTTCCACATGTGAAGTTAGGGGACAAGAAGGACACAGAACTAAAACAGAAAGTGCCAAGAATGTGGGGAGAAAAGAGAGGAGGGGACAAGGGATAAAACCTAGTAAGAGACAGGGAAATTGTGACCAATGTACATTATATTCATCTTTGGAAATGTACCGAAACCCTTCTGTGCAGCTCACATCCGCTAATTTTGGAAATGCATGTCTCTCAACTTCTTGCAATTCTCAAGTACCATTATCGTCTTGATTATTACTGTGATAGTGGTTCAAGTATTTCAGGAGGCTGGAGACTAAACTGCTGCCGAAACCATCATCTAACTTCAAGAACACGACCCCAGTCCGGGGATTTCTCCTGCTCAGAGCAGAGCTCCGATGTTCTTTTTGCAGAATGTAGAACTTGTTGCATTTTGGAGTCGGGAGCACACTGCCAAGCTATTTCTATGGGCTGCTTGCCAGCTCGGCTCCCAACAAACTCCCTCAGCTGTCGGAACAGCTCTCATTGTCAAAACTTTTGGAGAAGAGTCATTAGTTTCAGAGAGATGGGAAAGGAAGGCTGTTTTGCCTGGGGCAGCTCTTTGAAAAGGTCTAACTTTCTAAAATGGTAAATAAGCCAGACTTCTTTTCCGGGGGTAGGGGGTTGCATGAAGGGCAGGAAGAGCTCAGTTGGGGGATGACCCCCGGGAGCCCGCTGGTGTTCTAGACATCATTACTTTCCAAAGTTTTCGCGCTTGCTCTGCGGTGGTGCCTGCACAATGCATCTTGGGATGCAGCTCTGAGCACAGCCTGTACAGCTCTGATTACACATACAGGCAGGCACTACAGTGAGGATTTTATTAGATGGGAGAGAAAAAAATTTAAAAGGCAGAACACCAGCTTCAGGGTGGGAGGTGAAGAAACCCTTCTGCCTTCAGATAAAGGGGGAAATTATTTTATAAGCGTCGGGAGCAGCTAAACTTGAGAAAAGCAAGCAGACCTTTCCAAGGCTGTCCTAATCTTAAACTCACAGTACCTGCATTTCTGACTCATCGTGTGGAAACGGCCAGTGTGATCAGAGGGAGTCAGAATAGGTCTTACAAGATATGATTGCAACTCTTAGCCCAGCTGTGACAGCCTCTGAGTTCAGACTCCCCACTTTTCTGCTCGGAGGTGTAAATTTTAGGGCCTTGCTTAAATCCCATGAACTCCTGTGCCTGGCATTCATATTTTATCCTTTTGTTCTCCTGGAATAAAAAGCTCTGGATCCCAACATCTTTCTCCTCCTCCTCCGTGGCTTAAGATGAACTCCCAGCAAGCAATATTGTCTCCTTTTAAGAAAGAGCACCTGAGAGAAGGGTGTGGAAGGAGTTGATGGGGAAAAAGAGCAAAGGAATCCTAATCAGCCTCCCGCTCACTTGGGGGGGGGGGGAGGACTGAGGAGGGTGCCCAGGTTGTTTCCACACAGTGACAATGACATCATTCTGTGTCCCCATTTTCCTCTTCCAGTGCAGCAAAGCTTCAGTTTGGATTTATACCACCTTGTATTCTTCTAGAACCTATGCTGCTTCCTTTTCCACTGGTGCGAGTCCCCCAATTACTCTGGCATCTCCTTTCATCCCAAGAACTCTATTTATGATTCAGTTTCCCTATTCTAGCTTCCCCCACCATATGACTCAAGGTCATTTCTCCTGAGTCCCTTAGATATTCAATAGGACTCTTCCATGTGACCATATTATGCTTGCCACTAGACAAAAAATAAGAACTCTGTGAAATGGCAGGCATGAACTTGGGAGGGTGATGTGTTAGGCAGGGAGAGTTCCCAGGGGACACCAAGGCTGAAGAGCTGAGGGTGAGCATGTGATCAACATATATCACACGCATGTATAAAATTCTCAAATGACAAGTGGAAAATATCTTAAATATCTTATCAAGTTATAAGTAAAGAAAAACTAGCTGTTTTATTAAAGCAGCAGTAAACATGCAAAAACATGTTTAAGTTCCATTCATAAGAATGTCTTTAAAAATAGAAATATTATTTTTGAGAAATTAGGACCTAAAATTATGACATTGAACTTTAAATTAAAAGAAAAAGAAGAGAGGTAAATTTGGGAGTGAAGGGTTGCATATTCAGGGAGATACAGGGACAGCCGGACATGGGCAATGGGCAATGTGTCTAATAGTATTTCATTGTATACATACATGAAATTCTCAAAAACCAAATATAAAAAAGAGAAAAAATGAGAATATTTGGATACAGGAGGTATTTATAGATGTCATAAAGGTAAAAGCACACAATTACACTCTAATCCAACAGAATTGGTATCTGTGGAAACAAACACACAAAATAGACCAGTGATGTGAAGAACCAAAAAGGAGACACCGTCTGAGGAGGACCCAGCACGTCTGAGACCTTCACCTCACACTTCTGTCCTCCATAACTGTGGAGAAGTCGAGTTCTGTGGCATGTTTCAATCAGTTACTTCACGGGTCTCATTACAGTGGTTTGTACTATGTTTTGTATCCGTGACACAATCTAGAGTTATTCGGGAAAGGAAAATCTCAACTCAGCAAATGCCCCCACCAGACTGCCTTTGAGGAGTCCTCTGGGGCAATTTCTTGACTAATGATTGACACAGAGGGGCCAGGCATCTGTGGGCAGTACTGCCCCTGGATAGGTGGTACCAGGGTGTATAACAAAGCAGATTGAGCGAGTCATGAGGAGCAAGCTGTAGGCTGCACTCCTCCACGGCATCTGTTTCCATTCCTGCCTCCAGGTTCCACAGTTTCTAAGATATCGTCCTTCCATAGTCGACTGTATGCTGGAATGCTGTAAGCTGGAATAAACCCTTTCCTCCCCCAAGTTGCTCCTGTGACGGTGCTTATCACAATGATGGGAAGCTAACCAGGACAACAGGGCTGCCATCAGCCCTAGATGATAAAGGCAGCTCTCAGGTGATTCAGACACTTTCCTTCATTAAATACAACCACTATGCTTCAGAGACACTAAGAAGCCTGAGGTGAGGAAGAGCCCCAGGGTAAAAGGGTGTGGCAGAGCAAACTGTTCACCTCCGGGCAAGTGCAAGAGGAAGAGTAGAGGAGAACCCTAATACATACCCCAGCAGCCTCCTTCTTCCACCTGTGCATCATGTCCTTCCAGCACCTCCTGACCTTCGGATAAGGCTGTTCCATCAGGATGTTAGCCCACTAATAAAGTTTGAGCTCTCGGGGTGTGACCGTCACCTAAGACCATAGCAGAAAACCAAACTTTTAACACAGGAGCATTCCTGGAATCTTCCAGACTCAAGACTTAATGCTTGAAATTCAGAGAATTTCACCATATATGAATAACATTCTAGCCCAATCAATTGGGGGCAACAATATGGTCACTTTCTTTGGGCTCAGAAGGCAGTGACATTATGACTGATGCACCTTGCCTCTGACTCATCCCTGCCTCTGCCCTACCCCTGCCACTGCCCCATCCTCTCTGCTGAATCCTTTCATGTCCTCCCCCACAAGCACCACGGGGGGGGGGGGGGGAACCTTAATGTATCAGAGGGAAAGACGAAGAACAGGCTACAACCAGAAACTCTGCTGGCTGCTTTGCTGTGACGTGAAACAACTGCTCAGAAATGGCGGCATTTATTGAAATAAATCTCAACATTTATAATCAATTATATGGTCCTGTCTGAGCACCTCCGCTTGATATAATAGTGGTGTCAACAGCCGCTGTGGTGGGGGAAGGGTTCCTTGTCTTCTTTTAATCCCTTCCTACCAGAACTTTCTCACATCTGGCCCTTTTGTGCAGCAAAAACAAAAAAAAAAGAATGATCTCTCAGAAAGCGTTTGTTTTCCTCAACCCCTTCTTGGTTTTTAAAGGTTTTTCCAGAAATCCGGCAGATCATGTCTCTCTGCTTGACCTTCAGAAACGCAGCTGAGTGGTTGAATTTGTTCCAAAGGCCTTTCCTGACAGAAGGTCTTAAAATAAAGCCCTTAGGTTTCCCTCAGCAGCAGCTCTCTCTGTCATCTTTGCCCAGAGGCTTAGCAGGCACTGGAAGGACAAGAGTCTGCATGAGAAGCAGCCGCTCGCAGGCCTCTCCCCTGCCAGCCCTCCTCTGTACACTTAAAATGGTTTTTCTTTTGGTTCGGGTTTTGTTTTTTTCCTGCTCTGTTTTGTTTCCGGGGTGATTTATTGTGGTAAGAACACTTCACAGGATATCCACCCACTTAACGCATGTATGAGCCCACACTGAAAGACAGGCAGCTTTAGAGACAATGTCGTCTGAAAAATCTCTAGAATTTACTTAGGAGACTCACCTGAAACCTTAGGCCATCCCGCTTTCGATGGTTGATTATCTGGGGTCCTTTGACTGAACTAAGGCTGTCCTCACATCTGGCAAAACATTATGCTTGTGTGTGACTGTGAGGGTGTTTGGGAGAAGAGATTAGACCTGTATCTGACACTGAATGAAATGTTTCTTCTATTGTGTGAGTGTAAACATTTCTCAATTGCCAGAGGACCTGAGTAAAGCAGAAGCAGAGGACTTGCTAGCCATTCCATTGAGGTGACAAGAAAGAAAACAGAAAGACAAAACTAGAGGGCTCCCTGTGGTCACCGAGGCTGGGTGGCAGGTGCAAAGTGCAGCTAGCAACATTGTAGCCTCAGTTTGGAAGCAAAGAAAGGCCAATGCTGGCGCCTGGGTCTCTTTCTTTTTATTGAGTCCCAGACCCCTGTTTATGGCATGGTACTCACTTGAAGGATAGGGCTTCCCACCTCAATTAAACTAATCTAGATAAACTCTCATAAGTATGACCAAAGATTTGTTTTCAGGGTGATGGTAACTCCCACCACGTTAACAATTAGGATTCACTATTACACAGAGAACTGATGAATTTGTGCCCTCCTCCTAAGTTGGAACATCCATCTCCTGCCCTCAGATTGATCTTCAGGCCTTTGGTTTTGAAGTGGAAAGCTAAAGCAGGCTCCCCTGGGTCTCTGTCTTAAGACAGTGCATCTTAAGATTCTTAACATCTAAGATTTTGCAAGTCAAACTATCTTGTCTCTTTTATTGGTCTGTTTTTCTGGACAGTATTTAAGAATTTGACTATTTCACGTATCTCCTATCAGTAGAATATTGTTCTTATGTGACTGTTATTGTTTCAGCACAATATCCTCCACCCCTATTGTCAAAAACAGCAGGATTTTCATCCCTTTGAAGACTTACTGAAATCTCATTCTATACAGGTAAAAGTGTATGTACCTGTTCCTGTAGGGGCAGATAGGTGTGTGTGTGTGTGTGTGCGTGTGTGTGTGTGTGTGTGTGTGTGTGTGTGTGTGTGTGTGTGCCTGCCTGTAGGCTGCTGCCCCGACTCGGCTGGTAAAGAAGCCGCTGGTAAACAAGTGCACTGCGCATGCGACCACCCTTGGGCCAACTCAGTTTGGCACCAACCCCTCCTGAGTGGGATATGTTTATGAAACACTGTAATTCTGACCAATTGTGCTCCTCCACGAGCACCCTCCCACCGGGGCTGGGCATATAAGCAGCTCGCTCTGGGTGTTCAAGATCCCCGGGTAAATGATGAATGAAGCGCTTCAATAAAGGTGTTGGGAAGGATCCGGTTGCTCCCGTCTTTCCTTGCTGGTCAAGGGGGGGAGGGGGCGCGCGACAAACCTGCCTATGCTCATGTTCACCCACATGTGGCGTCCAGAGGGCAAGCTAAGGTAGGAGTCCCCCAAGAGCTGTCCACCTTGTTTTTGAGGCAAGATCTCTCATTTGCCCTGGAGCTCACTGATTGTCTGGCTGTCCAGAGAACTGAGGGAATCTATCTTTCTCAGGTCCCAGAGTTGAGATTACAAGCTCATGTCATCACATCTGGCTTTCTTTTACACAGGTTCTTGTGCTTACAAGACAAGAGCTTTACTGACAGCCATGTCTCCCAGCCCTGCCTTTCTCCCTGATAGGAAAACAATTTCAGAGCAAAGACTATATTTTTGACATTTTATTAGGCTGCCTATATTGACACCCTACTTTTTCTTATTGTAATTATATCGGTTTGGGCCTGGAGAGATGGCACCGAAGGTAGCTGTGCTAAGCACCCACAGAGCAGCTCAGAGATGCCTCTAACTCTAGCTCCAGGGAATCTAATGCCCTCTTCTGGATTCTGAGGGTACCTGTATGCACATGTGCATACATACACATGAGGAGAAAAAGGAGAAGGAGGAGGAAGAAGAGGAGGAGGAGGAGAAGAGGAGGAGGAGGGGGAGGAGGAGGGGAGGAGGAGGGGGAGGAGGAGGAGAAGGAAGAAGAAGAAGAAGAAGAAGAAGAAGAAGAAGAAGAAGAAGAAGAAGAAGAAGAAGAAGAAGAAGAAGAAGAAGAAGAAAGGGGAGGAGGAGGAGGAGGAAGAGGAGGAGGAGGGGGAGGAGGAGGAGGAGAAGGAAGAAGAAGAAGAGGAGGAGGAAGAGGAGGAGGAGGAAGAAGAGGAGGAGGAAGAGGAGAAGGAAGAAGAGGAGGAAGAGGAGGAGGAGAGGAGGAGGAGGGGGAGGAGGAGGAGGAGGAAGAGGGGGAGGGGGAGGAGGGGGAGGAGGAAGAAGAAGGAGGAGAAGGAGGAGGAGGAGGAGGAGGAAGAGGGGGAGGGGGAGGAGGGGGAGGAGGAAGAAGAAGGAGGAGAAGGAGGAAGAGGAGGAGGAGGAGGAAGAGGATGAGGAGTATGAGTAGGAGGAGGAAGAGGTGGAGTAGGAAGAGGGGGAGGGGGAGGAGGGGGAGGAGGAAGAAGAAGGAGGAGAAGGAGGAGAGGAGGAGGAGGGGGAGGGGAGGAGGGGGAGGAGGAAGAAGAAGGAGAAGGAGGAAGAGGAGGAGGAGGAAGAGGAGGAGGAGGAGGAGGAGGAGGAGGAGGAGGAGGAGGAGGAGGAGGAGGAGAAGGAGAAGGAGAAGGAGAAGGAGAAGGAGAAGGAGAAGGAGAAGGAGAAGGAGAAGGAGAAGGAGAAGGAGAAGGAGAAGGAGAAGGAGAAGGAGAAGGAGAAGGAGAAGGAGAAGGAGAAGGAGAAGGAGAAGGAGAAGGAGAAGGAGAAGGAGAAGGAGAAGGAGAAGGAGAAGGAGAAGGAGAAGGTAAATAATTTAAAGTAAACCTTTTCGGTCCCCAGCCTCCATGTCTGTAAAGCAGCAGTGATGGGCAGACTCACTTGCCAGACCTCTGAAAGATTAAATAATCTCCTACAAGACCCTAGTAGCAAAGGACAAGTGTGTTATTAGCATTTGTCATACTGGCTTCTGGTTTTCCTCATCCCAGTCCCTGGCCTAGTGATGTACAGTAGACACTCAGTAGATATTTATTGGATAATTTCTAATCTTTATACATACTCTATTTACTAGAAATTGAAGTATAGTAAACCTTTCTTAATTGGCATTCATGAAGGTGTGGGGAACTGCAGATAGAGCCAACATAAACACTGAATGATTGCCTTTTAGGGAGTCAACTTCAGTGAATAGATAAAAATGGCCTGCAATTCCCCCCTGTTTTTCTTCTTTTCTATGGGAAAGAATGAATCCCAGGTGCTTTAGAATAGTTTGTTCTCTTAAATAGCATGAATGTCACCAGGGCCATCTGTGTGCATTATTGATTTTCTCATTTAGTGTATTCTTCCCTGACTGCAAAGAAGTCTGCAGTAGAAACATGCCCATCCCTCATGGGAAAGGAAGGGAAGCTAAGTGAGCCATGTGGACTCCTTCTGAGGAAGTCTTTGGAGCTGGAATACAGTTGGTGAGGCTTGAAGCACAATCATGAGGACTGAGTTCATTCTCAGCACCCACATAAATGCCAGGAAGATGTGGCATTCTGCCCATATCTCAGTTTTCGGGAGACAGAGATGGGGATCCTAGGGAAGCTAGCTAGCAAACTAGACTAGCCAAATTGACAACCTCTGGGTCCACCAAGAGACCTTGGATCGCTACAAAATGTGAAGAGAGATTGAGTACAGCACCTGACGTCCACCTCTAGGTCTCCACATGCATGTATAAACATGCACACATGCACATGCTCCTACAGACATGTAAACACATGTACACAGAGTCACATATACTTCTCTCCAACGTGCACACATGTGCGTGCCACACACACATGATCTTGTGCTACACAAAAGAATGAGCCTGTCATTCTTTGGCATATAAAAGATAAAAGGCTATCAGAAATCATGGTTCTAGTTCATGATCCTTGGATGTAAATTCAATATTCTCCACTGACTAGCTATGCAGTTTTGGTCAACTCTACAGTCCATCTTAGCCTCAGTTTTCTCAGTGCAGAGAGAATCATAGTTATTGCTTACAGGGTGGGAATACACTAACACAAAGAGGGCAATGCAGAAATGGCTCTGTGATTAAGAACACATAGAATTTTTTTTTCAGAGGACCTGAGTTCTGTTTCTAGCACTAACATAAGGCAACTCTTAAAGGCATTTAATGCTGGTTTCAAGATCTCCAGTGCCTTCTGGCCTCTGTGAACACCTGCAAATAGAGAGACATAGACACATACATAAATAAAAATTAATCTTAAAAACCTCACTCATGAAATATATGACATGATCCTATGCAGAGTAGACATTTGATGTGTGATAACATATTAGTTCTAAACTAAAATGAACGTGGCAATTCATGATCTGATAGAAAAATAAAAAGCCTTATCAAAGGCCCCAAACACAGTTCCAACACATATTGAAGAGGTCTGTGCTATCTTGTCAACACTTCCAGATACAGAGTCATTTGTTTGCACAGTGACAGTAGCCACACCTGCCAAAAGGCTTATCAAGATGATTCAATATAAGAAAAAATGTAAAGTACATGACTCTTATTGATCAGGTATGGGAATTTTGGAGACTGTCTTCAGGTATACATTACCCATCTTATAAAGAAAAGTTAAATAAGTGATATGAACATTGAAGTTTCTAGCTATACCACCCTACTACCCTAAAGGTGTCCAATCTCTTCTGCCATTGGAAGGGCAGCTCTATGGGAGTTAACTGGATGGGAGACAATGAAGAACACCTACCAGTATCTCATAAGCAACCATGGAGAGACAAGCCAGCCAGCATTGTCATGATTGACTCTTAATCTGGCTTTGCCCCTAGAGGCAATTAAGAGGCAAAATGGCTTCCTGCAGGATAGGGACTCAGCAACAAAATATATTTGGAGCACAGTGATGGTGCTTGGACTGAGGAGAGTCCAGGGAAAGATCAAGAGAAGGTCAAGGGAAGGTCAACTGTGGCTCTTATAGAACCTGGAGGCCAGCAGTGAGTCTGGAAGAAAGGAGACAATAACATAAGGCCATCATGGTGACAACTGGTCCTTTCCTTGGACTTTAAGGGTCCAGTGACATGCCCCTGTGCTACCTCCTATCCACCACCATCTTTCCTTCATTGTGGCAATTCCAAGCTGCAGGAGAAAGGTACAGAACTCCTAATTAAATCAAAGATGAATTGTGTGTTCCTAATACTGTGAGCAAAATGAACTTCCCTCACATGACAGTTAAAAGGGCGTTTGGCGGAGGAGGAAGGGTCTAACAGGCAAGAGAACAGGGGAAGCGGATGAAGGAGAGAGAGAGACAAGTACTACATGGTTTCCCTCATATGTAAACCTAGAGTATACACATATAAACAGTACATATATTTCATATGGATGTTATATATTCTAAGTAATTTCTATGCAATATATATAATATGCTACATATATTACATGTGTACATCTATGTAGCATGAAACATAGGTACCAAAATAGAAGGAAAAACAGAGATCAAGCCAAAAGGTAAAGGAGGGACAAGAGAGAAGAGAAAGTAAGAGGGAACAAAGGGTGAGGAAAAAACAAATGACGTATATGCTGTGTCATAACACAATCCAGTATTTATATGCTAATAAAAATAAGTTCAGATTTGAGTGGATGGTTTTCAGCTGACATTCATTCTAAAGCCAAGAAAAAAGCCAGGTTCAGAACTAAGTGTTTTAGTTAGGAGAGATGACACAGGTTCTGGTTAGTCAACAAAATGATGGACTGGGTATTAGAACTATCTTGTACCTCACTGGTACAAATTGGCATAATTATGCTCTAATTGTATTTTGAGAGAAAAGTTTTATTTTAACAGGAAAGGTGATATGTAGGAGGAGCTAAGGTGGGAGGAGAACCGAGAGAAAGAGAAGGAGTAAGGAGAGGAGGAGAAGAAGGAGAGGAGAAGCTAGGTGATGAGAGAGAGAAAGAGAGAGGGGGTAGATATGAAGGCAGATGTTCACGTGTCTCCACCAGTCAAAGATAGTTGATATATCTAGGTTGGGTATTGGGTTACACTTCTGATTGAGCACTACCAAACTTATAAAGCCTTTGATTAACATTTTAAAAAAGTGTATAAAAGCAAAAAGGAAAAGGGGGCATGGGATAGGGGTTTTCTAGAGGTGGCGAATGGGGAAAGGGGATGGCATCTGAAATGTAAATAAAATATCCAATAAAAATAAATAAATAAGTTCAGGACACAAATACACAACACACACTCACACACACACATACACACAGATACATACACACACACACACACATTCACACATACACAGACACACACACACACACACACGTGTGTGTGTGTGTCTGTCTGTGTGTGTGTGCACAAACAGAAGCCTGAATCTAGATCAATCTGTTCCCATTCTGGAGTCCCAGTCACACTTCCTTTCTTGGTGGCCAGAATGTCACAGCATCCAGGCCACAGAGTCCAGACTTGTCATTTAGTTGACCTTTAACTCTGACACCTTCCAAGGGTAGAAGACCTGGACAGAGTCAAATCCTCCAGGACACACCCTCAGATTCACTGTCCTCTCTGTACGGTACTGCTCACCATAGTTTTACATTTATTTATGCCACCATCTGTATATTCATGTCACTCTCTGGTTCATGTCAGTCTCCCTTACCAGGTGGAGGCCTCCCTGCTTAATGGTCAACTCATAAAATGTATCCAGGAATTATGAAGCAAGAAAACAGAAGACTGACTTAGTGAATGAGTGAGTGAATGAATGAGTGAATGAGTGAGGGGATGAATTAGTGAATGAGCAAGGGGATGAATGAGCTAACTTTGAGTATTATACGCACACATAAGATTAGGGTAAAACAACAACCCACTTTGGATCTGTCTCCGTCAATGATCAGCGCACACATGCACCCTAGGGGGCTTCATACTGTTTCCTGGAACTCTGGGGGCCTATAGTAGGCCAGGCTTGGGGCAAGAAGGAAATACTTGACAGCCTTCTCCTCTGGGAAGAGAAGCCTTGTGGGGTGGAGGGAAGAAGGAGAGAGTCACAAACAATTTCTGCTTTAATTAGAGCTCTGTCGGCTTCTGTTAGCCCGGGTGTTTGTTCCCCTGTGTGTGTCAGGGAATTTGGAACTGACCCCAAGCTTGTGAAATAATTAGTACAATAGTGCCGATCCAGCCATTTCTGAAAAGAGTAATTTACTCCCAGTGTAGCCTCCCGGCAGAGCTGCTCATTAATCAAACCAGGCCACGCACATCAAAGCTGGTCCCCCTTCCACCACAGCATCCATCATTCCTCCGCTAGGTGCTGCAGAACCCTGAACCAATATGTTGCCTTTGTTGGGCTGAGCCACCTCCTGTGGCCACAGTGGTGTAAGGGAATAGGGCGCCAGTGAGCACAGCAGAACCGAGAGTCGGACCCCATGCCCCTCTGTGTCTATGAAACTGCACGGAACTACAGGAAACAGCCCTAAGGTGACAGCTGGCTAGTGAGAAGCCCATGTTGACCACCAACGATGAAGCCCACGTGGTCTCCCTATTTGGGAGCTCTGTGTCTCTGTGTGTCTGTTTCAATCTCTCTCTCTCTCTCTCTCTCTCTCTCTCTCTCTCTCTCTCTCTCTCTCTCTCTCTCTCTCTCTCTCTCTCTCTCTCTCTCTCTCTCTCTCTCTCTCCCCAACCCCGTGTTGTTACCTGTATCTACTAGAGGTTATCTATTTTGTTGTTTGTTCTTTGTTTTCTCTCTTCCTCTAGAAAATAAATAAGGGGGGAAGCTGTTTTATATCAGGTTTGGGTTTTTTGTTTGGTTAGTTTTTGGTGGTGGTGGTGGTGGTGGTGGTGGTAGTTTGGGGTTTTGTGTTTGTTTGTTTCTTTCTTTGTTTAAAAGGATGGGTTGTTTGCTTGAATGGTTTTGTTTGGTGTTTTGTTTTGATCTTCAATATTGTGGACCCTGAGCCCTGCACGGTACCTAGCACCATAAAGAAAGAAACACATTCAATAAAAAAAAAAAATCTTGAATTAAGTGAATGAGAACCTTAACAGATGCTCCATCAGCCTGAATTAAAGGTGAGTTTTTAATCTTAACAGTTCTGTGCTGAAGAGGTAGCTCAGTCAGTAGGGTAGATAGCTCAATTAGTAGAGTGTTTGCTTCATAATCCTAAGGACCTAAACTCAAATTTTCAACATTTGTACAAAAGACCAGGTGTGGTGGCATTTGTCTGTAATCCCAGCACTGGGAAGAAAGAGGTATGGATCCTGGGAAAACGCTGGTCAGCTAGTCTACCTAAGTCAATATGCTTTAGGTTCAGTGAGAAACACTGTCTCAAAAAATAAAGCAGACAGTAATTGAAGAAGACACCTGGTGTGAGCCTCTGCATTCTGTACATACATACATGCGCATGCTCAGATGCACACACACACACACACACACACACACACACACACACACGTACAAACACAATACATACCACACACCCCTTCACAACCCGCTCTTCTTTAGATTTCATATGTCTACCTTTTTCTAATTACTCTATTTAACTGTTTGTTGTTTGCACTTGTTATCTGGTGCTTTGTAACAAATTAGGCCAGAACGTGGTCTTTGCACAATAGACATTTATCTCCATGTGTCTGTGGGTCCGATATCTAGATGTAGTTTCTCTAGGTCTACTGATCAGCTAGGTCTCACAGGGCTACACAGAGTACGAATGGAGTCAGTGGTCTCCTGCAAAGCTTCTTCTGCATCTGAGCTCAGCCACTGGTTGTTGTCAGCATCTGGGTCAGTTTGTGGACAGTTTATAAGGTCGTGTATGGACAGCTGTACTGAGTGACTCATTCCTGTGTCCCATGGAATGTGCCAGCAGGCATCTTGGCTTAAGAAAGCATGCAAAGTGAATACTCTGGCTTCCCTTCAAATGGTATAAACCTTTTATTTCTTTCCTGCAAAGTATGCACACTGGGACTAGAGAGATGGCTCTGGGCTTTAAAGTGCCTGCTGCTGTTTCAGAGAGCTCACATCCTTTCTCAGTGCCTTCGCTAAGTAGCTTGCTACCTCCCACCTTCAACTTCAGCTCCAAAGAATCTGATGCCTTCTTTCAGCCTTTGTGGACATCCATACACTTGGTATTTACTCACCAAGACACATATACACTTACAAGTTTAAAAAAATAGCAAAAATAAATAAATTAATTAAATAACTCAACATGCACTCTGGAGAGAAAAATCAGAGTATTAGGTAGACAGGGTCAGAATCTTTATTAATGAAACAGTCAGAAAGATGCCCTGTCACTTTGCTTCTCTGTTGCTATGATAAGCACCATGACCAAAGGCAACCTGGGAGAAAGGCTTCATTTCAGTTTGCAGCTTACAGTCATGAAAAAGAGGGACAGGAATGTAATTAAGAACCTGGAGGCAGAAACTCAATCAGAGGCCATGGAGGAATGTTGCTTACTGCCTTTCTCTCTTATATACCCCAGAACCACCTGCCCAGGAGTGGCACCACTTACAATGGGCTGGACACTTCCACATAAGTCATTAATCAAGAAAAAATGAACCCATAGACTTTGCCTACAGACCAGTCTGATAAAGGTGTTTTTTCAGTTGACGTTCCCTCTTCTCACAGGACTCTAGCATGTGTCCGTTTAAAAAAAAAAAAAAAAGAAAAAAGCAAAAAACCTAACACACATCCCTAGACACCACATTATATTGACCAGAATCTAGTTTTTCAAATTGGCATGGGCAGGGGATAGCGGAAAGTCATCAACACTGGAAGCAAAGATTCCTGAGGCTCTCTACAAGCTTCCCACAAATGTGTTCCTCTCAGACATATGAGGCAGTTCATACCTGTAAGGCCAGTCCTTCAGAACACTGAGGCAGAGGCAGAAGGTCTGACTGTATATATATATATATATACATATATATGTATTCCAGACTAGCCTAAGACACAGAAAGACCCTGTCTCAGAACAAACTATAACCATAAAGAGGAATGTCCACCTCGTGCTGTTTGCAGTAGACTCAAATTGGAAATAATTCAAATAATCTCAATTTGGAAAGAGTTGAAGGTAACTTATGCAATTTCCATTATAATAAAGTGTTATGCATTAAAATGGTAATATATAGATGACATACACCGGTCCAGTTAATGTTAATATTTGTATATGTACTTATATATACAAAAGTCACTTCTCTCCATAGTTCATGGATGGAGAGTTAGAGGTCCTAGGGGGGAATCTACTATTATGGCTTTGCTAAATAAACATATTGTAAAGTGTCTTCTAGATATTTGTGCTTATTCTCACAGAGCTGGCCTGCCCTCAATCTTGGCCAGAGAAACCTCTTTTGTACAGTGGATAGCAGTCAGTTCAGAAACTCATTAACTAGCCAAAGTGTTGAGAATCAAGTGTCTGTTAGTATCAGCCCTGAATGTGGCATCTTTATCAACCCACTGAGACTCCAAGGCTCAGGGAGCATCATGGAGGAGAAGGCAGAAAGAACGTAAGAGTTGGTAACGTGAAGACTGCAGTGTGATGCTATTGTCTGGACATGCCAAGGTTGTTACACTCATGAGCTCACAGCAGCCATGGTTGTCTGCACCAGACCTACACAAGATCAGAAAAGAATCTGTCAATGCCTCACCCATAATTAGGGAGCAATTTAGAATCATTCTTCTTTAGGGCATGGACACGGTGTGTTTCCTATGCTGCAGTGGATGACTCCACATTCATACACACGTGGGTAGCATTAGTTGGACTTAATAGATTATCAAATAGGAAGAGAAATTGGAAAGGAAATAGAATGAATTGGAGTATTGGAGGGGGTGGACACGATTGTATTTCATTATAAGAGAATAATTCTTTTAAATATATTTCTTAGTGTTTAGAAATAGCTTTCACATTGGAGCAGTCTCAGCTAGAAGTCTGAGCCCTTGGCGGATTATAAACAATCTCCTATTGCTTTCATTAGGTTCCTCCACCTTTGATCACATTCTTAGCTCAGCTAGAGTTGAAAATGGATCCAATATCATCTGTTTTTGTTGTCTAAGCAGAGAAATAAAAAGGGAGATTCATAAATTATATAGACCGATTTCTCCCAGTGAAATAATTCTGTTTGGTTTCTGAACGAATGGGTAGTTTCCGTTGTTCCCTTACTGGAACTGAGCTCATTTCAAGAATCCACTTAACTTTGCCCTCCTTGTCCTCTGATGGAGTTTTTCTGTCCTTCCTACACTGGTGTCTGATGGCATAGTGGTGACTTGTCTCCCTGAAGTCTGCTACAGAGTTTGGTGCCATGTAATGAGAGAAGCTGGAGGCCAGCTCGATTTCAGTTATGTTATAATTTCACCCTGTGAGTTTTTAAACTCTATTTCTTGTTACCAAGTTAAGACTGGAGTTCATGATTTGACTTGATTCTAATGCTTAGAGAGAAACTTCCACGTTATTATACTTTCTAAAATTAAAAGAGAATATTATGACATATGTCCCAAAGGAAGAAAGGAAGAAGCCACAAATATGATTGACAGCCTATTAGACTGTACCTTATATAAGGTGTCTATGTGCTTCAATCTACACACATTCTCAACCACAGAAATACTGAACTGCTTCACTTTACAGCTACAAAGTGATGGAGCTTTCAGAGTGACTAAGCAACTTGTCCAAAGACACCCAGCTGGTAAATGCAGAGCACAAGGTTTTCTCCAAACTCTAAATTGATGTCATCATTCAACATTGTTTTGTATTTTATAGTGATAAAAAAGCAAGTCGTGTGCTAAGAAGGAGGTACCATGACCGAGACTAAGTTTATCTTAGAGGTGTATGAATCAGGGTTTTAGCTGGACTCTATTGAAACTTGGAGCCAGATAACTTCAGGGTTTGGAGAGCTGTCCTGTTTAGATAGGATTTTCAGTCTACTCCTGACCATTTCCCTTCAGATTCCAAAACAATCCTGTGTCCAGCTGTGACAAATACCAATATCCCCAGACCCTGTCAAATATTCTCTAGAGGAAGGAGGAAGATAATGGAGGGAACATGAAACCATTGAGAGTCAGTGGCTAAAGCAGAAGAAAGGCCTCTGTAAAACCAAACAGGACTGTCCATTATTACACCCATCTTTCCACTGAGCATTGTTAGAGTTTGGGTGTGAAACACCAAAGGATCATGTTTTGAAGGCTTATACCCCAGATGTTGTTAGCTTTGAAGGGAGTGGAACCATTAAGAGGTGAAACTTGGCTGGAGGAGGTAGAACATTATGGTTGGACCTTTGAAAGTTATAACTACCAGTAGTTCTGATCCCAGTCTTTCTGATTTCTGATCTGCTATGTAGCATGCGGTGAGATGCTTCTATCTCCTTCCAACCATGATAGGCTGAAACCCTTGAAAACTATCCAAAATTAATCTTTCCTCCATTAGGCTATTTCTGTCAGGTGTTGTGTTTATAGCAATTTCAAAATGATGTGGGTATTAAGAAAAGCTCATCCATAGTTAATAGTTAATCTAGCTTCATTGAGTTAATAAGACCTCTAACTCTGACCCAAACTCTTTTGGAATAGAAGAGCAGGGATGTTACCTGGATATTGTAGTTAAATTTGAATGTTAACCCAGCTACTCCAGGAGCTGTGAGACCTTGAACATATCACACCAGCCCTCACCTGGACATCTTTGTCTAAAATGAGAACCATGGTGACAGTTGAAAATGGTGGTGATGTATAATTTTAGCAAGATCAGATGTGAAAGATGTCTCCCAGAGTGACTTGAGTTCCATCCCTTCTCTTTCTTTTTGATCTTTGGACCGTGCAGCAGGTTCTTAATGTGACCCGGTAGCAGCATTCTTTGCACTGTCTGAATGGTTACCAAATAGGATAGCTTGATTCTAACTGATGACCATAATGCCCAGAAGACAATGACTCTTGGTTTAGGGTCTCTTTGCTGAGTTGGTAAGTTTTCTGAGTATTAGCTTGCTCAATTATCTAGCATAAGATATGTTTACTTTTAAGTGAATCTCAGTGGGATCAATGAAGACCATTCAGATGAGAGAAAGAAAAGGTTATTTATGCATAGGCAGGTAGGGGAATGGAAACCCTTCACAGTAGGAAAAAAAAAAAAAGAGGACACCTTCAAGGATGCCTTGCTTGGAGGATGCTAACGTTCAGTGGTACCCTGAATGAAGGAGTCTGAAAGACAGCTCATTCATCTGGAGTATCCTATAAGATACCCAGAAAACTCAATATGTACATGTGTGGAGGCCAGAGATCAACCTTATATATTATTTCTTTGGCACCAGGCAGAATGGTTTTTGAAAAAGTTTTTTTATCACTGGCCTGAAACTCACCAAGTAGGATATGATGGGTGAGTCAGTTAGCTCTAGATAGTCTCCAGTCCTTGCCTCCCCAGCAATGAGATTCCAACCAGTCCCATGTCCAGCTTTTAAAATTTGAGTCTGGGACTCAAATTTTGGTCCTCAAACATGAATGGCAACCTCTTTACTCATTGAGATATGTCAAAAGAACAAAGACTACATTTGATTTTTTTTTTGATTGTCCAAAGTTTGAAGCAAGGATATAAATATGGAAATTTATTATGGTCAAGGTGGGGCTCATTGCTTCTGGGATTTGTCATCCTAGAAAAGTGACCATAGATTGAGAATCAAATCTGTTTTTTTCACATAGTCTAACTGCAGTCTGTCTGCTTTCAATATCATCATAAAAGACACATGTAGGCAGGTAATTAATTTCTCTTCCTTGTAGGTTTCTCTAGTCTCAAGGTATTGCTTTCTCTTTTTTTGTTGTTTTTTGTTTTGTTTTTCGAGACAGGGTTTCTCTGTGTAGCCCTGGCTGTCCTGGAACTCACTCTGTAGACCAGGCTGGCCTCAAACTCAGAAATCTGCCTGCCTCTGCCTCCCAAGTGCTGGGATTAAAGGCATGCGCCACCACCACCCGGCACAAGGTATTGCTTTCTATTGGAAGTAAGTTTGTACAGTAGATAAAACTGGAACCAGAAGACCTTAGTTAACATTGAGGGTTCTCCAGTGATTGGCAAAGTGACTAGCCGAGCCTTTCTCACCTTTCTGGGTGTCAGTTTCAAACCTGAAGTGTCATCTTAAAGTGAGGACACGTTGCTTCAACTATCTCAAAGGTCCCTCATTAGTCACAGTCTCAGCAGATATTACACACCCAAACTGGATAAATAATGGAATATTTAATCAAAATCCACATTTGGAAGTTGTCACTATTGCTATGATTGTTGCTGTTCTCTATTAATTTGCACCTTGGTCTTCTGACTCTAGGAGATCATCTACCCCTAGCCATGTTAGCGGTCATTTCTAAAAAGTTATCTTTTTTTTCTTTTTTTTTTTTTTTTTTTTTTTTTTTTTTTTTGCCATTCTGGTTAGAAAAAAATTTTTAGTGCAACTCCATCTTTCTCAAGGCCAACACTGTTTGCAAGTGGTTAGCAGTGGCATTCATTGTTTCCATTATAGCCAATGCCTTGCATTCAATACTTTATAAGGCCATCACTATAGCCTAGCGAGAGCTTACAGGGGTTAACTAACTCACTAAGATCATGAAGTTTTCGTACCAAAGCACTCCAAAATGCCAAGTTGAGAGAATCAAGCCTAGATCAAGGACACATCACCTGCCACATGACCTTTGCTTAGTAAGAATTCCCCCAAAACAGACACATACTGGCATATTGTGTGTGTCTGGGTGTTTGTTTTATTATGGCAATTTGTTCTTTAATGCCACAGAAATCTTTCTCTGAGGTGCCCTGGCTCCATCTTCATTACTGAATGGCAATGGCTATCTTCCTTCGTGGCTTTCCCAAGCCTCATTGACAATAACCCATGTGTTCTCTGAGTTGTGTGTCATAGCTGCCTCTTTTTTTCACCCTCCCCCAACTTATGCAATTAAATCATCAGTTTTCTATCCATGTTTCTGAACAAATATATCATCCTCCAAAACACTATTGGAGGCCCTGTCAGTCAGCAGGAAACATGATAGATTTTTAAGATATTGGAAGACATTGGGATACCAGGCAAAGTGGGAAATCAAGGGCTGCCTCACTTCTGGGGAAAGGTAAGACACACCTGTGTGGTCCCTCCCTTTCTCTCCTTTTCATCACCTCTATTTTTGATCTGGCCAACTAACATCTGCATATTTCCAGGTAAACAAAACTTTGAGGGGAGCAGATATAACCAATTAAGGGCTCCAGGTGAAAAAGACAGGCGATAAAATGCTTCATTTCAGCAGGAGTGCCTTTATAGGAATGCCAGCACTCTCTCACCAGTTGCATGTAAATGAGACTGTAATCAAATCACCTGCATCAGTGTGGAAACTGATGGGTCTTTAATGTGGGGACACTTAGAGGAAGGGGCTCCCTTATCAGCCCCTCAAACCCCAAACAAACCCAAAAGGTTGTAATCCCAACAGGGTAAACTTAGACCAGCCTCTGAGCCTGCAAACTGTTCATTATAAAACCCCAAACTGTCACATCGCTCCCCTAATGAGGGTATACATCTTTGGCAGCCTCGGGACAGTAGTAACTTATTTCATGACACATCCTGGGAGCTTTATGTGATTGCTCCATAAAAAAAAAAAAAAAAAAAAAAAAAAGGAAAAGAAATGTGCTGTTTCCATAGCAATGTGGGGTCTTTCGGGCAGTCCCGTTGTGACAGCCAGAGCCCCACATTCTTCTGGGAACTGTTCTTTTTCTTGTTTTTCTGGAAGCCCTTAAATTGTCCCCCAAGTACCTTCTTCTGGCCCCATTCTGGAGAGGACCAAATGCCACATTCCCAGGTTTGCCACCCTGCTTAGCAGCTCTTAGGAGCACTCAGAGCATCTATTGACAAACCCTGGTGTGTCTGAAGATGCTGTTTGTCTTTCCTGCTGGATTAGACAATGCTTTGCAGGGAATACAGCACATTAAAACAGCTGGCAAATTTGATTGTGTTGAAGGACCACTTAGACACTACAGTAAAAGGGCTCTGAGATCAGAAGAGGCGAGTCCCAGTACTGGCTCTGCCATCAACTTGGAGAAAATAGTAAACATATCCCTGTCTAGTTCAGGGAGGGCATTGTGTCTTGTGATGGAAAAGAATCTGCTTGTAGCATAGGAATATCCAAATAGTTAGGAAAAAAATGAGATACATAAGGTACAGCACTCGACAGTTTTTAATCATCCCATATATGTTAGCTTATCATCCTGTGTCCTTGAGCAGATCCATGAGCCTAATTTTACAGGTATAATTTCACAATTCTAGCACCTAACTTCAGTAGATTCACACACATACAAAAACCCAGACACTAGCTGGTATAATGGGAACCCAGCTAATTTCTACAACTTACAGACATATCTTGCTCCAACTTTATTCCCATAATCTACATGCTACACTCAATGGTGGTTGCTACATAATCTATCAGAGGGTCTTGTTTCCTACAGAGTAACCCCAGTAGTGACAGCCTAGTCATCTTAGCTGTGAACAGTACACCTGACCAGTTGGACATTAGTGACAGAGCAGGCTAAGACAGGTGTATCAAACCAGAGGACAGAAGACCTTTCCTGAGACCACTGTACACTATGCAGTGGTCACAACTGTTTCTTGCTTCCCATCTATAAACAGAGACCTTTTTTGTCATGCCTTGAATACATATTTACAACCCACTCCATCTGTATGCTATCTAGAATTATCTCACATGGAACACCTAGACACCTTCTTTAATGTAGTTTCCTCTTCCTTTCTCAGCATCTCCTATATATCCTAGACAAGGAGCCAGAAACTTCTAGAAACTTCCCTCTCCAGCTAAAACTCTCATAACGTTTCCCTCATTGATTTCTGGGAAAGAGTCCAAAACCTTACTATACCTACTTCTTAGCCTCCCTCCATCCCTCCCATTCTCTCTTCATCCTTCTCCATTGTATTATCTTCCCACATCACCCAAAGTTCTTCATGCTGACCTTGAGTTTGAACACTTAGCACAGTGCTCTGCACTACAAGTTCACGGTAAAAACAGTGGAAATCTTTGGAAGGTGGCAATCTCCTGCCAGTCTGCACAGAGTTGCATCGATCTAAGAAACCAGATGAAAGTGATTAGAGGCCCCAAATAAAGTTTGAACCTATTGCAAATGTGGTAATGTCTCATCTAACCTCCACAGTCTGACTGTGAGAAACCCGGATGGAGATAGTTAATGTGGCTATGGATGAAGCTAGAACTCACCTTCAGTCTGTAACATCTCTAGATTGTTAGATACTGTTTTGTAGAATTTTGTTTTCTGGAAAGTTGTATTTCAGATGGTGTTTACACTTCTTCCAAGCTCACCATGTTTCTAGGGCTAATCTATTTATTCAATAGTTTTATTACCATTCCAAATACCATTCCCTTCCTTTTCTTCAAGCAGCCACTCACATGGGATTTCTATATATCTTTTTTATTTGCATGTAATCTTGTACATTGAATGTTATTAGATTGGCCCATGTGTGTGTGTGTGTGTGTGTGTGTGTGTGTGTGTGTGTGTGTGTTTGTGTGTTTGTTTGTTTGTTTATAGCAACAAGTTTCATGCGGAACGTTTTGTACCCCAGGTTTGTGAGTTTTTCTTAAAGTGTGTGCATGTGTGCATATGTGGACATTGTATTATCATTATGTAACGTTTGACATGTGTGCATACAGGTATACATACAAATATGATGTATGACTGTGAAGGCCAGAAATCAATGTCAGTTGTCTCTCCCAATTACTCTTCACCTTATTTTTGGAGATAAGTTCTCTCATTGAATCTGAAGTTTGACAGGTGATGTATGGGCTATCGAGCCAGCTCCAGGGCTCCTCCCATCTCGCTCTCTATCCACTAAGCACTGGGATTACAGGTGCATGCTGACACGCCTGGCTTCGACATGAGTGCTGGAGACCTGCACCTCTTGCTCACGTGGCATGTGCTTTACCCTCTGAGCTATCTGTCAGCCCCAGACCTGCATAGTGAGAGCTCAGTGTGCTGTTGTAGCACATCTGACTGTTTTAATACACCACATAATTCCATGCCTGTGTACTCTCGCATGACCACAGCCACTGTGCTGGTTGGTTTTAGTCAACATTGATAGAGGTGTCCCCTCTATCATATTGTTCTGTGGGCATGTCAATGAGGCATTTTCCTAAGAAATGATCAATATGGGAGAGCCCAGACCACTGTATGGGATGCCACTCCTGGGTGAGTGGTCCCAGATTGTATAAGAAAGCAAGCCGAGCAAGCCAGTAAGCAGCATTCCTGGATTGGGTCTGCTTCAGTCTCTGCCTCTAGGTTTCTTCTTGAGTTCTCACCTTTGTATCCTTTTATGAAGGAACAAGAGTTACATGGTATAATAAACACTTTCTTCCCAAAATTTGGTTTTTGGTCACAATTTTGTCCTTGCAACAAAGAAGCTAACTACCAGGAAACAGGGCAAAGGCATTTTTATCCTGACTAAGTACGATTATCAAATGCCTACACCAAGTGACCTTCCAAAACTAGTTTCTATTTCTGAGTGCAGTATCTGGGAACTCAACATCAAGAGGCTTTTCCCCCAGACAAAGTAAACACTATAATAATAAGCATTAAAAATAATATTTTCTAGAGATGAGCATGCAACTTGTCACCTGTAATTTTAGAACTGGGAGACTGAAACAGAAGGATAACCATGAGTCTGAAGTCAGCCTTTGCTGGCTAGACTAGGCAGGGCTAAAGAGTGAGACCCTGTCTTGAAAAGCATACATCATGATAATAATGATAAATAATATTTCTTTTAAAAACAATTTTTATTTAATTTAATTTACAAAAATTCAGATGTACACAGAAGCTAAATGGGAAGAACATAAAAATTTTAATTTTATAAAAACATTTTATAGGAGATACTACTATTTTTATTGAAATGAAACTTGCACATATCATTAGCCATTAAGTATACAGTCATTTAGGGCAATCACAAGTTGTACAAACATCTTTCTCTACTTTCAAACTTTTCCATACCATAGATGAACAGCTCACACACATTATTTAAGCACTCAGCCCTAAGTTTCCCCTTTCTGTATCCCTGACGACCAATGTTCTACTTTCTATCCCTGTGGCTTTGCCTGGGTGTTTTGTGTAAATGAAATCTCCATTCTCTCGTTCACTCAGGATCATGTTCTCTAAACTTGACCAAATTGGAACTGTTTCTCTCTGTGACTGCACTATTTTATATCCCAATCTGTTTTCACAACCATCATCTTCCGGGCCAATCACAGCCATCGCAGTGAACATGAAACTGTTCCTTGCTGTGGTTTGTGTCTGCATTCTCTTAACAGCTGAAAAAAAATGAGAATGTTCTCCTATGATTTTTGCCAATTTGTTTATCTTCTTTAGGGAAATGTCTCTTTAAGAAACTCAGGCCTATTGTCCAACCACTCCATCACCTTCACCAGGCCTGCTGCTCCAGGAATATGTAGGTTAGGTCCCTTCTTACCCACACCCACTGAGTCCCCTGGGGCACACCCAAGTCCTCAAAGCTGCATGCTGTCCCTCCAAGCTCCATGGTCTAGCCACCATTCTGCTCACCTCCACCAGGTCTGCTGCACAAGGAACATCCAGCCAAGGCTGCCTATCTGAGGCCTGCTGCACCAGGAACATCCAGGTTAGGCCTGCCTTCTCAGAGGCATGCCACACCAGGAATATCTAAGAACAAACAGATGGCTAAAGGCCAATGTAAGAACAGAATCAACAAAAGCCAGGGAAATATGGCATCTCAAAAGCAGAGCTATCTAACTACACCAAGCCACGAACATCCTAACACAACCAAAGCACAATAAAATAACCTTAAATCCAATCTTATAAAGATGATAGAAGCCTTTAAAAAGAAAATTAATAAATCAAGTTAAGGAAATACAGGAGAGTACAATTAAACAGGTGACGGAAATGACTAGAAATGTTCAAGACTGAAAGTGGAAATAGAAGCAATAAAGAAAACACAAACCGAGGTAATTCTGGAGATGGAAAACCTAGGGAAGAGAACAGAAACAACAGGCACAAGCATCACCAACAGAGTACAAGAAATAGAAGAGTCCTAGACAATACAATAGAAGAAATTGATACATCAGTCAAGATAATGTTAAATCTAAAAACTTCCTGACACAAAACATCCAGGAAATCAGGGATACTATGAAAAGACCTAACCTAAGAATAATAAAAATAGAAGAAGCTAAAGAGTCCCAGCTCCAAGGACCAGAAAATATTTTGAACAAAATCATAGAAGAAAATTTCCTCAACCTAAAGAAAGAGATGCCTAAAAACATATAAGAAGCTTACAGAACATTAGATTGAACCCCAAAAGAAAATTTCCCCACCACGTTAAAATAAAAAATTAAAAAATAAAAACCTCTAAATCTACAGAACAACAAAAGAATATTAAAAGCTGCAAAGGGAAAGGCCAAGTAAAATACACAGGTAGACCTATCATAATTACACATGAATTCTCAACAGAGACTCTAAAAACTAGAAGGGCCTGGATAGATATCGCCTGGATAGATATCTTGCAGCCTCTGAGAGACCACAGATACCAACCTAGACTACTATACCCAGCAAAATTCTCAATCATTATAGATGAAGAAAACAAGATATTCCAAGAAAATACCAAATTTAAACAATATCTATCCACAAATCCAGACCTACAGAAAATTCTAAAAGGAAAACTCCAACCAAAGGAGGATAACTATACCCAAGAAAACAAGAGAAATAAATAATTCCACACCAGAAAAAAAAACAAAAGAAGGGACACACACACACACACTAATATAACCAACATCAAAATAATAGGAATTTAAAAACAGGTAATTAATATCTCTCAACATCAATGAACTCAATTCTCCAATAAAAACACATAGGCTAAGAGAATGGGTTCAAAACAGGATCTATCATTCTGCTTCACACAAGAAACACACCTTGGCAACAAGGATAAACATTACTTCAGAATAAAAAGTCTGGACAAAAGGTTTCCAAGCAAAGGGACCCAAGAAGTACTCTGGAGTAGCCATTCTAACAACTAATATTGACTTTCACTCAAAATTAATCAAAAGAGATAGGGAAGGGCACATGATACTCATCGAAGGAAAAATTCACCAAGATAACATCTCAATTCTGAACATCTATGCCCCAAATGCAAGGGCAACAACATTCATAAAAGAAACATTACTAAAGGTTAAATTACAAACCAAAACTCACACATTAATAGAGACTTCAACATCCCACTCTCACCAAAGGACAAATCATCCAGACAGAAACTAAACAGAGAAATGATGAAACTAACCGATGTTATGAATAAAATGGACCTGACAGATATCTACAGAACATTTCACCCAAACACAAAATAATATAACTACTATAAGATATATAGTATTATAACTTCTCAGCAACTCATGGAACCTTCTCCAAAATTGACCATATAGTCAGTCACAAAGTAAGCCTCAACAGACACAAGGAAATTAAAATAAGTTCTTGTATCTTATCAGACCACATGAATTAAAGCTGGAGTTTGGGAACAACAGAAACAAGAGAAAGCCAACGAACTTATGGAAACTGAACAACTCTCTACTCAATGATCAAAGGGTCAGGGAAGAAAAAAGGAAAGTAAAGACTTTCTAAAATTCAATGAAAATACAACATACCCAAACTTATGGGACACAATGAAAGCAGTTCTAAGAGGAAAGTTCATAACACTAACTAACTTCATAAGGAAATTGGACAGTTCTCACACTAGCAATTTAAAAGTATACCTGAAGCTCTAGAACAAAAAGAAGCAAACACACCCAAGAGGAGAGGATGGTAAGAAATTATCAAACTCAGAACTCAAATCAATCAGGTGGAAGGAAAGAGAACACAAAGAATTAGCAAAACCAAGAGCTCATTCTTTGAGAAAATCAACAAGATAGACAAACCCTTAGCAATGCTAACTAAAAGTCAGACAGTATTCAAATTAACAAAATCAATTAAATGAAAAGGGAGACATAAAAACATACACTGAGGAAATTCAAAGAATTATTAGTTCTTACTTCAAAAACCTGTATTCTACAAAATTGAAAAATCTAAATGAAATGAATTTTTTTCTGGATAGATTCCACTTCCCAAAGTTAAATCAAGATCAAATAAACAATCTAAATAGTCCTATAACCCATAAAGAAATAGAAGCAGTCATTGAAAGTATTTCAACCAAAAGAAGCCCAGGGCCAGATGGTTTTAGTCAGACAACAAGCTAATACCAATACTCCTCAAACTATTCCACAAAATAGAAACAGAAAGAACATTGCCAAATTCATTTTATGAGGTCACAGTTACTGTGGGGCTGTAGCAAGCATGTGGGTTTTGTTGGGCTGAGTTGGTGGGTCCTGCGTGTCTGGTGCCCCAAGGGGCTGAAGCCGTGGCTCAGAGGGCAGAAGCTTGGGAATTCAACTGTGCTCACTCCACTAAGCCCCGGGTGGATGCCAGGCTGAGCAGATGCCGGGCTCTCAGGGGCCACTGAGAGGCCATGAAAGGGCCAAGACGGGGGCGTACGGGCTGGATCAACCTGCAGTGAAAAGGGGTGACAGGGAGAAGATGAACTCCAGCAGTGTCCTGAGGGGTAGATGAAACTCTTGGTCAAGGGGACTCACTAGGCTGGGCCATGGCTGGGTCCCTGTGGCTGGAACACAGAGAGATCAGAGGTGGCTCGGTAGTTGAAGGCCTTCTCTATGATTGCCCATGGTGGGTCCCAAAGACAGAGGTAGTCCGAGTCTTAAAACATTTGTTGTCATGGCAGAAAATTGATGAAGCTGTACCCCATTTTCTCAGGGTAGGCCTGAGGTTAAATACCTTTACAAGTAGGAGGAGGGTCTGGAAGAAATGCTTAATTGGCTACGCCCTCTGGCCTTTGGGTATCCCATAAATATGGAGGTGTTTTGAGGCTCTGCAGCCTGTGTCACGCCCTCTACCTGTGCTATGTGACCGATGACCACAAACCTTTCTTTGGGAGGGGCTGTGGATGCCTGAAGCTAAGTGAAAGCAACCAGGGCCCAGGAGCAAGGCCGAACACCTACCATCCCTTTAGGGTCTCCGGGGTTCAAGGCCTGCACTTGACCAGGTACCCAGATGCGTCTCACAGCCCACCACCCCACAAGTCACCCTGATACCTAAATCACACAAAGACTCAACAAAGAAAGATAATTTCAGACCAATTTCCCTTATGAACATTGATGAAAAAATACTCAATAAAATACTGGCAAAGTGAAAAGAACACATCAAAAAGTCATCCACATGATCAAGAAGGCTTTATCACAGGGATTCAGGGATGGTTCGATACACAAAAATCCATCAAATAATCCACCACATAAACAAATTGAAAGAAAAAACTCATGTGATCATTTAATTAGATACTGAAAAACCTTTAACAAAATCCAACACCCCTTTATGTTAAAAGTATTGGAGGCATCGGAGATACAAGGTATATACATAAACATAATAAATGCAACATACATCAAGCCAATAGCCAACATCAAATTAAATGGAGAGAAATTTAGAGCAAATCTACTAAAATCAGGGACAAGAAAAGGCTGTACACTCTCTATATATATCTGTTCAACATAGTACTTCAACTTCTAGCTAGAGAAACAAGATAACTAAAAAAGATCGATGAGATATAAATTGGGAAGAAAAAGTCAAAAGGTATTGCTTTGTGCAGATGATACAATAGTATACATATATGATCCTAAAAATTCTAGCAGAGAACTCTTAAGATAAACATATTCAGCAAAGTTTCTAGATACAAAATTAACTCAAAAAATCTGTAGCCCTCATTTATAAAAACAATCTGGCTGAGAAAACAATTAGGGAAACAGCAGCCTTTACATTAGTGACAAATAATATAACTCTAACCAAACAAGTGACCGAATTTTATGAGAAGAACTTCAAGTCTCTGAAGATAGAAATTGAGAAAAATATCAGAAAATGGAAGGATCTCTCATGCTCATGGATTGGTAGGATTAACATAATGACAATGGCCATCTTACCAAAGCAATCTAAAGGTTCATACAATTCCCATCAAAATTACAACACAGACCTTAACAGATCTTGAAAGAGCAATTCTCAACTATTCATGTGGAAAAACAAAAAACTCAGAATAGGAAAAAAATCATATACAATAAAAAAAACTTCTGGAGCTATCACTATCACTGATTTCAAGCTATACTACAGAGCAATAGTAATGAAACCACATGGTATTGACATAAAAACAGACAGGTTGCTCAATGAAATAGAATCAAAGACCCAGAAATAAAACCCACACACTTATGGACACTTGATGTTTGACAAAGAAGCCAAACCCATACAAAGGGAAAATGAAAGAAAGCATCTTCAACAAATGGTGCTGGACTAACTGGATGTCAGCATGTAAAATGCAAATTGACCCATACTTATCACCCTGCACAAAACTGAATTATGAGTGAATCCAAGACCTCAAAATAAAACCAGACACACTAAATCTAATAAAAGAGAAAGTGCAAAATTAATTTACCTGGAACATATTGGTACAGAACACAAATTTCTGAACAGAACATCAATAGCTCAGGTATTAAGAACAATTAAAATTAGTAAATGGAAATCTCATGAAACTGAAAAGCTTTTGCAAGGCTGAGGACACCATCAATAGAACAAAACAACAGCCTACAGAATGGAAAAAGATCTTCACCAATCCTACATACAACAGAACTAATATCTATAATATATACTAAAAACTCAAGAAATTGGACAAACCAAATAATCCAATTTGAAAAATGAAGTACACCAAGGGCTAAAACATGGTTGTCCTGACATATCTTTCTAAAAACTTCCAGCTGCATAGTTGATAAGCAAAAGTGTCCCATGTTCCCTTACTGTACACAAAAGTCAGAAAATTTAGGAAAGAAAAAAGAAAGGAAGGAAGGGAGGGAGGGAGGGAGGGAGGGAGGGAGGGAGGGAGGGAGGGAGGGAGGGAGAGAGAGAGACCTGGGACACACACAAAAAAAAAATGTGGTACGAAGCTAAAAATAAATCTCAACAGAGGAATCTCAAATGCCCAAGAAGCACTTAAAGCAATGTTCAACATCCTTAGTCATCAGGGTAATGCAAATCAAAGTGATCCTGAGATTCTACCTTGCACCCATCAGAATAGCTAAGATCAAAAACTTAAGAGGACAGCACATGCTGGAGAGGATGTGGAGCAAGGGGAAGACTCCTTCATTGCAGGTGGGAGTGGAAACTTGTACAACCACTTTGAAAATCAATTTGGAGCTTTCTCAGAAAACTGAGAATAATTCTACCCCAAGACCCAGCTATACCCTCAAGACTCCTGGGCATATACCCAAAAGATGTCCACTATACCACAAAGACACCTGTTCAACTATGTTCATAGCAACTTTATTATTAATAGCCAAAAGCTGGAAACAACTTAGATGTTCATTACCTGAGAAAAACGGATAAAGAAAATGTGGTACATCTACACAGTGGAATACTATTTGGCTATTGAAAATAAAGACATCATGAAATTTGCAGACAAACAGATGGAACTAAAAAATATCTTGAGTGAGGTAACCCAGACACAGAAAGACATACATGGTATGTACTCACTTATAAGTGGACATTAGCCATAAAGTACAGGATAACTATGCTATAATGCACAGGCTCAGAGAAACTATGTAATAAGGAGGGCCCAAAGGAGGATAGTTGCATCTCACAGAGAAGGGCAAATAACAGTCATTGGAGGTAGATGGAGGGAAGGAACTGGGTGGGATGAGGGACTGGGAGGGGAAATGGGATGATAGGTGTGGCTTTATGGGCCCATGTGAATAGGAAGGCCAGATGCCTTCTCTAGGATATACTCACTTGGACCAAATCTGAATCCTCAAGTTCAACTTGGAGCTGCTGGTGACTTCCAGCAAACCACAGGAAAATCAGTTCTCCCAACTAGGTAAGTAGGGTCTCCTCAGCTGTGGCTTGGTGAGGTCGAGGACTTTCCTGAAGGCCAGTTTCTCCTCCCTCCCTCCCTCCTTTCCTCCCTCCCTCCCTTCCTTCCTCCCTCCCTCCCTCCCTCTCCCTCTCCCTCTCTTCCCCCTCTCTCTCTTGTGTGTGTGTCAGTCCGTCTGCCTATCTTCTCCCTGTCTCTCTGTGTCTGTCTGTTTCTGTGTGTGTTTGAGTGTATATCAATTTGTCTGTCTATCTGAATCCTTATATCTCTGTCTCTCTGTCTTTCTGTTTCTCTCTCTCTCTCTGTGTGTGTGTGTGTGTGTGTGTGTGTGTGTGTGTGTGTGTGTGTGTGTGTAATGGGTAATTCTCTGCTGCAACCACCACTTCAAAGACAAGCAGGCTGAGGCTTAATCAAAGGTGAGACTAACAGTGGTAGGTCAGCTCTGTCTTTGCTGCAGGTAAAGGCTGCACATATCATCAGCCTGGGTGCTTCCAATAATTTTCTGAGATTCTTCGACCCTTAGCCTCCTTACTAAATGACTGAAATTGTTCCTTTAGAATTTATGGGAAATCAGACATGTTCATACTATAATTCCAGCTAATCATGAGGTTAAGTGGCAAGTTCAAAGCCTACCTGGCCTACAAAAAGAGGACAACTTAGGCAACTTAGTGAGACCTTATATCAAAATAAAAGTGAAAGGATGGCTGGAGAGATGGTCACCAAGAGAGAGATATCCTGAGTGACTTAGTGAGACCCTGTATCAAAATAAAAGTGAAAAGATGGCTGGGGAGATGATCACCAAGAAAGGGGTTGTTCTGAGAGAAGTGGTCAGCAAAGAAAATAAAATAAAAAATAAGAGATTAATAGTGGACTCTTACATTAAAAACAATATAATAACACAATAAACCTTTTTATCTATGCAGTAATCCCAGGCACAGTTAATTGTCTCCATTTTATGAAGGAGGAATTACAGTTCCAATGGTTAGAACCCTTTCCAAGGTCACACATCCAATCACCGTCAAGTCGAAGGTCTAAGTTCAAAGCCTGTCTCGTGTCATTCCTGTGTCCTTTTCACTTGAATTCTCTCTTCCCAGCCCATTCCAGAAGGCTTTCCCTCTAAACCAGTGGCTCTCCTCCTTCCTAATCCTACAATCCTTTAAAACAGATATGGTGACCCCCCTCCCCCACAACCATAAAATTATTTTTGTTACTACTTCACAACTGCATTTTATACTAATATTTAATTATAATGTATTTTAATTATAATGTAAATATCTTATATGCAAAGTATTTAATGTGAATCCTAAGAAAGGGTTGTTCAACCCGCAAAGGGGTCATGACCCAGATATTGAGAACTGCTGCTCTAAACCACTATATAAGAATGAAAAACCTGTGTAGTTGAAGAAACACAAATTCATTTTCTTTCTGGATCCATTTAACTCTTCTGTGTGTATTTCCACATATGTAAAATGGGACTGTTACAAAAATGTCCGAGGTAATGAAAGAGGGTATGAGTTGAAATTTAGACATTTATTATGAAGACCTCCCTTTAATGAGACATCTGAAAGAAGGTACAGTCTCACTGCAAACAGCCTGTTCCCCTGGATCTTACAACCTTTCTGCCCCTTTTCCACAATGATCTCCGAGCCTTACGTGTTGGAGATGTATTGTAGGTACAGCCATTGGGACTGGGCTCTAGAAATCACATTTTGATTAGTTGTAATTTTCTGTAGTGGTTTCATGCGGGGAAAATGATGGCTCATGCACGGGCACACGGGCGTGAGTTCTCTGTTGTGTTGTTGGGTACCGTGTGTCCTCTGCCCCAGACGGCTCAGGGAGGCACTGTCCACGGGAAAAGCAGAAGCGCTTGTGAGAAGTTCAACTGAGTTGGTTCCGAGCACGGCACCGGGCGGGCACTGTGTTGTGAGAAGAGAAGCAGCCGGGGTGCCCCAGGTATGGCGAGTCCCTCACTCAGTCTGAGGTTCCATGGGAAGCTCAGGGCTCTTGGGTGGGGATCCCTGGGCCAGGAGGCGGCCGGGGACCGACTGGCCACCTTCTGGGGCTTCCAGACGCTGCTGGGGGCCAGAGCAGAACAGAGGCAAGAAGCGCACAGTGCGCAACAGAGAGATGAGGGGGAGAGAGAGAGAGGCCCTGACCATGCCCCATGGGAAGTGCTCGCTTGTTATACTTGCTTGGCTGAAAGGCTGCTTGTTTGAAGATGCAGCCCCCTCAGCAGGAAAGGCAGAGAAGTTTTCCACGAAGGTAGGCCCCAAGGACACGAGGAAGTCTGGGGTTCCAAAAGCTTTATTGACATAGCAGATGATAGATGATCTGGATGCACGCCCCCCCCCCCAAGTCAGGGTAGGCCTGACTTAAATAGGGAAGGAGGATGGGGGAGGGTCTGGGAAAAAATAATTAATTAGCTATGCCCTCTGGCCTTTAGGTATCTCATTAATATGAAAATCTCTTGAGGCTGAAGCCTGTAGTCATGCCCTCTACCTGTGTTAGGTGACACCTCTTTGAGAAAGCCTGCATTGCCCTATATGACTGCAAGGTGCAGGTCAATGGAGTGTCAGGAGCCTGGGATCTGGGGGAGTGGCCAACACCTTCCGTTTCCCCATTGAGGTTGGGGTTCGAGACCTGTACCACACCAGAAACAAAGCCATCCCTTCACAACCCCACAGTCTCAGTCTGTTTCAAAGGGAAGTTTCCCTGATGAGGGGTGAGTACTACACTTCTGAGAAAAGAGGTAATAGTCTCTGAGGGAAGAACACACCAATCAGTTATTCAATTTCAAATGGTCACCTCTGAAAACACATAAACAAGTAACAGGCTAAGCAGGTTGTATTTATGATTTAGGATATATATGTACACATATATGTAACAATAATTAATGAAAAATAAGCCACATATTTGAAAGAGAGAGGGAGGGGCTTATGAGGGGGTTTGGAGGGAAGAAACAGAAATGATGTAATTATATTATAAACTCAAAAATTAAAAGAAATGATTTTTAAGAGAATGTATAATTTTAATTCTCGAAGGCATGCATATCCAGTAGTCGGATTTTGCATATCCATACAAATCCTTCAGTACATGTGAGAAAATGTCTAATAATCATATCTCAAACACAAGACCATTAACACAAGGTAAGGCTGTTGTCTTATAGGTAACCTTCCATCTCAGCTAAGAAAGTGACTGATGGAAAGCTGTGGTGTTCATCCATCCAGCACCCTATGTGCTACGTACGGATGGAGGCAGATCAGGGCATCAGCTGGCAGCAGCTAGCCTGGAGTACAAAGTGCAACAGCAGGATCAAGAGATGCCCTCAGTTAACAAGGTAGAAGGAGAGAATGACTTCTCAAAAGCTGTGCTGACATCCATATATGTGCCATGGCACACACACACACACACCTGTGCATAAATTAAGAAATTTAAAAGAACAAAAAGGAGAGGCTAGCTTTTGTTTTATTCTTTTTTTTAAGCTTTGTGAGTTGTAGGCAAACATGATGGTTCACACCAGTAAAGTTAGCACTTGGAAGGCAGGAGGGTTGCCACCATTTCTATGCCAGCCTGGGCTACATAGTGAGACTTTTTTTTTTGTCTCAAAAATCACAAAAACCAAGCAGCAACAACAAAAGAAGTTTTTAATTCAACATTTTCTGATGCCTGAGTACAAAAAACTTTTTTTAGTCAACCAGGGTTAAGAAAACCAGTACAGATGTGCATTCATTGTCTGACCACATCCAAGGTTCAGACTGAATCTAGCAGAGAGAACTGTCTGTAGCCTTGTTTTACTGGGAAAAAAAACCGATTGAAATATAATTTTCTTTCATATTCAGAAAACCATTTCACTTTTCCTTGAGTTTCACTCTGGCTAGTTTTCTTCTCTCTCTCTCTCTCTCTCTCTCTCTCTCTCTCTCTCTCTCTCTCTCTGTGTGTGTGTCTCTCTCTTAGACTCCTGGGGGAAGTCAATTTCATTTATCAATAAAAGAATCATTAAGAACTTCAATTTCAGGAGTGGGAGTAATTGTCCAGCAATTAAGACCACATACTGCTCTTGTAGAAGACCCAGACTCTGTTCTCAGCACCCACTTGCTAGCTCACAGTCATCTGTAACTTCAGTCTCAGGAGATCTAACATTCTTTTCTTCTCTTTTCAGGCACATATCTGCACAAACTCTACATAGAGACATAGACAATAAAAATAATTTTTAAATTTAAAATTAGCTAATTTCTCTAAAGAACTTTTATTGTGAGGCGGCAGTGTGTGGCATCACTTAGGTAGCTGAGACAAGAATATCATAAGCTCAAGAGTGAGGCTCTATAGCAAGACCCTATTTCAAAAGGAAGAAAAGGGGGGAGGAGAAGGAAGATGAAGAAGAGAAGGAGTTGGAGGAGGAGGAGAAGGGGAAGGAAAAGGAGAAAGAGGAGGGGGAGGAAGAGGAAGAATGGGAAGAAGAGGAGGACCAAAGAGAAGATGAATAAGATGAGGAAGGAGGAGGAAGAAGAGGAGAGACACTATTCTGTTTGATATCTTGCTTCTTGCTTGCTCCTTTCCTGCCCCACACTAATCTGACTGGGCAATGGGCTCTACTGTCTCTTGGTCCAAAGTCCCAATCTTATCATTTACACTCAGAACAAATTAGTGAGGAGGCAGCACAGATCCATGAACACCAACTTCACTGGTTAGTAATTAGCATCAAACCTTGAGAAAACCTCAAGTAACCACCAACCCTGAGTACTGAGCTCTGTCTGTGCTCCTGGTCTGTTGGGGTCCACACTAGCCCCACGTTGGGGCGGCCAAAAAATGTCGAAGCCCAGGCAAAATGTTGAGGCCCGGGCCGACCCACGTTTGGGCGGCCACTGTATCCCGGCCCAAGCTGCCGCTCCGGTCTGCGGGTCAAGTTTCAGCAAGAGCGAGGGTGAGGGCGGACTCTACCTAATGTCTGATGTGTCTGATTCATCTGATCTCAGTCTGATGTCTGGTTCTATCTTCTATAGTCTGATGATGATCTGTTCTGTCTCTGCCTTTTATATGTTTCACTTCTAAGCCACGCCTCTTGGTCACACCTTTAATCATGCCCTTAGGTCTTGTCTCTAACTCTGATCTCTATACTTCTAAGTCATACTCTTTTAAGTCACACACCTTTAATCTCACACACCTTTAATCTCACACACCTTTAATCTCACGCACCTTTAATCTCAAGGTATCTAAACCAAGATTATCGGAGTGTGCTCAGCTGTTGTAGGCTATTGTAATCCAAGTCTCATGTCAGGGTATATGGCTCAAGATGGCTGCAAAGCTGACAGCTGCTTTCTGCTAAAAGTCGGCCCCCAACACTGGTCCAAACACACCCACTGCATTTTCACTCCTTGCCATAGCACAGACTGGGTCTCCCCATCATGAGTCTACCCACTGTATCTTCTACATTCTCTGATCATTTTCCATTCATCTGTCTGTAGACTGGAATAAAAAGGAAATAATATTTGCTGTCTTGGTCCCTCTGTTCCTTTAAGACTCCAAGTGTGGGTGGAGGGAAGCAATGAAATTTCTGGTCTCTGTATTTAGGTTGAGAGAAAATTTCTCACACAACTCATTTTACTTTTATTAATTTATCATTAATCTAAACACAATATAATCTTTTATTTTTCTGCTAGGCTACCTAGCAAAAAGAATACAAATCACCTATAATCTTTATTGTGTTTTACACCATTTGCTTTGAGATGATGTTAGCTTTATCAGAAAAGATACCTTTAGTTGGAGAATGGCAATTAGAATCTGTATAAGTTACTTTTCTTGTTACTGTTTTTAAAAATGTCTGGCAAAGGCAACTTAAGGAAAGAAAGATTTATTTTTGCTCATGGTTTGAGGGCACAATCTACCCAGAAAGAAAATCATGGTGGCAGGACCATGAGACAGCTGGCCACATGGCACTCAAGATCAGGAAGCACAGAGAGATGAATATTTCTTGTTGTGTTCAACTGGCATCTTTCTCCCCCACCCCATTTTTAAGTCTAATACTGGATCTTCTCTACTCAGCCAAGCCTCTCTTCTTGAAGCACCAATCTCTCTCTCTCTCTCTCTCTCTCTCTCTCTCTCTCTCTCTCTCTTTTTTTTTTTTTTCTCTCTCTCTCTCATGTGTCTCCTAGGTGATTCAAATTCCAGTCACATTGGTAATGAAGATGAACCATCACACGACTTTAACAGTCTGGGTGTTAATTCCACTGTAATGTCCATTTCTAAAAGCAGCCTGTGATATATTTCCCTCTTCCAATAAATCCAACTCTTCACTGTTACTTAAAGTTACTGATCTTGTTCAGGTCTGGTATTTTTATGTAATTATGCACATTGTCTCAGTCAATGCCTTGCAAATCCTAAAAAAGCAGATCTTGGTGCTGGTACTTCCTTTATCCCAAATGGCTGGTAGTGCTTAACTTCAACCCATGTAAAATCCATAGCTTCTGTACCACACTCTGACCTATGCATGTCTCTTGTGTTGTAATATAAGCCAAGTAGATTTGACATCCAATAAACCACAGTTCTGACATTCTCTGCACACTTGAATTGAGTTTTCTCATTTATTAAATGTCATTAGTGAAACATCTTTACAAAATGCTGTTAGCATTAAAACCACACAGAGTCCTTATAAAGATCCATGTCTACTGTTAGATGTTAAGAACTTA
The DNA here is from genome assembly GCF_011762505.2 of Arvicanthis niloticus. Lineage (NCBI taxonomy): Eukaryota > Metazoa > Chordata > Mammalia > Rodentia > Muridae > Arvicanthis > Arvicanthis niloticus. The sequence goes on from NC_047663.1 coordinate 97,674,767, forward strand.
GTACTTAAGGTTTAGACTCTGACATCAATACTTACAGCTGACATAATGGATATGTTCTACTTATGTTATATCTTTGTGATTCAGCTTCTTCTCCCACAGATGGAGCCATCCTGCAATTGTAGGGTGGGAAGTACCTAGTGGGGTAATCTCAGTATTAACCACAATGCCTGCTATAGGAAGAGCTGGCATACATTGATCACTGTCTGTGTCATTTGACAAATCTTCTACCTGGAAGAATGGCTGACCTTTATATTTTGATATGCCTTAAACAGCACAAGAGCTGAACCACTTCTTAACCTCCATGTGGTTAATCTACCTCCTGCCAATAATCCTGAGTTATAATTTACTAAATTCTATATTCTATTTGGCTGCCCTGGACCCAGTTGGGCAGCCTTCTTGGGCTGTACTCTCTTGGCCCCTTTAGATGGTGGCTATTTTCTCTGTCCTGCACTTCTCTCAGGCAAGGTGTCTCCTCTCCCCACACTCTCCCAGCATGGCAGATCTCCTTCTCCTTCCTTCCTCTCTCAATCCCAAGCCCTGGAAATTCTCTCAACCCACCTCTGTTCTCCCCAGCTTTTGGCTGTTGGCGTCTCTAATTTACCAACTAGAACCAACTGGGGACAGGTTCCCTGAAGCTATATGCATGCAGACATTCTCGTGCAAACAGTTTTTGGGGGGAATGTAATTAGCATTCATAATACAAGCAGCTATACTTAGTGGCAAGAAAATATGGCAGAAACCCACAGTGAATGGAGCTCTAGAGCCTAGGGTTTAGTCACAACTCATAACATGAGACCTATTGGACCCCCTGATACATTTTCTTTGCTTACAAGCTGGATTCAAGCCCTAGATCGGTGTATCATAAACTGTTCATTTTCCTGTGAGACACTATGGAAATACTAAGTGTTGCATCTTTATATCAATCTGTTTACTCTGGAACCTTGCATAGATGGAAACGCACTAGTATTAATGTGATTTCCTCAACAGACACAGTATGGTCTTTCCTCAAACTTGCTTATTTTTATGCGGTGCATATTTAACCCAGTTGTGGGTGTTGTTACTAGATTTGTTGTTACTGGATCTCCAAGGTTCTTTTTCATTTCTATAAATGTGGAATATGAGCATGGGCTTTGGGACAAGCATGCTTGTGTGGGCTTGGTAAGTTTAAGCAGGAAGTTATGACTTTCTATAAAACCTCGTATCTGTATATAATGGAAGGGGTAACCTCCAACCCAGCCGAGTTGGGAGTGACTGGTCTTAGTGCAACTTTTATTTTCTGAATTGATTGATAGCTATCCTTACTGATGACAAGAGCCAAAGCTTTGTTGAGCTGCTGTGCTTTTTGCACCAACGATCTTATTAGATACCCCAAAATCACTCCTACAAGGCAAGCATTGCTAAACTTACTCCCAACATGCAGAATGAGCAAGGCTCGGAGAGACCAAATGTTGCAGGATATTTGATCACACAGTGAACCCTGATATAGGCTTAGATTTTTCAAAACCTGCTTTACTACAGGTTCTTAAATGTTTTAACTTCTTTTCTAACCCACCACCCAACCAGAGGTAGTGGAAAGGAAAGGTTAATTAGGGCAAAGGAGGATATGGACCTGTTTGGAAATAGTTCTTTGGGGTGATTTCATTCCTTGTTAAGGGAAAACACCATTAATGAATTAGCAATGGTAGTTCTATTCAGAAGAAACTGAGAGGCTCTCCTAGTCAGCCTGAGTCCATGGAAGCAGCAAGAAACCGCTAGAATATCATGAGAAGTTCTTTGCTGTGTTTCTCTCTATGAAGTCATAACAAATGATGATCAGCAAAAAAGGCAAGGGGAACCAATGCCACAGTGCTGTCTACTGTCTATTGGGTTATACTCACACCCTTTCCAAACACCATATGTTCTCTCAAGCATCTGCTCTAGCAAAAAACATCACATGCCCCTTTTCCAGGCAACTTCCAGAAAAACACCACATGTCTGTTCTCAGCAAAACATCCTTCCACATGTCTGCCTCAGCAAAACATCCTCCCATAAGACAGTTTCCAACAAAACATCACACAGCACAACTAAGTCTTTAAAGAAATCAGAAATTTCCACTTCACCCTGAGACTATTGTTTAGTGGAAAAACCTGTTTCTGGTTGTGGTGTGGCTCAGCCCTAGCACTAACCTTTAATCCAAGAGCTTTCTGTTTATTGTAAACAGGATTAAATAAAGTTGAGCATAGGTTAAAAGGTGAGGCAAGGAACAGGAAGTTGACAGGGAGTGAACAGAGGAAAAACCAGAGAGTAAGAGGGAGTCCATCCAGACAAGGGATAGAGAGATGGACAGGAAGTAGAAGGGAGAGAGAGACTCAGGTTGAAGGGTTTTTGAGACATTATGGAAAGCAAGAGCTTTCTTATTGTTTCAGGACTTTGTTGGCTGAGGAAGAAGGTGAGAAAGAAGGTCAGCTGGGTGCTTTCTTTGCCTCTCTGGGTTAGCAAGCTTTCATCCCAGCATCTGGCTCCCAAGTCTTCATTAGTAAAATGAAACAACTGGGATTTAAAAAAAAAAAAAAAAGCACCAATTTCTGACACAAGCATAGGTGCATGGCACACCTCATACTTTAGAGTTACCAAGACTATTATTCAATGCTCCCTTTTTTTAAGATGGACAAAATCTTGAAAATTGATTTTTCTTGAAAGTTTTGCTCTGAAAATAGGACGGAATACAAGGGATCTGTCTGTAACCATGCTCCAGTGACATTATTACAATGTCTTTGAATGTCAACTTCAGCAAATTCTCTATAGTTTACATATCTGGCATTGAATACTAATGACTTTGAAGGCAGTGTATACTACTGTAGTTAGGGGAATCCTATTCCAGTTTTCAAGCCTCCTATCTCCTTTCAGATTTCTACATACAACCCATTTGTTCCCAACCTTTAATGATAGCCAGAAACACATGCCTTTCAGGTTGTGGTTACATGTCCATAAAGGATAGGGAGGCAGCATACTGTGACCTGTAGAAATATCATGGAACCCGAAGTTGTAATACCTAGCTAATTGAATCTCATTAACCCACTCTGTAGCTGAAGGGAAAACATGCTGTAATTCTTAGAGTCTCCAGGTCCTTTTTACTTCCAGAATCTAAAGAGCAAATTTCTGAGGTGGATAACACTGTGTTCTCCCCCTCTTCTGCTCTCTGTGACTTACAGAACCTCCGGTTTTGCAATCACCATACTTGCAAAGCTCCAGACTGAAACAAAGAACATGGAAACATCCCTGAAGTAGCCTACCCTTCCGCAGCCACAGGCACACACAAAGTGAAAGTGCTAGCACAACAGATTTGGATACTCACCCTGGTAATGGCAAGATTTAATTTCAGCAGAGAGCTTCCATATCACATAATGGTAGATCATTGAACTGCATTTTACTTCCCCTAGCAAATAAAGTACACAGGAAAAGATTGAAAAGAACATACATTGTTTTATTGTCTTGTGAAATTGCTGGGTTTCAAGCCAATAGAATGCCTTAATGCTCACGTTCTCGAGGGTGATACAAAGTGCAGAGTGTCTCTGTTTGTGAAGCTAAATTTAATAAACTGAGTAATCCCTTGGCGGGACATGGGATTTTTCTAATATCTTGATGGTATCAAGGGAGAGGACCTTGATATGTGAGAAATGGCATAAGACCTTACAAGTGAGACTTACTGGAAACAATTGCCCTTTAATTGAGGTATCTGGGTCTCACCTGTTGTGGGGAAGAACTGGACATAACTGTGTGTGTGTGTGTGTGTGTGTGTGTGTGTGTGTGTGTGTGTGTTGTCCTGAAACTATTGGGTGCTGTCCACAGTTTGGTGCTGAACCAGATGTCTTTTAATGCAGGGCTGTTCAGTACAGTCTTAGCACACAAGGACCATTGTCTATTTGCACAAAAAAAAATGTTGATTTTATATCCTACAGGGAATTTGGAACACACAATGTTAGTATTAATGCTATAATATCCTACACCAGAGCTGCACAATCTTATCACCATTATTTCTATTGCTTTGAATCACCAATAATAACAGGTGTTTTGAAAGATATATCATATTTATGGATGTTATTTCTGTAGTGACACCTCTATAGAAAACATTGTATGTGCTAGGTAAATTTTTCTAGGAACAGAGCCTGGGTGGGATGATTCTTGTAAGAGTGATTTATTAAGAATACCCTCAAGACAAGCATATGAAGGATGAAGGCACTGCTCAGTTGGTAGAGCACTTGCCTAACATATACAAAGCCCTTGGTTTGATGCCACCTAAACTTGGCGTGATGACACATGCCTATAATTCCAGAACTCAGGAAGAAGAATCAAGAGGATCAGAAGTTCAAGGTCATATTCGTTTATATAAAAAATTCAATTCTAGCTTGGGCTCCATGAGGTCTCATCTCCTAAAACAAAAAGAAAGGGGAGTGAAAAAAAAGTGTGTGGTTAGTTACAAAAACCTAGACAACGACACATGTCCATCATGCATAAGGCCTTGGGTACAACACCCAGTGCCAGAACAGAAAAAATAAATAAATAAACAAGAATGAGAGGCCCACCTGCCGGGGGAAGGGCATCACCACAATGAACAAATATGTGATGGAGAGCTGGGAGAGAAACAGAAGCAGAGTAGTTTGTGTACTAGGAAGACAGGCTGAACTGGAGACTTTACAGCAGTGAGGATTAGCCTGATGTGCGTGGCCTGCACTGACACCTGAGGCCATGGTGATGACTAGGACTGTGCTATTGTCGAGGGTCATGTCTGGGTTCATGGCTCTACAGCAACAAGAGTCTATGTCACTGTCCAAGGTCCCAGTTACCATTAAAAACCATATGGATATATGTCATCTGCGCTGCTACATGAGGTCGTGTTGCTATCTGAGGACACCACTGAGCTGTCCTGCCTCCATGCCAGCTGCTGTTTGTAGGAGAGCTGGAGGGCTGACCAACTCAGTGACCGGCTAGGCTCAGATCCAGGACTTTGAGCTGCCACACTGTAACATCTACCCCATCTAGGAGCTGCTGGAGCGCATAAAGGGGCTGGTCCTGCAGATGCAAAACCACATCTTCTCCATAACTCGGGGCAACAATCAGACAGCCTAGAGGAGTCTTGGTAAAGGTTCACTCTTGATACTGTGGCAGAAGCCAGAGACCTCCAAGCAGACCACAACTCATTGCAATGAACATTTGCAAGTAAAGTTGTTTGGGCAAAAGGGTGTACTGTGGGACATACTATGACATACCATGACACACTGCAGCTTCCACAGTGAGATTTCTTTTTCCTTTTGCAGGGAAGGGAAGCTCAGGACTAGAGTTCTAACAGAAGCAGATGGTTAACGGTAGGCCTTTGGAAGTACCAGCCCACTCCTTCTTGCACCTTACACTTTCATCACAAGTGGAGCATGTCCATCTTGAAGTCCCTGCTATTATGCACTAGAATACTCTGAAACTGTGAGCCAAAATAAATCTTAATGCCCACAAGTTGTTTCTGCCAAGTATTTTTACTACATCAGTGGAAAAAAAGTTAATATACTCTCTTGGAGAAACTACAAAGAAATCCAAAATAAGCCAGGGGATAGTTCCCTGTAGACACTATAGTCTATGTCTGACAGAGGAGAATAGAAATCCTTGCTACAAGTAGCCTGCCTCTATCCCAGAATTTTCTTACCTCCTATTTTCCTGCCTAAGCTATAGGCTATCAGATTTATTATTAACAAGTGCCACATCCATACAGACAAAGATATTCTCTCTATAACATCTACATGTGAAAAGATTTTTTAAAGGGATTATTACATCATTCCTGTCATATGGATGAGCATGGTGTCTTGAGTCATGAAAACTGTTTCACACAATTTGAGAAGGAGCTATAAATATAATATTCCAAAGAGAGTTCACCTGAATGTCCAGGCTCAGTAGCCCATCATTCCTGAAGCCATATGGCATATTTATCCTCCTCAAAGGGCAAGGAAACTTCCCAGAATCAAGATACAAACCTCTTCTGCCACACACTCCTGCTGCCGTGATGTTCTGTTCATACAAATGAAGACAAGCTACCAAGGGCCCATGGACTGACCCCCTCTGACACTGAATCAAAGTCAATCCTCCCATGGGTCCTGGGATATAGGTCAGTTTTCAGGTATTTAGCTAGCATGAACAAAGCCCTGGATTCTACCACCTGCGTTGAATGGACTAGGCATGGTGGTGTGCACCTGTAATCTTAGCACTCAGATGTAGAGACAAGAGAATCAGAAGTCCAGGGGCATATTTATCAGTATCAAGGACAGCCTGGCTTACACAGGACCTAGTATCAAAAATCTAACAAACAAACAAATAAAATTTTCCTCCTTTAAATGAAAAAAATTAATCTTCCATGATTTCACACTGCAGTGAAATTGTAGACTATGCAGAGCATGCATGAATTTGGCTGGTTGGTCCCAATGTTCTCAGCTTCTTTGTTCTACCAAGAAGGATTCTAAGGGTTAAGATTTGTGAATTAATATTTTAAAACATTTACTCTATTTTTAAGTGTGTGTGTGTGTGTGTGTGTGTGTGTGTGTGTGTGTGTGTGTGTACATGTGCACATGAGTGCAGGGACCAAGAAGGCCAGAGGAGAGCATCAGATCCCTTCAGATAGAGTTATAGGCAGTCATGGGCCTCCCAATGTTGCAGCTGTGAACTGAACTTAGATCCTCTACAAGAACAATAAACACTCTTAAGTGATGAGCCATCCCTTCAGCCCCTTATATAAAGAAAAAAGAAGAAAGAAGAAGAAGGAGGAGGAGGAGGAGGAGTGGAGGAGGAGGAGGAGGAGGAGGAGGAGGAGGAGGAGGAGGAGGAGGAGGAGAAGAAGGAGAAGGAGAAGGAGAAGGAGAAGGAGAAGGAGAAGGAGAAGGAGAAGGAGAAGGAGAAGGAGAAGGAGAAGGAGAAGGAGAAGGAGAAGGAGAAGAAGAAGAAGAAGAAGAAGAAGAAGAAGAAGAAGAAGAAGAAGAAGAAGAAGAAGCAGAAGAAGAAGAAGAAGAAGAAGAAGAAGAAGAAGAATTATATTATTGTTTTGTTATAGCTATGTTCTTTGTCTGATGGCAAAAGATAAATTAATTAATTAATGGTAGCAAGACTAAGTCTTGAGTCCATTAGGGTAGCCTGCCTTCTTCAGCCGAAGTCCTTGAAGAGGGTTTTCCTCGGCTTAGTGACCTAAGAAGAAGGTTTTGATTCCCAGTGCAGGCTGAGTGAGAAGTTCCTGGAAAGGGGTCAAGGCTCTGGTGAGCTATAGAAAATAATGAATTTTCCCCAAAGTGAAGCCACATTTTTCTCTTCGGATTTTTCGGCTGGCCAGCCTGCTCGCTGCTTGCTTTTCTCAGACCCCCTCCATGACAGCGATGGAGGCTGACATGACGGAGTGAGACACCTCCACTCACTGTCAGCCTCCCAATCCGAAAAATTAAAGTCTCAGATCCAGAAATTGCTGTTTTCAGAAGTGACACGGCTGGAACATTGTGCCTTTGACAGAAAAAAAGAATCTCAAATAAATCTCACAGGGAAGCTGACAGACCTTTCAAGTTCTTATAAGCTTGGGTATCAGGCCCAGATGGACATGGGTTTGAATCCCATCTCCTGAAATCTATCATCAGCAACATTTAAACTCTGGGTACCTTGATTCCCTTGTCTATAGGGCAGGGGGTTATTGAACTAGTGTAGAGATGAATAAAAATACTAAGCATTATGGCCAGCAAGATGACTCATCGAGTAAAGGCACCTGGGGCCAAACCTGGTGACCTGAATTTGTGCTCAGGACCCACATGATGGAAGCAGAGACCTAACTTCTAAAAGTTATCCTCTGATTCTCTCATACATGTTCTCATGTTCATACACATGCACACACATGCACAAACACACACACCACCAAATAAAAAAATAAAAAAAATGAAAATGTTTAATCAGCATTGATTGCGTTAAGTTCTTGGAATGCATTGAACTATGACTTACCTAATATGATCATTATTATACTAATAAGACCAATGTCACTCTGTTCTCAGGACACTTGTACTTAATAAAACATCCAATTTAATTTTATTTCATCATCCCTAAATTTTTTTAGGGTATAAATGTTTGGGTATAATTGTTTTTATCACCAACTTTTCTCATTACAAGACTCTTTTCCCAATGCATTCACACACACACACACACACACACACACACACACACACACACACACACACATACACATACACACTGGAGAGAGAGAGACAGAGATAGAGACAGAGAGACAGAGAGAGCTCATTGACAGAAATCATAGCAAACCACAGACAGATGTCACACAAGCCCATGAGTTGTAAGGCTCTTATTGAATTACCAAGAGACAGTTGCCTGTTTAGTAATGATAGCAACACTTCATATCTCTGTGACACATTACCAAATACTGTCTTCCTTCTGTGTCTTGTATCTCACGTGATCCTCTCAACTATCCACAATGGGAGACATAATCACCAGGTAAAGGGACTTGCCCAAGGTCACATAGCTGCTAAGCAGAATACTTCAGTCTCTGACTCATTTGCCTCTGTGTCTGGTCTCGGTCTCACCTTACCTTTCTGCCTCTCAGCATTGTTTGAGCATTTAATAGAAGACAATTCTCCCATAGCTGGTTGATTCTAGGGCAGATAAGTAATAACCCAGCAGGTCCCACCAGGATTTGCTGACTTTAAGGTATTGAAGCAGAAAGAAGTTTGAAGGAGAGAGGCAACTGTTCTCCCCACTGCCACTCCAGGAGCCTGACACATTCCTGTGCTCACAGATGTCCCCATTAATGTCCTTTCCCCAAGAAGATTCAGGCAGGGGGTTTGGGTGAATCCATCATGGCCCTGAACATAATGTTGATGAATGGACTCATTAACCTGGCAGCCTGCACCATGTCAACAACAGCCCCAGTCCCTTGTGGGAAGCCCAGCTCAGCAATCTCATTCTCCTCCCATCCTGTGATGCACACACACACACACACACACACACACCCTGCTAAGGCCTCTAGCTCCCCAGCATACAATCCACCTTTACACACCATGTCCCATATAATTTTTCTCTTCTCCCACCAACATGGGAGCTGGCTAATATCAGTGTCACTCATACAGACAGAGATAGTGAGTCTCTCAAGAATTGGATAATTTACCCAAGTTCCAAGGGACTTCAAAACAATTGTGGCTGGCCCCCAAAGCCCTGGTCCTATCTCCAACTGTACTTGCTTTCCTACACTTTTTAACAGTCAGCAAAGCCCTTTTCATAAATTTTTTTTCATTCCATCATCCAACCAACCCTATGGGGTAACCTTTATAAGAAACTTGACAGATGGGTTTTAAATGTGTATGTAAGAATAAAACTCAAACAACAGCAATTTTGGAAGAAAAAGATTGGAGAGCAGGGGAAAGAGCAGAGAGGCTAACTCAGCCAACCAGATATTAGGGTGTCCTGAAAACCACTGTTATCTACACAACATGATGAAATGTCAAGTAGGGGCAGTGGGACAGATGATAGCATAAAATGGGAGGGGCTCCCAGGAGTAACAGAGGAGACAGAAGGAGAGACAGAGAGGAAATAGAATCATAAATATGAGAAGACTATGATAGATTATTTAAAATATATATTGGGGCTATTTGTAATTTCTTATATGTGTTTATGTAAAAATAAGATTCTATCTCTCCCTTACACTATACACAAAAGTAATTTTCAAACACAGTAAAGGTTAAATTTTCGGTATTTTTTTTTTTTAAATCTGTTCAGTTAAAAGAGAAAATCTGAGTAGCACTGAGACCTCAGCATATAGTACAGAATGATTATGCAGAAGCACAAACATGAGGGAGCTTAATGAATTTGTTTCTATTTGAAAAACCTTGTGTCTTTTCAGGAAAGAGCGTGACAAACAAGAACAGTAGAAGACCCACAGTGTCCAAGTTCAAGACCAGTTGACTAGAATATGTGCAATGAGAAGCGTCAAGTTCTAGCATTTTGTGTACTAGAAAGTAATTGTATGTACATTGAAACCTCTATGTAGCTTGAACATGAGGAAACATACCCTTCTGTATATCACTGTTAGCGTGTAGTGTCTTGGGGTTCTCCAGATTGACACTGTGGGTGTAATTAAATAGTCTGTAATGCCTGTGATCTTACACACCAAATCCTTTTATAAGTGTGTTAGTCAGCTCCTTGTTACTATAACAAAATACTTGGGTGATTAACTTATAAAGAATAAGGGTTTGTAGGGGACATGGAACTAGACTTTGAAGTAGTTCTATTGCTTTGGGCCTCTGGAAAAGGAACATATGACAGAGAAAACCACTTGCTCCGTGAAGCAGGATATAGGAAGGAAGAGGCAGATCTGAAGACCCTTTTCTAGAGCACACATCTTTAAAAATAATGCTAACAACCTGTCACTGTGTGATGTGAAAGTTAAGGATATAGTTGTGCGAGTCCATTTGCTGTAACTATCTCATTGCATGAGATGAAGAACTTAAAAAGAGGAAAGGTTCATTTTGGCTCACTACTTCAAGGCTTTCACTCCATAGTCATTTATCCCTATTGCTTTTGGATAGAGAGGCAGAATAAATGTGCTAGAGGAGATCTCTTTATCTTTTGATAGCTGGAAAGCAAGAGGGAGGGGCAAGGGAACTTCGAAGAACTACCCAATGACTTAACTGAATCCCAAAAGTCTGCTGTTCTCATACCTTTCCTCCCTCCCAGTAGTACCCTCAGCTAAGGACCAAGCTTTCAATGCCTGGGTCTTTAGGAGATACTAAACATTCACATTGTACCAGAGGTAAAGAAAATAAAGAAGATGGTGGGTACATAGTTGACAAGAAATATTAAAACATTGTTGCCAAAAAGAATGGAAAGAATTAAATATCAGAGACTCAAGAATTTACATAAAGAAGTAAGATCCAAAGCAGAAAAACAGAAGTGTCAGAAGAGTGTGAGAGTCAGACCCAAGGCTTGGAGACCTATCCCTCCAGGCTGGACAGACGAACAGTTCAGTGACTATAGAACAAGACTCACACAGCTTCTGAAACAAACTAAAATAAACTAAAAGAAGGTAAAGAAGAGTCGCCAACCCCATTCAGCTTTCTCCTTCGCTAGTCCACGTCCCTTTTCTACCCCCAAAGCTAAGCTACACAACAGTTGTCCGGTAAGAGTGGGAACACTCCTGTTACTTTGGTTATTCTCTTCATCAGCCACTTTCTGGCAATATGATCTTAGGTGGAAACTTTTTACCCTTTTGAGATTTCAGATTTTCAAGAATCACAAGAAATTATAGGTCCTACTCTCAGGAAGTGTGGCTACTTTAAAATATATTGACCACAAACACAAGCACAGTGCTTGGCATGGAAAAAATATTTACCAAATAAGAGTAGAGTGATATCAATCTCAATTTCTCCTCTTGTGTTTATCAGAGCTCAGCTGATTGATGTCCCTGGAATTCTCCTACAATGGCATTGTAGGAATCTTGAATCTGAACCCCAGGCTTTCCCTCCAATTGTTCTGTATTTTCTAAAGGATTTTTTAAAAGTTCATGTGAGGATTAATACAGTGAATGGCAGACCAGATTTTCTCCCTTTTGGTATACTTCTTTCCATGATCCTCTAGAGAATCATGTGACATTGTGGGGGTGTGGCAGGGTATCATAACTATAACGCAAGTGACATTATAATGATGTCAGGTTTTTTGTGGGTGTAGAACCTTCACTAGTGAACACGTGTGAGACCTTGCTCTGATGCCTCGATTTCTGATACAGCAGGACCAGCCTAACTTCAATTTTAAGCTTGTTAAGCCACAAAGAGGCATTCTGGCCATTTGAAATTACAGCTGCCACACCTAGCTAATGTGGTATAATCACTCCATTTTCCAGGCTTACAATAAAGCATCTAGAGAGTTCATGAGGATTTCTGAAGTCAATGCTGTTTAGAATAAGATTCAAATGTTGGTCTTCCAGATTCTTGATACACTACTCCTGACCATGTTCCCTGTGAGTGACAAGCAGGCATCTGAGAACACATCACAGCACCAGCAGGTGTTTGGGAGGCCAAGATTTAAAGGCAGGTCCTGCAACTGTCCAACCTCATATCAACCAGTTGATGTCTTTGAAGGTTTCTGCCTTTAGTGCCCCTCTGTGCTCTGAAAATAAAAATCGATCAATAAGAGAGCTAAGCCTGACAAGGCTAGCAATACTTGACCTGTTCTCTGTCATTCTTAAAGAGGCAAAATGGCAGAGTAATGACAAGATTTCTAACGGATCAAACTGCCAAGAAACTCACACATGCATGAAAGGGGATATTTGCTCTGTGATGAAAGGAGCTGGCACAGGGAGAGATGGCTTCCCACGTCAGGCCACCAAGGTTAGCAGTGTGTGCATATTCTTATGACCCTCTGTTCCCTCTCTATAGGTGTCTTCATAAGAAGCCCACCAGGACATATGGCTCCAGGTAACTGAATGTTGCCAATCACTGTCTGGTCAAGATGTTCTCTGCTCCCTAGGGTGAGCCTCGGTATTCTTGTCCATACAGTGGGAATATCAACCATTAATGGGAAGACTATAGACAGTCATTTAGCACAAAACCAGCCTTTGATAAAGGGAGGCAAAATCACAGAGTGACACAGAAGCTGGGAAGAGATCGCCCTTATCACCATTGTGAAGAAAAGCAAGCAGAATGATCACTGAAATCCCAGGGATTTATATATGCCAATTTCTTTCTGATTAAGAAGACATTCTCCACTCCTCTAGTCTGAGCCTCAGTATTCTTGTCCATGCAGTGGGAATATCAACCATTAACAAGAAGACTATGGGCAGTCATTTAGTGCAAACTCTAAGACATAACCAGTATCTAAAGAGAAGAAGGGTCTTTTTGCAGTGGACAGAGCTTAATACATAGGCTCATTGAAAACTAGTCAAACTATGGAGAATGACTCTGTGGAGTGCTCAATTCTAACTGGGATATTTCTTCCATACTTCCTCCCCACAAAGCTCAGAGAACATTGTAGAAGAAGGGACAGAAAGATCATAAGGGTTAGGGATTCGGGGGGAGGGGGGGAGCTGCTACAAAACAGTGTCTTCTGAACACAACAGGGCTGCTGTACTCAGGAGATCACAGAGCTGCTGTGGTTCCCTGAACAAGAACTGCACAAGATCAAGCCAATCAGATTTCCAGCATTACTGGGAGAGGCGCTAACAAGAGAAGCTTCCTGATAAGCTACTGATAGTTGAAGCCTGCTGGGGTTTGGGGGCAGGGGATCTGTTTTCCTCAGGGGTGTATCCCCTAGCAGGTCACCCATGCTTCAGTGGAAAGGAGATGAGGGGCTGGAGTTGAGGAGTCAGGGCTGGATATGATCAAAATACATTATTTGCATGTATAAAATTCTCAAATGTGGGGCAAATGAGCCATGCACCTGGGGAAATGGACCTGGAACAAGAGTGAGATCGAGACGCGTCCAAATCCCAAAGTCTCATCTTGAGACAGCAGGAGTAAGGATCGCTCCCTCCCTGCTCTGGGCCTGTATCCGTGGTGCATGTAACCTTGCAACCACCTCTAATGTACCCTTGTGATCCCCACTTCCACTGAGGTAGTCATGTAGCCTGGTAGCTAAATTACAGGCTTAAGCACCTGGAATTCCTCTTCATTCAAATGAAATATTCCCAGCACCTCAGTACCAACCAACAATTTTCAGTTACCCCTAAAATGCGTGCCCACTCCCCAAGATTTACATAGGCCTTTTACCCACGGATAAAGAGAGCTGTAACTCTGAAAAACATCTTAGAGAAGGCTTATTTCTCCAAGGCATTCAAGCCGAGTTCGTGTGGACCCACCCCACCCAGACAAGCTTCCTTCCTTTCACTCAGGCCTGGTATGCAACAGTGCCTGAAACCCAAAGGCAGAAGCATAACCAGAACAGCAGTCAAGGTAAAAACTAAAAACGTATTTGAAGAAAGGATGAGTTACAAGTTTATGCAGATCATAATTTATAACTGCAACCTGAGGCTCCATTCAAACCCCTTCATGGGAAGACTGTGTTTACCCTAGAGGAACCCATTGCAAAGAGAATGACCTGCATAGGAGATCTTGTTTTCAAAAAAAAACAAAAAACAAAAAAACAAAAAAACAGGCCTGGAACAAGACATGCCGTTTTCTTGAAAACCTGGTTAGAATGCTGGTACCACTTCAGCCTGTCAGGAGGTAACTTTGACCTGATTTTTATCCTGCACTGGAGGCTAATATAATGGTTGCCCATTTTTCTCATTCATTTGATTTGGCAATGCCAAAAGGAAAATATTCTTCCTATTTGTATATGTTGAAGTATATTAGACAAAAATATCCATTGTACAAAAGAACAGACTTAATTATAACATTTATGTATGGATTATAGACTTTGATCATATTCACCACCTAATTACTCTTTTGTCCCCTTACCTCCAATCCTTTCTTAGGAGATGCCTCAAAAAGACCATCCACATTATTTAATAGACACCCCACAATATCTTTCACCTTTTGATGGGTCTTTTCTGGTTGTTTTTGTTGTTGTTGTTGTTGTTGTTGTTTCTTTTTTGTGTAAACTAAAACAATGGGATGTTTAAAATAAAAGACAGAAAATATTTTCTAGTAAAGAGTGGGGCGGGGGCATTTTTTTCATCCTCTCATCTGCTAATGAACATCCAAGCTGGTTCTGTGTCTTGGCTTCCGTGAATGGTACACCAATAAGCCTCACCATGCAGCTATCTCTTCAGTACACTGGCTTTGACTGCTTCGGGTATCAGAGTGGTACTGCAGGATTGTGTGGACATCCTGTTGTAATGGGCAACACTCTTGCTCTGATTTACAGGTTGACAGAAAGAGTCTTAGAGAAAGATGAGTAACTGACCAGGTGGGTTATCTTCAAGGCTGGCCATGCTGGCTGGCTGGCTGATCCTTGTGCTTTCTACCATATGGGCCAGGTACCCAGAGGGACAAGTAAGTATGCCTCCAGATTTTTATCAGGAACACGCCCACGTCATAAACACTACCCATTAGACTATGGGGATCGATTATAGTCACAGGTCCTCCTGGGAACAGGTATGGTTGTGTATATTGTAAGGAATGTGTTGAAAAGCACAAATGTTTGGGAGCTGAGAATGAGTTGGAGGAAGTGGAGTGAGGAGAAATGTCCAGGAGATGTGAGGGGCAGGTAGACAAACCTTCAAGACATGAGCACTGGGTTTGTGGGTGAGCCAACTGAGAATGTTGTTTTCTATAGAAGGTATGTGAGGCTGCCAGCAATCTATCAAATGTACAACATATAAGCTAGAGGTAGTATTCAAAAGTAAGATGAAGGATACAGCTCCCTGAAGAGGGTGTGATGTCAGAACTGATGATGTGTGTAGGGGTGTGGACTTGGGTGGCTCTTATGAGTGTCTACAGTTCTATGGGGTGTATGTGACTAGAGAGTGCATAAAAACCAATACCCCTGTATTCTTGGCTGTAACTTTGTAACACCAGCAATCCTAAAGGGCACAGACACTGACAGTGGTTAGATTTCACGTCTCCACTAGGCTCCAATGACGAAATGGTGCTGCTGCTTTAAGTAGCCACCGAGAAGAAAATGGAGCTAGAAAACCCTGTTATCAGTCTCTGGGTTCGGGAAAACATTTGTGGCTTAAAAGAAGGCTTTGTTTGACTACCAATTACTCTTGCTTTGAAAATGCTTTGCTTGCATTTGATTAGGACTTAAAAGTGCAGCTTAATACTTTCAGTCTTGTCTGGAACTGTGATTTCCCTCTCGCCTCCAAATGAGGCTCTATAAATTCAAGGATCCTTCCTCCTGGCATTCTCTCACCTTGCAGGGGATTTGAGATTGCAAGTGAGTAAGCCTGCCCTCTGCAGTGTGCTTCTTGTAAGTAAGAGCCCTGTTAATTCAACCCAGATACTTGGGCAGGGTAAGTATTAGCCATAAGATAAGGGTGAAACATCTTGGACCATTCTTTAAAACACAAATCTAAGTCCGCCACTTCTCTTAATCCACTCTTCCCAATGAATAAAAGCATGGGAATAGCATCAGTGTCATCCAAAATCCACCCTGTATATGTATGCCTGTATGTAGGTCAGGTGCACATGTCTGTGTGCATATAGATATTGTGTGTAGGTATATGTGCATACAGGTATGTGCATGTGGAAGATAAGTCAACCTTGAGTGTCATTCCTCTAGATGCCCTCCATATTTGGTCTCTGAGACAGGAGCTCTCACTGGCCTAGAACTCATTCAGTTAAGATCGATAGCCAGTAAGCCCCAAGGATCTGCTGTCTCTACCTCCCCAGTGCTAGATTCCTAGCAAGTGTGTGCCTCCACATCCAGCTACGTTACATGGATTCTGAGGACCAAACTCAGGTCCTCCTATGTGCATGGCTAGTATTTTAATGGCTAAGCTATCTCTCCAGCCTAAAATCTTCACAGCCTTTGAGACCAACATATCCTATTTTTACCTCTCCTCCATGTGTCCTCTACTACAGAAACAATTTCCCTTGGGTCTGCACATATACTTAATGGAATATTCGTCTCCGCCTTTCTCTATACTTTAAAGAATTCTCCTTCTAGCTTCAGTATTGTCTGAGATATAAAGCGTTCCTTGCCATCCGAGGCAAATGCAACCGCCCCTCCCCATCTACACAGCCTACACATGCTGTGCACTGCTCATTTGTACCTCCCTAAATATGCTAATCTGTTTACTAACTATGATGCTTTGCACCTGTAATCTCAGCCTTCAAAAGCCTGGAGTAGAACTATTACATGTTAAAGGTCATCCTGGGCTTTATCGCTGCCTCAGAATTTAAAAATTGAATAAATAAAATCTGAATTGTGTTCATTAGCCCATTATCTCCTTGAGTACATAAACATCATGTTATTCAATGCTATTCAGTTTCATGTCTGCAAATCCTAAACAGGACCAGCAAGCTTGAGATGTTCAAAATGATAGTTGTAGCTGCAAAGCTTGTCTCTCCGTGATGCTTTAGATTCTGGGTTCATAATCATGACACAGTCAACATTTTCTAATGATATTTGAAATAACCTCCTGGTAGAACATGAATGGGCTACAGAATAGGGAAATTTCAGAGCAGGATTGGGTGGGGTAGCCATTGCCAAGTCCTAAGCACTGACAGCAAGCCCCGGGCCAAGAAGCATCTTCACACCTGGCCCAGGATAGCACAATGACTCTCCTGTTATATATGATTTTTAATTAATTTTTAGTACGTAGATTAGTGGGGTTCATTATGACATTTCTTACCTCTGCATTTTGCTTTGTTCTTATTTGTCCCTATCTCTTCTCACATCTTTCTCCCTCACACCAAAGAGCCCCCACACTATTTCATGTCACCGATACCCCAATACCTACTCTTGTTCTCTGCCCCTCCTCTCTTTAGGCTCCTCCTCTCTTTAGACCTCTTTCTCCCACTCCACAGAGAACTATAAGAATGACTCTCCTTTGAGGAGAAAGAAAGTGTTTATTTTCTCCTTTGAAGTCCTCCCTGCAAAGTAGACACATTTTATGGCAGACCTCTCCCTGACTGCCCCAGGAGGTTGTAAAGACATATTAAATAATGAAGAAGGTGAGTTTTAATGACCTGCCCAGCTGCTACCCTGTGCATGCCTTCGCTGCTGCTGGGTGGATATCTTTGTGGGTATAAAGTACTACTTGAGATATACTCTTTATAAGATTGAAGGTCACAGCCAAAATCTAAGTAATGTAGTTTAAGATCTTTTTTATTACAAACCAGAATAAACACTTTGATACGGACCAGATTTCTTTTATTTTTCAATTAATTTATTTATTTACATCTCAGACATTGCTTCCCTCCTGGTACCCCCTTCCACAATTCCTCATCCCATTCCTCTTCCCCTTTGAATCCAAGAGGGTATTCTCCCCACCCCACCCCAAATACCAGACCTCCCCTTTCCATAGGGCCTCAAGTCTGTTGAATATTAGGCACATCTCCCACTGGGACCAGATTTCTTTTGCAGTGAAATTTTTGCTGGCTTGGCCTGATGTCTATTACCCTCTGTGGATAAAGAAGATTGGGGAAACATGCTACAACAGAAAAGTAGAAAAAGGTGCTTGTCCCTCATCCTCCACAGTAGAAGATGCTTGATAAGAAATACATTGTCTCATTTCATGTGGAAACATAAAGAAATGTCTACCCATTCCAGTTGAGTGCCTGTGACAAACCAAAGAAAATATTTTATACATATCTAGTTCTGTGAAGCAATGGTTGACTTGGGTCATTTATAGAAACATGAGTTACTCAAAGTCTCCTATATCAAAGAAAACCCCACCCCAGCATGACCAATGGTTTATGAAAGCTGCATCTTGGAGCTCCCTGTACAACTTGCAGACAGTTCATCAAAGAAAATTCTCTTTCCCCAGCAACTTTTTCTTCATTTTATTACCTGGGGGAAAGGTCTGTCAATCTTATTAATTTCAGGAACTTCCTAAGCCTTGTGAGTTGCATTGATTCCCTAAGTCTTATGAGCCTCTCTCCAGGAAGAAATGTCTCACTTGAGAGGAAGTAGCCACACAACACATACCAATAGAATGTCAGTTGAGGTAGAGTTAGCCAGAGAATATACATCCCTGCTTCTTCCCATTGGTTGGCTCTAGTCATTATTCAAAACTTACTGTTCCATTCAAAACAGTACTTGACATAGCCATAACATGTAGTATATGAAGACTGGTAACTGGTCTTTTCTTATAAGTCCAGGCCCCCTCAAGTAAATTTTAGAAATGTTTATAACTGAATAGTTTGACTGTTAGGACCCTGACAGACACACTGTGATCACAAATGCCAGATGAAGCTTTGAACCCTGGTTCCTGCTTATCTTAGTGCCCCTCAACTGGAGAATGAGATCTAAATAAGCACTATCCCAACAGGCTCTTGATGCACCAAGGTGAGGAATGTCACATTGTGGGAACTCTGGAAAATACATGGTCTCTTTCTCATTCTATTCCAACATGGCCTCTTGTCTGGTAACAACGGAAGGTACTAGATGATTTAAATGCTCTTGTCAATTACACAAGACAGAGACAAGTAACAAAACCAAGTGGTAAATTTACCTGAGGTCCAGACAGTAGCTTTTCTATGCTTGTCAATAAAATGCTTAAGTGAGACTTGTTTTACCTGTGCTATGAAAGTTAACAACTGGTTTAGAACCTCGAGAAGCACAGTGGTTCCTGCTGCTCACTGGGTTTTTAATCATCATTTAGGGGCCATCTAGCCACTGCAGTGGGGACTGAATGGCTCTGGGAGCTGTTTGGGTGACAAGGGAAAGGGGGTGGTGACATAGAGTTCATAGTGAAGCGTTGATAAATGGGAAGTGTCACAATTCTGGCTCCTGTTCTTCCTAAGCCCCTCCTGTTTTCTTTGTTTCTGGGTCTTAATCCCCTTTGTATTCCAGTGTTGTAGCTATCAGCCCACAGGTGGGGAAAAAGGTCCAGGAAGACGCTCAGCCTGTGCAACAAGGACCATGAAGAACGGGCCTTTCACCCTAAGCCCAGCAAGGACATGAGCCTTGAATTCCATCACTAGGGGACTCATATCTACTTTGCATTTTTCAGGAAAATTTTTGAAAATGGAAATTTCCATGGACCCTGAGGATGGGAGAAGTGAGATCATGAAAGCCTCAGTTTGCGTTCTCATGGCTTTTGCCCTCAGCAATAGGCTTTCCACTTCCACTTCATGGTGGCTTCTGTCCCTAGCATTACATTTCTGTTTTACTGAAACCTAGTCTATTTCCCTTCCCATGCAGTGAGTCTTTTTGTACCTGTTATACCACAGAGAAGCTGAGGTGCCGCTCTTACCCCTGCCAATGAATAAATACAAAGACCAAATCACTGCTATAGGCTGAACACATAGACACTGTTAGACCAACCGAGGAAAGGAAGGGGGAGTCAGCAGATAGGACACTGGAAATCCAAATAAAAAATCCAAAACCCTCAGTATCCATGGTCTCCACAGGTCTTGGGGGCCCCTTGTCAAATCTGGAAACATTTGCCAGTGAACATGCTCATTTTGTTCTAAGCTATTTTCCTGCCTTTTAATTTTTCAACTCATGGAGGAGGAGGTTCCATCTGCTAGCCAGTTTCTAAAACACCAAGATCTTCTCAGTTAGAAGGGGAATCTAGAATCAGCACAGAAGTCTGTTGGAGTGAAGAGAGAAGAAAATGCTAGGCAGCTATAGGCACCTTTGCAAAGGCTCTCCAATATACCAGAATTTGACCCAAAGTCCTCTTAAACACAGACAGCCATCCACAGCCAGCCCCATGACCCTTCAGTGATGGCCAAATGTCTGTAACTACTCTTTAGAAACCTTTCCATGGAGGCTTTTTCTGCCTACATTAACATCCTAGTTACCTTTCAGTGACTGTGATAAAGACCATGAGCAAAAGCAACATGGAAAGCAATGGGCTAATTTGGCTCACACATCCTGATTAGAGTTCATCCTTGAAGGAAGCCAGTGCAAGAACTCAAGCAGAGCAGGAACCTGGAGGCAGGACCTCAGACAGAGACCATGGAGGGTACTTCTTATTGCCCCTGTCTACTTCTTGGCTGCTTTCTTATTATACCTAGAACCACCTCCACAGAGTAGCTCCACCTACAGTGGGCTGAGCCCTCCCACATTAATCACTAATTTAAAAAAAAAAAAGGTTGCCTGCAGGCAAATCTAATTGAGGCATTCTCTCTATTGAGGTTCCCTTTCTCAGATAACCCTAGCTTGTGTACATTAACAAACCTAACAGACACAGTGAGGTACTTTCTCATGGCTGCAGCATATGATAGAAAGAAAAGTCTTAAGGAAGGAGTGGGCTTATTGGCTCTCACAGTTTCAAATAGTTTCATCCATCATGATGTGAATGCCTTCATTCACATCATGCATGCTAGGAAACAGAGAGGAGGCAGCCAACAATACTGTGTCTAAAGGACCTGCCTCCAGTGACCAAGCCCTCCAGCCAGGTCCCCCCTTTCTAAAGTTTCTACAACCTCCCAAAATAACACCATAATCTAGGGGCCCAGTATTTAAACTTTACATATCCAAATGCCAACACGGCCTCTTGGGGGTTGTAAGTTTATATATTGACTTTTAAAAAGTGGAATAAGAAAATAGTAACTGATGTATTTGTTCATCCTATTAAATGATCCTCCTTCTATTTGGGGGTTGATCACACTGGTGTGAAGTAGATGTGGGAAAAACTGACAAAATGATAATATTTTCTTATAAGTTATCTCATCACCAGTGCACAGTGGCACATAAGTGTAGTACTAGCTACCCAGGAGCCTGAGGCAGGAGGATTGCTTGAGTCCAGGATTTCTAGGCTGTAGTGTGCTATACTGATGAGGTATCCCCATTAAGTTCAGCATCAAAGTGGTAAGTCCCCCTGGAGCTGGGGGACCTCTAGGTTGCCTAAGGAGTTAAACAACTCAGGTTGAAAAATTATGTATCACAATGGTAAGTTTTCACAAAAGTCAATAACTCTTATTCTGTGTTCTTTCTCCCATCCCTTGCCCTGTCTCCTGTATCTGAGTATTCTACAAGCAAGAACATCGTAGAGAAATGGGCTAGAATATGTCTCAGGGAAGATTTTTGGAAGACTGGCAGAAAGACTGTAAGAGCAAGAGGATGGGAAGAATACTGAGAAACCACGTCTTCTGATGAATCAGCACCATATCATGCATGAACAGTAGCCAGCACAAGACCTATATAAGACTGAGCCAATCAGAAGTCCAGCATGGATGGGAAAGGTGCTCACAGAGTCCTACCTCTAGATGAGGGGTGTTGGCAGTTGAGGCAGTTGGGATTGGGAGAGTCTTTTTATATGTCTGTTCACAATTGGTGGTCCAGTACTCATGCATATAAGGGCATCACTGACTGGACTTAGTGGACTATAAAAGGAGAATGTGACATTGAGAGGCAGATGCAGCAGGGGTGTAAGACCCCCCCACATCCCCCATGAAGGGAGGACTTCCCTCAAGCCTCAGGAATTCGCCACCACCCAATAACTCCCAAGACACCGTT
The DNA here is from genome assembly GCF_011762505.2 of Arvicanthis niloticus. NCBI lineage: Eukaryota > Metazoa > Chordata > Mammalia > Rodentia > Muridae > Arvicanthis > Arvicanthis niloticus. The sequence continues at coordinate 97,696,832 of NC_047663.1, forward strand.
CTTGATGCAACAGCAAGAGATATATTTCAGGATCAGTCGACTGATGGTCAATTCATAACCCATGCAGGAGCAGAGGAATTGACCCCGTTGGCTGGGAGTGGAAGGCTTATATAGGGAAGAATCACAAACCAAGGGAGGGTGAGGGGGTAACCAAGGAAAAAACATAAAAACAGTGGAAAGTCTCAAAGAGACTCAACTTATGATTTAGTCAGGGTCATGTGGAAAACATCTTATGTACTTATCTTTTGTAAGAATGTGACCTTGCCCAACCATTTATCTTGCGATCAGCCAGTTCCTAGGACCACCCAAATGACTTGCATCTTTCTTTGTGGTCAGGAATGTATCTTCCTCCTTTGGGCCTTCCCCACTTGCAGGTGGGTTCTGAGGAATGTTAATCAGCCCCTCCCTTCCTCTCCTGAATGTTAATCTAGCAAGTGTCCCCTGACTCAGGGATAGTGTACCCCTCCCCGAATGTGGAATGTATCCCGGGGCAATGAAGAGCTAAAATCTCACATTTAGCTCTGCTTTCTTGGTGGAACTAGTGAACCAGCTGGCCTGCATTCTTTTGCTCAGGTCTAGGGGTCATAAAAACTTTTTATATTTTTCATAAGTTTTCTATACCTTTCAGGGGCTTCTAGGAGAATTGGAGTAGGTTGTCTTCAATGGATATTGTACACATGTGTGAATGAATAACAGTGTAGTGGCTAAGGGGTCTAGATGTGATCTCATAGCACCACTTTCATAACCTCTTATAACCATGTGATGGTAACTTAATTTCCTTATCAGTTTCTTCATAATATCATACACAAGGAAGGCATGATATTATTATCGACATCATAGGCTCACTGTGAGTGCCCATGAGCTGTATGCAAAACATTTCTCACACTTCTTGGAACAAGGCCAGCATGCAAAACCCACAAGTCCTTTGAGCTTTGCTAAATTGTATTGTAATCGCTGCCATCACTGCTTCTGCTTGTGACTTCCTCGCAATGTGTAGCATGTGTATTCAATTTAAAAATCCACAAAAGCTGCAGGCATCTCACCAATGAGCAACAGAGAACATGATGCATAAATCCTAAGCATGCTGTTTAACTCCTTCCCAATGACACCTAAGAAAACTTTAAACTCAGCATCTCACTGGACCCCCCCCCCAAAAAAAAAAATCAGTGACCTTTCACACATGAAAGAAGATCAAGTGAGGCAGGTGTGAGCACCCACCTCTATTGCTGGGTCCCTGGAAAGGATGTAAATGCACATCCTCCTCCCTCCCTGCTCCTCTAAACTCCTTATCCCACCTCTGGCTGGCTCCCCTACTAAAGAAGATGCTAATCGGAGCCACACTGTCTGCTGGGTGTGCTACTATGCTTTTATGGTCTGCATCCTTGAGTTGAACTCCCTGTGGCTTTCCGCCCCCATACAGTCAGCACATCCAGACAGGAAGCAGCAGCAGGGGACCTCAGGAACCCTCCTTCAGGCAGAATCCACATTTCCCACCTAGCGTTTTACTGCCATGCACTGGGGAGCATTGGGTGCTTACCCAGCTCTTTGAAAAGCAGTACTTTGTTTCTCATTTAGCTGTTGCTTTTTCTGCATACTGTACTTTCCTCAGCCAGGCAGAGAAAAGCCTGGGTGTCAGGACAGAACTGGAGCATGTCTTTGTTTGGGTTCCCCCAGAAACAGACCCCTGAGACAATAATGTTCACACAAGTTGTTTTGCTGAAAGTTCACAGAGCACTGAACAGGAAGTGGAGAAACCACACAGGGGAAAAAAGTCTGGTGATAAAATGTGCATGACTAAGCCACCTTCTCCAGCTAGAGTGAAGCTAGAGCCTGCAGGAAAGCTGTGCCGGACACTGCGAGCATGTGCCTCACTATTGGAGAAGCTGGGCACACACACCTCACTCATCAGATGCTAACTGAGGTCAACTCCTGGAGATCTTAACTCCCTGGCATGTTCAACCTGCTTTGTCTGTGATCCAAGTGGTTTCCCAGAAATGCCAACTGATGATACACATAATGTAATTCAAAGTCATTTGGATTCCATTGAAACAGGAAGCTAGAGAAGGTGCCATCAGTGTTTCTTCAGAACACCTCAAATTATGTGACCCCAATATCATCCTTACATAACCAACCATACTTAGAAATTAGAGCATTCGGGAATATCTCATCTAATTTCCTTTGGTTATTTCCCTTTTGGAGGATGTAGTAGCTTGGATGTAAAATGTTCCTTCATATGTGTAGATCCTTGATTCCTGGTGTAGAGTGAAAAATTATAAAGACCATTTTATAAAATATATACAGGCTTTTTCTTTACCCCTAGACCTGAGCAAAAGAATGCAGGTTCCAGAAAGCCGAACTAAATGTAAGATTTTAGGCCTTCACTGCCCTGGGATACATTCCGGGAATAATAACGTTCCTCAAGCTTCAGGGAAGAAAACCCACCTGTGGGTGGGGAAGGCCCAAAGCAGGAAGACACATTCCTGACCACAGAGAAAGATGCTAGTCATCTGGGTGGTTCCAAGAACTAGCTAACTTTCCACTGTTCTTGGTTTCCCCTCCCCCCCCCCCAGGTCTTCCCAGTGTTACAGCCTGCTGATGTTCAAAATTTGTAAAGCAACCAATCATGTGTAACAATGTGAAAATGCAACCAATCATGTGTAACCGTGTGAAAATTCCTCCCTTTCTCCACCCCGTGCTATAAAAATGCCCCTCAGCTTGCTGGCCTTTTGTCAAATTCTGTTCTGCGTGGACGAGCAGTTTTGACCATTAGCTAGCCAACTCTCCCCAATAAAACTCTGATGATTGCATCCAGGTACGGTGTCTTGTGATTTTTGGGTGGCCATGATTTCCCAAGACTTGAGTAATGGTCTCCCGAGTTTGGGGGTCTTCACCAGCTGGTTTAGAAATGATGTGGGGAAGGGTAGAAACACATCAGAGGAAGCAGCCACTCAGAGGAGGCTTTGAGGCATTACAGACTGCCCCTACTTCCTGTCACCCCTTCTGCTTTCTGAGTCCAGATACAGTGTGACCAGCCAATCTTCTGCATCTCTCTCCACGCCTTCCCTGACTTGGTAGACTGTGTGCCTAAGGAACTGGAAGCCAAATGAAACCTTTTCTCCCTTAAATTGCTTTTGTTAGGGCATTTTTTTACCACAGCAATGAGAAATATTAGTATGGAAACTATCTTAGCTGGGTGTATCATATGAGGCCACCTTCTAAAGCTTCTACAACTTCCAAAAATAGCACCATCCTCTAGGAACCCAGTATTTAAATTTTACTTATTCCAACCCCAACACTGTGTCTTGAGGGTTGTAACTTTTTATATTTTGACTTAAAAAATTGAAATAAGTGTAAGCTATCCAGGACCTTGAACTCTAGAACCATGCCGTCCAAGTTTAAATCTCAGCTCTGCTACTTACTAGACAGAAATGAATTCACATCTTTGTTCCCTGGTGTCCTCTTTTGCAAAATAAAAACAATGACAATAAGTACTTCCAAGGATGTGAATGCTACGTGGATACCTGACACCTGGCAAACATATTTCTCATAGTACCAGGGGTAGGGGCACGTGGAGACCCTTACCTCCTCCAGAAATCTTTAGATCAAATAAAATTTGCACATGTTGGGAAGACACCATATAATTCTTAAATCTGTTTAGCTATGGACTGATTGTTAGGGAGACTTCATCTCAAAACCCTTATAGTATGAACTGGATCTTATCATTTTCAACACACCACCTTACATGAGCAACCAGCTTTCTAAGAAACCAAATACTGCTTCCTGGTTCCTGACCAGCATAGCTTTACTCAACCAACAAAAACAAATGCATAAAGATGGCCTCCTGGATAAGGAATCAATTCCATAACAACTTCTGAAAAAACAACTTCTGAAAAAGCCAAACTAAATCCCATTAAGGAATCAGCTCTTCTGTTTCTAAGGGTGATATGAAAAAGAAAAAGGGAAAGCTTTGATAGCATGAGTATCATTAAGGAAAGGTAGACTCGCTGCCTTGGAAATGTTTTTAAAGACACAGGACTAGAGTTTTACTTTTCATCACATTACCAAGATTCAGCTTTCCCCAGACCCTAGGCACAGAAAATGAGTACTTCATCTTCCACTCCCTGGTGTATGGGCCTCCTCTTCCCACTCTCCTTCCTTTCTCTGATATGATACCGATCTTTGGCAGAGCAGTGTTTGCTCCCTTCTGGATATGTTGCCTTCATCGGAATTAGACTTGCCTTCTGAGACTTTCTGCTAAGAGAGGAATTGGCTCTGTTTACCCAGAGTTCTTAGATATGCACAGCTTCCTACTCCCACTGCCAGAGTGCCAAGTGTCACAGATTAAAGCCAAGCTTAATTAAGACCCAATCAACATCCCTTCCATGCTCAGTGCTTGGGTACCTGAAGGAGCCTCACCCCAGAGAGTCTCATGGAAGAAAAATCACGTTATTGTTTTCTCTTTCTTTAAGGTTTTCATTTTGGATGTGGGGTGGGGGAGTCTTGCAAAGGATAGAGAAGGGACTAAGACATATACCCAATTGGATAAACCTAGATTTAAATTCCATAATTTACTAACTCTGATCTAGATTGAGATCCTTAACTTCTCTTGAGTTTCCAAGTGCCTTGTCTATAAAATAGGAGGAAATAACAGGGATACATAATGCCTCACAAGTAAGTTATAAATATTCCCAATACTAAAGCCTCATAAATAAATTGCTGTTTTTTCAATATATATGCATGCTGTACTCCAGGATCATAAGACTTACTACAGTGGTGAACATGGCCCCTTTCATCAAGAATTTCTTCTCCCGAGGAGAGGAGAAGCTAGGTGATGAAAGAGAGAAAGAAGGGGGAGACAGGGAGGCAGATATTCATGTATCTCCACCAGTCAAAGATAGTTGTTATATCTAGGTTGGTCAGTGGGTTACACCTCTGATTGAACAATTCCAAACTTATAACGCTTATGATTAACATTATTTTTTAAAAAATGTATAAATGCAAAAAGGAAAAGGGGGCATGGGATAGGGGTTTTCTAAGGGGGGAATGGGGAAAGGGGATGGCATCTGAAGTGTAAATAAAATATCTAATAAAAAAATATGATTTCAAAAAAAAAAAAAAAGAATTTCTTCTCCCAGAGGACTTCTTAGGAGTAATTTTTGGAAATCACTCCACATATTAAAATGCATCCCTAGGATAAGGAACTGATCTTCAGCATGGCTCTCAAATTTCCCCACTTCCCAGATGGTCATAGCTTCTGTAGAAAGACCTCCATTCTTGGGTACCATGTTTCTGAAAGTTCACTGGCAATTTTCTATTGTAGAAAGAAGTTGGCATGAGCCAACTCTTTCATTACCTCCTAACTCCAACATCCTCAGGCAGATCTACTTTGAAACTGATGTATCAGCTTCTGAATGTGGTTTTATCCCTCAACCTGAGGCAAAAGTTTACTGACAACCACATCTTAGCTCCACATCCTGCCCCTCAATGCCTCAGGTAACCATTGCTGAACATGCCAATCAGCATGGGAAACTGGATGCTTGTTCTCAAGAATGTGTAATTAGGACTTGAACAGGAAATCTCTGAAGGTTGCCCAATACTCATGGCATGAGCAAAGAGAAAAAAAAATGGTTTTGGAAAAAGAAATATGCACTTCTCCCTGGCATAGGGAGAAAAATTATTGAGATGCACAGACTCCTAACAAGGTTGGGAAAGTCCTGTCTTGCCATATCCCAACGCCAGAGTTGCTGAAGTGTGGCCCTGAAGACTTCCGTGACATAGATGCTTCATCAGGCTCCTGCTGCTCACTTTATATTTCCTTATTTGAGCTCCATCAGGATTGTGCTAACCACTACAGTGGCTTCTCAAAGACTCTGGACCTCAAGGATGATTCATGATGTCAACTAGTGCTTGCTCCATATCGTCCTTGTGGTAACCCTTATTCACCATGCTAACTGATTTAACAAACACTTGAGCAAGGCTTCCTGTCACCCGGACCTTAAACAAAATTCAAGGTATGCAGAAATGTGTGGCATTCCTTACCAGGTCACAAATCTCCTGCCTGGGAGACATGCATAGGTTTAAGTATCTCACACTGAGAGACAGCATAGAGAGTAGATTAGAACTTGAACCTCTATAGCTGGGTTATGTGAATGCAATTCCTGACTCTTTCTACATTTGGCAAGCTACCTGCTGCTTTCTTGCCTCTAAAATGGGTTTGAAAAGAGGGTTGCTGCAATGATTCAGTGGAAGAATCCATCAGAAGCACTTAAAATAGCATCTGTCACACAGTCAACATTTAGGAATGTGAGCTTGAAAAAAAATTACTTTTAAGCTCTGGTTCTATCTCTTAAAAGAAAGGTGCCTTGGTACCCTTGTAACAGATAAATAGCATGGCTGGCTTCTCTCTGACCAGCGTTTATCACATCTTAGACACTGTCACCACAGGAAGAAAATTGAGAATGATAACCCCAAGTCTTCCAAGTGCAAGTACATGGCAAACAGTGCAATGGAACACAGGACCAGTTCTGGTAACAGAAGCTAGCTTCCAGAGCTCAGCGCAGAGAGTTTCATGCTGAGTCTCATTCTCAAGGCTACATTCAGCTTTGGGGGAGAAATACTGGGCCAGCCACAGCCAGGCAATAATCAAAGCATCAGTGCATTAAGGCAAAAATAGGTCATGTAACCTAGTGAGGAACTGTGAGTTGCAGAGATAGCCAAAATCTCCACTTCAAAGGGATGCAGAGCAACACAGTCTGATCAGAGCTCAGAGGGTGCTAGGTTCTATAATGAGACCTCAGGGCTCTGCTGGATGCCTCAGCAGACATCTGGCCTGGATGGGCAAAAGATATAGCATCCCACTGTCGAGACTGAGAAGCCACTGATGGGGATACAGTGGCAGGAAGTGTGTAGGGAAAGAAAACACATGGCACAATTAATGTTAACTGACTTTTCTGCAGCCAGAAGTAAACAGACCAACCTGCTGGACGATGTTAGCATGGCAATTGGGGTGGATCTTAGAGGCATGAAATTTCCTTTTAGTAGCATGTTATTGATAATTCAGAACCGTGTGCTAGGTAAATGAATGAAGTTGCCTCCCTGAGAACTTTTGAAGTTAAGGCAAATACTCTAGCTGAGCTTGCCTTGGGCACTTGTGGCGACTTCATTATTTCCCAGGAGGTAGAAGCAAGACAACAAAGGCTTCTGAGAACTGGTATTGCTTCTCTGCCTAGTGGCTGCTGCCCCTGTTTCAGTGACAATATAGCAGTCTGAGCATTCCTAGATTCCCTTACCCCTCTGTCAGTGTCCCCAAAACCATCGCCCCAAAGACAGACGGTGCCAATCCTATATATCACTAACATCTGATGAGGTTAGTGGAAGATAGGACGGTAAGCTCTTTAACTTGCTACACCCAACAATCCTATGAGAAAAGACCTCGGCATCATCCATTATGCAAATGAAGATGCCAAAATTTCAACAGTGACTGTTGCTGCATCACAAGTGACCGAAACCATAAAATGTATAGCACTCACTTTGCAACTTTCATGGGTGTGATGAGTTGGGAATTTAAACAGGATAGAGTAAAGGCAATAAATATATCTTCAACATCAGACGGGGAGTCCAGAAGGTAAGACTCTATTGGCTGTGCAGACTCGAGTGGTTCATATCTGGAAATAAATGGTCGTATCTTCATTCACACCTGACACTTGAGTTGAATAATTGGAGACTCACCTAGTGAGACATGTGAGCAACATGTGACTGCTGGCTGGAAGCATGACGATCTCTGAGTCAGTCAGCAACAGCCAGCTGGCCCTTTGTGACCTCACTTACAAACCAAAGACCCAGTTCTGAAGAACCCTATTGCTTTAAGTTCACAAAGATTCAACGGAATGGAGCATCAAGCCCACATCTTTTTTACCCCCAAACTCTAGATATCTTTATTTAACGTGTTTTATATTTTTGAGATTTTCATATATAAAATACACTGTATTTGCAACATTCCCACCCACCCTCCTTCTCTTCTACCCTTCCCACATTCCCCAGACTCTCTTGAATCATGGCCTCCTTTTCTATGCTTACAACAATAATAACATATGTATATATAAATATAACCTACTGATTCCATTTCGTGTTACTGATATGAATATGTGCTCAGGACTAGACTTAGATTAGATAGGGTTATTAAGAGACTTATCCCTGGTGAAAACTGATTCTCTCTCTCTCTCTCTCTCTCTCGAGATTTCCCACATCTACATTGTCATGTCAACTGGTGTGACCATTGTGCAGATCTTGTTTGAGTAACCATACTGTTGAGATTCCATGGGTATAGCTTCGTGTCATGTCTAGAAGAGAAAGTATCTTACAAGTGTCCTGAATCTCCAAGAACTCATATTTTAATGGAGGTAGCATCAAAGAACTTAAAGTCCTCATTATTTTGTTCCTGCAAATAAAGTTCTTGCCTGAGACCACATACCTAAGAACCATCAGATGGGTGTCAAGATGGCTGAGAGGTGAAAAACACTGGCTGCTCTTGCAGAAGACCTAGGTTCCATTCCCAGCACCCACATGAAGTTACAACCACTTGTAACTCCAGTCCCAGCAGATCCAGTGCCCTCTTCTGACCTCCACTGGCATTGCATGCATGTGATACACAGACATGCATTAAAGCAAAACACCCAACAGAAGATCTGAGAACTGCACTTAAAACCTGGTTTCTCCTTATACAACCCAACCCCAAAATGTTATCATGTGTACGAAACAATTCACATGAACTACTTATGTGTGTCATGGTTCTAATCTTATGTACACATGAAGATATTAAAGGGAATGATATTTTTCCTAGCAAAGGTTCTTTTTCTATAGAGCCTCCACATTTTCACAAAGTCGGGATTTTATCTGAAGCATCTGGCTGCCAAGAGCCAAATGGTCAATGACCTTCTTGAATGAAGTGGACAGATACAGCATATTTTTGTCTGTCTGTCTGTCTGTCTGTCTGTCTGTCTGTCTGTCTTTTTCTTTCTTTGTTGAGGATTGCACCTAAGGCCTCACACATGCAGGATAAGTATGTTGCACTGAGCTGTATCCTCATGCCTATTTTTACTTTCTATTTTGAGACAGGGTCTCTTGGGTTTACCCATACTGGCCTTGATATTACTCAACTGCAGGAACCAGTCTATAGCTTAAGAGCCCGTGAGTAGCTAAAGCACTGCCGTGCCTGGCTAACAACAGCTTCTTGATTATGAGAAACTAGCTAGTATAAGGAGGATACTCTTGCTGATGGTCTTTGACACATGAAGAATCTGTGCAAAGAGAGGCAATGTGTGTAAGTCAAATCTACTGAGGATGGCACCATACGTGGGAAACAGCCTACCTACTTTCAACCCCTGCAATTCCAGTATTGGTCTGCCTGTGAACTGTTTCAAAAGTTCAACATTACCCTTCTTTTGTACATATTTTGTGTGTTCCTATTATTGCTCAACAGCCATATGACAAATTACATATCTAATTAGGGCCAGGGAGATGAAGAGGTACATGGAGATCTTCACAGGCAGCGTTTGAGGTTAAGCCTTGAGAACGTGATGAAATACCATCACTAATCAAGTTGACGAGGTCAGCATTGCCCATTCTCTTCATCCCTCTCGTTCTTATTAGGATAATTTTACACTTCCCGTGCTCGGCAATTGAACAATGATTACATTGCTAAATACTACATGAGTTTTGACAAAACAAACCCCTGAGGAATCAAAATAAGTAATTTCTATTCAGCAGAAATCATTCTCAGATTAGTCTGCGTGCAATATTATACAACCCAATTATCTCAATATGCAGACATGTATAATAAATAAAGAGCACACACCATCTTGCATGAGCTGGTGTTCAGCAAGAGGCGGGGGAGGAAGTGACTGTCCCTAGAAGTGATTGTTTTTTCTGGCTGCTGCTGCCAAGGAAACAGGTGCAAGGGGAATCCAGACCTCTAACCTAACGAACTATTTTGGAAATGACTTGTATCTCTGATCATGAAACAGAAATGTGTTTGCTTGTTTATTTAAAATGGTAACACATGGCTGAAAAGATGACTACGTGGTTTGGTCTTGAAGACCTGAAGCTGGTTTCCAGGATCCATGTCGGCCAGCTCACAAGATTCTATAAGTAGTTCAAGGGAATCAGGTGACTCTTCTGGCTTCTGATGGCACACGGGTAGACACATACACACACAGAGAGAGATAAGTATAGCTATCAACCCCCCATCAAAAAAGATCTCTTTATAGCAAATGGAGAACATTACAGAAAACCAGGACACAGCATAATGCACAGATCAATAGATCTTGGGCATTCAGCCCCTACAGGCATATCTGTAGCACAGCTCCTGCATCGATGACTCAGAGAACATCACCAAAGAGGGGGCAGAAAGAGCCAGAATACCAGGATGTCTGCTGTGAGAGTGGCTCTTCTAGAAATGGCTCCACGCACAAGACCTAGACATGCTGACACAGAGAGGAGCAAAAGCTTACCTGGCCCCTAAGTAAAAAACTACAGACAGTGAGTGACTGCTGAGAGCAGGAGAGTGAGACTCTCCCAGGGTTGAGCACCGAATTGCTTACCCAACATAATGTGGTCATCCCTGAACCCATGTACACACAAACAAAAATGAACTTCGGGATATGTGTGTGTACATTATATATAACACACACATATATACACTCGTATACATATTAGTAATAAAGAAAAAAGCTATCAGTTTTAACATGAGGGAGAAGACATGAGGGGTCAGAGGGAGGAAACAGAAAGGGAAAGTGACATAACTGTATTTTAATTAAAATTCTTTTTAAAAAGACAAAGGACCCAGTGTCGTGGCACATGTCTTTCACTGCAGCATTAAGAAGACAGAAGCAGTTAGATCGCTGCAAGTTCAAGATCAGTCTGATCTACATAGAAAGCTCCACACCAGCCAAGACTACATAATGGCACACTATTTATTAAAAAAAAAAAAAAAGACAAGAATAAAATTAAAATTCAGTTAAATAATAATGAAAGTAACATTCATTGGGACTTTGTTCAACATGACTCTGGGGGCAGAGATGAGTACAACACAGACATTGCCCCTTGAGCTTGTATTGAACTTTGAATGCTGGTGCCTGAAACATACACCACGTTGGATTTGCACCACCACAGATACTCCATTTAGCATACTCTTCTCCATTTGAAGGTTCTGACTGCCATCATCCACTCACATATAAATCCATTCATCCATTCACTCAAATTTAGTATTTACTAAATGTCTCCAGGAGCTCATCCCGGAGAAAACACTAGGATACAATGGCAAAGAGGAATAGGTCTACCACCTACCATCACAGAGGGCAGGGTCAGGTAAGAGAGGTGGACATTAAATAGTCCTGTCTGCAAATGTAAAATGCAGCTAGATAGTTGTCAGGGTGTGGTGGTTTGAACGAAAATGCTCCCTATAGGCTCATATGTTTGAATACCTCGTCACTAGTTGCTGGAACTATTTGGGAAGGATTAGGACGTGTGGTCTTATGGGAGGAGGTGTGTCGATAAGGATGGACTTTTAGGTCTCAAAGCCCAAGGCATTCCTAGTTCTCTCTCCCATCTCCACCTCCATCTCCCCTCCCCCCTCCCCCATCCTACCCCCCTCCCCCCACCCTTCCCCTCTTCCCCTCCCCCACCCTACCCCCCTCCCCCACCCTTCCCCTCCTCCCCCACCCTCCTCCCACCCTTCCCCTCCCCTCCACCCTCTTCCCTCCTCCCCCCTCCTCCCCCTTCTCCCCCACCCCAACCTACTCCCTCCCCCCAACCCCACCCCCACCCCCCTCCCCCCACCCCCCCCACTCCCCCCATCTACACCTGTGGTTCTGTAGCAGTTATAAACTCTCAGCTCCTGCTCCAGCACCACGCCTGCCTACCTGTTATCACACTCTCCATCGTGATGATCATGGACTCTAGTGCTCTGTAATCACATGTGTCCAATTAAACACTTTTCTTTTATAACTTGCCTTAGTCATCGTGTTCTCTCACTGCAATAAGGAAGTAACAAAGACACATGTATTGTATGGAGCTATCTATATCCCACTCTGGAAGTTCAAGGGTGCAGAGAGGCCAAGAGTTGAATGGGAAGCAGAAAGATGTTATATAGGTAAGTGGGGTAAGGGAGGGGGCATGCCTCGGTCTCCAGATGCTATCCCAAAATATCAATGGGTAGCTGGCAAATAATATAAATTTGTTGCTCACCATTCTGTGAGCTGGCAAGTTCAAGATCAAGATACAGTTTAGATAAGGGACTACATTCTAGTTCACACATGGCTGACTTAGTATATCAAAACATGGAAAAAACAGTAAGGGAGCTTCCTAGGCCACTTTCATAGTGGCATTGATCCTATTTGTGACAGATTGATTTTTCAAGGCCTCTTGAAGACTCTATCTATCAGGAAATTTGATTTCCACAGATAGACTTGAAGGGAACAAAAGCTAGATATAATTCCTGCTCATCTTGCAACACTGAGGTAAGTGCTAACCGTACCCTCACTTTATAGATGAAAAATTGCAGCTTAGAGATGAGATGCACAGATGTACAACATCTGGTTGCACAGCCCAAGGTGACAAAGCTGGGATTTGAACCCCAGACTAGAGCCAACATGGAGCTCATTTCACACTGCAGCTTCCTCCTTAGAGCTGTTATTCCTTGTCCATTTCCCTTTCGTAGCTGCCTTATGTGACTGTGTTAATGGTCTAGTTGACAGAATCTAAAATCATTCTGAAGACTGCCTTCTAGACTTGCCTGTGGGGAATTATGTTCCTTACCTTAATTGACTGGAAAGGCCTGCCCACTGTGGGTGGCTCCACTCCCTTCTAGGATCCCAGACTGTGAAGCTGAAAAACAATGAATCTAAGCACAGGCACACCTCTGTTTCCTGATTGTGATGCTGCTCAAGCTCCTGCTGCCTTGCCACCCCCATGGTTTCCTATATTTTGGACTGTGAGCTAAAATAAATTCTTCCTTCCTTCCTTCCTTCCTTCCTTCCTTCCTTCCTTCCTTCCTTTCTTCCTTCCTTCCTTCCTTTCTTCCTTCCTTCCTTCTTTCCTTGCTTGCTTCCTTATGCTGCTATTGTTGGGGTATTTTATCCCAGCAACAAAAAAAGAAAACACACACAGAAGAGATACGTACAGCAACCAAGACATTACAAATGGTGACTAGACTTAACTTCACCTTACAAATGACCAACATTTACTTTTTGAGTCATCCAACATTCCTTTCACCCTGAGATTTACCTGCTGCAGTCCCAGATAAGAGCAAGGACAGAGAATTTTATGCAAAAAAAAAAAAAAAAAAAAAAAAAAAAAAAAAAAAAAAAAAAAAAAGACCCCATAAATGTGGAAGGAAGTGGAGCAGTATACAACCTTGCTGAACTGCCTGAGAGGCGCCTGACCTTCCAAAGGCTTTGCTTCACTGTGTGCTACAGAGCTTCACCCGCTCTATTTTCCAAATAAAAGCTAAGGCCAAGTTTGAGCCCCTGGGTTATTTATTAGGCAAAGCAAGGCATTCAAGGTTCCAGTCAGTGAACAAAGAGACTGCATTGAGGATCTGCTCCTGATTAGATGAGCTCAAAGGAAGCCTTGTAAAACAGGAGCTTGGCACTATAATTGAACAAGTGGTTCCAAGCAGAGCCAAGACATTAGCAGTGAAGGAGAAAGGGCCCTGGTGCAGCCAGCATCATCTTTACAGGAAGAAAAGAGGCCCTGAGAGTCCACCTGCATTCATTCATTTAGTTAGCTATTATTTACTTTGTCTTTATTATTTATTTATTTATTTTTCTTTGTTATTTGTTTAAGACACTCCATCTCCACCCCACAAAAACCTGGGTTATACACAAAAATCAAACAAAGTTAATATAAGAATTTTTAACACTAGAGTAAATATAATAAAAGCAGAAGACAAAGGAAGAGTCAGGGGTGAAGTTATGTATGGTAGATGTATGGCAAAGGTGCCCTGCACTTGCTAGTGGCAAGACCAACAGCTGGCTCTGAGCTGCCTGGAAGCCAAAGCAAAGAAAGACAGTTTCCAGAAAATGTCAAACTAGCTACCTGCTTGGATGAGGTACACATTCCCTGACACTAAAGTTTGAGAACAGTTTGTTCTAATGGGGATGTTATTTTTATAACTCCAGCCCTACTCCATTTTAGATTTCAACTGGATTTCAATGCTAAAATGTAGGTAAAAATGGCTGGGGAACAGCAGGGTTCCTCAGGCCAGGCCGTGTGTAGTCAGCTGGGAACGCCCTGGGTTCCTCCAGCTGGAAGTTAAGCCCTGCTGCTCACTAAAGGCCTCTCCACGGTTCCTCATGGTGCAGCCCCAACACAGAAGGAAGTCCTTGGGTTTCCAAAACTAGTTTATTGGCATGACAGATGGTGGATGGATCTGGATGCACCCCCCAAACCCAAGGCAGACCTGAGTTAAATAGGGAGGGGAAGAGGGGGGAGGGGTTTCGGAGGAATGCTTAATTGGCTCCACCCTCTGGCCTTCAGGTACCTTATTAGTATGTAAATCTCTCTAGGACCTGAAGCATTAACTATTTTAATGCTATTGCCATTCAAGGCCAGCCTGGTCTACAGAGTGAGTTCCAGGACAGCCAGGGCTACACAGAGAAACCCTGTCTCGAAAAACCAAAAATAATAATAATAATAATAATAATAATAATAATAATAATAATGCTATTGCCTCACATCAAAATTTGTCAAAGAAAATCTCAATGTTCTCCTTTAGAAAGGACCTAAAGTGAGCCCAGTCGCTTACAAAGATCCCTGGGTAACCTTTAGTTAGAATATAAAGTTTAAGCTATAAATGGCATTCTTATACAGTGGGGCATGTGCAGCAACTGTCCCTTTAAGAGTCCAAAATGGGTCCAAGAAAAAATTTGGCTTGGTGGTTAGTTAGGCATCCTCAGGCTTCTAGGGAGGAAAGCTGTTTCTTTTGCACATATAGAAGAGTCTGCGGTGGCTTCTTGTCTACATACTATGGAGCATACTCCAGGGCTAGACAGTGTGAGAGGACAGTGCTTATAGGAGCAGGAGGTCCCCTAGAAAATGTCTCTATGTGACAGTATTTCACCTGTTCCTAATCACTCCTGGGAGATGAACAAACTGAAAAACAAAGAGCACACAGCTGTATTGCCTTGAACAGAGGCCAGGGTTCTTGGCTTCCCATGGGCTGGAAGTATTATCTGTGACAGGGGTCATTAACAGTGACCAGGCCAAACCCCAGTCCTCCCAGAACTGTTCTGGTTGGCTAGGGGATTGAATGTATGACCTCAGGCCACATCAATCATTTCCCACTGAGGTTAAAGTTGGAAGACAGTTTCTACTCCATGGATACAAGAAGACTTACAGCCTTGCCTGAAGCAATGATTCTCCTCAGGGACAAAAATGGCAGAGGAATTGGAGGTAGTAGCTCAGGGAGACAGAAGCAAGAGGATCAGGAGGTCCAGGGCAGTCTGTTACGTGGAGAGCTTGAGGTCAGCCTGTGATACATGAGTCCTTGCTTGGGGGATGGGAGAGGCAAGGAAAAACAAGAGAAAGTGAGAAACAGAGGCTGAGAGACAAAGCCCTGCCAATACATTTGAGGGTGAAACCACACCCAGTTTTTGATTTCTCATTTGAACAAATCAAACTTGAAAATTTAAATTTTCTTTCCTTCCAATCTGGTTATCTGTCAGGCTTATTTGTTAAGTCTGTCTTGAACAAATACAGCATTCATGTGTTTGGTTGGGGGCCAGCAGGGGCAGTGAGGAGGGGTATAGGTGTTTAGGGGGTGGGTGCATGTGTATGTATGTGTTGATGTCTGTCTGTATGTATGTATGTATGTATGTATGTATGTATGTATGTATAAATGTCTATAAATATAAAATTCTATCTGAACCATAATCCATGTTTAGTGGAATGAACTCCTTTTGTCTAAATATCAGAACCTGTAATGGAAATATGTTCAGAATAATAATAAAGGTGAAAAAAGACATTTAAAGCAGATTCTGAAGTCCCTGGAGAACTCCACTTAGTTGGGAAATGCTGACATAAGCCAAACCACAGAAGCACAAATGGCCCCACTATAATTAGTTTACCTTTCACTGTTATCTGAACTCAACTCCTGAGGACTTTGGCTAAGCATTCCAAGAGGAATAAAAGTCCCAGCCACTGTTCTCACCACCAGAGTCCCTGCAGATGTCCTATTGACTTTGCTAAGTTCATTCTGCATAACCTTAGCAGCCTAGAGGATACCCAACCACAGTATGGATCCCTTGTGGGTCCCAAATGCTAGATCACATTCTGGAAGAATCCATGTCAGCAGGCCCTGAAATACAGCTGGCACCTTGGTGTTTAATGTATGCACAGGACTACTGGAGCATTCGTTAATGGAGAGGGAGCAAGGACCCTTGTAGGCATCAAGGCTGAATACAGTATATTGCTGCCTGTTAATTATACCCCATTTCATAGTTCTTTGCTGATATAAAAGCACCAAAGGTGCATGCACACATGTGCACGGGCATCCCATCTCCACCCTGACCCACGGATGATCAACTCTACTTGTGACTAAAATTCCTGGTTTTTCAGAACATCTTAAGTTATCCCCTCCCCCCAGCCTTGAGCAGGCCTGAAAGACCCTGTTTATCACAATAAACCACATAATAGGACCCAGGTGGAGTTACCCACCTTGGCTGCACACACAGACTGCTACAGAAACTTAGAAGAATAAACTGCCCGCTGAGCTTGCCTTGAGACATCTCTGGCTGTGACTAAGGATGGGTTCCTCCACCCATCTTCAGGAGTGACCAAGGATGGGTTCCCTCACCCATCTCGGGCTGAAGCAAGACGGGGTTTGGTGGAGCTTTCCCTTTAAATTGAGAGCTGAACATTAAACTTCAAGCCTTGATCAGAATAATTTGTCTTGGCTTCATCTTTTCACACCCTCCGTCCCTTTCATCATTTCCAGCCCCCCTTTCAGGAGAACCCGGTTGGTCTGTGGCCATAGGCGGCTACATTAAGTGGCTGAAAGTCTGCCAGATTTGACAAAAAGATCTGAAATTGTTAGGAGCCGTGGTGAGCTTGACAACATTCGCCATTACAAGATGGCGCGGGCATCCTGTGCTCCCACAAGTAAACAACTAACTGCGCAGGTGCAAAAGGCAAAAGCGCGCCAAAGTCACTGCCCATCCTGGGGCGTAATGTGGGGTAATGAGTGAATAGCCAATCAGAAGTGAACACGCCACTCTAGGGTACATATAGCAGTGCCTTTCCAGGGCTTGGGGTCTTTCCGCTTCTGCTGATACAAGAACAAAGCCTCGCTGTGGTAACTACCCGAACACTGCCTCTCGTGTCTCTTTCGCGGGCGAAGGGGACTCAGAAGGGGCCCGGAATATGAAATAGCATCATTCTAATACCTATCTCCATTAAGATCAAACATCCATGGGAGAATAACTGGGCTACACTGAATTTAAAAAAAAAAAAAAATCTCAGAGGTAGCAGAGTAGCTCAGAGGGTTAAGAAGTTGCCACACAAGTAGTAAGACCTGAGTTCTGATCCCCTGAACTCATGTAAAGCTAGGTATGGTAACAAGTGTCTATAACCCCAATGCTCCTGATGTGAAATGGTGGGAGTCAGAGACAAAAGAGTCCCCCTACCATCACACTCCAAGGCTCACAGGCTAGCCAGTTTGACAAACACAGTGGTAAACAACAAGATCTTGCACAAGATGAAAAGCAAATTCCCAGCATTGTTTTCTGGCCTTTACAAGTACACTGGAGGACAGAGAAAGAAGGAGAGAGAGTAAAGAAGGAAGGGACAGAGAAAGGGAGACAGGGAAGGAGGAAAGAAGGGAGGGAGGGATGGAGGAAAGTGGAAGAGATGAGGAAGAGGAGAAAGAGGAAAGAATAATCCAAGAACAAAACTGTGATTCAAGGATAGAACTGTGAGGCACTAGGGAGGGTAAGAGGTAAAAATGAGTCTGGAAAACTCCTACTCTGCCTAATGTCCCTCTCGCCATGGGATCATCTGCATGTATCAAGGAAGCATGGGTGCCATATTGGCCTGCTCTGAGCTAAAATTTGGCAAAGATGTACAGAGTTTGGGAAAACCTATTCCCCTTCTTTTTTTTTTTTTTATAAAACAAGCTCCAAAGAAAGGGAAAGACAGGTGTGAGATCAAATGGGACACTGGGTAGAAGAGTTGAACCCTCCTAATGCCCAGCCTGAATCTTTGTATTAAACTATTTCACTTCCCAATTGGGAGAAGTAGAGTGAGAAGCAGGATTTTTGTAAGTCTTGTGATTCTGATAGGCAGTTGGGATGACATGATAGAAATTTCCAAGGGCCTACACACTCTCAGAAAAGAAGCTGCCTGGACACAGCCAATGCTTTCACAGATGGGTCTTCAGACACAAAACTAGAAAATTTGGACCCAAGTCCTGACTTCCATGTGACCTTTACCAAGCTTGGAACTTCAGCTCTCTCAACTGAAAAACGAGACTATCAGTCGTCCCGACTTCAGAGGGTTGCTTGCTGGAAGATTAATGGATGAAATGTCTGTAGTCCCCTACATGTGATGGGTCAATGTTTCCACATTTTGTTTTTCTGAAATCTTTTTATACATCTCAGACTCCTGACCAAGTCAAGTCAATCCACTTCCTTACCCCTTTTCAACTTTCCCAGATATCCTGTTCTTCAAAGTGCTTATTGAATGAGGGGACCCGCACGTAAATGTACTTGACAAATGCAGCTATTTCTTTTCATTTCTATTCTGCACGACACATGCCTGTGTGCGACTATCTTCACAATCATATCTTGTGAAGAATACCTGAAGGTACCTTTCTGATTGACTTCCTCCATCTATATGCAGATTTGTGCGAAGCCAGTAAATAATTTGTAACAATTTGCATTGAGTTTATGGTTTCTCTAATCCAACCCTGATCATTTGTAAATTGTTTCTATTCATGTGCAGATCAACTGTAATAAGATTGCTAATAAAAGAGTGGTTAATAAAATTTATAATGGGTAGACAAGGCATAATTTAGAGGTGGGTATTTTTGACATGGGGGCTTTTCCAGGCTGTAGGCAAAAATAGATTAATAAAATTCTATTTGTTTTTATTTTACATTCCAAAGGATCCCTTGTGGTAAAATAGGGTCTTGAAACCTATTTCTTCCTTCTGGCTTTCATTGCTGGTCTTGAATGATAGTGTTTTCTCATGGCTTGAGAAACTTTTCCAATAATGATTCTGCCTCTCAGCAAGCTGGTGTTAGTGGTTAGGAGGGATATGAGTGGTTTATATGCATTTATCTATTCATTTATTCATGAACTGTTATTTGAGTACCAAGTATGTAGTAGTCACATAGCAGGTCACAGAAATGCCAAGATGGATGAAGCAGATCTAATTCCATCGATGAAGTGACAAATTTATACCAACCAAGCTTTATTTTGTTGGTTTTTTTTGTTTTGTTTTGTTTTTTTTTTTTTTTTTTTTTTTTTTTTTTTTTTTTTTTTTTGAGACAGTGTTCATGTAGCCCAGGCTGGCTTCAAATGTGCTAGATAGCTGAGGATAACCTTGAAATACTGATCCTCCTACCTCCACCTCTCCTCAGGGGTTACAGGCATGGACCACCACACCCAGTTTGTTTGCTTGCTTCTTTGTTTGTTTGTTTTTAATGTGGTAGTAGGGATCAAATCCAAGATGACACTCATGTTAGGTAAGTACTCTACTGTTTGTGCTTTACATCCACTGCCTTGGGTAAATCTCTGAATGCAGGCTTAACATTCAGTCTTTGTACTGGCTAAATTTATGTCAGCCTGACACAAGCTATAGTCATCTGAGAAGAGGAACTTCAATTGAGAAAATGCATCCACAGTGAACCAGGGAACCGGCGGTGGCGCAGCCCGTAACGCGTCTCTCTTGTGCGGGTGTTCGAATCCCGCCTGCCTCCTGGGAGAAAAAAAAAAAAGAAAAGAAAATGCGTCCATAAGATCAGGCTGTAGGTCATTTAGGTCATTTTCTTAATTGGTGATTGATATGAGTCATGAGTCCACAGTGGACTCAGTCCACTGCAGGTGGTGCCACCCCTAGGATGGTGGTCCTGGGCCCTATAAGAAAGCAGGCTGAGCAAGCCATGAGGAGCAAGCCAGTAAGCAGCACCCTCCCATGGTCTCTGCATCAGCTCCTCCCTTGAGGTTCCTGGCCTCCCTGCTTTTGATGATGAACTATTATCTGTAACTGTGAGTGAAATAAACTCTTCCCTGCACAAGTTGCTTTGGGTCAGAGTATTTCACCCCAGCAACAGAAACCCTAAGACAGTCAGTCCTCTGGTATCTCATACATTATATATAGTTAATAAATGATTACAGGATAAATGAATATACAGGAATTCAGCAAATAACCATTCTAGACTTTTTAAATCCCATACTTTCTATACATTCCTCCAGCCATTTTAAGACTATAAGTGAAGGCAAAGGCCATTTGGTTGCTGGGACCCTAAATGACTTTGTTAGTCATATACCATATGTCAGCTCACCATGCTCATGGAAAACTCTAAAACAAATCTAACTCCACAAGGGAACTTTTATGATTTTTTTAATAGATTCTCCTTATTTAGAAGAATTTAGCAAGATGGACTTTTATAAGTTGCAGTATACATTTAAGATTAGCGTTATTGTTCTTGTTTTGCAATACTAAAGCTCTGAATCTCTGAAATAAGCCATGATCTGAGGTTATGATTACACAGTCCTATCTTTGTCTCAAGTTGAGGCATCTCTTTGCAAACAGCCATTCTCCTTTAGGCCTGTGAGGGATAAGTAGTAGATAACCCCAGACAGAAGCCCAAAGGTGTTACAATAACTGAGATTCTTCCATGGAAGAGGAAATACAATAAAGAAAAAAAGATGTGTTCTCCTTCTCAGCAAAAACAAGAAAAAAAAAACCTTTTGATATACACAAATGTTTCATCTTGCTTGATTTGTTGTCGTTTAGTCTAAAACACAGAGCTCTCCTTCAGGAAAGCTAGCTGTGTATAGCTGACATTTCAGTCATCCACCCTTCTCACAACACTAGCTTGGTTCTTCCTTTTAGATTAAGTTCCATCAATTCCCCAAATGGAAGGATAGAATCCCTGATGCAAGAAAAGTCAGAAGGTACATGCTTGGAATAGAAAGCCCATTGCCAGCATGGGTCTAACATGTCAAATATTTCATGGGAATATAGCACTGTGGTCCCAAGTGACAGCTGTCAAAGGCCTGTTGTAGGCAGATGACCTCAATTTCCCCTTCTGTCAGTCAGGCCATCTTCCCAAGCCCCACATGTAATTCAGAAGCTTCCCATGCACTTCGAATTCACCCTGCTTCGCCCCTGAGGTTCAGGGACAGCAGCCAGTGGCGCCCAAGGCTGCCTTTCCCTTTCAATGCTTTTTATAGAATGAGGAGTGATTGAGAGTGGGAATTGCAGATCAAAAGGAGACAGTGAAATGTCATCAGCATTACATAATTTGTACTATCGCTTGTCAACACTGATCCCCTTAATGCTATCCCTCTGACAGATGAGCGAGGCAGGATTGTAGAATGCTAAGAAGTAAAAGAGGGGGATAAAAAGACAACCATGTTTGATTACCCTCTGCAGTCCAAAGGATTTGAAAGTCATGACACTGGTTATTACTGCCGTCTTTGGAGAGATGAACAGAAACTTAATCTATCTAATAAAATTGCCTCGAGAGATAAACTTAATCTAAACCTTCTTCTGCTATCTCTCAGTATAATCTAATGGATTTTTCTTGGTCTCCATTGCAGCACAAGACAGCTGGGCAGAAGATAGACCCACCACGTTAATTAATCTACTTCAGTCTTGTCAAATGGACATGGTATTTGGAAAAGGAGTTGGTGCTTCTGAATGCATTGGGACCCCATATTTAATAGAACTCATCAGATGGGTGCAAACACGGCCTTACAGGTGACAAAGAATACTCAATTGCCATGACTTGTGACTTAGAGAACTTTCAGAGGGGTACAGTGGGGAAGTGGGAAGTCGGGGATAGTAAAGTACATTGTGAAGAATCTCAAACCTATCCCAGAGACCAATGGTTGACAATGGGGAGAATTATGCAATCACTATAACCAGGAATGAGTCTAGATTTTGGAAGAGCTACTGTCTATAAAAATATATATCTACACAGCCTCATACAGAGGATTATATATGAGGGGAACACACATCCTTTCTTGTCTATGTTGACTGACACCTGACTGGAAGAGGAACTTGTTAGGAAAGGATGCTGAATTTGGTCAGGTACCTGTGTCTCTGCCCTGGGAGGAGCACTTTGTCTAGGAAAAGCTTAGCTGTCCTAACCCTCCAAATTTTCAAGTTCTCTCGTCCCTTTGGCAGGTAATCAGGCTACACATAGGAGTCACAGCCTGCAGTCCAGAGGACTAACTAGTGTCAGAATTTATATGGCAAGGTCTCTGCCCTCTGGACCCAGTGATTTCTTTTAGCTTTCCCTCCCCAGATCCATTTCCTCCTACTTAAAGCTGAAGAGAAGCATTGTAAATGGAAGCCAATCTTTTTGAAAGCCCCCAGCTCCCACTGAAGGAAATCACACAGAGATGTGTGACAGCCATTCATGTGAAAAATAAGCAGTTTACTTCTTCCTGGATTGAGGGGGTTGTCCCCACTGTCTTCTGACTGCTTCTCTAATACTTTGTTCCTTTCTGTTTTCTTTCTAGCCTATGTCTTTATACATGGATATTAGTTGACACATGTGCTCTGCCATATTAGCTCATGTTAGCACATTAACCTCCCAATAACCCCACAGAATATTTGCCTTCATCTTATAGCTAAGCAAACCCATTCATCTGTTGATTTACTGAACTATTCAGTCATAGGGTATTTAGTGACTACTAAATAGAATATGTTCAGTGGTGCTGTTTTCCTGTCACAGTCTAATGAAAGAGATAATCCTTACTCAAGATGAGAAAAAAAAAAAAAAAAAATATATATATATATATATATATATATATATATATATATATTCCATGAGGTGGGCAGCTGATATGCAGCAATGTCTTCCTAGTTGAAGCATACCAACCTGGAAGGAAGCTAATTAAATTAAAATTTGGGAATCTAAATGAAGTTTCCTTATTAGGAAGCAGACAATTCATAAGTCTCAGGAAGTTCCTGAAATTGACCAGATACACAAAACACCTCTTCGAGGTTATATAAGAAGTAAAGTCTGATGAAGAGACAAGACCAGCCAAGCTACCTTGAAGGAGACTCTCTAAACTACTATGCTTTCTGCAAGTCATACAGAGCTCCAGAGTTTCAGTTTTCATAAGTCAACACCCATATTAGGGTAGACTTTTCAGTGATGCAGCTACCATTGAGTGGTCCCTGCTCTTCTAAGTAAACAGGGGAGTGTGTGCACATGTGCGCACACACACACACACACACAGACACGCACGCACGCACGCACGCGCACACACACACACATTTTCCTGTAAATAACCTCAATAAACTTACTGGTTCACCCATTTGGGCCATGATCTGTACTGAGTATTCATTTATTCACATATCCCAAGGGAGTGAGTCACATAACAGCATTCCCAAGAGCCGCCTGTGGAGTGTTCTCATACTTCATCCACCATACTCATCCACATATAGGATGGTATTCCTCTTGCCTGCTCTTGACCAAAGTATGGACATTCCTGGACCTGGGTTGTCCCTCTATAAACTAGAAGTAAATGGAGTAACATCCACATATACTTGTGTCCAGACCATAAGCATGCAAGTAGTGGTCTGTATGAATAGATGAACCAAACCTTTTTCATTTTTGTTAAGGCCTGGCTTTACCTAGTGATCCCTAACAGGTGTCACTGATTTGATTTTCTTTCTTACATCACTGAAGAATGATGAATGAAGAATGACTCCCTGATCCCCTGGAATGGGAGGTATGCCCTGCCCTCCTTACCTTTCCAAAAGTAATACCTGTTTTGTCAAGATAAAGCCAATAAGTGACAATACTGTACCATATAAAGAAAGTATCTTCATACCGATGAAGGAAGACACTTGAGCCCAGTGGATACCCCTTGAGTTCCCTTGAGGAGCACAATCCCTTCTTGTCACCCTCTCAGAATCTTCAATTTTTTTCCCCATCACCTCATCCATTCTAGAGCTTTCATTTTTGTTGTTGTTTTGGTTTTTTGGGTTTTTCTGTTTGTTTGTTTTTTCGTTTTTTCGTTTTTTGAGACAGGGTTTCTCTGTATAGCCCTGGCTGTCCTGGAACTCACTCTGTAGACCAGGCTGGCCTCGAATGCAGAAATCCACCTGCCTCTGCCTCCCAAATTCTGTGCTGGGATTAAAGGCGTGCACCACCACTGCCCGGCTCATTCTAGAGCTTTCTTCCTGATGTTTTCATTTCCTGAATATCTCAATGGTGATAAATAGTACATGAAAAGGCCAAACACTGGAGCACACCTGGAATACGATCACTTAAAATTTAGAGTCAAGACGATGAGGAGTTCAAGTCTGGGCTACATGAGACTTTGGATGTGTGTGTGTGTGTGTGTGTGTGAGAGAGAGAGAGAGAGAGAGAGAGAGAGAGAGAGAGAGAGGGAGGGAGGGAGGGCGAGAGAGAGAGAGAGAGAGAGAGAGAGAGATGACATTTATGCCAAGGTACTATTTATGGGAATCTGATCTCTACTCCCACCCTATGGATCCCAGAGATCAAACTTAAGGGGTCATCATTCCAGGGAGGAGCACTGAGTAGGAGAGTTGGGAAGGGGGCAGAAGACTGACCACAGACGTCAACCATTCTGGACAAGACAGACAGACACACAAGTACAGGCCTTGTGAGTCCATCTGTTTGTTTAATTGTGTGTTTTCTCCCTTAAAAAATATTTTTCATCAGTGTTATCAGGGTGGCCTCAAAATGACTTTCCCATTATTGCTTATAAACACACCTTTATCACGGATAGCTTGCCAGCTGAATTAAGACACCGAGGTAAGCAATCTACTGCTTCTGTCTAGCAGATCAGCTGTTTGTAGGAAGATAACAATACAAAAGTAACCACAACAATCAGCTACTGTAAATTAACTTAACTGTGTGAAATAATGCCTCCCCTATCAGATTAGCTTTCTGAATGACTTTATCCTTAAATTAAAGCTTGCCGGGGCTGAAAAGTAAATCATTTAAATGGTGCTGGGTTTTTCAGGTAATGTCTTAATATATTACTGTAATTTCAATCCGCCAAGGCATGCAGATGGCTTTGGTCTCTAGCTGCCTGTCTTTAAAAACCCTCTCCTGCACTGCCATTTTGTAATTACAGTGCTGCTCTGCTCCTGCCGCTGCAAGATTTCCCAGGGTGCACCAGCAGCCGCACCAGCAGCCAAGGCAATGTATCTTAAAATTATTATTCTTGTGTGGCCCTCGTAACATAAATGTAAATCTTTTATGCTAACGCTGTCAGAGGGTTAGCTCTGGGGCTCCAAGGTGTGCTGATGTAGAAATCACCCACCATCCATCAACCTCGGACCATTTGGGATCTGGCAAATAACTTGCTTTGGGGGGAGGGGAGGTTTTGTAAGCTGAATATTACTTTGGAGTCTGGGTGGTATCAAAAAGTCATCGCCTGCTTTCTTTAAGGGCGGGGGCAGGGGCTCTCATACAAAGCAGCCTGTAGGGGTGAGCTTTATAGCCCAGCAGAGTTCCCCGTGAGCACCTGAAAGTCTGGTCACTAATTTTGCAGAGATGCAGGCTCTGTCATAGATGTTGGAATAAGGTAGTTAGTCATGTCTTTGGAAACCTTCTGGGAGATTAACCTCTTTGAGCACCTGTCTTGGGGAGCCTTGCAAAGGAGTACCTCGCTGCCCAGAGGTTGGGGGGTACACGTGTGGGTGTCTGACCTTCTCATTTGTTTGGACTTGTGTCCACATGCCCCTGGCCTCTAGGTCAGTCAAGAGCTTAGTGAAGGGGACTGGCCATCAGTGTGGTTTTATCAAGTTGAAAACAGGAACTGGAAGAAAAGGCAATAAGAAAGCCCAAGAAGAATCCAAGAAAACAAGAGCCAGTGTTTAGATGCCAACAAACCCATGTACACTAAGCCTAAGGTGTCTGCACACAGAGGCATAGGGGACAAGCATCTGGGAGGAAGACGTCTTTTTAAGTACATGAGGGCCATGAGATGGCTCAGTAAAGGCACTGCCAAGCCTGGTGACCTGAATTCAATCTCCAGGACTCTATGGTGGAAGGAGACAACTAACCACCCCAAATTGTCCTCTGACTTCCACACACATGCCAGGCCCCCCCACCCCCCCCACACACACACCTAAACACGCAGAAATAAATAAATGTAATAAAAGAATTAATTATGAGAATGGGGAAGTAACCCATAAGACCTTGGAAAACAATGATAATGCTGTGAACAATAATAAACAATTACAATGCTAGCATAGCAGTTATTACATGCAGGGCTCTGTTCTCGTAGATTTACATACTGCACATTCAATCTTTCCAGCCAGTCTTTGAAGCTGTGCTTTATAAACTAGGGGAAAGAGTGTTAGCAGAATGACTTGGTCTGCCTAAAGAGAGGAAAGGGGACTAACTGTGCTTTTGCTGCCCATTTCCTGATAAGCACTGAAACTGGACGATGGGGAACAAAGCCACACCCAGTCTCAAGTACGTCTTCGAAGGGCAGTAATTGAGTGTTGGATGGCCCTGAAAGGTCTGTACCCAGTTTGAGATGTGCCCGGTAAATACATTCACAGCTGGTTTGGTGGTTTGGTAGACTGACTAAGAGTCCAAACTGTATCAACATGTAAGTTCATTATCCAAAAGGGTGTTTCTTCCTCCTGACTCCCAAGTTTATTGATAACAGTAAAAAATTATCACTCAACAGTGGAATGCATGGATGAACCAGCAAACTGCATTATGTAAATCACCTCATTTATTCCCTCTGAGAACGACATTGGAGAGACACTGTTCCCATGGTTGCTTCTACAAATAACAAGTGCATGACACAAAGAGATTCCATTTCTGTACCAAAGAGGAAAGGAAAGGGACAGAATTTGGGTCGTAGAAGATGGACTGCTGATCTTTTTAGTGTCGGGCAGGACGGTGTGTATATGTATGGAGTTGCTTATGCCTGTGGGACTGGGGGCAGGGTGATACTCATGCCTCTGGGGGTTAGAGGTCAACATCAGGTATCTTCACTGATGGACCTCCATCTTAGATTTTTTTAGACAAGGTGTTTCGCTGAACATAGAGATTACAAATTTAGTGAGGCTAGGTGGCCCGCAAACCCCAGGGGTCCTCCTGACGTCTCCTCTACAGTACTGGGGTTACAGGCTCATGGCACTAAGATTAGCTTCCACATGCACACTAGAGATCCACACTCATGCTTGCATAGCAGGCACTTCCCCAACTCGGGTACTTTTCCAGCCTGTGACAGATTCCTTAGTATTTTATTTCTCGTGTGTGTGTGTGTGTGTGTGTGTGTGTGTGTGTGTGTGTGTGTGTAGTAGTACCCACAGAGGCAAAGAAAAAAAAAGTTAGATCCTCTCAAGCTGGAGTCAGGCAGTTGTGAACTACCAGCATGGGCAAGAAACCCAACTCTGATCCTCTGCAAGAACAGTATGTGTTCTTAACCACTGAGCCACCTTCCCAGCCCTTGCCAACCCTTTTAACTGTTAATCTACAGGACATTGAGTGTGAAATACCCATGTGATTACGACACAGAGAGGAAGGGAGATCTCCCTTCCAGGGTACCTTTTAGTGCCAAGCTTTGTTCAAACTGATATTTATTGTTTAACTCAACCATGTGACTCCTGGCTGTGGAAGAGTCAAGTATCTATATTGAGATAGATGAAAGGGGTACCTGTTCATTCCTGTCCTCTTGATTGTGAATTGGCTCCACCCACCATTTCTAGTGTTTATGAGACAACTTATACATATGTATTTGGAGAAATGCATAAAACTCTAGATATATAGGTAAAACAGACACAAAGTCAAATGCACACAGCAGCATTTTGGTCGACCATTGACCAAATACCTGATCTTAGTCCAGCATGATTATAATTTTTATTGATGCTATAGCCAAATTAATTTTCTTTTTTAGCTTAATTTCAATTTTTAATCATGTCTGAGAGAGACAGAGTGGGGGAGAGAGAGAGACAGAGACAGACAGAGACATAGGCAAAGAGAGACAGAGACAGAGAGAATTATAGTGTAGGCTATAGCTTAATTTCTCCACTAATTGTGTGGTTGTCTGCCATCTTGGCCATCATCCAAATTAATTTTCACAAGTGTCCTCTGTGTTTACACAATGGCAAAATCAACTACAGATGGGTTTCCCTTTAGTTTGGCTGGCATTCGGGTCTAAGGTTTTGATTTGGTTTGGTTTGGTTAGTTAGAGTTTTTGTTTGTTGTCTTACTTTTTTGTTTGTTTGTTTGTAGCTATGGTTTGGGGGTTTTGTTTTATTTTTGATTTTGTTTGTTTTGAGATGTTCTTACTATATAACCTAGGCTGAATTTAAACTTAAACTTACCTTGCCTCAGTACCAGGATTGCAGGCCTGTAGAACCATATCTAGCATTCCTCACACTATACCCCATGACTCCACAATGATGAAGCTGCTTCTGTTTCTCAGGAAAATCCTAAATGCAGTCCGCACATACTTCCCAATCCCACCATGAGAGTTTCAGCCCCAACTGGATGAGACACATGAATAAGTACTCAGTGCCAAGATGCCTAACACTGAGCATAGAAGGAGACTCATCTCCTTTGAACTTGGAGTAAGTATCAGAATTAGGAACTTGAAGGTGAAAGTGATAAGTGATGGACAGAAGGCTCTGAAGGCTGAGACAAATAAATGCATGGAGAGATGCAGCACTAAGAGAAAGGCTTCCTCTCAGTGGGTCTTGACTCTGGATCTTTAAACTCTTCTTGTCATTAGACGGAGGGTGAGAGAACTTCTCTTCCTTACAAAGTTGTAGCAACAGAGAAGTCAACTCATTTGTCTGTGATCACACAGCTCTCAAGTGGGAGAGACAGACTCCAAGCCTGCAACTATAAAATTTCCTCCTTTGAATTTCCTGTGTATTATTATATTATGCATTAGCCTCTAAAACACAAATAATAAAAAAATATGAACACATCTCTTTTTACCAACTGAACTGAAGGACCTTTGGGCCCATCTTGTTCCCCATTTTCTGGCTTTTTGCTGCCCCATACATACTGTGAACACTCATCTGAAAATAATATTTATCAATTTATACCTTTTGTGCTGATTAACTTTAACTGTCAACACAACCTAGAATCACCTAGGAAGAGGGTGTCAATGAGGAACTGTCTATATTGGGTTGTCCTCTTGACATGTTTATTGGGGGGTTGTCTTAAGTAAGCTGATGTGAGAAGTTCCCCCTCCACTGTGGGTGGCACCATTCTATAGGCAAAGGTTCCTAAATTATGTAAGAAAGGAAAAATCAAGCTTAGCACAAGTGAGTGAGTATGCATGCACTTAAATCCCTCTGCTCTTGATTATGCGTGTGATAAGACTCACTGTCTGAAGTTCCTGATTCAACTTCCCCACAGTAAAGTGCTATACCCCAGAGCGGTGAGCTGAAATAAACCTCCAAGTTCTTTTTCCTCTAAGCTCCCTTTTGTCAGACTTTAGCACAGCTACGGAAGTAAAACTAAAGCATCTTTATCTGGAAGAAAAACAGATGTATGTGCATCTTAAACTATTATAAACGTGTTCTACTCTATATTTTCTTCTACAGATCATTCCATACCCAACATGCAAACTTTCTCTAAGATGCTGACTCTTTGAGGTGTTTCTATATTAAAATGGCTTCCGGGAGACATAAAATTCTCCATGCAGGAGGAAGATTGTTGTAAAGTACAATATTATCCACACCTATGGCAGAGTGAGAGACCAAGGTGAGCAGGAGAAGAAACATGGAATCACAACATGGAAGCCTCTGTAGGGGCAAGGCCTGATCATTTGGACTGTGCTCTAGAAGAGGGGATGTATGACCTTGTGTTGGTTTGCGGGGATAGTTTGTGTGGTGTGAAGCAACTAAGGGAGGAAAGGTTTATTATAGCACATGGTTTCAGGAGTTCCATTCTAACAGACATCGCAACAGGCAGCGCCAGAGTAAGAAGGAGTGTGGCAAGGACTCGTTCCTCCTCCTATTTCCACAGAGCAGGAAGCATGAAGAGATGTGGGAGAGATGTGGTTGTTACATCTGTGACATCCGGTTTCCACCAGGGTTCATTTGGATGATCTTGCTGACTAGCTCAATCGCTCACTTCTCTTATGGATCCATGTGTATCCATTCTTCTGAAGCTGAGCTTGCCAGTTAGAAGAGGGCCATTCTCTGGTCCAGAGTAAATGAGTGGCTGTGCTCCTCTGTCAGAGCCTCCAAATCAGCAGAACCTGATTACAAATGTCAAGCTTTACCTCCTCCTAGCAATGGACTTCGTCCAGCTATCTCCCTCCTATTGAAGACCCCACAACTTCCTCAGAAAGTGCCACCAGCCGGAGCCATGGTATCCAAACCCATGACTCTGCAGCAGACATTTCACATTCAAACTACAAAAGACCTTAAGCCATGCAGCATTCTCGATCTGAAGACATCTCTGAGAGAGAACCCTGGCTAGACCATGCAGCAGAAGGGAGAGCCGTGGTCCTAAAGGGGTATCTGAGAAGAGCCACCATCATCCATCACTGGGCACTGCCATTTCAAGGCTAAAGTCTTCAGGGAGAAGGCACAGCAAGCTCATTGTGGATATGTCCAGAGACTAGCAGCTCTTAATCCCCCTCTTCTCAATTATAATGTGCAAGCCAGCAAGGGAATGCCTTGTTTAAGATTTTCAGAGTAATAGGCTATTATTTTTAAGGAGAAGTAATCATCCCCGAGGGCCGCTGACCCGCAGGCTTCCCATTTTTCTCCTTCTTTTTAAAGCTCCTATGACCCGAGGTACCAGAGCTGCAGCGTTATGTAAGATGCTCCAAGCACAGAGATTTTGAACTTGACTTGCAGTCTTTCTTTAATATTCAATAAAAAGTTGGAGATTTATTGGCCTATGGCAGAGACCAATTTCCTGTTACATGGACCAGAGAGGAGATTAAAAAAAGATTTTTAGAGCGGCGCCCATATTTCTTAAGAGAGGCAAAGAACGGAGCTCACCTAATTTTGCAGATCGGGCTGCTAGCACGGTTCTTTTCTTCGGGCTGATCTGAAATTAGAAGGCTGGAACGGAAATCCTGCAGTCTCCCCACAGGGACCATTTCACTTTTCCTTTGAGTAACAGCCCCATAAGAATCATCTTCACCACTCTAAGGTCAAGGTTGGAAGTGGCTGAGAGTGAAGAAGATTGAAGACACTGCCACAGGCTCTCGGTGATGTACATCACTGTGCTTTCTGCAGCTAGAGGTGGGAGAAGTAATTCTAGCAGACTTCTGAATTGAAAAGCACTGTTGCAAAGATGTGGGACAAGGCCACAGGAAATATGGCAGGCCATGGTGACAACAGGTTGGCATGAGCTATTAATTCCCAAAGTGTACCAGGATCAGGGTTGGGTATCGGAGTTTAAATTCGTGATTTGTCCATTATTGACTCTGTGACCTTGGGACTTAACCTTTCTGTACTTGTCTGCAAAATACAAATTGCCTGTATGTTATTGCAAAATGGTTGTATAGATAAAGTGAGAGAATACCACCCTAGCCCTAAAGGGTCTTAATAAATATTCAGATTGAGGCTGGGAAGAGGGTGCACCAAAGCGTTCATGTTTGCTTTGAAAACATGATCTCCAGAAACCACATGTACATAAAAAGGCAGCATGGTTTGCACTTGCAATCTCAAACAGTTGGTCCTCACTGGCCAGCCAACCTGGGCTCCTTGGGGGGTGTGGATGGTGTCAGAGGAGTAACACTCAAACTTAACCTCTAGCTTCCACATGCACATGTACATATACATACACATACACTCAAGTGTACATGAACCCTTACACACACACAGGAACATGTGCATGCATACACACATACAAATGCTCAGAATGTTAAGCTAGTCTTGTTATTCTAATTTTCCATGGGTTCGAGCCCAGTGCCAGGATCTGAATGGACATATCAAAGAGGTGCTCCAGTGACATTGGGAAGCCAGAGATTCAGTTCAACTGAATCATCCCAGCATGCACCAGGCTCTAACCTAAGCCCCAGAGATGCATCTGTGAAGAAAGCTTGATTCTGCAGGCACAAAACTCATAGTTCTGAGCAGGAGGCAGGGCCACAAGGCACAGCCAACCTTCCCAACTGTCACATGTGCAGGTATGTCCAGTTACAGAAGGAATACAGAACAGGGAAATGCAGAAGAGAAAATGGAACAATTCCTTAAATCTTTCTGGTGACATCTAGGCTCTGATGCTCTCATCCCTATTGTCTACCTCAAGGTTTTTTTTTGTTTGTTTGTTTTTTTGTTTGTTTGTTTGTTTGTTTTTGCCTTAAGTCCACAACACTGTTAACTTTCCTTTCGATGCAGAATGGGAGTCATTAAGCCTGTTCAAGAGGACACTGAAAAATCACCCTAGAAGTGTAATGTTGGAATAAGGCTTTGAAAGATGAGAAAGAGTTTGACAAGGCAAGTCAGATGGGGAGAAATTCCAGGCAGAGTAACAGGGTGCAAGGGCACAGCTGTCTGACAGAAGGTAGCAAGTATGAGTTTAAAAACTTGAAGTTCCCAGTGCTGTGGACCTGAGGCAAGAAACTTACAGTAGAGAGATAATAAGGGATTAGAACATCAGGGCCTAGATGTTGCCAGAAGGATTTGAGGAATTGTTCTATTTTCCTTTCTGTTACTATGATAAAATCCTCCGACCAAAGGAAACTTATACTTCCAGTTCACAGTCTGTCACTGAGGGAACTCAGGAAAGGAACCTGAAGATAGGACTGCTTGCTATTCCAGACAGCATTACCTGTGACCAGGAACTCACTCATAGCTAAGAGAATACAGCAGGAACAGTGGAGGAGGATGCTAACTAGCTGACTGGGCTCATACTGTCTTATAGAGGAGCCCTGGACTACCTGCCTAGGAATGGTGCTGCCCACAGTGAACTGGATCTTCCTATATCAATTAATAATCAAGACTTTCACCTGAAGACATGTATACAGGATATTTTGCTCCAGGTAATCCTTTAATTGAGGCCCCCTCTCTCTCAGAGGACTCTAGGCTGTGTCAAGCTGAAAATTACAGCTAATATGAACATGTATCCTGTAAACAGTAGGAAATCCAGATTGTATGCTTCCCAAGATTTCCCCCATTCCATTCTGTTCTTGGCCTTTCCCATGCCACCAGTCCTTTCTCAATGTGCCAGGTCACACTTTGCAACATTTTCTTCATGTCATTAAGATGTTTAAAAATAACATGAGCTAGGTCCTCTGCTCTGCACCAGCTGAAGATCGAGGAAGAAAGTCTCCTTCAATAAGCAGTGGGCAAGACATCAGCCGAGTACCCTGGAAGAGGTGGGTGTGTTGGTGGACACCTGTACCCAGCATTCAAGGGGCAGAGATAGGAGAACTGCCACACTTCAAAGCCAGCTTAGCCTACATAGAAAATTCCAGGCTAGCCAGGGTTACATAGTAAGACCCTGCATCATAAAAGAACAAAAGGACACAGAACATAACCAGCCAGTGAAGGAAGAAGAAAGCAAGTGGGTCCTGCTGTCGAGGAGACACAGAGAAAAAGAAGCATAAGGCTATGAGGATGTCAACTGTGAGAGTTTAGGGTCTGTAGCTGTGCCAAGAGGATTGGGCTTAGGGTGGCAGTTAATGCCCAAAGGAATAACTTCTGACTAATAGAATTCCAAGCACAGAGGCTCCTGGCTGAGAGGCCTTCCAACCAAGGCTTGGAAACCAGACCTTCTAAATGTCTGCTCCAGCTGGAGCTGAATCTTGGGAAATTTCTGTCCCAGAAGCTCTGGCAGAAACTGGTTTCAGGAAAAGTGCTTCTTTGGGAAACAGAGAGTGCTTTCTCTTTCCTGGGCAGAAGAAAGCAACAACTTCTGGCAGAGGTGGCAGGGTCTCCTCTCCCAGATTAGAATTAAGCCTTGTCAGGACTCACTGAACACCCCTCCCTGTGTCCTCACCCAGCTGGCCATTGTGGCTACTGCATGAACAGTTCCGAGAGGAGTTTATTCCGTGTGGATATTGCACAGTCTCATGAGATCCCCCTCTGCGAGCTTGAAGGGTGCATCTGGTTGGAAGGTACCATCCAGGATAAATGAAACAGACAAACTGTCGTCAGCCCCAGCCACGTTCTCAAATTCCACCATCCACAAGAGCCCATCCATTTTCTTGTGTTTGAGCTAGTTGGATTTGGGTTTCTGTCTCATGTTTCAAAATTGTCCTGTCTATTACCCTGTCTCTGGCTCACTCTATCTGAGCCTTGGTTATTTTCATTCTCAAAATGGAAACAAATAGCATCCATCCTGCCTAGATCCTACATCTGACACGAAATTGTTTCTGCAAAATGTTGAGTGTTACAAGGATATAAGTCATCTCTGAGTACACAGCCTGGTTTATGGAGAGCTGCAGAGCTCTGCCTATTCCTCCCCCATCGGTCTTTCCTCATTTCGACAGATGACAGGATCCAGTTGCTCTGTCTGAAAAGCATGAGGTCATTTTTAGTCCAGTACATTCTCTCCTGCACCATATGCAGTCCCTTGGCAAATATTATTTAACTTGGAAATGTGTCCCCAGTTCTCAACTCCTCACAAAGATCCCTGTCACCAGTAAGAATCCACATTAACCCACTCAAATCATAGTCATCCAACAGCCCCCACCCCCAGAGAAGCCACAGCAATCACTGCCTCTGAAATGAGACTTGGGTCTATGTTCCATCACTCCAGCCACGTCCTTTCAGTCTCATAACACCCTGGCCACACCCTCTCGGCTCCCACCTTCCTCCCAGTGTATCCCCACCCCATCCCCCCTGCATGTTTTCATTGTCTGACTGGGGCACTTCTTCCACAAATACTGGCAGAGTTCAGTCCTCCTGAATGATACATACCCAGACCATCCTGTTAAAGTAACAGAGACAGACACTGCCATAGACGCATCTTCTTTGACACTTTGTCAAGCCACCTCCTAGCCTTACCATCTTTGCTCACTAGAGTATCGTAAGCCAACACTATACTGTTTATCCGATAATTAATGTTTGCCCCTCCAAAAAGTAAGGCCAGGGAATTCTTCTGTCTTATTTACCACTTTTACCACCTCTGAATCCTACAGTACAATAGCCATGGTTATAATAAGAATTCAAATATTTGTTCAATGTATACCATTCATCCCCAAGTTGACTAGCTTTAGAGAGCCAAAGTCAATATTGGTATGTGATTGTGTATACATATATATAATTTTTCTCAGTTCAATTCAGATTCTACTAAACCATATTTCCATCGAAATTAAAAACCTGTTCTTCCCAATGTAACCAAACAATTTTAGTTTGAACTGTATATTTTCTCCCTAACCTGTTGGGGAATCAAGTATAGATAGTTCCTGCAACCCAGTCCTGAGTGTTGACAGGTTCCCTAAGCTCTAGTGCTCTCAAGCACCATGGAAACAGTTGGTTGATTGTTTACTTTACTGGAAAGATACGAATCCTAAAAGAATTCTAATTATCCCAAAATCTTCTCTGGGTTAATAGCGTCATAGACTCACAGTCCCACTTGATCTCAAAAATGGCTGTGAGTTGAGTGTGGATATTAGGTTTCCAGGGTAGATGTTGAACAACATCAGCTCCCTGTCAGGAAGGGGTGTGTGTGTGCCTGTGTGTGTGTGTGCTCGTGCACATGCATGCTTGTGCGTGCATGCGTGCGTGCGTGTGTGTGTGTAAAGGCAAATCATTTAATGAGATTTCTAATCATTTCGCTTGGTTCATAAAAACAATCATTGCTGAAATATTTGATATTGTATTCTGTGCTAGGCAGTGTACTAAACACTTTATTATCTTGTAATTTAATTTAGGAAGAGAATCACAAGGGAAATAAAACGGCTGTTCTCCAACCCCTTACCTCCCCAGCTGCCTAAGAAGGCAGCCCTATCTCAGTCTCCCACCCTCAGTAGACATCATATCTCTCAGCCTCTCTACACTGTCACCACACACTAATGCACCAAAGGCAGGAAGCAGAGTGTTGAGTAAACCCTAGACTCTGTGCTCTCCCACCCCCATCCTCCCACCCCCCCACACACATTCCAAGTCTCTCTGTGTGATAACCAGAGTATCTGTTTTCTCATTTTTGTTAATTCTGCCCTCACAGGAAGATCACACCCGTGCCTGTGGACCTCATGAGGCATCACCTGCCTACTTTGTCCAGTAGAATGTTAGCATAACTGTGAACACTTCTTTCTTTCTGCTGTGATTCTAAGAACCAGACCTGCTTTACTGAATCTGTTTTTCCTTCTACAACCGCTGAAACATTTCAAAGAGAGACATCTATGTTGGCAAATAAAAAACCCTGGCTAGTCTATAATGCACATGTAAGAAATGATTCTTTAAAGTCACTTGTTACTGAAGCACAACTTACCATATCCTGGCTGACACACTACTTTAACAAGTGCACTATGAATAAGAATCCAGGCTTCAGGACCACTGAGTTCTTTGAGCTTGCTTGTTACCATTGCATATTCTAGCATCTCCCGACTGATACGCAACCTTAACAACACCCTGCTTAGATTAACAATAGTACCAAACTACACTTCCCAATTATGGGTTATCTTCTACATTGCTATGACAAACATTTGTATATTAGTAAGACATTTGTCTCTGTTTACATCATCAAACTAAGAAAACAGATAATAAACATCCTGGGCTTTCCAGAACTTACAGCTTCCCGCCAGTGCTGTTTGGCAGCGCTGTTACTTGTGAGAATGCTGATGACGATTAACACACAAACAACTGAGATCCAATGAACTTCATTTGCAGATGCTGAGATTTAATGGCGTATCACTTACATATGTCACAGATATTCTTTTTCCTTGAACTCTTTTCAAGAATTTAGACACATTGAAACCCATTCTTCCCTAAGGAACTATCCAAAACAGGCATGGGCCATATGCCTTGGGCCACTGTGCTGACTCCTGACCTACAGAAGATTTCAGAGTCCTGAGTGTACTTGAAGGACCTTTACAACATCATCCCAATGGCTTGATCTATGCTATGCTGGGTTCATGATCCGCTAAGCTACGAACCCACCCTGATCATACACGGCTTTTGCATACCTTGTTGTCTCTTCTTCCACCAAACAAGTTCCTTAATTTTAGGGCTGAGATCTTTCACACAATAAATATCACACTCTGCATAGAAATTGTTACAGTGCCTGTTTTAGTTGCTCTTTCTAAGTTCATACAGGCCTTGGATGAATTCCTAGCCCTGGTCCTGTCCCTGTCCCTGGCCCTGGCCCTGGCCCTGGCCCTGGCCCTGGCCCTGGCCCTGGCCCTGGCCCTGGCCCTGGCCCTGGCCCTGGCTCTGGCCCTGGCCTCACTGCTTGTCATGCTGAAGTAGTTTCCAAATTTTGGCATTACTAGCACTGGGGTCACAAATAATTCTTTGCTTTAGGATGTCCTGTGCACTGTGCAGTGCTTAGAAGCATCCATAGGTCTATCTACCACTGTAGCAGCACAGCCTTTCCAGTTGTATAGTGTGTGCCTCAAAGAAATGACTATATTCCACAATGCATGCAGGTGCATCAGGCTTTTAAAACAAGGCCCTCAAGAGACTGGAATCCTCCTGCAAGGAATGTGGTGTTGGGAAAAGAATAGTCTGGGCCAACCAGAGTTGAGGCTTTTCTCTCTGAGAAGACTGACAAACCTACAGGGTCAGTGAGGGACAAATGGTGGGCAGAACCACACTCACTGCTATACATTCTCTAATTCTATGAACTATAATCTCACTCAAACCACTAAAATGGATTGGGGGAATGAGGGGCTTGTTAAGTCTCTTTGTCCCTCTCTCCAATGTGACAACATTGAATAAATCTCCTTTTCTGTTTGTTTTTTTTTTTAACATTGACATAGCTTAAGTATGATAGCTGAATGTGTTTTCTTTGGACACAGACTGAGACCCCCAAGTTCTGCAAGTTGTAGCAAACAGAAATGTCTCCAGACATTGCCAAATTTCTTCCTATCACCTCACCCCATGAAAACATTGACATAAGTGACATAACCATGTAACCTTGGGGCTCCTGGAAGGCAAGAGTCAATGCTCCTCATAAAGCTTTGCTGAGCTGTGGTCTGGTGTGTAGGTGACCTCCAGCATACACCTGTTGCATGAAAACCATGAGCACAGCAATGAAAAGCACTGGTTCCATTAGCTTCTATCCAAACAGTGTGTTTAAAGACCTAATTCTGGTAATTGTGTTTTCTTTTTTTTTCCCCCTTTGCCATTGCATGGAAGCCTGTTTTGCAAAGTCTGAGCATCATAAAAGGACTATCTCTAGCATGCACTCTTTTATTTATGCTGCTCTCACAAGTGCTGTTAATGCTGCATCTGTTTTACTAGCAACCCCCTTTGTTTTATATAGCACTTTATATTTCCCTGAATGTGCAAAGACCTGAGATTTCTATGGTCTGCAAGTGGATAAATCGCTGCATATGGATGGGGAGGGAAACGACAACAAAAAAACTCTCCTGGAGTCAAGGCTCGGTTCTCTGGTGCATACTGGGTGACATATGCTAATGAGAAGGCATAGCTCATGTTGCTTCCAGAAGACAGTGGGGAGAAAACAGCACTTGCCAGCGTTATAGGGTCTGTTGGGAAGGTTGGATGATCAGCCCCTTCTTGCTGCACTCAGAAATGCTTGAAAGACATCCACACAGTCCAGTGTTCACAACATCTGGAACCCATCTGAGCAGAGTGGTTCCTGTCCAATACCTCTGAATGTCTAGATTGATGCCAGGCATCTTCTATTGCAGATTTGAATAGTAAACATGGCTTGTAACTGCGGTCTTACAGCAATGAGAATAGTAGAATTACAATCTCTAGATTCTAGGCAGAGGTAAGTCACATCATGACCTTGAACCATAGAACCTGGGCTCCAAAACCAATTTTGCCCTTACCAGTTTGGAAAACTATGGACATTTATCTTCGTCTCAGTGTATCATGGTCTCTTTTTCTCTGGGGGAAAAAAAAACAACAATAATAGCAGCAACATCTTCATCCTGGTATTGATAGAAAGCTTAAGAGATGAATATATGAAAATGTGCTTAACAAAGTGCATGACACATAGTAGGCATACAATAAATCTCACTCAATGTTAGCAAGACCCCTTGGGACTTGGCATAGTATCAGGGCTCAATGTCAGTGGAAGTTACAAGAGTTAGTTTTTGGAGAGTATTTAGCTCATATCTTTCTGGTAAGAGCTATAAGCCCTGAATCCCTAGTGTATACACACACACACACACACACATACACACACACACAGCCTTGAGCCTAGAGGTGCTGTGATACTTGTTAATCAGATTTTAAAAATGAAGACGAATTTTAATTCCCATGTGTTAAGCAATAAGATTTGAATTTCAGTTGAACAAACTTAGCCATGGGGACACATTCCAAGGCCCTCATTAGACTCTGTCAAACTGTAGATAGTATGAACCTCCATCTACAGTATGTATTTTCTTTTTATTAATTATACTTATTATTGTTATTGAGTATGTATGCATGGGAACAGAACAACACACACATTTGGAGGTCAGAGGATGACTTTTTAGAGTCGGTTTCTCTTTATCTTTACATGGGTTCTGGGGCTGAACTGTTGTCTGGCTTGTGCATCAAGCACTTTTACCTCTTGAGATTTCCTGCTGTCCCATGCTATATATTTTCTATAGAGTCACACCTACTATACATCTCAATGTATGTGTTATGTACAAGAAGAGATTAGCAATGGTAGTAACAAAACAGAGAAAGCCAAAGTGTATGGTATAACTAAAAATAGTGACAAATTATGAATTGTGTATTCTACAGTCTACCATTCAATATTTGACCACAGGTAACTAGAACTCAGAAAGAAGAGTGACTTTGCCCCTGTTACTAGAGACTAGACAGTCACTGAGGTCATTGACCTTGCCTGGTTTGCTCTTACAGTACCTTAGCCTTCCCGTTCTGGGTCAGGAGGATGGAGATGTGAAGGTCATGGGTAGCATCCTTGTGGAATCAACAACTGAGTTAAGACCTACAGGAGAAGTGAGCAAGAAGGACTCCATCACGTTTGTGCACTGCCCTGTTTTACTTGTTTGTTGGTTGTCTTGTTTCATTTTGTTTTGTTTTGTTTTCAGACAAAATCACCAAGCTACCCATTTACTCACACCCTGGGGGAAGATGAGAAGACACGTGTATTAACATTGAAGGCCATTTTTATTAGTATTTCTCTGCTTCTGCAGCAAGGGGGAAATATATTTATTTCAAGCTCTAACAAGAGCTTGCTTTCGGACCCATTCCTCCCTAAGTTCCCTGTCTTGATAATCCTCCCCTGGAGAGCCAGTCGACCTAGACTACAATGATTGCCACGTTCTAAATTTAACTGACCGCATAGATGCATTACCTGCAAGCTCACAAGCGCCTTTGCTCTCTCATCTTAGAGAAGCAGGATGTTTACGACCTGTTTATAAATGTCTGCATAAAATACAGCTTCAGAGGCTTGTCTGGGAGTGGGCTACCTGGAGTCAAGTGTGTCTTTTAAAATACAATGCATCACTTGTGAGAATGGTTTTGTAGACTCTTTCCACCCCCAACCCCTCTCAAATCCATTGCTCTCCCATAAATAACTATATGAGGCGATGGCTTGACCATGATTCTCATCATGCCCCACCTGTATAGGATGTCTTCCCTGGTGGATTTTTGTTAAGAAACAAAATACAACTTTTATTGAGATCAATAAAAGATTAAGGTGACAAAGTGATTTATTGAGCATGGAAGGGGCTCATTTTTCCCTCACCCTCGCCGCAGCTACTGGAAAGGATGTTTTTCTACCCTGGGTCTTCAGGAAAGTTAGGAGAAGTCGAGACTCATTTATCAAGTCAAAAGAGAGTGATTAAAAACCATAAGGGAGCTGACAGAACACACATGAGCAAGAGTTGGTATTTTGCTAAAATACGCAGGCCACAGAGTGTGGAGAGATGGAGGGAACACATGGGGTCTCATGTGAAATGAAGCTCGGTGGGGGGGTGGGCTGCTCTGGGGCAGACAGGTGCAGGCTGAGCTGAGGGCGTGGAAAGAACTGAGCATGGGAACCAAGAAAATAAGCCTCGAGCCCAGAAGCCTTTTCTTCACATGGTGAAGAAGAGACAGGAATCTGCGGACTTGGTAGAGGGTTTCAAATGCAAGGCCTGCCTGGGCTACAGATGGGGCTCAAGACAAGCTTAGACAACTTAGAAAGAGCCTGTCTCAAATATATACAAATTTTAAGAGAAGAGAAAGGGCTAGGTTTATTGCTCAGTGGTAGAGGGCTTGCCTATTGTGGTGGTTTAAATATGCTTGGCCCAGGGAGTGGCACTGTTAGAAGGTATGACCTTGTTGGAGTAGGTGTGGCCTTGTTGGAGGAAGTGTGTCACTGTGGGGTGGGCTTTGAGAGAGCTTCTTCCTAACTGTCTGGAAGCCAGTTTTCTTCTGTTGGCCTTCAGAACAAAATTTAGAACTCTCAGCTCCTCCAGCATCATGTCTGCCTGGGTGCTGCCATGTTTCCTGCCATGATGATAATGGACTGAACCTCAGAAACTGTAAGCCAGCCCCAGTTAAATGTTGTCCATTATAAGAGTTGCCTGGGTCATGGTGTCTCTTTACAGTGATGGAAACCCTAACTAAGACACTTATCATGCACAAAATCCTAGGTTCATCTCCCATAACCTGCTGTACAGTGGTCCATCTTTTTCCGCTTCCAAACATCTTTGTGCTATCTCTCTTACACTCCTTCCCCCACAACATTCTGCCTGCAGGTAAGGTATCCTCACACCACCTCTTCCCTTCCGGAAAACCAACATCCTAATCCTTCAAGGCAAACACAACCCAACATGTTCCTCTCTCTTCCCTAGTACCCTGTACATGGCCAGCTCCATGAACAGCCTGCCATAGGCTATCAAGCCCATGTCATCGGGAAACACTGTGAATCTTGCTCAGTTCTCCATTCTGGGACCCCATAGCAGCCTCCAACCTTCATGGGATGCAGTAGATCTTTTAGACACATGAATTCATGAGCTAGTTGACCCCCCAGAAGAGCGCCATGGAGGGCCAGCATGGTGGTGGTGGTGCTTGTATCGATTATCACTTTTGCTCTTGCTGCTGCTATTGTTTACCACGCTGGAGATATAATTCAGGGTTTCCTGCGAGCCAGACAAGTGCTCTGCCACTGGGCTACATCCTCAGTCATATTTGTCATGATTTCTTTCTGCCAAATGTTTTTGAGACAAGCGCTCTCTAAGTCGCACTAGCTAACTCCTGACTCTCTTTGTAGTCCAGGCGGGACTTGAACTTGAATCTTGCCACCTCAGCCTCATCAAGTAGCTGAAATTGCAAACTTGCATTATCAGGCATGACAGTGGTGGGTGTTCTTATCTCCACTCTTCAGAGGAGGAAACTTCAGTGTCCAGAACATCATAGGATTCCGAGGCAGAGCTCATGTCCTCAGTTTCCCTTTTCAGTCCATTTCTATAAAGAGGAGCCTCACTAGCCACATGCTACCTGTCCCCGCAAGACACACGTCTGGAGGAGGTTAAAAATGACCTCCAGTGAAAGAAGAGCAGAGTCAAAGTCAGTAATTGCACAAACCTGAAGAAAGGCTCAGTCTCTGTGCTGCTATGAAAGGAAGTTATGGCTTCTGCTGCTGTTATCAGAGAGTCATTTTCAGCCTCAAAGACTCATGCACCTCCTCAAGGCAGAAGGGAGGGGCAGTGAGCAGAGTGTCCAAGTTACCACTCATTGCAAGTCCCCATTAACTGTTTAATGAGTCGATTTTTAATTCTGACATAATGATACACAATGGCACGGCTACCCTCTGGATCAGCACTGCCATGCACCCCCCTCTTGAGAAAGCTAAACTAACCAAGCATTGATTTTTTTTTCCTTAAGTAAGCCGACACAATTCCACTTCTAGGAATCCATCCCGCAGATAGATTTGCATTTGTGAGAAATGGTGTTAGAGCTGCATTATTAATTATAGTCACGTCTGTGAGAGAAGAACATCCAGAACTGCCCAAAAGTCTACCGACAGGGAACTAGGAAGATAATAAATGCATGGTTTTGTAATTATATAATAGGCAGCTAGTTTACAAACTGAAGTTGTGCTTCATGTCCTGATGGGAAAGGATTCTAAAAATGGTAAATAAAAAAAAGATAAAAGCCTGTCCGTATTTCTTGCCACTATGTCCATATTTCTTGCCACTACAGGTAGGAGTGGATGCTGATGCACACTTATATACATATATGCACAGGGATGGATGCTGATGCACACATACAGACACACATGCACAGGGATGGATGCTGATGCACACTTATATACATACATGCACAGGGATGGATGCTGATGCACACATACAGACACACATGCACAGGGAATGGATGCTGATGCACACTTATATACATACATGCACAGGGATGGATGCTGATGTACACATACAGACACACATGCACAGGGATGGATGCTGATGCACACTTATATACATACATGCACAGGGATAAATGCTGATGCACACATACAGACACACATGCACAGGGATGGATGCTGATGCACACTTATATACATACATGCACAGGGATGGATGCTGATGCACACATACAGACACACATGCACAGGGAATGGATGCTGATGCACACTTATATACATACATGCACAGGGATGGATGCTGATGCACACATACAGACACACATGCACAGGGATGGATGCTGATGCACACTTATATACATACATGCACAGGGATGGATGCTGATGTACACATACAGACACACATGCACAGGGATGCACACTTATATACATACATGCACAGGGATAGATGCTGATGCATACATACAGACACACATGCCCAGGGATGAATGCTGATGCACACTTATATACATACATGCACAGGGATGGATGCTGATGTACACATACAGACACACATGCACAGGGATGAATGCTGATGCACACTTATATACATACATGCACAGGGATAGATGCTGATGCATACATACAGACACACATGCCCAGGGATGGATGGTTTTATATATATATATATATATATATATATATATATATATATATATGTATATATACATATATATATATGTATATATATATACACACACATATATATATACACATATATATATGCACAAATATACATGTCTGTATAAAGTCTGTCTAGAAAGACACTGAACAGCTAGCAGAAACACTAGCTTCCTGGGAATAAGTATGCATTATGGGGGCTAAAAGGAGACAGAGTAAGGATAAGTTAATGGGGGAAACAACAACAGGTATCACATGTTTTCTCTCATATGAAGAATCCAGATTTAATATGTATAAGTGCCATGAAAGCAGACGAAGGACAATTTCATTTGTGGGTGGGAAGTGAACTAGTTAGAGGGGCTTAGAGAGGATGTACATTGATATTATAAGCAAGATACAATGGAGTGAGTATACTAAGAAATAATCATAATGAAAGCCATTGTTTTATAAGCCGACTAAGTAACAACAGCAAGTCCATCAGAATGCTCCTGTTCTTTTCCTAACCCTACTACTGACCAGCTGTGTGACGTCAGGAAAGTTACTTAACCTCTCTTGAAATAAGTTCCCCCTCGGCTGTGAGAGCTCTCTCATTCAACACCCCTTGTGTTGAATGTGCATTGTGTGTTGTTGTGGCTGTGCCATCAACACCAGCTTCTGCAGGAGT
This sequence comes from Arvicanthis niloticus, assembly GCF_011762505.2. Classification (NCBI taxonomy): domain Eukaryota; kingdom Metazoa; phylum Chordata; class Mammalia; order Rodentia; family Muridae; genus Arvicanthis; species Arvicanthis niloticus. The sequence continues at coordinate 97,741,759 of NC_047663.1, forward strand.
AATGTGCATCGTCTCACTTAGGTTGTTGATTTGACTTGGGGAGTGAAGAAGGTTGTCTGTGCAGGGCCCCCGGCCTTCATACTTTACATAGCGTGTATAAAGCCGAGTTAACACGGATGATGATGGGGATGGTAGCAATTAATATTTTCACCGTCCTCATGCCTGCTAGAAACATGATCAGGCAGGAGTGAGCCCTCCACTGTAGAAAGCATGGCACAGTACAAGACAAACTGCTAAAAGAAAAGCTAGGAACTTGGTCAAGAGAACTAGTATCGATGCATGTCTGTAAGTTGAGGAGATGCCGGAAGTGAGGAGATGCCCCGAGCAGCTGTGCTAACCTCACAACTTCTGGGGGCGGGGCTGTAGGCCAGGGGCCAGTGTTGAGTGCCTTCCTCAACACTTCCCACCTTACAGTTTTGAAACAATTGGAGATTGCCAATTCAACTAGACTTGCTAGCCAGCAAGCTCCAAGAATACTCCTGTCTCTGCCAAGCACATAAGAGCTGGAATTACAGGCACATGCCGCCACGCCCAATTTTTGATACAGATACTAGGGATCCAAACTCGGATTGCCATGCCTATGTGTGAAGCACTTTACTTACCGACCTGTCTGTCATCTTATCCCCCAGTCCTACCTCTTGTAAGCACCTTCATTACAGGACCAGGAAGGTTGATCATGGAAGGCTGTGCACAGCACTTGTTAGAAACTGAAAGCAAGAAGGTGCTGGTTTCAACACAGGTGATCCTTCTCCATTAGAGCGCTTATGGCACATGACTGCACACAGAGAGAAGTAGTCCCCAGAGGTACTTCAAGCCACACCTCACACTCCAAACAAGGACGGCTGCTTCTTGTCACAGCAGTCCAAGCCCATAACGCTCCTCCAAGCAAGAAAATGGATGGCTTAACATCCAGCCACAGGACACAGAAGAGGTTGGGAAATTGTTAAGCATTCATAAGGCACTGGAACACACACACACACACACACAGACACACACACACAGAGAAAGCACGATCAGAGGCACATACCAACCTCTGCAGTCCTAGGCCAGCATCATCGGGAGGAACAGACACACAGATATCACAAATCAACAGGGGTAGACACGAAGCTACTAAAAGACAATGAAAATAATAAAGCATTAAATAAATGCATAAGGACATGTGTGGACGACTGACAGATACCACATATGGGAACACAGAAGTGAGGCATGAAAGATGTAGACTACAGTCGTGCACAAGTGCAGGCACTTAGGCAAACACACACACATACACCACACAGTGCCTTGATTAAAAGGAAGACCCCAACCACACAACAGAGCAGTAAGAAAGTGCTGCCGTGAGACTTCCCAGCTTCCTCCTTTTTCTTGGCAGAATAGAGGTACAGGGATGAAGTAGACTGCCCCTCCCAGCACCAACCATATGTGGGTCTCTATCTGATATGGTTTGCTCTGCACAGAAGCCGTTCTGATTTAGATGATAGATAGAGACCATTTATACAGTTAAACACAGTAGGGGTCTAAATGCTGCTCTCCGCAGAACACCAGATGCGAAAAAATGAGCATTTGATTGTTCTCGAGCCTGTTTCTGACAAGCTAACAGATAAGAAACCATCCCACCAAATTCCCAGAAAACTGAAGAGCATGGATCCAGAAAGCAATGTACAGGAAGGGCTAGGATTTATTAAAGCAGATTTCTAAATATTAAAGAGATGGCAGCTGGCCGTGCTTTCCTCAGCAGACTTTGGAGGTGGGATATTACTTGATAACCAAGATGAATGAGTATAGTTTCTACTGGGGAGTTCTCAGACCCTACAACATCTGCTAAAGACTTCATGCCGGCATTAAATAGTCCTGTTCACTTCGGTACACGGGGTATTTGGAACAAAGGAGATCTCGTTGCCTAAAATCACATCTTCCTTATAACCACCTCCAAGCCACTATTAAAAGCAACTCATTAACTAGACATGGCTTAGAGCCTCCTACAACAATCTCCTGAACGTGTAAACAAAAAAAAAAAAAATATGCTCTCCATCACTAACTGTTAGAGAAATGCAAATTAAAATTAGCGCAGTAACATTTGGTGCAGTAACATTTCACATTGATTAGGATGGATAGTGTGAATGTGTGTGTGTGTGTGTGTGTGTGTGTGTGTGTGAGCACGCGTGCCTGCATGTGGCGTGTGTGTGTGTGTGTGCACGCGTGCCTGCATGTGGCGTGTGTGTGTGCATGTGCGTGTGTGTGTGTGCGTGTGTGTGTGTGTGTGTGTGTGTGTGAGAGAGAGCACGCGTGCCTGCATGTGGCATGTGTGTGTGTGTGTATGTGTGTGTGAGCACGCGTGCCTGCATGTGGCATGTGTGTGTGTGTGTGTGTGTGCGCACGCGTGCCTGCATGTGGCGTGTGTGTGTGTGCGTGTGCGTGTGTGTGAGCACGCGTGCCTGCATGTGGCGTGTGTGTGTGTGTGTGTGTATGTGTGTGTGTATGTGTATGTGTGTGTGAGCACGTATGCCTGCATGTGGCGTGTGTGTGTGTGTGTGTGTGTGTCTGTGCACGTGTGTGTGTGAGCACGCGTGCCTGCATGTGGCGTGTGTGTGTGTGTGTGTGTGTGTGTGCATGTGTGTGTGTGAGCACACGTGCCTGCATGTGGCATGTGTGTGTGTGTGTGTGTGCGCGCGCGCGCGCGCGCCTGTACATGCGCACTTTCAGGTATGGATATGTGTGTGCAGGTGCACTCCAATATGGGACGTGTGTATGTATCCATGTAGAGATCAGAAGACTACCTTCATTACTCAGATACTATGTGTGTGCCTCCTTCTTGATATCTCATTGGTTAAAATTTTCCCAGAAGGCTAGACTGGCTAACCAGCAAGTCTTGAGGCAGCCTAGTTGTGGTGGTTTAAATACAATGGCCCACAATAGGCTTACATATTTAAATGTGTGGTCCTCAGTTGGTGGAGCTATTTGGGAAGAATTAGAAGGTGTGTCCTTGTTGAAGGAGATTCTCATTGGAGATATGCTTTGAGTTTTTAAAAGCCCATGCCATTCCCAGTTAATTCTTCTCCCTCTCCCTCTCCCTCTCCCTCTCCCTCTCCCTCTCCCTCTCCCTCTCCCTCTCCCTCTCCCTCTCCCTCTCCCTCTTCATCTTTCTCTGTCTCTCTGAGTCTGTGTGTCTGTGTGTATCTGTCTGTCTCACAGCTGTTGTTTCAACATGTAAGCTATCAGTTACTGCTCCAGTGTCCTGCCTCCCTCCCTCCCTCCCTCCCTTCCTCCCTCCTTCCCTGTCTGCTTGCTGCCATGCTTGCTCCCCACGATGATGGTCATGGACTCACCCTCTGAAACTGTAAGCCCAATAAACACTTTCCTCTAAAAGTAGCCTTTGTCATGGTGTCTTAGGATGGAAACAGAAAAATAATTAAGACACTGAGCCTCCTACAATACCCAGGATATCTTCCAAAGTAACAAACGACCTGGTCCAATTTTGCCAAAAAAGAAAAACCCTGAATTCCACCTGTAGTTTGTAAGAATATTGATTGTGTATCAGTCTCCATCCCTGCGGTGACTTCTTCATTTGTCTGTGCACTCACTCAGCCAAAATAAAATTATCTGCTATGTCAGTTCAGTGATTATTTCCTTAGGACTTGGTGTGTTCTTAGTGCCTGTCAGAGCTTCTGGTAAACAAACAGAATGGGCATGTGGAAAATGACCATAGATAAGAAAGTCTGTGCTGGATGGGAAAACCAAGTATTTAAACATTGAATGTTTCCCAAATCATGTAAGACCTGCTTCAAGACATCACTCTGTGGCTCAAAGATCACTTGTTCATTAATGAACTTCACCCCTGACTCCTCTTTCTTTTAGCAAGGTCTTGTTATGTAGCCCAGACTGCCCTCATTTATGAAATCCTCCTGCCTCATCCTCTCTGGTGCTGGGAAATAAGGATGCATCATTATATGCAGCTTCCATTTCTTCTTTCTTAACTATTCATTAAAAGAAAAAAAACTACCCATTTTTTATGAGTCCAAAGCAACACATAGAGTTTGTCTTTCTTCCTTCCTCTCTTCTTTTCTTCCTTCCTTACCAGCAGTTCATGTACGCTAAGAAGGAACCATGACCTTAATACACACCTCTCTTCTACTCCAAATATCGTATTGTTCCCTTTATTTGAGTTTGGGCAGGATCCATAACTTGCTTCCACTCTGTATAACACGGAGTTGTGATGAGTGATGAGCTGTATCTCCCAGGAGCATGCTCACTGTGTAGGTTTCTATCTTCTTAACACACTGGAAGTTTCTCTGGTTGGATGAAGTAAGCAGGCATGCTGGCATTCATATGTCAGAAATGGCAAGGCTAGACAGACAGTGGCCGTCTCAAGAAACTAGAGGATACCAACACTGGTGCTAAATAGGATTGGACAATTCCCCCCAGTTAAACTTCCAGATGAGAGCCCAACCCTGGCTGGCATCTGGCTTTAAGCTTTCCAAAATCCTAGCAAAAGCTCCAGTAAGATTATACCTGGACCTCTCATGCTGAGAAACCACAAGATAATAAATATAAGGTAAGTCTCAATACCGATAGGTCATTCTTAGTAGAGAAAACTAACATGGAAGATCTAGGTTGGCAAAGCAATATCCCTTGCCTCTAAACTATCCCCATTTACAGAGAGCCTTCCAGAAGCAGGACCTATTTCTCAGCCGTGAACCCAAGAGATGAGAAGTTTTGAGCCACCATCCTACCCAAGCGGCCCAAGATTTATGAATGGCTCTCACTTCCATTAGGCTGTGGGAAAGGGCCAGGGTGTTTTGCCTCATGTTTAGAAGTCCATCTGTTTCCATTCCTTGTCAGCAGTTTGCATAAGTGAGTGGTTTTATTTCTTGTGAGAAAGGAGGGAAATGCACGAGCTGCCCCAGCAGTGGAAGATTTGTCAAATAAAGCTTTTAATAATGGGTCTGTTTGACAGTTTTATAGTTCTTCAACTTCCCGGCCATTTGAAGGTGGTAGGTTTTCAATAAAAATTAAGTCCTTTTCCAAGAGAAACTCAGTCCCCTGTTATTTTAAAACAACTAGTCCAGGGTGCACAGGAGCACCTTAATTCCACTACCGAAAGTAAATCTCCCTCCTTTTCCGTATTAATAACTCAGGCAATCCATCAGCCCAAGACGGACTGTGAGCTTTTCGCACTAGTATATCCAGGTGGCCTGATGAACCACATCCGTAACTAGACTTGCTGGGTGATCATTAGGCTGTTCCTGAAAATAAATGGCCTGGCCTTTCTGCAGCTTACTTAAGTGCACCAGGGAAGGGTTGGCAGGCTGGACGTTATTCTTTAATTTCCTGGGATTCTTCAAAAGTTTCTCTAAGTGGAAGGAAAGCCTCAGGGATGACTAAAAGAACACCATGTTAGAAGGGACCAAGGATTCAGCCCTGAGACCGTGCTGTTACTGCAAGCATTCTTTTCTCTGTATGACCATGGGTCCATCATCTGACTTCTCAAATTTTCCTTTCTCTGTCCATGGGAGAATAGTGTGGTCATTACTATTACCACTGCTGTGAAAATGCATCAAAAAACAGTTTAAGGAAGAAAAGGTGTGGTAGTTTGAATTTGCTTGGCCCAGGGAGTGGCACTATTAGGATATGTGGCCTTGTTGGAGGAAGTCACTGTGGACATGGGCTTTAAGACCCTTTGTCCTAGCTGCCTGGAAGCCATTATTCTGCTAGCAGCCTCCAGATCAAGATATAGAACTCTTGGCTCCTCCTTCATCATGACTGCATGGATGATGCCATGCTCCTGCCTTGATGATACTGGATTGAACCTCTGAACCTGTAAGCCAGCCCCAATTAAATGTCGTCCTTATAGGAGTTGCCTTGGTTATGCTGTCTGTTCACAGCAGTAAAACCCTAACTGAGACAAAGGGTTTATTTCATCTCATGGTGTGAGTAGATACAATCCAACTTGGTAATTAATGCATGGTCAGAGGTGGGGCAGAACTGGCCAAAAAGCAGAAATGGGTAAATGTTAGTGTCCAGTTGTCTTTCAGATTGTGCTCCCAGCCCACATGGGACAGTGCTGTGTACATGCAGGCTGGGTCTTCTGTCATCTGTTCAACCTGGAAACACGCTCACAGATGTGCCCAGATGTGTGTCTCCCAGGTGATTCAAAATCCATTCAAGTCGGCAATGAAGATGAACCATCACAAATGGCATAAAGAAAGTGAGCTCATGGCATAAAAGTCAAAATTATAGGACTGAAATCGTACCTCCATAGCCTATCAAAATGATCTAGGGCCTTTTCTGAGGCCCTTTGCACACTTTGAAAACTCAAGATGCTTCATCTTTGCAAAGGATTTAGCAAAGTTCTCCTGATAACTACTTAGCATTTATTCCACATCAGATTGTGTTCCATTATCACAGTCAAGAAAAACATATTGGGCACAAACCCATCAATTCTTTTTTGCTCTGCCAAGACCCTTAACTGATAAAACCAAGTGAGCCCTTTATGGGACCCAATGCTTCCATACAATAAATATCATCAAGTCTGATGGCTCAGAGCATCAGATATCACTCCTGCTATGAAGGAAGCAGCAAATGATTCTGAATGTGAAGAATCATGGGTAAAAAGGAAGGGCCCATTGATTTTCATTATCACAGAGCTATTTGATGATATGCAACTACTTCCTTGATTAAAATGCACTTTTTATTGTAAACACAAAACTAATACCATAAAAGATATCAATTTTAAGGCATTAAAGAGATGTTAGCTAGCTGTCTCCAAGGCTTGACTCTAATCCTGGATATTCAGGCTCATTTTTTTTTTACCAGATCTGAGTTCTTTTCATCTTTAAAAGCTGTAACCATTAACAACTAAATAACACTTTCCCAGACCTGGATTTCCAATCTTCTCTAAGTCTCAAAGTCTGTTGTGTAGTAGTTTCCTCCTAATCAAAACATCCCACCATGTAGAGAAGCTCGTTGAAACACAGAAGTTGTAAAGTGTGAGTTATCATGAATCACGAAGCAAACAACTCATAAGTATCAGGAAGTCTCTAAAGGTTAGCAGTTTTAACCTCTAAAACTGTCTTTTTAAAAATCACTCAAACAGCTCCAAAGTTCCAGCTTTCATGGGTTGTCACATACTGGGGTAAGCTTTCAGTGCTGCAGCCACCTTAGTTGTCCACAAACCTGCTACATAAACCCTCACCTATATGCCTATAAGTAATGCCAATAAACTCATTACTTAATTAAGCTGGGCTTTGGTGGAATCATCAGTTTGTTCTGTCACTAGTTTCCTGACAAGTGGGCATGTATTTATTCACATCTCAGTGTCACACATAAGCCTGAAACTGCCTCCCACATAAGGGTCCCTCTACAACACTGTCTATTAACCACTTATTTTCTTGTTATTGTGAGTTTCAATTGTTCATCATGATCCTTTATTTTCCAGGCTGGGAAGGCAGTGAATTTACAGTTTTTATTACATTAAAATAACATTTTAATGAGATTTCTGAATCTTGGACATCCTAAAAAAACATATGGTACTTTCCCATCTCTCCTACCCTATTCATTTGTATGGGACACTGTGTCCTGGCACCTGCTGTCTAAGGGGTGTTAACTCTGCTATGGTGTCTGCTCCAGCAGAGGAACCTGCCTGGGACAGTGTGGTCCCATTTTAATCGCCCTCTGTCATTCCTCCTGGAATTTAATTGGATTTTTCTCTTCCTTTTGTTAGTTGAAATCACATCATAAAAGTATCTCCAAGAGGAATCACTTTTCGTTGACATTGTGCCAATGGACGTTATAAAGAGGCTTATAGAAAAGGGGCTCTCTACTACCCTATGTATGCCATAAATATTTGACTTGCAACTGAGAATTTTTTTCTTCTGAAATGGATTGCTCTACTGTATTCTCTGGAGGGGCGGTGGAGGAGAGGTCCCCAGCTTCCTATTTCTGGAGGAGATCAGTTCATCAGTCCTTTTCACACAGGAATTCCAGACATGAAATTGTTTGGAGATTCCAGCAAGGCAGAGTTTCATAAGATGTGGCCCATATACCACTTAAATCAGAACCTCCAGGCAAGCCTGATAAAAATTCAGATTCCAGCACTGAACCTCAGGCCAATCGAGCTCAGATCTCCAGTGGGTCAGCCTGAGAGTCTATCATTTTAACAGTTATGCAATGGATCTCAAGTTTAGTGCAATCAGTTAAGACGAAGAGAGGAGAGAGAGGGTTCAAAGTAGATACTTACTGGGTAAGGGGAAAGTAAATACTTGCTATCTCATCAGACTCTTGAATTACAACTTTCCAGCAAAGGGAACATCTCTATATTCTCACAGGAATGGGCTCTTCTTTTAATTTACCCTTTCTTTTTTCCGTGTGTCCAACACCCCAAATCCTATTATTACCTGTGTGGATGTTTGGCCTCTCCAAAAGACACCAGAGCTAAGGAAAAATATTTAATGGTTTGAATTTTTGTTTAAAGTGTGTGTGTGTGTGTGTGTGTGTGTGTGTGTGTGTGTGTGTGCACGCGCACACACTTTGAGACCTTTCATATCTATACAAATGAATATAACCAACTATATATAGAATGTATTTGAGAGGCTGGAGAGATGTCGCAGGTCAGAGCACCCATGTCAAATGGCTCACAACCCCAGATAACTCCATTTCCAGGAGCTCTGATGCCCTTTTCTGGCTTCCACAGGCACCTGCATACATGTCACACACAACACACACACACACACAACACAGTCACACTGGGCAGGGGGAATACAAACACATATGCATATACATATAGATAAAAAACATTCGTTCTGAAATACTTAAGCAAATACTGTGATAAATGGATATGAGCATACAAAGCGATTAATTGTACATCATTTTAATCATTATTCATATTGCTCTAAGACCAAAAGATACTGTGTATTTGAAAATATAAGAACATATTTCAGGAACAGTCAGCCATAGTTGAAGGAACCCACAAGATACAAAGGTGATTAAACACCTCAGAATGTATATGTGAGAAAGTATGTACAAAAAGAGGAAATGTCGGAATGAGCCAGAGGGTCCTGGAGTCTTAAAGGAGAAAAGACTACTTTGTCCCACTGGTTTGATACTTCCTAGGGCCTCCTTTAGACTCATGTAGGAATATTACAGATTTTGTTCAAAGAACCCTGAAAACATTCCCAATCTCAACCATCTCACACATTTCAACTTGCCACTTCAGAATGCTTTCTAACTCTGGCTTTCACTGTGAATTAAAATAGCACTGTAGCCTGCGTCAAGCCCGCCATTTCCTTCAGTGGTTTCCTGGTGATACAACCTAGAACTGGCTCCTACTTGGCCATTCACTGGAAGAATGAAGAATTAGAAGCACGTCTGTAACTTCAACACAGATCATTTTCCCAAAAAAAGGTCACACCTCATAGTGGAATTTTCACTGCTGTGGAAGAAACCCGGGGAAACTGTTTAAAAGGGGATAATTATGGCTCTGCCCCAAAGGTTTCAACCCCAAATTGGCTGGATCCATTGCTTTGTGTCTGGGGTGGAGCAGACTATCATGACTGCGGCAGCATACAATGAAAGAGGCTAGTCCCTTCCTGGCAGCCATGAAGGGGAGAGCAAGAGAGAGTGAGAAAGCAAATGTGTTTGTGTGTGTACATGTGTGTGTAAGAAAGAGGCTCAGGGGGAGAAGACAACATGAAAGAGAGACGAGAGAATACAGGGAAGGAGTCAAAGATGAAGTGAGTTTCTCTAGGGAAGGTCTCCAATGACCCACTTCTCCCTGGGCTAAAGTCAAGTTAGTAGCAGGTCACAGAGTCCCAACCGAAGAGTCCATTCTTTGCTTATCTCAACTGCTGAAGGCCACTCACATCCTGTCTACTGAGTTCTATTCAGAGCCTCCAGCTTCTCTCTTACCCTAATTCAGCCATCGCTTCTCTCTCTCGGACCCCTCTGACTACACTGAGTTCATCCAAATAACTGAAGATTATCTATTTTAAGTCCAGCTGGGTGTCAGTGTTAATCTCATCTCCCACTTTAATCCCCCATTTGCAACAGTAATTCATTCACAGCTTCCAGTGTCTTGGGTATAGCTATCTTTAATGGACTATTATTCCGCCCACCACAACATTTCTCTGTAAACATCTATGTGAGAACTATTCAAACAAAGCCAAAAACATGTGCAGCCACTTGTTAGATAATTTAGAAATCACGTCCCAAATATCACTTTGTCCCAGGTAGTAGAGTCTGAGCTAGAGGTCAGATGGCAGGACACTCAATTGATTGATGCTATAGGGATTGACACTTAATGAAAGGTGAATAAAGAGGGAATTGGAAGAAATGGAGCCTGGTGCTATAATGTAAACTGAATGAAAGACTTGGAGGATCCCACCCTGCAGATGAGATGTCTGTCCACAGTGTTCCCAGCTTGTCTGGTGAGACACTAGAGGATATCACTCTGGGCAAGGCAGCTTCTCTCATCCAAGACCATCCTCTAAGAGGACTGGCAGCTGAAGGCTGCCTTGGGAAACGTTTTTCGGCATCAAGGAAGCAAATTCACTGGTTCTGTCATCAGAGAATCTGGGGTTCTCTCTTAAGAGTTCTTAGGCAATTAGTAACACAGTTAAAAACTAACTCAAAGAGGAGTCTAGCATAATCCTCATCAGAAAGACTTCATCTAGCAAGCGATGAGAACAGATGCAGAGACCGACAACCAAATATCAAGTGGAGTTCAGGGAATCCTGTAGAAAGGTGGGGAAGGGAGGGTACTGTGGGAGCCGAAGAAGTCAAGGACACAGGAGAACACAGCCCACAGAATCAACTAAGCAGAGCTCATAGGGGCTCACAGAGCCTGCATTGGTCTGTGCTAGTTCTTCTACATATGTTATGGTTATATAGCTGGAGGTTGTTGTTGGACTCCTAACAGTGGGAGCAGGGGCTATCTCTGACTTTTTTGCCTGCTTTGGGGACCCATTTTCTCCTACTGGGTTGCCTTGTCCAGCCTTCATATGAGGAGACATGCCTAGTCTTATTGTAACTTGATAGGCTCTGTTTGATTGACATCCCTGAGAGGCCTGCTCTTTTATGAAAGGAGATGGAGGAGGAGAAGATCTGGGGAAAAGGAGAGATGAAGGGGAGGGACTGGGAGGAGAGGAGGGAGGGGAAACTATGATCAGGATGTAATATATTAAAGAAGAATAAATAAATAAAAACTCAGACAAAAGGCCGAGTTATAAAAACAATTTTATAAAAATTTTAGAGAAAAGCAACAGGGCAGGCGAGCTGAAAATCCTGCAGTTGTCAGGAGGGGATGAGAAAAAGAGCATAGCTTTAAAGTAGTTAGACAGGTCAGAACAATCGTGATAAAGCCCAGAGTGCAGAGAAAGCATGCTTAGGGGGCTGATCACAGAGCTAAATTCAGAGGGCACCTGACTCCACACTCTTGTGTCCCAAGGCAAGAACTGCATCTGGAATATGTGTTTAAAAATAGAAATAGAGACCCAGGCATGGCTGTGCATGTCTTTTATCCTAGCCAGCAGGTCTCTGTGAATTTGAGGCCAGTCTACAGAATGAATCCCAAGGTAGTCAGAGCTGCATGGTGAGACCCGTGTCCCCTCAAAAATTTAAAGAGAGCTTATTAAAAATAGAAAATCAGGGGCTAGAGAGATGGCAAAAAAGCATGGCTGTACTTTCAGAGGACCTGGCTTTAATTCCTAGCACCTGCATAGTGGCTCATAACCATCTTCAAATCCAATTCTATGGATCTAGTTTTCTCTTCTGGCCTCTGATGGCACTAGGCATGTGTGTGGTACAGATACATACTAAGATAAGACAGTCATACACATAAAATAATAATAAAATACGTTTTTTTAAGATTATGTCTCTTTTTAAAAGAAAGACTGGAAAAGCAATCATACTGTTGAGCTTTCATGGGTGCAGATCCCGTCGTGTCCAAAAGACACTAATGACAGACAATACCAGATCACACTTGAGGGTAGATGGAGAAATTTCACAAGGTCCCACATTGAAATGAAGTACAGTCAGTCAACAGCTACAGAGAGGAGAATCTATTATATATGGATTAGAACGACACTGAGCAGACTCAGGTGCGTGAATGCATGAGTCTGTGCATCCGTGCGTGCATGCGTGGGTCTGTGTGTGCATCCGTGCATGCGTGCATGGGTCTGTGCGTACGTCCGTGCATGTGTGCATGCATGAGAAGAGAGAGGCATGCCTAGAGTTACAGGTGGTTTTGAGCCACCTGAAGTGGGTACCAGAACCAAACCCCAGTCTTTGGAAGTTGAGTTTGCTGTTGGTCTGTCTGTCTGTTTTTTCAGCAAGGGTCTTGTGGCAGTTGAGTGGTAACTAAAAGGGACATATCAATAATAATCAAGAAGAGGATAACACTTTGAGAAGGAATGGAGGCTTCAGGAAGGGTTAGACACATGGGGTTGGAGGGAGAACAGGAAAGCAATGCTGTAATTATATTTGAATTAAGTTTTTTATTAAATTGCTACATTGCTACAAATGACCATACCCTGCTCAGCCAGATGCTTTCTGGAAACTTTCCTCAGCTCACCATCCCATAACAATTCCAGAACATGTTTTTTCCTTCCTAATAGCTTGGCTATTTCTGTTCCATGAATGACATAGAAGGTAAGGCTTTTTCTCCATCTCCTGGCAGCTGCCAGGATTGTCACCTCACCTACACTGTGACTTCTCTTATACTCTAATAAAATTGTCCTTGAACTTCCTTTGAGCCCATTTCTGAATGTCTTTTAATTAATGAGACTAAGGACCCTGAAATAGAACACCAATCTCTCCAGTAACCGTCTTACTCCATAGCCCAAACTACCAAGCTCAAGTGCATGGCTCCCCTGCCTCAGTCTCCCCAGTGCTGGAATTGTAGCTATCACCATCATGTCAGAAGAGTTTTCTTTACCACATCAGCTTCCTCTCCCTGTTCAAAACTTCATCTACATCCCAGGCTTTCTTCCTTTTTTCCTGGATATTTCTCTTTTCACCGTCTGTTTCTCGTCTGCCTTATAAATGGACTCCATTATACCACACGGTTTCTTTCCTTACTTATCCATTTATTTTCAGGCTGACAGTGAAAACACAGCCTGACTTTCCCAGAGCAAAGCGGACAGTTTTGAACCACAGCCGACATAGGTTAAGCTCTGCTAAACTCTCTGACATGAGGATTATAAATTAAAGGTCAATCCATTCTTTCACATGGCTGCTATTGAAGAAAAGAAAAAAAAAAGAATAACTTGCAATGTACTAGATTCAGATGAATTGCAGTCTTATGTCAAGGCTACAAAAGAAATGCCAGTGTTAAAATAAAGATCTGTTTCCAACAGCGTCCTTGGACAGGGCCTGACCCTGGCGGTTCATCCGCAGTCCCCTTAATCAGACATTTGTTCTTTCTCTTACCCTAGCTCAGCTGGTCACTAGAGAGCCCCATACTCACTCACTCCCAAGTACATACCACTCCTGCCCCAGTTCACACCCACTATCCTGCCAGCTCTCTGTTCAGCCCATGGCAGGCAAGATCTATGTGACCCCAGGGGAGATTCTGCAAAGCTTCTCCAAAAAAGAGATTTCTAACTCCCCAGTGCAACAGTAGTAAGAATAACACAGAAGTGACCCCCCAACCCCACCCCAAGTCAGCAGCCAAGAGTGAGTACTGGCCCTTTTAGCACCAGCAAAGACTAATAAGGGACCTAGCTCTGCCAAACCCAGAGACATGCTGCCACCCTGGATTAAGCTACTTGACTTAAATACAACACAGACCCAGCCAGGAATTCGTGGCTGATGGTTAACTTCCATCTGTGTCATACAAATCACCGGCATGTGCATTGTCTCATTTTGGCTCATCAGCAAGCCTGCCAGGTAAGAGGACCACAGTGGTTATGTGTATAACAATTTCATTTGTGTTCCTTTAGGGAGACTACATGCATACAATGCCTCCACACTGAACATAACATGTGGAAGATAGTGTGGACCAAACAGACCAGAGAACCAGGTCTGACCTCAAGGCCATCCCGAATGTACCCAGAACCCAGAAACAGTGAAAGGCATCCTTGCCCTTCTCTTTGCAGGACACTTTTCAGGCTTAGCAAGCTGCCTCCAATGGAGCTAAAGCCACTTGTCCCCATTTTCACACCTACCTTCTATTCAGTGCCATTTCTCCCTCTGAGTACTCATCACCTACCTACCCCATGGCTCAGGTCACCACCTACCTATGCCATGGCTCAGGAATTTGTTTCATTATTGGCAGCCAAAGCAAGCAGAATTTGCATTTCCTAGATCTTTCAAAGCCTAACCTCTATTCTGGCCCTTTACGATGATTTAAGTATAAAACGTTCCCCCAGACACACAGGCTCACAAGTTTGAAGATTTGGTTCCCAGATAATGGTTCTGTTTGGGGAAGCTATGGTTCCTTAAGGAGGTGTGGCCGAGCTGGCGGATATCAACTACAGAGCTGGACCTTTTAGAGTTATATCACACACCCATTAGTGTCCAGCTTACTGCTTTCTGAGTCTTCAACATGTGGACAAGCCATTCCACATGATCCTGCTGCCATCGGGACCAGGCTCTATTCAGCAGCCATGCCTTTCCCACCACAATAGACTTAAACTGTGAGTCCCATCTCCCATAAGTTGGATATGTTTTTCCCAGCATGAAAAGGGTAACTAATATATTCTTTATCCTGGGAGATATATTTATCTGTCTGCAGCCAACTAATCTCATATGTCCAACTGCTACAGTATAGAAAATACAATTAAATCCTTCTTTAGAGGTGCGGCCACTGCTTAGTTTCCCATGTTTAACTGGGTGGCCCCACAATCATGCTCATGCAAAAGAGTAACAGTTGAACTCAGTAAGTGTGGTGGATTGAATAGCTTGACCCTCACAGACTCATGTGTTTGAATGCTTGGCCCATGAGGAGTGGCACTATTAAGAGGTGTGGCCTTGTTGAAGGAAGTGTCACTGTGGGTTGGGCTCCTCCTATGCTCATAGGTTTCCTCCTATGTTCAAGATCCACCCAGTGTGGAAGAGAGCCTCCTCCTAGCTTCCTTTAGAAGATAATCTCTTGCTGCTTGCTTTCTTTGGATCAAGATGCAGAACTCTCAGCTCCTCCTGCCCCATGTCTGCCGGCACACTGCCATGATGATAATGGCCTAAACACCTGAAACTGTTGTCTTTTATAAGACTTATCTTGGTCATGTTGTCTCTTCACAGCAATAAACCGTAAGACAGTAGGTTACTAAAAATATGTTAAAATTAATTTAGTTCACCCCACATAATGATCATAGAAAAAGACAGAGGACTCTTCCCTTCCCACAGATTTTGATCATTTACAGTTAAGAATATGAAAGAGGCAAAAAAAAGGGGGGGAGGAAAAAATGTAAATAAACTCTACAATCAGCAGATCATATGATAATGCGACAAGTTTCCCTCTTGTTTTAAATATTTTTAAACCAAAGAAGAAACACATCACACATAAATTTTTACCCTGCTTTAATTTTTTCACTTAATTCTTATGGTAGCATCCCTGCCCCACCCTGGTGTCATTAAATGTCACTTGACAGGTTGGTTAATGTTGACTATCAACTTGAAAGATACTAAAACCATCTATGAAACAATCCCTCCAGTGTGTTTCTGAGGAAGCTTCCAGATTAGGTTAACAGAAGTAGGAGAACCCACCCTAAACACAGGTCACACCATTCCACAGCCTGAAGTCCTAACTGAATGAAAAGGAGAAAGTGAACTGGGTACCAACTTTCTTCTTTCTGCTTTTCAACTACAGACCAATGTGTGTGGTTGTCTCATACTCCTGCTGCCTCACTTTCCCCATCATGACAGACTATGCTCCCAAACTATGAACCAAAATAAGCTGTTCCTTCCTTACATGGCTTTGTCTGGTAGCTGCAGCCAGCTACTGCACACAAAATGTACCTATTGTCCCCTTTATGTTTGCCATACTGTTACCAAACTTGGGACTGTGGACACTGAATAACAGTGCAGAGAGCCAGATTAATAGGAAAAAAAAAAAAAAAAAAACAGGAAAGAAAAATGTTTTCAATGTGGGGAAGAGACCATGAAGTACAAAGACTCTCCCAAGTATGTCTTCCGGAGTCCTGACATGAGGGTATGTTTTAAATAGAAAGCAATAGATATTCATAACTAAGCTTCCCAGCAACATGTGGTCCCTGCCCATGGCAGCATCTCTTCTGCAAGGACAGCGGACTAGCTGCAAATCTTTCTCCAAGAGATAAGTTTCTCCTCTGGAAAGTATCAGGGCTTCAAACATTTCTTCTCAAAGCAAGAGATTCCTAGGGGGGAAAAAAAAAAAACTCTGGAAGTCAATTCTTTCAAGAGTCAGATGGCCAAAGAGGAGAGCATACATGTTTCTTTAAATATATATTTGTTCCCGCTATACAGGTCAGTTACTTACATATGTACCCACACATATGCATACAGGCATACATAGACACATGCACGCCACTCAAATACAGACACACACACAAATCTTTAGTTTTTCCACTATTTTCTTTCACCAAGTACAACAGGAAAAAGGAGTGAAAAGATGATAGAAGAGTGAAAGAAAGGAAGAGAGGGAAGAAGGGAACCCAAGAGCTCTCCCTGAAATATCTCATAGAATCCTCAGTCAAATATGAAGGGTGTGAGTTGTCTCTTATTATACTGCTGAGTAATGTATGGTTCAGAAAGGCTAAAATAGATCCTAGGGCTATTCAAAGAGCAAGAGGCAAGACGATGACAATTAGCATTTATTAAATGATCTCCTAAGAGCTGAACCCATGAATCCCGTGTGGCAAGCAAAATATTAGACTCATCAAGAAGTAATTTGGGGAATGGAGCTGGGCTCTGAGCATGCAATGCTTTCTCTCAAGGCCACCTCTCTTAACTCTGTGGGTAGAATCAGATGACAAGCAGCAAAAACACAGGCCTGAGATCTGCTTTCCAGCCCTTGCAGGTACTTGAACAAGGTCAGCTGTGGACACATAGCCAAGGTTGAGACTTTATGAGGAACAAAAGATTTGTCTGGGTTGAGGTTAGTTTTATTTCTCTCATCCTGTTCCCGCATCTTTTCTTCATAACCTCTCTCATTTCTGCAGGGAAGGTGCAGAGGCTGAGAAATCCTCTCCTCCATGCATGTAGGAGACATCCTTGTTCATTTACCAGTAACTTCAGGTTGACTGGGGTCCTCGCTGCTCACAGTCCCCAAAACTAACAGCCAAGAAATACTGTCTCAAACAGATTTTTTTCAACAATAATAATAATTAGATTATCTTATTTCAAATACAATCCAGTATGACTGGTAAGATGGCTCAGTGGGTCTGAGAGTAATTGATGAACTAAAGTGAGAATCTATATTGGAATCCCCAGAACTCAAGTAAAAAGTGGGAGATGTGGGTTGGGGGGAGGGGTCTTATAACTCCAACTTTGAGCAGGGAGCAAAAATAGAGGACCCACAGGGTTGTTTGACCACCAGCCTAGCTCAAGAGACCCTGCTTTAACACAACACAGAAAGAAAGAGAGCCCACACCCAGCCTCCTCCTCTGGCCTCCATGTAAGGTGAACAAGCATGAGAGCCTGCAACACACATAACACAGACACACCAAAAACACATATACATACCACAGGGCAGTGTCCCCACATGGTTCCAGTGGGTAAACACATTTTCAGACACTTTGGTGTAGAAATATTTGTGGGGGAGGGGGAAAGCAAAGGTGTCACTTCATCCTCATGAGATTAGGACAATCTGAAAACCATATGGTCATAGTATCATAATAATAATGTCTGCATCCCTATGAGGATACTATGGTTGTCTCTCTTCTCTGTCTAGGTTAGCAGATAGATTTGATATGCAAATATGAAGATGCAGGCAGCCAAGATCGACAGAAAATGATCCAGAGCTTTCTGATTTTATTAATGTGTTTAATGCATTTAGAATGAGCTAAAGGGTATACTAAAAAAAAGACGTAAAGTCACGGCTTCTTTCCCAATAAACAACCACTTTTTCTGGATTAACATGTTAAGTCAATGCCTCCCCTTGTTTGGTTGTGTTTTTTTTTTCTTTTGGGGTAGTGGAGATTAAACTTGGGGCACTGTGCATGCTCAGAAAGCACTCTACTACTGAGCTTGTTTTTTGAGACAGGGTCTCATTATGTAGTCCAGGCTGGCCTTGAACTCATGATCTTCTTGGCTCAGCCTCCAAGGTGCTAGGTTACAGGTCTGTGGTGCCTTCTTCATAATAGTCTTTTATGGTAAATGTGAAAGTTTGGCACATTAGTATAGATTGTTCCTTGTACTGATATAACAGGACTGGCTCTCCAGAACACATTTTATCAGGTTTAGAAAAATGTGTGCCTTCCAGATGTCCATGGGTCCCCTTCTTCCTGTCAAAATCTCCATCTAATCTTACTTGTTCATTCTTTTGAATGATGGCAACAGGATTTTTTTTCCCAGGATATTGGGAAGTCTTGCCAAGATTTTGGTTGGGGTAGTGTAAGTTTGTGTATAAATTCCAAGTCACTGGCACCTGAACATCCTTCTCATTCAAAACGGAATTATACTTTCAAATACATTCCACCCTCAAACACATACAACTTGCATATATTTGTTTATACAAACAATACACAATTAGTGCTGCCTTCTCTGTCTTGCAGCTGAGGATAAATCTTTTTTTGCTTATTAATTATTAATGATAGTTTAAAGGCTTTGCTGTGGATTTTTGTCTATCAGCTTTTTAAACGCATCACTAAGCTGAGTGTCCTTAGGATCCTGGTGTCAGCTAGGAGTTCACTTTCTAGTACAAGCCCCTGATACTGGTGTTTCATGTTTCAGTGTGTTGTCTCAAAGCACTCCAGACTATCTCAAATGAAGAAAGGTCTTAAGGAGTTTATAATTGTAATGGGATGGGGCTGTGCATTTCTCTATTATCAAAGTTGTTGACTGCTTATTTTAAATTAATACTTTATCTTGTTGGGGGACATATCCATTATTGATATTGTGGCTGACATCTGTCATCCCAAAAGGTTTGAGGCTAAAGCAGGAAGATTAAGAGTTGGAGGGCAGCCTGGGCTACATGATGAGACCCTGTCAGAGAAAGAGATGTTTCAAATACTCTTTCATTTCAGCTGGTATTAGGTTTTTATCTACTGGGTTGCTTTCTTTATACTTAATCTCCTCTAATATTTCTTGTACTTAAAATGTTAACCATACCAATGCAATCAAACATAATTAGCCCAGTAGTTTTACACACACACACACACACACACACACACGGAGGAGAAACAGCTGAGGAAAGGGGGACATTCAGAAGAAGAGAAGTTAATGGATATGCATGCAATCAAATGCATTATGTACATGCATGAAATTGTCAGGGAATAGATTAAAATACAGCATCACACTGAAGTTAATCTTAGACATAGTTTTACATATATTTCTAGAATAAGACTTTTCTTTTGATATTTTGCATTGTGGGAGAACACATTAGACCTCACAACTGTTTCGTTTTTAAATTACTGCCATTACTCTTATTTATCAGAGATTAAAATTAAATAATACTTGGTGACATTTGAAGAAAAAGAAGCTAATGTGATTCATTTTGTTTTCCACAATACAAAGGGCTCTGGAGAGATGCTCAGCGGTTAAAACACTTGCCACACATGCACAAGGACTAGAGTTTGGATCCCAGAACCCATGTAAATGCTGGGTGAGCTCATTGGCTCACTTATAATTCCAGCCTCTCTCAGAGACAGTGGATCCCCAGAAGAAACCAGATCGGTGAGCTCTGGGTTTGATTGAGAAACCCTGCCTCAGTGAGTGTAGTAGAAGCAAGATGGAGGGTGA
The DNA here is from genome assembly GCF_011762505.2 of Arvicanthis niloticus. Lineage (NCBI taxonomy): Eukaryota > Metazoa > Chordata > Mammalia > Rodentia > Muridae > Arvicanthis > Arvicanthis niloticus. Next base: position 97,761,628 of record NC_047663.1, read on the forward strand.
TTTCTCACATCAAGCTTAGGCTTCTACATTTATGTGCACACTCATGCCTAAACACCCACACACAAGAGCACTCATACACATGTAAAACGTGCAAACACATGAAATGCACACACACAAAATGAACAAACAAAAAAATGTGTACCCACATTCACAATGAACTTTATTACAAGTCTTTCAATGCTCAAATATCCTTATCCTTGAGTTGCCTGTTTCTTAGGCAGCCACCTGAATGACTACAATGCATCACAAGGTGCTGGCTTAAAGAAATGGCCTGGAGCTCACCAGCCACAGTGCAAAGGCAGGAGGGTGGGGAAGAACTGCAATGATGAGCAAGTATGTGTAAAAGGGATGGAAGAAAAAGAGAATTGAAATGGTTTGTACACTACGAAGAGAAGAGAAACTGGCAACACAAGTGTGGTCATGAGCCTGAACTGCCACCGAAGGTCATGTCTGGGTCTGTGACCCTGAAGGAACAGGGATCTGTGTTGATGTCTGTGAGCCATGTTACCACCAAAGGCCCTGTGGATGTCCCTGGTTTGGGCTGCCACCTGGGGCCATGTTGATGTCTGAGGGCTGGCCCCATCCCTCACTGGCTGCAACACATGAGAGAGAAAACCCATGCACTTTGACTGGGCTGTGCTGGAGAGCTGACCCTGGTGACAAGTGTGCAGAGACTATGAGAATGGAAGAGCAGGCCCCGCCCCTCACCTGGGCAAAGTAGGAGAGCTGGCCTTGGTGGTGCTGGTGCTGGTGCTGGTGCTGGTGCTGGTGCTGGTGCTGGTGCTGGTGCTGGTGCTGGTGCTGGTGCTGGTGCTGGTGCTGGTGGACTGACCAACTCAGCTACCACCCAGGCCCAGATCCAGAGTTTTTAAGTTGGCTCATCCAACATCCACCTTGTCTATGAGCTGCTGGAGTTTGTGGAGGGGCTGGTCCTGCAGATCCAAAACTGCAGGATCTCCATGACATAGGATATCTGAGAGGTGTCCTGGTAAGGATCCAATATTGATGACATAGCAGAAGCCAGGAGCCTTGAACCAGACCAATGAATCACTGCAATGAACATTTGCAAGTAAAGCTGTTTGGGCAAAGGGTATAGTGTGTGGGACACTGTGACATGCTGCACCTTTAGTAAGATGTTCTTGGTTTTTTGTTTGATTGATTATTATTATTATTATTATTATTATTATTATTATTATTATTACTATTACTATTATATTTGTTTTCTTTCCTTTTGGGGGGTGGTTCCAAGGGTGGAAGGCAGATATGGAGGGACAGGGAAATGAGTGGAATTGGGGTGCGTGGTGTGAAATCACAAAGAACCAATAAAACGATTTTTTAAAAAAATAAAGAAAAGGAAATATATTACTTTTTCCCCTTGCATCACTGTATATCCTACAGTAAACTATTGCCTAAGTATAAAAATACAAAAAGATTCCTTAAAACATTTTTCAGCAGTAATCTATCACTGAAAACACCAACATTCACAAAGGATGGGTCACTCTGTGCCATGTGGTGACTGACTGTGGAGGTAAGTGGGGAGAAAATGGATTCTAAGAGCTTACAGCACCGGGCTCGCCTGTTCTAGACATCAGAGAATTTCACAGTTCCCAGTTCCACTCCGCCAGTCTTGTGCCTCATAGAATTCCCTTGCAGGTGTTGACAGTAGTCCTGGGAGCAGGTTCCAGACCTGGACAACCTTGTTTCTCTCTCTTCTTGGGGTCCTGCAATACAGAGTTGCAAACCATTGAGTCTAGCACTACTCCCAGGTCAGATTTCAGTGGAATGAAGCATTTTGAGAGTTATTGACTATTTAGAAGCCTGAGCCTTAGATCCAGACAGACCTTGGTCTGTGTAACACCTGAGGGACATTTTGTTTCAGCAAACTGAAAACTCAAACTAAAGCAGCTTAAGGACCAATACCATTCACACTTCCACACTGTTAAAATACTCAGACTCAGAAAGACAAATCCCATGTGTTGCTGCTCATATGTGGATTCAAGCTTTTAATGTTTACATATATGGGAGGTTTGAATCATGAAACTAGAAACAGGTCATGAAAGAGTAAAGGGGGAGATTAGGAAAGCAGGGGGAGCCACAAAACACATGCGCACAAAAGCAGAAAGGGGGTTACTCTGGGTAGAAGGGTAGAAAGAGGGAGACAAGTAGGGGAGATGAAGGAAAAGATCAACAACAACAAAATGTGCTCTAAAAATGGCCATAATAAAATATTATATTTTATCCAAAATTAAAAATAAATATTAAAACCCACAAGAGGTCTTTAGGTAAGGCTCACGCTAGCTTCAACCAAAGCCTTGACATATGCTGCCTGTCATTTCTTTGCTCTCCCAAACTACTTCAGAGCATCCAACAGGAGACACTGGCCTGTGGCAGCAAAATGGCTTCTTTTTTTTTTGTTTGTTTTTTTGTTTTTTTGTTTTTTTGTTTTTCGAGACAGGGTTTCTCTGTGTAGCCCTGGCTGTCCTGGAACTCACTCTGTAGACCAGGCTGGCCTCGAACTCAGAAATCCGCCTGCCTCTGCCTCCCAAGTGCTGGGATTAAAGGCGTGCGCCACCACCTCCCGGCTGCAAAATGGCTTCCAGATACCCATACTCGTGTCTTCAGACCACAGACAGCTTCCAAGGAGAGAAGGGAAAATTTTCTGAGAACTTCTGCAGGAAAGAGGAAATTTTTCTATATATTCTAAGAATCTCAACCTCCTAAGAAGATTGCAATTCAGGAAGCTAAGTCAGAATTCACCCAAAGTCAATCATAGATATTCAGAAGGTGAGGCCTGTGGCACATCTGGTTTGCATCACATGCATGCATAATCCTTTGTCAGAAGGCTAAGGTCATTTCCAAAATAAGAGGAGATGGGAAGGAAAAACTAGCCGGGCCCACTGCAACCAATTCCTGCCCCATGCCTTGAGTAGCTATTTGGACTCCATTACTAGGCTTCCTTGCATTCAAACTGTGAATATTAAGGTTGCGGAGGTGGCTTGGTCAGTACAGTGCTTGTTTCACAAGCATACCCATGTACAAAGGACCCATGTACAAAGCTGGACATGTCAGAGAACACCTGTGATCTCAGCACTAGGGAAGTCAAAATGGCGAATCCTTGGGGCTCACCAGCCAGTCAGTCAAGACAAATTGGCAACCTACTGGTTTGGTGACACAGCCTATCTTTAAAAATATGGTAGCAGGTGATTAAGGAAGGCATCTGACATCAAGCTGTGCGTATGCATGTATATACACACGTGCAAACACACACATGCACAAATAATGTACACACCAAAGAAAGAAAACTCTGTGGCTACTGTCTCTCCATAGGATTCATTTAGTACCAATTGGAGTGTCATGTGTGAAGTATCACCCACAGAGCCAGTCACTCACCCACCATCATTTCTTGATCTCTGTGCCTCTTGGGAAAGCCTACTTCTTGAAATGAGAGACCACCTTTCTGCACAATTCCAGCCTGTGTGGTTTGGCCAGAGTGGAAGAAGAAAATGTACCCTCTGAAGTTTACTGTGGCGTTAACATGGCTCCATAGGAAAGTCAGCAGGCCAAGCAGAAATCTCTGTACACCTTGGAGGCCGGCAGAAATCCATAGGCATGCACTCCATAATATATTCTACCAGTGCTGTGAGTGATAAAGGAGCAGATGTTGAAGAAGGAGCCTGCCCCTGGCGATATCTCTTAATTGATGTGGTGTGTGCTTTATGGAAACTTGATTACGGTGTTTTATTTCTGGCTATCAGAGAAACCTTAGAATGCACAGGTTCGGTACATCCTTCTAAAAGAACTTTAGGGAAATTACTGGAGTCATTATCAAAATGTCTGTGCCAGCAAAGTAGTAACTGTTCTATTTAGTCTTTCAAAAGGGTCAGAGCTCAACACAAATGGTCCATTTAAAAGAGGATTCAAGCCTGTAATCCCAGCACTCTGGAGGCTGAAGCAGGAGGATCATGAGTTTGAGGCCAGCCTGAGCTATGGATCTCTGTCTCAAAGGGGGAGAAAAAAGCAGAGCAAAGAAAGGATCACTTTTTATAAGATTTTTTCTTCGTTACAGCCCAGAAAGATGACTCAGCAAATAAAGGCATTTATCGCCAAACCTGACAACCTGAGTTCAATCCCCAGAGCACAAGAAAAGAAATAACAGACTTCTGTAACCTATCCTCTGACTTACACACACATATTACACACACACACACACACACACACACACACACACACAGAGAGAGAGAGAGAGAGAGAGAGAGAGAGAGAGAGACTTCTGAAATCCATTCTCTAATTTACATACACACATTAAATAGAGAGAGACAGACAGAGACAGACAGAGAGACAGACAGAGACAGAGAAGGGGGGAGGATGGATGGATGGATAGATGTCTTAAAATTCTACATTAGACTTTTGTGACTGTGGCCAAAACATCTACAAGAATAATTTGAAGGATGGAATGGTTTGTTGTTCATGGTCTCAGAGGTTCAACCCATTGTGGTGAAGAAGAAATGGCAGGGCAGAGCAATGCCTCATATCCCAGTAGCCAGGAAACAGGGATGCTTGCCCTGGTAGCTTCCTCCTTTCTCCCATTTCATTCTACCTGAGCCCCCAGCTATAAGATTGTGATACTCACTCTCAAAGCAGGCCTTGGCACCTTAGTTAATCCTCTCTGGAAATACTGTCAAAGATACATTCCTAGGTCTGTTTTACTAATCTAGATGTTAAGAGAGGAGGTAATTGAAACTGGCCACGATAGGCTTAATCTTGCAAATTTGATGTGAGCCTTGTAGATACACAAAAGGTCATAGAGTTGGGTAAGCACAGATACACCCAAATAATATTCATTTCTACCTGGTATAAATGTTTAGCAATAATAAAAAAGGAAATAATGTGTATGTTTAAGAGAGAGAAATGATAGATAGATAGATAGATAGATAGATAGATAGATAGATAGATAGATAGTGATAAATGGGAGATACAGATACAGAGACACAAGCACATTTTCCTCACATACCTATCAACCTGGCCAGCCTGCACGTCCCAAGTAATAGCTGATTCAGCAAAATAAAGTCAGCTGTACAATTGCCCTTGAATGATTCCTGGGCCAGAGGCTTAAATACATAAGCAGTACCCAAGGCACAGAGTTATAATGCCTCTTGTCAGCTTCCAACTTGTGGATTCAGTTAATCCTCACTTTGGAAAGAAACAGAGAAAATCTATCAAACCGACAACATCCATCAGTCTTCTGTGCTTCATCCTGTCTTCAGGAGTCAGGAAGAATGGTCCACGTGTGATAGGACGGGTGATCCATGAGGATAACTAAGGAAAGCTTTCTTCCTAATGACCATTAAGACAATGAAAATAACAGCCTTTAGGGTTTTTTCTTCTTTATGAATGAATAAATTTTTCTTTGTGAATGTATCTCACATTACTTTCCTTATCCATCTGTAGGTGGAAGAGGGCAGCCAGGCTGACTCCCTGACTTGGCTCTGTGGAATAGTGCCATAGTAAAACAAGTATCCCTGTTGAAGGCTTACATAGATGAGAGAAGAAAGCATCATAAGTGGGATGGATAAGTCACATAGTTGTCTTATCTTTGGGTTTTTATGAAACTGCCATACTGCTTTCCATGGTGGCTGCACTAATGTACATTCTGGAGGTGACAGTGTTAAGTGAAATAAAACAGACTGGGAGACACAGGTGGCAAATGCTTTCTCTCATAGGTGGAAGCTAAAAGGAAAAATGGACATGAAGTAAGACGGGGAAACTATAAGAACTATGAGAGAAGACTCTAATCCAAGTGTGCTGTGTGAATGCATGTGGTGAAGCCCTAAGTGCAATTAATTTGTGCCAGCAACAAGGTACATGGACATGAAGTAGAAAAAGGAGTATTGGGGAAGGGGAGGGGAACCAGGTCTGGGAGGGATGCTGGAACAAATGTGATCAAAACCCATGACATACACTTATTATGAAAATGTCACAGTGAAACACAGTATTTCGTGAAATGACTACACATTATATAAGAAATTATTAATTTCCTTAGAGTCAGCTGGCACCGTGTTAAGTTCTGTCTATATGTCATGGCACCCACGTGTTCAAGAAGAGAAAACAGGATCATAGGGGGCTGGGAAGATGGCTCCAGAGGTAAAACGCTTGCTGTAGGAGCAAGCCTGAGTCCAAATCTCCACATTCACACAAAGAGAAGGCGTGGTGGCACACATCCCTAATCCCAGTGCTAGAAGGGCAGAGGCAGGAAGATACCCAGTAGCTAGTCTTGCCCAATCAGTGAGGTCCAAATTCCTCTGAAAAAATAAGGTGGAGACACCCATCATAATTTTAGGTCTGCACATATCCATTCACTAGATATCCTCTCTCTCTCTCTCTCTCTCTCTCTCTCTCTCTCTCTCTCTCTCTCTGTCTCTCTCTCTGTCTCTCTCTGTCTCTCTCTCTCTCGCTCTCTGTGTGTGTGTGTGTGTGTGTGTGTGTGTGTGTGTGTGTGTGTGTGTGTGTACAATGTTCAGTTACATTCATTTGGAGCCTAATAACCAATCTGCCTGTAATTTTCATTCATCTGGCTCTGTCCTCTAGATAAGTTGAATTCTGCTTCAGCAAGTCACCTGTACAGGTCTACATGAGTTCTCCAAAGCTACTGTAACACAATGGCATACACTGGGTGGCTAGAATACTGGAATTGAACTTCCTTCCATTCTGAGGCCTACAAGTGTATGCATGTAGGAAGATAAGGAATTGACAGGACTAGATTTTCTACAGTTTCTCTCAGCTTGAAAATCATTCCCTCTTTGTGCACACTACCCTAAACCTTTCTTATAGGCACATCAGTTATACCAGGTTCAACACAGTAACCTTGTTCTGCTGTGGGCCATGAATGATGAGCTGATGTGTTGATGCCTTGGTTCCCCAACTAGTAGCAGGATTTGGAGGAGTCAGAACCTTTAGAGAATGAGGTCTAGCTGGAGGTAGTAGATTATCTGGGATATGCCCTTGAAGACTATTCAAGCCTAGTAACTTCTCTGCTCCTCTTTCCCTCTTCCCTATCCCTTCTCCCCCTCCTCTCATCTCTTCCTCCTCCTCTTTCTTGTCTCCTCTCTTATATCTTCCTCCCTCACCTCCATCTCCATTTCCCTCTTCTTCCTGGTTACCATGGAGAAGGAAAGATGGCTTCCACCATTTTCTTCTGACTTAACACTTTCCTAAAAGCAGCTAAGCTAAATGACTTATAAGCTGAATCCATTGACCCAACAAGTCAAAGTGGCCCTTTTTCTCCTTTAAAGTGATTTTTCTCAGGTATTTTGTCATAGTGACAGAGAGCTAACAAAGATGTTACATCCAAATAGAGAGTTTGGGTTTTTTAAAACTTGAGCGAGTGGCTTTTAAGAGGTTTAATTCAGCCCCTAATGAAGTCACTGAAGAGTTTCTTCCTATAAGTGTACAATCTCAACATTTCAAATTAGTCTTTTCAAGTATTTTTAATTTCTAGAATATTCTTTATCAAGGTGTAAAGGCATAAGATTTCCACAAGAGAAGGAGATATGACTTTGGAGAAAATCTCATACTATCTCAGATTTCAAAACAAACATGGGCCTGAGGAGATGCCTAGTGGCTAAAGCATTTGCTGTGCAAACATAAGGACCTAAGTTCAATTCCCAGAACCTATGTAAAAGATGGGCATGAATATGTGTCTATATTCCCAGCACTTCTATAGACAGATGATAGGTGGAGACAGGAGAATTCCCCCAGATGCTAGTGGGCCAACTAGCCTGGTATACTCAGTGGATAGCAATGAGATCCTATCTCAAACAAGGTGGAAGGTAGGAGCCAACACCTGACCTCCACCTAAGCACTGTGACACATATGCTCCCACACACATCATACATTTGCTGTACATACATCATACATACAAGAAAAAAAAAACAAAATGAATGGGAGGGAGGGAGGGAGGGAGGGAGGGAGGGAGGGAGGGAGGGAGGGAAGAAGGAAGGAAGGAAGGAAGGAAGGAAGGAAGGAAGGAAGGAAGGAAGGACATGATGCCTCTAGAGAGTATGATGCCTTGGTTGGAATCAAGAAAAATCTTTTTGTAAATGGAGTGGAAGACAGATATAGAATAGACAGTTTGGGGGTAAATCCCAAGCCTCCCAAAATTATATGGTTGTAAATTATCTTATGTGGCACAGCTCTGACTCCTCCTGCAACAGTTTTAATTTAATCAGTTTTAATCCTGCACAGTGGGGGCTTTGAGAGCTGGCAAGGTTCTTTCACCCCTAGACTTATGCCACCTCCAGGTTAGCATCACAGTGTATCCACCTTTCAGTGAAACCATCTTTCATCTGCGCATTGTCCCTTTCTACTGGAGATATACCCAAGTTACTTCTCTTTTGTCTCACCTCAAGAAGGTACCAGAAGCTTCATCTCACGTCCTTGGGATGCAAGAAGGTGGCCAGATTCCAAGCTTTAAGCCTCAGTGTCCACAAGCATCATTTCAACTCCTTAGTCCACAGAGAAAGGGGTGGTGCTTGCTGATGAACTAATTTACTATCCACTGCCAAGGTGTCCAGTGGTTAAACAGATTAAATTAATTCTCCTTAGAGCAGCAATTTTCAACGTTGGCTGCACATTGTGTTCACCTCGGGAGCTTTAAAAAAATAGTGATGACTGAGTCCCACCCCAAGATTCAGGTTTAATTGGTCTGGGGTGCAGCCCAGGTACCAGGATATTTTAGAGCTCTCCAGGTTGTGCAAATCGCAAGTGAGTGGAGAACAATTACCTTTGTGTGGTGATTCTCCAAATCCAGTCACTGGGGCAGCTGCATCAACAACACCTGGCCTTTATTTAAAATGGAGCTTCTTGGGTTCTATTCCAGATCTCTCCAATCAGAATCTCTGGAGGTGGAGCCCAGCAGTCTGTCTTGAAACACTCTCAGAGGGTGGGGGCAGTTGCTAAGGCATGAGGAAGGTTAAGGACCAGAGTCCTGATGGTCTTCGGATGTCGGGCTTCACTAAGCTCTTATGGAATCCACTCAAAGCTGAAGATCCGTAGTTTCACATCCAAGTTCATCCTCATCTTTACTCTGAGGCCTAACACTCACCTGACCTAGAAAGAATGTTATCAACTGTGTTAATTACTTCTCTCACTGCCGTGACAAAGGTCTCAGGTCCCAGACTGAAGCAACATAAGAGGGATTTGTTTGGGCCCAAAGTTTCAGAAGGTTCAGTCTACTGTGACTAGGTGGATATATTGAGTTCTCAGCAGTGGGAGTCACGGCTAGGATGTTCTGGTATTCGTCACACCACAACAGATCAGGAGACAGAGTGTAGGTCCCTTGTTCTGGAGGGTGTCCCACGAGGATCTTTCAGCTGGGGACAGGGTGAGAGCAGGGAGGGCTCTCTACTGTCTCTGCGCTGCTTCCGGCCTGTGTCTCCACTGTCTGTAGGTCTCCTGCCCAGCCTGATTCGGGAGGTCGGGGCCAAAGGACACAGAGTGTGAGCAGGAGGGGACTTTGCCTGCCCCCACTGCTGCCTCTATTAGATTGCTGCCCCTGTCACTGACTGTCTCTCCTAGGCGCTGCACCTGTCTCTCCGTGCTGAGCTGGTCCAGGCCCGGGCTGGGCTGATAAGAAGCCGGCTAGCTGACAAGGAGGTAGCTTGGTGTCCCAGGCAGATTCCGGGAGAGCAGATCTCTCCCCAAGTGTTACAGCTCTTATGACAGAAACTCTCGGACACCAGGATGATTCTTGAGCACTTTACTTCCCCTAAATAGAGCCCTTATATACAGTTTCAGGGTGGGTTAGGGTCTGGCAGCAGATAATGCCTATTGGCTTGGTCTGAGAGCTTGGAGATACCTCATCTGCATGTGGGAGAGCCTGAGGGACTGTTCCTCCTGACTGATGGTCATAAACCTCTCTGTGGGAGGGGTTGTTGGAGGGCTGAAGCTAAATGAAAAGAACCAGGGCCTGGGAGCAGAGCTGAACTCCTGCCATCAAATAATGGTGGGGGGTGGGGGGGTTGGGTTCCAAGCTCATGCTCGACCAAGCACCCAGCTGCTTCTCACAGCCCACCGTCCCACAACAGACTGCTGGCATTCAGCTGGATTTCCTTCCTTCTCTTAATTTTGAAATATTTATTTAACTTCTTAAGATTGTGTGTGTGTGTGTGTGTGTGTGTGCGCGCGCGAGCGCGTGTGTGTTTTGACTGCATGTGTTTGTGCACCTTGTGTGCATGCATTGCCCTGGGGCCAGAGGACAATGAGTCAGATCTCTTAAAACTGGTGTTCCAAGTGGTTGTGAGCTGTCAAGCAGGTGATGGGATTGAACCAGGTCTTAAGGAAGAGCAGTCATCACTGAGGCCCTCACTCTCCCTTCTTATTCAGTCTGGTACTACAAACCATGGAACTCAGCATGGAACTTCCCTGCGCCTCGTGAATCCTCTCTAGAAATCACACTCCCAGATACAACCAGAGGTGTGTCTCCTGAGTGCTTTTAAATCTGCTCAGGTTAGCAATCAGGGTAGGCCATCACAATGCCCAGACCTGTGCTGCAGCTGATCTTCAAGTCTGTCTTCCTGGAAGACTTATGTTGACACCCATATTTGCAGTCAAATGCTCCACTACCAAGCCCCTCCTGATGTGCACTTAAGATGAAAAAACCTTGCTTCACAAATCCAACTCCGTCTCAGCCCATCAGTTCTGATGACGGTATTGCTGTGGTGTTCTAGATCAGAATTACTCTGTTAGGGGCACCCCTGTGTGTGCACAGAGGCCAGAGGACAATGTTGGGTGTTCCACTCTATCTCATTCTACCTTATTCCCATGAGGCAACATCTCTCACTGAACCTGGAGCTAGGCTGGCAGCCAACAAGCACCAGTGGGCCCAGGGTCTCTGTCTTTCACAGTGGCAATGTTGCAGGTACAGATGGTCATGACCAGATTTTTACTTTGGTGCTAGAAATTCAAACTCAGGTATGTGTAACTACCATACCTATCCTCTGCACCATCTCCTAGTCCATGGATCAAACTTTCTTATCAAAATCATGTGCTCTATATATCCAATCCCCACTAACACATGGAACCAAATCATGAATATTGATCCCATCTTTCCTCAAGCCAATGTCTCCTCTGCTTACCTGCCTACCAGCTTCTTTCCTGCATAGGTAGACCTTTTAAAATGAAATTTAAAAATTGTATTGGTATAGGTTTACTGTCTAACTTTTTATTTTATTTATTTACATTTCAAATGTTGGCCCCTTCCCAGCCCCTCCTCCACAAGCCCCCACCTTATACCCCCCCTTTGCCTCTAAGAGGGTGCTCCCCCACCCACCCAGCCATTCCCACCTCCCCGAATCTAGCAACCCCCTTCTCTAGTGCATCAAGCCTCCACAGGGCCAAGCACATCCCCTCCCACTGGGGCCAGACAAGGCAGTCCTCTGCTACATCTGTAGCTGGGGGGAGGCACAGACCAGCCCATGTCTGCTCTTTGGTTGGTGACCTAGTCTCTGGGACCTCAAATAGCTCCCACTCATTTAAGAAATCTTAGAGAATTGGAGGAGACAAAAAAGAAAGTAAAAACCATGACACCCACCTCTCAAACACAACTCCTGTCAGCCTCAGTGGACCTTGTGAAGACCTGCTGCCTCCATCTCCATGAGTTCACACAAGCTTTGCTCATGTTGATTTAGAGGGCCTTGTTTTCTTGGTATCCACCATCTATCCCCTCTGGCTTTTACATTCTTTCTGCCTCCTCTTCTGAAAAGGTTCCCTAAGTCAGTCAGGGGGACTTATTTGATGGAGACATTCCATTTATGGCTGAGTGTTCTAAGGTCTCTCACTTTCTACATAATTTCTAGCTGTGGGTCTCTATATTTGTTCCCATCTGCTTCAGGAAGAAGCTTCTCAGATGCTGGCTGACCAAGACACTGCTCAATGACTGTAGCAGAATATCATTAAGGGTCATTTTATCACTATAGTTTTCTTCTTATTTTTGTAGACCAGTATATTTGTTTTTGCTGTAGGTCCCTGAGCTATCTCATCTCAGGTTCTTAATCACACAAGTAATATGGGTTCCAGCTCATGGAGTAGATCTGAGGTCAAATAGGTTATTGGCTGGTTACTCCCACAAGCTTTGTGCTACCTTTGCCCTAGTGTATCTTGCCAGCAGGACACCATCCTAGATAAAGGGTTTGTGACTAGCTTGGTGTTTACATTTCTCTATTGATAGCATGCAGAGTCCCATCCTGTAACAAATATGCTGGAAGAGAACGGTGAAGACTCTATATAGGCACCAGCTTGACTTCTCCATCTTCAATGAGTTGTGTAGGTGTTGTTTTCAGCAATGGGGCTCAGATGTCAGTTTGTAAAGAACAACTTGTCAACAGCCTGGATTGTTTGGAGATTTCTATGGGGCCCTTTTTACCAACAATTAGATGTAACTTGATACTAAAAGCTTTTTGGTGACAAGAGATAGCCAGCTGGGGCTCCGTGTCTCCCATTGTTTGCTGACTTTGTTTAGATCACCTTCATAAACGTGTATGTTTTAGGAGGTGTACTGGCTGATTTGTGTTGAAGATCCCCATACTCGGGAGATCCTTCCTCAAGTTTCAAGAAATCACGACCACCCAAAGATCACAAGACACCATACCTGGATGCAATCAGCAGAGGTTTATTAGGGAAGAGAGCTGGCAGCCAGCGGTCTGACTACATACTCGAGCAGGAGTAGAGTTCGACCCCGCCCGCCAGTCTGAGGAGGGTTTTAAAGGGAAAAACCACAAACTAGGGGAGTGGGAAGGGGGTGAGGGGTTGCCAAGGATATATAACATAAGAATAGCGAAACATTCCAGAGAAGCCCACCCTGAAAGCTTAATAGCCATGGGAATTACTCAGTACAATCATTTTTCTCAAAAATGTGGTTTTACCATGTCGTGTCCCACCCTGTCATTTACCAACTATTTCAGATTAACTATCTTCACTTCTTCCGGCTATAGTCCCACCTAGGTGGCTTGCATCTTTATATGTGGTCAGGAATGTGTCTTCCTGCCTTGGGCCTTTCCCACACATAGGTAGGCCTACTGCCTGAGGCTTGAGGAATGTAATCCATAATGTCCTTCACCCAGAATGTGTCCTGGGGTAGTGAAGGCCTGAAATCTTATTTTCAGTTCCGAGTTCTGGAACCTGCATTTTTCTGCCCAGGTCTAAGGGCAAAGAAAAAGTCTACATATATTTTATAAAATGGTCTTTATAATTTTTCACTCTACAGTGTCAACTTGACACAAGCTGGAGTTATCACAGAGAAAGGAGCTTCAGTTGAGGAAATGTCTCCATGAGACCCAGTTCTAAGGCATTTTCTCAATTAGTGATCAAGGGGGAGGGCCTCTTGTGGATGGTGCCATCCCTGATCTGGTAATCCTGGGTTCTATAAGAAAGCAAGCTGAGCAAGCCAGCAAGTAACATCCCTCCATGGCCTCTGCATCAGCTCCTGCTTCCTGACCTGCTTAAGTTCCAGTCCTGACTTCTTTTGGTGATGAACAGCAACATGGAAGTGTAAGCTGAATAAACCCTTTTCTTCCCAACTTGCTTCTTGGTCATGATGTGTATATGTAGCCGCCTGTGGTCATGGACAAACTGTTCACCTGAAAGGAGGGCTGGAAATGCAAAAAGGACAGAGAGGCAAGAGAAGAATGAAGCCAAGACAAAGTTTTCTGATCAAGGCTTGAAGTTTAATATTCAGCTCTTCAATTTAGAGGGAAAGCCCCACTAAACCCAATCTTGTTTCAGCCAGAGATGGGTAGGAGAACCCATCCTTTGTTACAGCCAGAGATGTTTCAAGGCAAGCTCAGTGGGCAGTCTATTCTTCTAAGTTCCTGTAAGAGGTTGTAGTGCAGCCAAGGTGGGTAACCCCACCTAGGTCCTATTATTAGGTCTATTGTGGTAAACAAGGTCTTTCCAACCTGCTTAAGGCTGCAGGGAGGGCACATTTATACACTGAATAGAAACTAGGAATAGAAACCCTGACTAAGATGGGGGGGGAGGGGTCCTACTGTATTAGGTTTCTATACTATGCATCAAATAGCTTTTAATTTCAGCTGTCTCCCTCATTTTCCCCTCCATTACCCCTCCCTTTCCCATCCCCACTTGATCCTCCAATTGCAGAATCCTGTCCTCCAACCAGGAATATGTGTTCTATTTCCCTTTCCTAATGAGATCTGTTTTCTCTAGTTCCTTACTCTATACCTACCCTCTTGTGGTTTTATGAATTGTAGATTGGTTAACACTGACTTTTTTTTAACTTTTTTAACACTGTTTTTTTTTTTCTAGTTCCACCCATTTGCCTGCAAATTGCATGTCTTTTTTTAATGTCTGAGTAATATTTCATATGAAAATGTATCACATTATCTTTATCCATCAAGATTGTTTCCAGTTTCTGGCTATTATGAAGGGAGCAACAATGAAAATGGTTGACCAAATGAAGACCCCCAAACTCGGGAGACCTTTCCTCAAGTCTCAGGAAATCACGACCACCCAAAAAACCACAAGAAACCATACCTGGATGCAATCAGCAGAGGTTTATTAGGGAAGAAAGCTGGCAGCCAGCGGTCTAACTACACACTCATGCAGGAGTAGAGTTCGACTCCACCAGCCAGTCTGAGGAGAATTTTAAAGGGAAAAACCACAAACCAGGGGAGTGGGAAGGGGGGTGAGAGGTTGTCAAGGATAGAAAACATAAAAATAGTGGAACATTTCAGAGATACTCACCATAAATGATTAGAGTCATGTGAAAATCACTCTGCACACTCATTCCTCTCAAAAATGTAGTTCTACCATGTCATTACCAACTATTTCAGGTTAACTATTTTCACTTCTTCCGGCTATAGCCCCACCTAGATGGCTTGCATCTTTCTCTGTGGTCAGGAATGTGTCTTCCTGCCTTTTCAGCTTTTCCCACCCACAGGTGGGGTCTACTTCCTGAGGTTTGAGGAATGTAATCCAGTAAGTGTACTCTTATTCAGGGATAATGTCCTCCACCTGGAATGTGTCCCAGGGCAGTGAAAATCTTACATTCAGTTCCGCTTTCTGGAACTTACATTCTTTTGCTCAGGTCTAGGGTAAAGAAAAAGCATATATACATATATACATATATGTACATATATATATGTATATACATATATGTACATGTATATATCTTTATAATTTTTCACTCTACACAAGTATCTCTGAATTACATCATTTCCCCTTCTCTTTCCTACCTTCAAACCTTCTCAAATAACTCTCCTTTCTCTTTTTCAAATTCATGGTTTATTTTTCATTAATTATTGCTACATACATATAAATATATCTATGTCCTACATGTGCAAGTATGACCTGCTCGGTCTCTATAATGTTATTTGTGTATATATTTTCCTTTTTTCTCCTCATTTAATGATTTATTTTGTTCCAAAATATATAGCAAGATCGTTTATAAAGGGACAAAAATACAAGTCGTAAGTTGTACCTTACTGATTGAAATACTAGCTTCAATACTTCAGTGCTCCACTGTGATACAGTGGGAGAGGTGAATGTGTGTGGTGTATGTGTGTGTATATGTTTTGTGTGTGACAAAGTGACTGTGTGTGTGTGATTGTGATTGTGTTTGTGTGTGTGTTGGACTGTAAAATCCAAAACCAGGGGACACGCTCACCCAGAAACTCACAAGGACGGGATTCGCTGTAACAACATGAGGTTTAATGACACTGGTGCACCAGGGATCTCTTGTATGTAGACAAGAGAACCTTGAAAAAAGGCTGGGAGTAGTTCTTATACAGAGTACATGAGGGCAGTCACAAAGGCTGACCTTCTCAGGTCTGGTCCCTGGGTGACTCAGATTCCAGATTCGTCCATTTGCCCAGGTTTATTACATTAAGGGTTTGGCTTCCTGACCACCGCCCATCCTGGAATGTGTCTCTGTGCTCTGGGCCTTCCCCACCTGCAGGTGAGTTCTCTTCCCTGCAGTCTGAGGAATGTTAATCAGCCTCTTTCTTCCTCTTCTGAATGTTAATCCAGCAAGTGTCCTCTGACTCAAGAATAATGTACTCCTCCTGGAATGCATCCCGGGGCAGTGAATTCTGAGACCTGAAAATCTCACATTTAGTTCTTACAAGAACACACTTCCAGGCCCAGCAGTGGTGGCGCACGCCTTTAATCCCAGCACTTGGGAGACAGACACAAGTGGATTTCTGAGTTCGAGGCCAGCCTGGTCTACAGAGTGAGTTCCAGGACAGCCAGGGCTATACAGAGAAACCCTGTCTCAAAAAAAAAAAAAAAAACAAACAAACAAACAAACAAAAAAACACCCCACACTTCCAAAGTTGACCTCTGACTTCTACATACATCCTGTGGTGTAGGGAGCCTCGGTTAGCAGTGATAGCATCTGCCATTACAAGATGGCGCTGGCATCCTGTGCTCTCACAAGTAAACAACTAACTGCGCAGGTGCAAGAGGCGAAAGCACGCCAAGCCACTGCCAATCCCGAGGCATAACAAGGGGTGATGAGTGAACAGCCAATCAGAAGTGAACACGCCACTCTAGGGTACATATAGCAGTGCCTTTCCCGGGCTCGGGGTCTTTCACTTCAACTGGTACGAGAATAAAGCCTCGCTGTGGTAACTACCCGAACACTGCCTCTCATGTCTCTTTCACGGGCGAAGGGGACTCGGGGAGGCGTGGAATACTGTGTCACACAGTTGCCCACATACATTTACATACATAATAAAGTGAAATTGCAAAAGGAACAAATCTGCACAACTCTAGATTCACATTTAGTTCTTACATGTGTGTGAGTGTTTACATGTGAGTGTGTGTGTGAGGGTGTTTATGTGTGTGAGTATGTGAGTGTGTTTGAGTGTGTCTATGTGCATGAATTTATGTATGTGTGAGTGTGTGTGACTGTGTGGCTGTGTTCCTATGAATGTGTGTGTGTGTGTGTGTGTGTGTGTGTGTGTGTGTGTGGTGAGAGTGAGAGATAAAAAATGAGTGAGGGAGGGACACTTTGTATTGGGAGGGAGGTTCACATGTTATGCAATGTGAGTGGAGATCAAAGACAGCCCAGATATTGCCTCTTACCTCCACCTTATTGCTTGCCACTGCCATACTGGGCTGGCTTCCGAGGGTTCTCCTATATTCAACTCCTGTCTCCCTATAACAGCCATGAGGTTTACAAAAATAGCACTTGCTAATTGCTCAAGAGGCTTTTGTATTACGATGTCTATATACATGCACAGACTATGCTTTTGTCATATTCACCCCTCCATTGCTCAATCCTCTCCCTCTTCCCTTTTCTCCTTTCCCATCTCCATCTCTAGGGGTCTTCCTTTTCCTTTCAATCTCTCTTTTCTATGGATTCAGAACAGCAAAGAAAACACCAAGATAGGTCTTTGTGAGAACAAGTTACCTCATGGAATAAAATGATCTACAGTTCCTCCATTTTCCTACAAACAATAAAACTTCACCCTGCTTTATGGAATTAAAATTCCAGTGTGTCTGTGTGTGTGTCTGTGTGTGTGTCTGTGTGTGTGTCTGTGTGTGTCTGTATATGTTTCAGTGTGTGTCTGTGTATGTTTGTCTGTCTGTGGTGTATGTGTATGTGTGTATATGTGTGAATGTGCATGTATGTGTGTATATATGTGTGTCTGTGTGTGTGTCTGTGTGTGTGTATGTTCTTTCTCCATTCATCTGTTGATGGACAACTAAGCTTGTTTCACCAGCAAATGACTGAGGTTTTATGGGTACAGTATCTCTATTATGTCTAGAAGACACTCTCTTACAGCAGCCACCCTGGTCCTCTAGCGTTCCCTGGGATGTAGAGGTGGTATTGTAGATGTTTTGTCTGGGCTGGGAACCTCAGCCTCACTTATTCCCAGCATGTTATACAGCTGTAATAGCCTCTATATGCTCCAAAAGGCACTTCTTCGCTGAGAGGTGGAGAACTGTATTCATCATATTTATCTGTGGGTTTAAAGATGAATGCTATGCTGATGGAGATGTGGGAAACCTCACAAAGTCCCCAAAGGAAGAGCTACAGGCAGCCAGTTGCAACTGAAGTAATAAGTTTTCTCTGGAATGAGACCTCTGATAGGCTATCCAATCCAAGGTAGTCTGCCCTAAAAACATGCACATGTGTGCAACACTAAATAGACTCATCGGGATGTTTTGTTATGCTTTATTCTTATATTTTTATTGAATTCCATATGTGAATACACTGTAATTACAAAATTTTCACCCTCTCTCTTCATGCTCTAGTATCTTTTTTTCTTGCCCCTCCTGTTTGGATCCATGACATGGATCCAGTATATTAATGTATAAAACCCTTAAAAGAATATCTTAAAATATAAGAACAAAGTATAATGATATATAAATATAAAAATGCTCTAACAGAGCCCATTACCTTGTATGTTAACTACAACTTAATTATAAAATTGTTTAAAATAAGGGGCTTAATATACATTCTGCCATCTTGGATTCTACAGAAATTAGGTAAAAGACCATTTCTAAAGTAATATCTTCCAGTCTGTAGATGTGACTTAATTGGTGGAATGCTGGCTAAGCATTTATGATCACCAACACTGCATCCATCAAACAGGGTGGTGCACACCTACAATTCTAACATCAGGGAGATAGAAGCCAGAGGATCTTCAAGGTCATCCTAGATACATAACACATTTAAAGTCAGCCTAGGCCACCTGGACCCTGGCCTTTAAAAAGAAAACAAAGGTGACATAGGAATAAACAATGATTCTGTGGTTCAGGGCACTCAATGCTCAGTACCCATACAGTGGCTCATAACTATCTATAACTCCAGTCCCAGGGGATCTGACACCCTCTGCTAGCCTCTGAGGTCACCTCATGCACATGGTGCATAGACATATATGGAAACAAAACACCCATACACACAATATTTTTAAAAGAAATTTAAAGTGATATATGTCATAGTAGTTCATTAAACTTCATGTACAAAAGTTGAACTTACACAGTTTTTCAACTGTATAACTGTACAATAGCAGTAAGCAGTGGGATAAGTAGTTACGGTCATTCTGATCCTTTCTCAGCTCATAATGCTAGGCAGTGACAGTGAGCCTTAGTGACCAGTCGGCCACAAGACTACACAACCAACATCTATGTGTGCTTAAGTACTACTTAGCTTATGATATGTCCAACTTGCAATGAGTCTGTTGATAAAAATAACCTCATTGTGGTTCAAGGAGCATGTGTGTGGACACACATGAATCTTAATGCATTTGCCTCAGACATGTACTTTATGTGGATGCAGTGTGTGCATGTATGTGTAGAAGGTTATAACTTCAAAGGGTAAAATTTTCTTATACCAAAGGAATAAAAAAAAACTAAATGCACAAAACATTGGCAACTCTTTCGACTGCATGAAAGGATCTTGGGTCATCCTAGTGTCTTTCTCTGTATGCATTGTCCATGCTTTCTGATTTTTCCACAGTGTGGCTGTATTGACATCTTGAGCGTTAGAACATGTATTTTTATTGTGTGCATGGAAAAAGAGGAAGGAATCTATAAACTATAATGGGACTGAGCTCCTGATCTGCTTGTGTATCCTGATCATTCTTCATGAACTAAGAGTATTCCCCATTTTATTGCAAACTCTTCACAGTATCATTAGTGATGCCTGCATAACAGCATACAAATGAATGAATCATAATTGATTTAATCCTCTGTTGTTATGTAATTAGGAAATAATTGAGTTATTTCCATTTCCCAAACTATTATCAGCAACTGTGCTGGGCGGGTTTGTGCATAAGTCTCAGCTTCCTCTCTCGGCACTTTCATAGCCTGCTCTAGGCATCTTAGCATCTAAAGGCCTTGCTTGCCCACTTTTCACACCCTTTGGAATACCTCACAAGCCTGAGCTAGGTATTATCCAAACCTTTTGTTTACCATTGCTATATCTCCCAAGCCACTATGCTCTAATTCTGAAGCTGGAACCCTGTCTTCAGCTTCAGCAAACATCTATAAGGCTTCAACTCAAACAGTGCTGTCACTGCACTGCACATTTCTCTTAAAACAGAGCCTCGTAAAAACACTTCCAGCAGCTGTGCATGTTCATCACTAGAGCAATAAATGATCCTGCTGCTGCGATTCATCAAATGTTCAGAGTAATCGTGTCATTGGGTGCTCCCAAATTCCTACTGATGCACCAGAAATACCCCCACACACACACATACACACGCAGTGGCTTCAAATCAACTGGATATGGACCTTTATTTTTAAGATCAACAATATCAAACTAGTCAAAATCCCAGCACAGATGGAGAATGGGTTCGTCACACCCCACCCACAGCTGAGGAACTTGGCAGTTAAAGGCTGCTAGAGTAGGGAAAGTCAGGTTTTCTCATGGACTGGCCTTTGTTAGGAGCTCACTGTGTTCCACTGGATAGTCCTCCACTCCTGAACATAAAGACCGCATTGACTGAACCCAATAGGCTATGAGAAGAAGACAGAAAATGTGCAGGGGATGTAGGGGAGGGAGGTGGGAGTTGGAGGCAGAATGAGGTTCAGCATGGCCAGAACACTTTGTATCCAGTAAGAAATTCTCAAAGAGTATGGATAAGGGTAAGTAAGAACTTGGTTTTTTTATTATGTTATTTTATTTTATGTGGTTGGTGTTTTGCTTGCATGTATTTATGTACACCACATATATATAGTAACTATGGAGGCCAGAAAGGGGTGTTGGATCTACTAGTGCTTTAGTTTCTGATGGCTTGAGCCATCCTATATATGGGTGCTGGGAGTTGAACAACTGGTTTTCTTTATCAATAACAAATCAGAGGTTGGAGAAATGGCTCAGCAGCTAAGAGTTCACACTGCTCTTCTAGAGGACTAGGTTTTGTTCCCAGCTCCCATACACGGTAGCTCACAACTGCCTGAAACTTCAGCTCCGGAGGATCTGGTGCCCCCTTCTGCCCTCTGAGAGTAACTACAGTCATGTGTATATACCCACACATAGACACTTATACGCAGAATTTAAAATTAGTAAGGTAAGTCTAAAAAGTCTTTAATACTCTATGTGTTACAGTATCCCACTTTTGTTTATCATAATGTAGAAAATATGGACACAGGGGGATCTAGAGTTCAAGACTATCCTAAGCTAGCTATATAAAACTTTGCTTCAAACACACACACACACACACACACACACACACACACTGAGCATCACACAAGTCACAGTAAGAGGCTCCAGCCATCCATACACAACTAGCTAAGCCTATCAGTAGAATCCCAGGATTCTTCTCTGTGAATAGAAACATATAGAGAAGTTCCATGGACAATATACATGGAGCCTTAATGAAAATGAAGAGCTTCATGTAGAGATCGGAAGATAGATATGGACATAAGACTTTAGTGATATTATCTTAAATATGTTTTTAATATTTCTGAGCCTCAGGTCTCTTGATTGTAAGATGGTGTGTAAAAAAAAAAATGTACCATATATCATTAGCATGTGTTTTTAAAACACTTGCTCTGTGCCCTGCTTGCAAGACACAGTGTGAACTTTACATGTAGGACACCTTTCTTTGTATACCATTAGACAATTACACAGCCCTTTTGAGCTTCCATTTTCCATCTACAAAATGAGGAATTTTTCACTACCTCAGTGGTTTTTAGTCCTAGCCCCAAAATAAAATCACTAGGAGCATTTTAAAATATCCAGATGTCCAGGCTTTGTGCCCAGAGATACTGGTTTAATTGGTCTGAGTCTCTGCTCTTGGCATTGCCACCTTTTAAGTTCTCTCAGTTGATTCTAATACAAAGACTTCATTGAGAAGCACTGTATCCAGTGGGGAGCACCTTGCAAAACAGCAGCCTGGGCCCTTATTAAGTAAAAGTAATTTGAATAGGCATTCAAACTACCTGTTTTCCTGCAGGAATATCCTGAGATAGTATTTGAAAGGAACAATTAATCCTTCATCAGAAAATTGTGAAAACGTTCAATTCAAATATAACAAATTCAGCCTCTGTTTTAAGAGGAAACTCACTCAAATGAGTTTTTATCGTTCTGACATTGTTCAACAAACTCTTGTACGACTCTGCCACGTTTTTGGTAGGACTCTTATCCCCAAGTTAAAAAAAAAATAATCTAGGGGGAAAAATATCAATTTTATTTTGTGAAAATACTTGATGGAGTTAATGAGTGTGTGTTTTTAATAGTTCCCCTGGGAAATGCTATACAGTAAATATAATTGAAAGTAGAAGATGGAGCTGATTATTCATCAAGCATAGATTTTAAGAATCCAATTATGAAAAGAATGATGCAGGGTGGAACACGGAATGACTGCTAACAAAGCAGCACATTTGCTGAAGTGTTTCAGAGAGCTCTTGAGTCTGCAAGATTGATAAAAATTACCGCACTGATATCTTGCTCAGCCTTTGTTATTTGCTATGTCTGATCCTTATAAAGAGAATAGAATACATCCTCATTTCAGAATTCTTGTAGAAAGAAAAATAGCTCATATTCTCTGAAAAGGCTGGGCTATAAAATAATGAAGAGCAAGGCTGGGAGTCATAGACCCGTAGTCCCAGAGACTTGGGGGACTGAGACAGAAGGATTGCAAATTAAAGATATTCCTGGGTGAGTTCAAAGCAAGCCTTGGAAGCTTAATAACACCATCTCTCAAAATTAAAAACAGTGAAAAGAAAGCTGGAGGTGGAGATGCATGGCAAAGAGGTTGCTTAGCATATGAGTCCTTAGGCTCAGTCCTCAACCAACATTTGCCAAAAAGATATTTTAGATAGATAGATAGATAGATAGATAGATAGATAGATAGATAGATGAAACACTGGTTTTTCAGGACACTGAACATCAGGCAGAAGAAGAGAATAAGACCCATAAGACAAAACGCAAATGAGAAAAGTCCTGGGATTTCCCAAGCTTTAGTCTTAAAAGATGTCCACAAACAAGGAGAAACATGTGTTCTAGGATGAAGCCTGTGGGACTCCAGAGCTGAATGGTAAAGTTCCAGGCAGATCAAGATAACTGGGGTTACAGGTCAGGGAACTGAGAGAAGATTTACAGAGGCCTTTCTTGAAAATTCAACAAAGTGCTATGTAGCACATAGGCTTGAAAACATCTCAAAGTCAAGGCTGAGCACTTCTATAAGCCAACCTAAATCATCATCATTTACATATCATTTAAAGTACACAGGTTGACACACTAATGGGGAGTGATTATCCCTAACACTATTCTTGACTCATATAACCAATCTTAAAATCATGACTCAAGAAACAAAAACTATTTCCAAAATCAACTGTACTCCAGAACACCTCAGAAATCTGTGTTGGAACAAAAAAGTAGTCTAGAGACAAGAATAGCCAGCATCCTATCAAACAAGGCAGCAATACAAAAGCAAAAGAGAACACAGCCCCTGAAGTTATGGAAAAAGCAATCAATAAAAAAGCCTGACATATTAGACACATCAGTTTAAAATCAGAAGATAAAGCCATTATTACACATGTATTTCAAGTCAGCCCCTGGTGTCAAAGTCATGTAAACTCAGCTATTTTAGAGCCTGAGGCAGGAGGATTACAAGTTTAAGGCCCCAGTTACAGAGTGAGTAAAAGAACAGACCATGCAACTTAGTGAGACCCTGAGTTAAAATAAAAATTTTAAAGGATCCTAGGAAGATCTCTCACTAGTAGAGTGCTTGACTAACACATGCAATGCCTTGGGTTTAATCCCAGCACCTCAGAAGAAAAGCACAGAACTATATTTCACATATTCAAAGTCAGGGAGAAACAAAAAAGATACTTCAAAAGATTTAAAACTAAACCAGTAATGTCTGAAATTAAGTGCACACAGGACAGGCCTCACCAAAAAATAACAGTCCAGAGTTTCAAAATGCAAGAGTCTGCACTACAAATCAACCTCAGGCAGCCTCATATATTTAAAACTGAAGGGCCCAACGGATACAAAGTTGATAGAAACATCTTTAGAGAAAATTAATGGTCCAGATGTTTGAAAGTCTGACAAAAACGATAGACTCAGATCCAACAAGTTCAACAAACTAAGTTAGGGAGGGAAGAAGGAAGAAAGGAAGACAGGGAAGAGGGGAGGGAGGAAGGGAGGGAGGGAGGGAGGGAGGGGAAGGGAGGGTAGGAGAAAAAAGGGAAAAGAAAGATGGGAGAACTGGAAGGAGGGAAGAAGGGAGGGAGGAAAGATATAACATAATCAAATTTATCAGAACCTTGATAAAGGCAAACTTAATTAAAATAAATAAACAACTAGGTTGGAGAGATGGCTCAGTGGGTAAGGGCAATTGCTGCCAAACCTGATTGCCAAGTTCAGTCCCCAAGATCCACATAGTAAAAGGAGAGAATTGGCTCATTGGATGTCCTCTGACCTCTACTTGGCCACTGTACACATGTGCACACAATGTAAATAAATGAGGAAATGAATAAAGAAATAAAGTGATAAAATAAAATAGCTTATGAAATGAAGAAGAATAAAAAGAACGGTGACAGATCTCCCTCCAGACAGAAACAATGCAGCCAGAGATACAGTGACCAACACACATCTTTAAATGAGGAAAAAAACAGAGCTAAGAAATCTATAGCCAGAAAAAAATTCAAAAAGATTAGTCATTTTAATTAAAGCAAAATAAAAATCATTTCAATATAAAGAATCTGAAAAAATTTGTCTCCAGAAAAGCTGCATTTCAAAAAAAAAAAAAAAAAAATTAAAGAAGGAGCTGGAGAGATGGCTCAGTGGTTAAGAGCACTTATTGCTCTTGCAGGGACCCTGGCCCAATTCCCAGCACCCACATGGTGGCTCACAACTTCTTGTGACTACAGTTCCAGGGGATCTAATGCCTGCTTCTGACCTCAGTGGGCAAGAGGGACACACACATGCAAAATACCAATTCATGTAAAATAAAAATAAATATCAAGGCCACAACATCTGTCCCAACACTGGGAGTAATTGGGACCAGCGGGATCCAGAGACTCAGGAACCCCCGCCCAGTCAGTGGCACAGGTTCCTTCCGGTATAAGCCGGTGCCCTGAGCAGAGCTTGGGTGCTAGC
This sequence comes from Arvicanthis niloticus, assembly GCF_011762505.2. Lineage (NCBI taxonomy): Eukaryota > Metazoa > Chordata > Mammalia > Rodentia > Muridae > Arvicanthis > Arvicanthis niloticus. The sequence continues at coordinate 97,786,703 of NC_047663.1, forward strand.
TTCACATCCAGTCCCACCACATCCAGAGGAACCTCGACTCTCAGGCACTCTGACATGCCCAGGATCACAGGACCTCAGGAGCCTGGTCACACCAAGATTTCAAGATCCCAGAGGCAGCTTGACTATGAGGATCTCTGACACACCCATTATCTCAGGATCAAAGGATCCAAGAATCATAGGATCACAGAAACAGCTAGACTCTGAGGAGTTCTGACACAACCAGGATCACAGGAGGGACAGGCTCCAGTCACAGACTGCAAGGGCAAGTAGCACTAGAGATAACCAGATGTCGAGAGACAAGTATAAGAACATAAGCAACAGAACCCAAGGTTACTTGGCATCATCAGAACCCAGTCCTTCCACCATAGCAAGTACTGGATACACCATCACACTGGAAAAAGCAAGATTCAGATCTAAAATCACATCTCATGATGATAAAAGAGGACTTTAAGGACATAAATAACTACCTTAAAATAATACAGGAGAACACAGGTAAACAGGTAGAATCCCTTAAAGAGGAAACACAAAAAAAAATCCTTAAAGAATTACAGGAAAACACAACCAAACAGGAGAAGGAATTGAACAAGACCATCAGGATTTAAAAATGGAAATAGAAACAATAAAGAAATCACAAAGGGAAACAACCCTGGAGATAGAAAACCTAGGAAAGAAATCAGGAGTCATAGATGCAAGCATCACTAACAGACTACAAGAGATAGAAGAGAGAATCTCAGGTGCAGAAGATACCATAGAAAACATTGACACAACAGTCAAAGAAAATGCAAACAGCAAAAAGCTCCTAACCCAAAACATCCAGGAAATCCAGGACACAATGAGAAGACCAAATCTAAGGATAAGGTCATCAGATCCTACTACAAAGGCCTATAATCAACCAAATTGAAAAATCTGGATGAAATGGACAATTTTCTAGACAGATACCAAGTGCCAAAGTTAACTCAGGATCAGATAAACCATCTAAACAGTCCCATAACCCCTAAAGAAATAGAAGCAGTCTTCCCACCAAAAAAAAAAGCCCAGGACCAGATAGGTTTAGTACAGATTTCTATCAGACCTTCAAAGACCTAATACCAATACACTTCAAACTATTCCACAAAATAGAAACAAAAGGAACACTACCCAATTCATTCTATGAAGCCACAATTACATGTATACTTTAACCACACAAAGACCGAAGAAAGATAGAGAACTTCAGACCAATTTTCCTTATAAACATCAATGCAAAAATACTCAATAAAATTCTCACAAACTGAATTCAAGAACACATCAAAACAATCATTCACCATGATCAAGTAGGCTTCATCCCAGGGATGCAGTGATGGTTCAATATATGGAAATCCATCAACATAATCCACTACATAAACAAACTCAAAGAAAAAAAACCACATGATCATTTCATTAGATGCTAAAAAAGCATTTGACCAAATTCAACATCCCTTCACGTAAAAAGTCTTGGAAAGAACAGGAATTCAAGGCCCATACCTAAACATAGTAAAAGCAATATACAGCAAGCCAGTAGCCAACATCAATCAAAATAGAGAGAAACTTGAAGTAATCCCACTAAAATCAGGAATTAGACAAGGCTGCCCACTCACTCCCTACATATTCAATATAGTACTCCAAGTCCTAACCAGACCAATTAGACAATGAAAGAAGGTCAAAGGAATACAAATTTTAAAGGAAGAAGTCAAAATATCACTATTTGCAGATGATATAATGGTATACTTAAGTGACCCCCAAAATTACACCAGAGAACTCCTAAACCTGATAAAATAAAATAAATTTAAAAAAAAAAAAACATCAGCAAAGTGGCTGGATATAAAATTAACTCAAACAAATCAGTTGTCTTCCTCTACTCAAAAGATAAAAAGGATGAGAAATAAATTAGGGAAATGACACTTTTCACAATAGTCACAAATAATATAAAATACCTTGGTGTGACTAACCAAGCAAGTGAAAGATCTGTATGACAAGAACTTCAAGTCTCTGAAGAAAGAAATCAAAGAAGATCTCAGAAGACGGAAAGGTCTCCCATACTCATGGATTGGCAGGATTAATATAGTAAAAATGGCCATCTTGCCAAAAGCAATCTACATATTCAATGCAATCCACATCAAAATTCCAACTCAATTCTTCATAGAGTTAGAAAGAGCAATTCTCAAATTCATTTGAAATAACAAAAAAACACATGATAGCGAAAACTATTCTCAACATTAAAAGAACTTCTGGGGGAATCACCATCCCTGACCTCAAGCTGTATTACAGAGCAATAGTGACAAAAACTGCATGGTATTGGTACAGAGACAGGCAGGAAGACCAATGGAATAGAATTGAAGACCCAGATATGAACCCACACACCTATGGTCACTTGATCTTTGACAAAGGAACTAAAACCATCCAGTGGAAAAAAGACAGCATTTTCAGCAAATGGTGCTGGTTCAACTGGAGGTTGTCATGTAGAAGAATGCAAATCAACCCATTCTTATCTCCTTGTACAAAGCTCAAGTCCAAGTGGATCAAGGACCTCCACATAAAAACAGATACACTAAAATTAATAGAGGAGAAAGTGGGAAAGAGTCTTGAACACATGGGCACAGGGGAAATTTTTCCTGAACAGACACCAATGGCTTATGCTCTAAGATCAAGAATCAACAAATGGGACTTCATAAAATTGCAAAGTTTCTGTAAGGCAAAGGACACTGTCAATAGGACAAAACAGCAACAAACAGATTGGGAAAAGATCTTTACCAATTCAACATCCAATAGAGGGCTTATATCCAATATATACAAAGAACTCAAGAAATTAGACTCCAGAGAATCAAATAATCCTATTTTTTTTAAATGGGGTACAGAGCTAAACAAAGAACTCTCAACTGAAGAATACCAAATGGCCAAGAAGCACCTAAAGAAATGTTCAGCATCCTTAGTTATCAGGGAAATGCAAATCAAAACAGCCCTGAGATTCCACCTCACACCAGTCAGAATGGCTAAGATCAAAAACTCAGATGACAGCAGATGCTGGCGAGAATGTGGAGAAAAAGGAAGACTCCTTCATTGTTGGTGGCATTGCAAGCTGGTACAACCACTCTGGAAATCAGTCTGGCAGTTACTTGGAAAATTGGACATAGTATTACCTGAGGACCCAGCTATACCACTCCTGGGCATATACTCAAAGATTCTCCAACATATAACAAGGACACATGCTCCACTATGTTCATAGAAGCCTTATTTATAGTAGCCAGAAGCTGGAAAGAACCCAGATGTCCTTCAACAGAGTAATAGATACAGAAAATGTGGTACATTTACACAATGGAGTACAACTCAGCTATTAAAAACAATGAATTCATAAAATTCTTAGGCAAATGGATGGAACTAGAAAATATCATCCTGAGCGAGGTAACCCAATCACAAAAGAACACACATGGTATGCACTCACTGATAACTGGATATTAGCCCAAACGCTTGTAATACCCAAGATACAACTCACAGACCACATGAAGCTCAAGAAGAAGGAAGACCAAAGTGTGGATGCTTTGGTCCTTCTTAGAAGGAGGAACAAAATACTCACAGGAGCAAATACAGAGACAAAGTGTGAAGCAGATACTGAAGGAAAGGCCACCCAAACACTGCCCCACCTTGAGATTCATCCCATCTACAATCACCAAACCCAGACACTATTGTGGATGCCAAGAAGTGCATGCTGACAGGAGCCTGATATAGCTGTCTCCTGAGAGGTTCTGCCAGAGCCTGACAAATACAGAGACAGATGCTCGCAGCCAACCATTGGACTGAGCACAGGATCCCCAAAGGAGGAGTTGGAGAAAGGACTGAAGGAGATGAAGGGGTTTGCAACCCCATAGGAAGAACGATAATATCAGCAAACCAGATCCCTCAGAGCTCCCAGGCACTAAACCACCAACCAAGAATTACACATGGAGGGACCTATGGCTCCAACTGATATGTAGCAGAGGATGGCCTTGTCAGGCATCAATGGGAGGAAAGGACCTTGGTCCTGTGAAGGCTCGATGCCCCAGTGTAGGGGAATTCCAGGGCAGGGAGGCAGGAGTGGGTGGGTAGTTGTGGGAATACCCTCATAGAAGCAGGGGAAGGGGGAGAGGATAGGAAGTTTTGGAGGGAATATTTAAATGTAATTAGTTTCCAAACAGGAAACTAATACCAGATAGAAAGGCAGCCCTATCTAAGGACTGGTGAGCTCTAGACGTAAATGTAACACATCACTTTCTCTCACTTCTCAGTTTAAGGAGTTGACCCAAGGCCTTGTATGTGCTCAGCAAGTATGCCTCTACTAAGCTCCATCTTCAGCCCAGATTATCTCCTTTATTTGAATTGTTTGTGCATGCTATTCAGTGCCAATGCATGTGTAGGTACAGGTATGCATGCCTGTGTGTGTGTGTGTGTGTGTGTGTGTGTGTGTGTGTGTAGGCACAGGTGTGTATGCTCCTGTGTGTGTGTGTGTAAACACACAGGTGTGCATGCCCCTGTGTGTGTGTGAAGGCCAGAAATCAACCTCAGTTGTTCTTCTTGGGTGCTTCCCCTTGTTTACAAAGCTGGAGTTTCCCACTGTCCTGGACCTCATCCAAAAATAGAAATAAAATCAACAAGATTTGTAGAATGCCAAATCAAAAATTACACACACACACACACACACAAAATAAAATTTGTTTTGTGTTGTCCAACTATTCCTGAACATCAGGCCTGCTCTGAACATACAAATATCCAGTGACACTCCACTGGGGAAAAAAAAAAAGATTTTTCCTTTCCTAACAAGTATCAACTGTGAATAGCTTCTTGGCTAGGGGTGGGACCTCAGGGTAGCATTTTCCAAACACAACATGACTGGCACACAACAGAATGCGCTGCAACTACACATAGAGTAGACAAGTCTCATTCTTTGTTTCTATCCTAGGCTCTAGAAGACTGAGCTTCTGTCCTCCATGCTTGCAAGGCAAATGCTTCTTTACTGGCAAAATTCAGTGGTTAAGATCAATTGCTACTCTTGCACAAGGCTTAAGTTTGGTTCCCAGCACTCATATTGGGAAACACACCTGTAACTCCAGCCTCTGATGCCCTCTTCTGGCCTCCAAGGGCACCCACACTCACATAATATACCCCACACAGACACATAAGTAAAAGTAAATGTTTTTTAAAATTCAAGAAAATTGATTTTTAACAAAACCAAAAAGGTTTAAGGCTTAGAATATATGCATAAGTAAATTATAATATCAACATGGCATGTATGTAATAAGGAGCTTATATCACTCACTAAGTGATATAGTATTACAAGGAGACCAATTACAAAATAGTAGATGCCTACTGCATATCTTAATACCAACTATTAAAATAACTAAATGGGAAGTTATAGTTAACCATTCAATAAGAAAGATACAATTAATCATAAAACATCTTAAGTTATTCAAGATAAAGAGATAGAAACGTTACAGCTTTAGATACATTATCCAAAGGAAAATGGATGTGCAGGACAGATTGAGATTAAGTAATAAAATTAAATACTCAAATCTAATTGAATCAATAGTAACACCAAATTTAAATGGGCTAAACACTGCCAACTAATAAATAGAATTTTTCAAAACATATTTAAAATAACAACACACAAGAGCAATGCTCAATGGCTAAAAGAGCCTGCTACTCTCCCAGAGGACCAGAGTGCAGTTCCCAGCACCCATGTGCGGCTCACAACTACATGAAACCTTAGCTCCAAATATCTGAACCCCTTCTAACCTCTGCAAGTACCCACACATGCATACACAAACCCATGAACACACATACACACAGAGAGACATGAATGCATACACAGACACACATGAATAAAAAACAAAGTATTTTAAAAGGCAAGGTCCATCTGTATTCTCTATATAAGACATGACTCAGTACTTTTTAAAAAACTAAGGCATCCAAAGTATATTCTTTAGCCACAGGGAATTTAAATTATAAATCAATAAGGGAAACTTATCTAGAAAGACATCTGAAAACACCCAAATGTTTAGACTTTAACCTAGCCTGAAGATCAAACTAAAAATCAAAAAGAAAGCTATGACTTATTTTTAATTATAAATTGTCTTTATTCTTAAGAATTCCATACATGTATCTAATGAAATATGATCAGATTCACTTTCCATTCCACTGCCAATTCCTACCATATGCTCCCCAGCATGGCCTCCTCCTAAATTCATTTCCTCTTTTTTTTAGATTTATTTATTCATGTATATGAGTACACTGTTGCTATCTTCAGACACACCAGAAGAAGGCATTGGATCTCATTAGATGGTTGTAAGCCACCATGTGGTTGCTAGAAATTGAACTCAGAACCTCTGGAAGAGCAGTCAATGTTTTTAACCACTGAGCTGAGCCCCTTCCTCTTTTTTTGATAACCCACTAAGAAAGAGCAATTGATGCTGCCCACACTGTGTGGAGGAGGAGGCACCTACTGGAAAACAGAAAACTTACTACTGGGAGCCTCAAAAGAGAATGACTATCTCTCCCCTGGAAGACTAATCTTCTCAGTAAGAGGTGTTACCAGAAAGGTGCCTGCCTTATCTCCACCAGAATTATGGTTGGCATGATCTTGTGCAGGTCTTGAGCAGGCAACCAAAGTTGCCTCATCATGAGTGGTACCCATGTCATGTTCAGAAGAGTGTTTCACAGCATCACCCTCATCCTCCAGCTCTCACATTTTCTCTGTGTCCTCTTCTATGATGTTATGGGTGTCGAGGTAATTATTTTAAAACAGTTGTTGGTCAAGCCAACTATCTAAGCTGCGGCGGCTCTGGCTAGCTCAGCTGCCATGTTCAGTGGCTGGAGGCCACTTGGGCGCCGCAGCTAGAAACAGCCAGCCAGAAGCACCAGTCCTGCCACCCATGAGATGCCAGCATGGAAGACGGCTCTGCCAATTTCCACACTGTTTCTACAAGGCTGGGCATACCTGGACCATCCCGCCAACCACATGGGCTCGGTACAGATGAGACTCTAATGCTTAGATTATCCAAAGGCTTATATATTTAGTAATGATCAATAACAAGATACCCTTATAATCATAGGTGTAACCCAATACCCAACCTAGATATACCAACTACCTTTGACTGCTACAGAGAAGTGAACATCAGCCTCCATGTCCCCCTCTCTCTCATCTCTATCTCTCTCCTAGCTCCTTCTCTTCCTTCTCCTCTTCCTCCCTTACTCCTCATCTTCCTCTCTTTACTCCTTCCACCTCAGCTCCTCCTACATATGTGGACCATTCTGAAGTAATTTAGTGTGTGTGTGTGTGTGTGTGTGTGTGTGTGTGTGTGTGTGTGTGTGCAAATTTGTGCCACTCAAGCAACAAATGGGGGGAATGCATGTTCTTCATGCATTAGAAAGAAGGAAGGTCTTCAATCAACATCCCTAGGAAAAACAAAACTGAAGAGAAAATAAACAAAGTGAGCATAAAAAGAAAATAAATGTGTTCTTTGGTTTTATTAGAACTATGTCAAAACACTGGATATTAACTACTTTGAGGGAGGAATTGTTCCTTTGGCTCATGGTCCAGATGCTTCAGTCAGTGGTTGCCTTGGTTCATCATCCAAACACTTCATTCAGTGGTCGCCTTGTCCTGTGCACCTGGAGAAAACATGATGGTGGGGAGATCATGCTGCAGAAGTTCCTCACCTCCTGGTAAACTGGAGGGAGAAAGACGGGAGCAAGATACCTGCAAGTGCAACCACTGTAACTTCCTTCCCCAGCTAGGCTGTACTTCCTTGATTTAAGTTTCCTCCAGCTCTCAAAGTAGTGCCACCTGCTGGGGACTAAGCCTTCAATATGTGAATCATTTGGGAAGAGAGGTAGCATTTTGTATGCAAACCACAATAATAAAGATCACAGTAAAAATCAATGAAATGAAGATCAATAAAACCAAAAGCTGCTTCTTTGACAAAAAAAAAAAAGTCAATCATATTGATAAACCTCTATTTAGATGTACAACAAAAATCACAACAGAAGGCGTAAATTTCTAAGATTAGGAATGAGAAGGAGACTATTGACACAGATAGGAAAAGAATAATAAAGAAATATTATGAACACCGTATTGAACTTTATATCAATAAGTCCAACAACTCAAATAAAAATAAATACACAATTACAAAAATTGATTGCATTTCCATACAAGCAACAATTGGAGTTGAAGTTTTAAAATAAATAGCCTCTACAATAGCATCAAAAACATAAAATGTAGAAATAAATCTGACAGATGACATACAATAGGACTTCTCTGACATGTACAAGACATTGCTGAAAGAAATTAAACAAGATCTAAACAGATGGTGAGGGGGAAAAAAAGTCTTGTTCATGGATTGAAGTGAGTTAAAATGTCGATTCTCCCTCAGCTGGCCTATAGATCCAACAGAAGCCCAATCAGAATCACAGAAGTCATACACACAGAAACTGAAAGGCTGGCACTAAATCCAGAGGGAAATGCAAAGACTTCCATGGCTTCAGAAGGAGCCTCAGAGAGTAACTTCCCAAAGAAGACCCAGAGAGCTACCATTGCCTTCACAGTTCTCAATAAGAATCCTGTAGGTTGCACTTGCACAAACTATGAAAGGGTGCTACTACTTTTCCCAAACCTAGTTTTAAAATAAAATTAAGGGCTAGGGAGGTAATTCAGTTTGTAAATTCTTGCTTCATAAGCATGAAGACCTGAAAGTTCAATCCCAAAACCTCACATTTGCAGCTGAGAATGATGGTGCACACTTGTAATCCCAATGTTGATGAAGCAGAGATTGGCAGATTCCTATGCTCATGGTCAAGCCAGCTTAGCCAATAGACAAGTTCAATCTAATGAGACACTGTCTAAAAAAGATCAAGGTGGACAACACCTCAGGAAAAGTAAGAGAGGGTGACCTCTGGCCTTCCCACTCACATGTTCACATATAAACCCACACACTCAAATGTTCTTGCACATGTGTGTGTGTGTGTGTGTGTGTGTGTGTGTGTGTGTGTGTGTGCATGCACACATTCAAAATAAAAGAGTAACCAAAATTTCATCTCAATATTGACAGTAAGGTTTTCTGAACCTCAGTTTGCCAATCTGCATGTTAGCAATAACAACATCTGCATTCAGTTGTACAGTGTGTAGATGTGCATATTGTTGGACAGTAACTCATTCTTTCACCAAGCAAAGATTTACGCTCATACCTGATACAGCAAACCTGGTTAAAAGCCCATGGCTGGTGGTTCATAGATGCTAGGAAGGAACCTATTGTCAAACTGCTTTCAAATATTTAGGTTTATACTCAGACACTGAAAAGATTCGTTTTGCAATGAGCAGCAGTTAATAAAGAGAACCATACTTGATAAAATGCTGAAAATAAATCACTAAGGAGTCCTAGTCCTCCACTGAATATTATCTGCCCCCATCTTAGTTAGGGTTCCTATTGCTGTGGTAGTCATCATAAGCAATTTCTAGAGAAAATTTGTTTACGTGGCTTTTACTTCCACATCACAGCCCATCGTTGAAGAAAGTCGGGGCAGAAACTCAAGGCAGAAACCTGGATGTAAGAATTGATACAGAGGTCACACAGGAGTACTTCTTTCTTGCTCCCAAAGGCTTGCTCAGTTTGCTTTCTTATATACCCTAGGACCACCTGAATGAAAGTGCCACCCACAATGGGCTGAGCCTCTTATATTAATCACTAAGAAAATGCATCACAGGCTTCTTCTCCACAGGCCTATCTGGTGGGGGCATTTTCTCAATTAAGATTCTTTCTTGCAAAATGGAACTGGTTTGTGTTAAGTTGACATAAAATGACCCAGTACACCTCCCAACCTCAAAGCTCAGAGTGGGCAGAGGGATGTGAAGATCTGGGAAACTGGGGCTGGGCGGTCCTCTGGAAATGCCATGGCTGTCACACTCAGGAACTCCCAACAGTTGTGGTTTCCTCCACAAGATCAAGCCAAATAACACCCCAGCATTGACGGGAGAGGGAGCACACGAGGCCCCATTACCTAAGCAGATGTGTTAGTTAATGTCTGTTGAGGAAGGGGGCATTTTTTTTCAGTAATGTAGCCACTGCTACGTTGCCCACAGTCCACTAAATACCCTCATATCTGTCACATACAAGCAGCCCTGATTAACCATAGGTTACAAAAATTAAGAAGACATGAAGGTAGGAGGAGGGTATGTTGGCAAGAGGAAGGATTCCATGATGAGTGAGCAGGTTAAGAGAGAGGAACACGGTAAATGTGATCTAAGTACATTATGTATCTGTGTGGAATTGTCAATGGATAAATTTTAAGAGATATTTGTAAGAAATCTGTAGCTCACCTGCTGTGTGCTGGTGCTTTGCTAGAGGATACTCATTGATCCTCGGTGAGACAGAAGAAGACAGGATCCCTGTCTCCTGATGCCAAGATTTCAGGGAGGAGAGAACATATCAAGAGATTAATCAGAAAGAAAAGCAAAACACAAGAAACACTGATGAAGAGGTAGAGCCAAGCACATCAGCAAAGTCAATGCAGAGGTTTCTCAAAAGCCTAGAGTAGACCTGCTGTCTGATGCAGCTCTACCACTCATGGGCATTCCCTAAGGGGAGCTCAGTCAGCATACCACAGAGACCGGAACACCCATGGTTTCTGTAGCACTGTTCCAACAGTCACAGTATGGAATCCATGGAGGTGCCCTTGCATGGATTGATGGATGGATGGATGGATGGATGGATGGATGGATGGATGGATGTGTGGATGGAGAGAGTGTGGTACATGCATACATTGGAGTTTTATTCCACCATAAAGAGGAATGAAATATATTGCTTGCAGGAAAATGGACAGAGCTTGATATCACCATATTAAGTGAGATTAGCCTCTCCTACAAAGGCAAGTATCCAATGCTTTTTCTCCCTTGTGGATCTAGAGGGGAGAAAAGCATAAAGTTAAAGCAAAGAGGAAAGGCAAGAAAAGAAGGGGAAATAAGAAAGAGTAGCAGAGGAGTTGAATGTGATGAACACACATTACATAAATGTATGGGAATGTCATCCTGGAAACCCTTGCTTTATGCAAGTAATAAATATTAGTAAATATAGATCCAGAAAGATGCCTCAGTGGCCAAAATGCTTAATGCCAAGTGTATTGACCTGAATTGAATCCTGAGGACCCACATAGCCAAAGGTGGAAGGAGAGAACCAATTCCCACAAGCTGTCCCCCGACCTCTGTGTGTGTGTGTGTGTGTGTGTGTGTGTGTGTGTGTGTGTGTGTGTGTAGTGTAGTGTATGCATGCACCCACACATACACATACTACATGAATACATGCACAAAATAAAATATAATAAATGAAGGTAGGTAGAAATGAAGACACACCTTGGCATTCCCATGTCTGAAAGTGCCTATGGACACCGCTAAAACCACCATGTGCTTCTAGTACATGACATGTAATTCTGCTTCTATCAACCTGTCCTAAAGGAGTCAGCTGAATGTGACCAAAATTCATGTGCAAAAGTCACTTGTACAGCAAAGCACATTACAGCCAGAACTGTCACCCTTCGGGGAACGTTGAATTGCTTATGACAGATCTGTTCAAAGGGATGTTGTGCAGTCGTTAACATATTTTGTTATAAAAATCAATGCTTTTAAAACTATCTCTTAAAGCTTTTACATACAGGAAGGAAGACCTAGATGCAGAATTGAGCAAAGCACAAAAGGATTGCAGGTCTAACATGGTCTCCATTATAGAAAATAAGAAGTCATTAATAATACTACTATTAATAACAATAATGTAAGAAAACGGGCCAAAGACTTTCTAAGTGGCTGCTTCCGGGTGAAGGAATTAAGAATGATTTTTGCTCCTGCTTCCTCATTGCTGTACTCTCATATCTTTAGAAACTCACCATAGATCACTTTTATAGTCAGGGGAAAAGTGAGCATAAAATTATGTGTAGGAGAAAAGACGAGGAGAAAATGCAGGGAAATATTAGCCGTGGTTATGATAGTGCTGAGATGGTTGGAGGTCTTTTTATTTTTTTTTCAGTATTTTATGTGTGGTAGTTTCTCACTTCTGTAGTGGCAAAATATATAAAATTAAAAATTAGTAACCCCAGAGTTATTTATAAGACTGAAAAGCTAAAAAAACAACATAAATATTCAAGTGAAGACTGGTTGAATCAGTGTCTAACTGCAAAAAGAGCCACTGCGGCCACTGCAAATAATGTCTGTGCTGGGCCAGAATGGGAGAGAAGGATGTTTATGTTAAGCTAAAACTTTGCAATAAGGAAGTTTCCCAATGTTTGACCAGATAGTACTAATAGAAAAAATATTTTGGATAAAATATGCATGTGTATTACCAGCTGTTATCTGTAGTTTGTAATTCTCGCTTCAATTGCTTTGCCTCTTTCTTACCATCTTATGCATAATGAACTCATGTAGCTTATTTTTAATGCCATTGTGTGTGTGTGTGGTGTGTGTGTTTGTATGTGTGCAAACATGCGTGTTGCATGCATACAGATGTGTTTGTAGTGTGAATGGTGTGTGGTTTGTGTGTGTATGTGTGTGCAGATGCACTGTGTTCACGGGTATGCATGTGCATGTGTGCTTGTGTGTGTGTGTGTGCATGTGTGCATGTGTGCATGTGTGCATGTGTGCATGTGTGCATGTGTGCATGTGCCTGTGGTGATCAAAGAACAATCTCGGCTGTCATTCCTTCCATACAGCCTACCTTTGTTCTGTTTTTCAGATAGGGTCTCTCAGGAGCCTGGAACTCTCTGAATAAGCTAGGCTAGATGGCCAGAAAGACCCAGAGATTCTTTTATCTTTGCTCTCAGGTGCTGTAATTACAAATATGAGCCATCACAACTGGCTGTGTGTGTATGGTATATGTAGTGTGGTGTTAGTGTGTGTGTGTGTGTGTGTGTGTGTGTGTGTGTGTGTGTGATGTATGTGGTGTAAGTGGAGGTATGTATGTGAGTGTGTGTTTATGGTATTGTGGTGTGTGGTGTGTGTGTGTATGTGTGTGTGAGTATTGTGAAATGTTGTGGAATGTGTGTGTGCGTGCGCACATGTGTGTGTGTTCTGAAAATCAAACCCAAGTCCATGTGCTTGCAAAGCAAGCACTTTCTCAAGTGAGCTATCTCCCTCCCCAGTTTTATGTTTTAACATTGTTAAATGAAAGAAAAGTAAGAGTCAGGGTTTTCTCGTCGTATCATTTAGCCTTGTAAAGTTCTAACCAAAATGCACAAGAGAATTAAGCGAAAGAAGAGCTTGTCAGCTTTGGGCACACAGTTCCAAGGGTTCCATGCCCAGTTCTTTAGATCCACTGATTCTGAGCCCATGACAGGACCATGAGGTAGACAGAAAACAGATAATCAGGAAGATACCCACAAGAACCCATCCCAAGAAAGACCATGTTTGGCCAGATCTGAGTCATATCCTTATCTTTATGCATAGAGATGTGGACCATCTCATCTAATAGGATGAGTTCCCTCTCTGGGTGCCAATAAGAAGAAAAGGAACAGGAGATTAGGTTCATACATTAAGAGCTCATTCTGATACTTCATAGAATCCAAGCTCAGTTGACAGCACCTGCATCAGGAGCTCACAACCACATGTTAACACCAGTTCCTCTTAGGAACATATTCTCTCTCTCTCTCTCTCTCTCTCTCTCTCTCTCTCTCTCTCTCTCTCTTACACACACACACACATACACACAAAAAAAACCTAAAAATCTTTTTAAGGGGATGTGTGCATGTGTGCATAATAAAATTGTGTGTATATACAAAGGAAGTTGTTAGTAATAATAATCATAATCACAAATAAGACACAGTTGATTTCCAAAGTCTGTCCTCTTTTGTTTCTTGGACATAATATATAGAGTTCTTTCTCATCCCTGCTTCTCTTCTAACTAGGATGGTGATTTGCATCTGTGTAACGGAATAGAAGCAGATTTCTGAATGCCCTTCTGAGACCAGACTTTTAAGAAGTGATAGGTCACCTCCTTCCCTCTATCTTGTCCCACCCCCACATCTTGATAAATTTAATAAGTAGACAGACATAAATGAAAAAACTCTGTGAGATAGTAGAGCCTTCAGTAGTTCCCACTGAAGATGCGCTGTGTCAGTTGAATAACACAGAACTGTTGCCTACAAGAAACAAGCTGTGACTAATTTATCATATGTCTGAAGATATTTGTTGCTTCTATTAACTCTAGCCTAACTGTAATATCATGTTGTGAACTAAACCCACCAGAGACCACCATGTAGATATTCATAAAGCCAAAAAGAAAGTCTTTATTGCTGGCTGGTAGCTACACAGGGAACGTATCCAAATCATGCAGCCCCAAACCCTACAGATTTTATGCACAACAACCACATCCTAGTCTTCACACTTCAGTTAGTACAAAGTAGAAATACAGAAGCCAAAAGGCAAGATGGGTACATTTAGAAACTTTTTATTTGGGAACTTTGCTGGAACTATGGACTAGGTCTTTGTTCCCATTTTGGCAGGTGTTGGAGACTACACACTGGGTTTTAAAGTCAGAACCACAGTGTCAGTTGTGCTATGGTCTAGGGCCTGTTACAGTTACATGGACTGAAGGAAAGGCACAAAGGGATAAAACTATATGTGCTGTAAGTGATAGCACATACAAAGAACAATTCTAAAGCTATACACCTAGCCCAACTCACAGAAAGATCAGTGTGAAGCTTGGAACCCCAAAGTAAGTGCTCATTAACTATTGGTCAGATGGTGAAAGCTATAATTCTAGGAATGTCAAACAAGTAGAAGACACAAGGGAACTTTATTCACTAGCCTCCAAGAAAATGCTGAAGACACTGCGAGATGGTTCTTGAACGGTACTTTTGATCACCATGCTTAATGAAAAGAGAGTCTCCAAAAGACATCTTAGATGCCCATAGCAGGACTGAGAACAGGAGATTTATTTCAGGGGGAAAAAAGATTTGGTAAGGATATGCTTGCTTCATTGGGTGCTCGTCCATGTGGAAGACAGACCAACGAAAAATGGTCTTCTCTACCTCTCTGCAGAGGAGCCTGAGGGCTTTGGTGCATATCCTAACAGTCAACATCCACAGCTTTTAAACAGTTGGCTTAACAACTGCCTTTAATTTCACTGAACATAAGTTATTGATCTTGATCTCTGTTGCCTGGAAGCCCAATCCTGATTGTTAATTGAGCTATTGATTTCTGGCTCACATTAACTGTTCCCAAAGGGGTGAATCCTAGGTAATGTGGGCAGGTGTGCTGCAGGCAGTGGAGGAGGTGAGGGCTCTGCAGAAAAGTGATTTTAATTAGTAATAATAGCTTCATACTTAGCTGACTGGCTTGTAATACACTCAGTGACACACCTATACATCAGGCAGCAAACCAGCAGTCGTCCCTTCTATAAGAAAATTAAATTGGGTCAATTATCTAACTGTTGGGTGATTTCAGATAGTTACTTAACTCAAAATGAACTTCTTGCTACATGCATCAAATCCATAGCTCACCCCACAAAAAAAGGCTCTAGCTCAGAAATAAAAATCAGTCTGTCTGGCCCCTCCCCTATCCTTCCGACCGAACGTTTAATGCTTAAGTTTTTCCAACAAACAAATAAAATGAGCATTTCCAGGGGAATGGTTGCATAAAAGGATTTGCATTTCTGCTGTAAAATAATGATTATGGAGTCACTTGTTGATACCAATTACTGTGGCCGAGCAGATTCCATAGTAGATGCACTGTAAGCTAAAAACAAAGTTCCATTCCAGGGAGGTATGCATGATAGGAGCACAGTTTTATAAAACAAGCAATTATCAACAGCCCTATATTATCACATAGGCTAAAAGAAAGGCATGTTGACACCATCTAACATTGCAGTGGGGGGAGGGGATAGAAGAACAATTTTTGTTTACAATACAGTACATTGTATATAGCATATTGTTCAGTGCATACGTGTTATAACTACTAACTCATCATTAACTCAGTCCCCTACCAACAATCTGATATAGGTACTGTGGTGGCTTGAATGAGAATAGTCCCCATAGGCTCATATGTCTGAATGCTTGTCCCCAGTTAGTGGAACTGTTTGGGAAGGATTAGGAGGTGTGTCCTTGTGGGAGGTGTTGTGTCACTGGGGGTGGGCTTTGAGGTTTAAAGCGTCCTCACCAGGCCCAGTTTCTCTCTCTCCCCCCTCCCTCCTCCTCTCTCCATCCCTCTTCCTCTCCCTCTCTCCCTCTCTCTCTCTCTCCCTCTCCCTCTGTCTGTCTGTCTGTCTCTGGCTGCTGCCTAAGGATCCAGATATAAAGCGCTCAGTTACTGCTCTAGAACCATACCTGTCTGCTTTCCCACAATGAAGATAATGGGCTAGCCTTTAAAACTGCAAGCAAGCCCCCAGTTAAATGCTTTTTTTTTAAGAGTTGGTCATGATGTCTTTTCTCCAGTAATAAAACACTAAGACAAGTACCTTTCTCATTCCTATTCTTTATTTTTACTGAGGAACAAAGAGTTTACTAATTATTTGAGTGATGAGCTTAAAATTTGTCACTATTGCTTGGGTTCTTAAGCACTGTGCTCCGCCTGCCATCTTTATGGAAAGAAAATCACCAGCGAATGGCAATGTTTAAGTTAGGATAGTAGGAGCTAAGGGGTTTTCCCATACTGTTCAAATATTGTATGATAAGGCTAAGGGGCTTATTTAGTTAAGATTACTCAGCCTCACTCAGCCAGACCATTGGCCTACTTGTCTTATTTAACAACCATCTATTGAGTTCCTACTATGCACCTGAAAGTATGTTAACACATCTACATAATCTCATTTAATCTTCATGCAAGACATGTAGTGTTCTATCACAATCCATATTGTGCAGATGTTCAAATGAAAGCATAGAGAAGTTTCTTATACAAGTTCTTAGAGAAAGTAGTGGTCGAGTCCTTGGTTATACAGGGGATCTCATCTCTATTTTACACAGCTCATTTTGAGATATAAAGTCACTTACTGTCTACCTATGTCTATGTCTGTTACATAGTAGCAGAGCTGGGACTTGAACTAGAGCCTCTATGACTTCAAAGATCATGCCAGAAGCCATACATGGGCATTGCTAAACCACAGAGCTAACTTTCCAGTTAAAAGCTACTGCTAACTTAGGTTGTCATTGACTCACAGAGAACACCTATTGGGCATTCACAGGTTACTAAGGAGAAATCAACAAACAACTTCAAATGGCCTCTGCCCTTGAAGAATTTACACTCCAAGCACAGAAAAGAAGCAAGTAGTTCTGCCAATTATAAGAGAAGGCTTCTCAGGGAAGGGACAGCTTATCCAAGCTCTAAATGAAATATAAGTATACACTACAGGATAATACATAGAGAGATGTGTTCAACATGCTCATGACTTGTACAAAGAATACATAGATGGCAATGATTATGGTCAAATCAGTGATGATAGGATGATGGTGGTAGAGAATAAGAAAAAGAAGAAGAAGAAGAAGAAGAAGAAGAAGAAGAAGAAGAAGAAGAAGAAGAAGAAGAAGAAGAAGAAGAAGAAGAAGAAGAAGAAGAACAAGAACAAGAAGAACAAGAACAAGAACAAGAAGAACAAGAAGAACAAGAAGAAGAAGAACAAGAACAAGAAGAACAAGAAGAACAAGAACAAGAAGAACAAGAAGAACAAGAAGAAGAACAAGAACAAGAAGAACAAGAAGAAGAACAAGAAGAACAAGAACAAGAAGAAGAACAAGAACAAGAAGAACAAGAAGAACAAGAAGAAGAACAAGAAGAACAAGAAGAACAAGAAGAAGAACAAGAACAAGAGCAACAAGAAGAACAAGAAGAAGAACAAGAAGAACAAGAAGAACAAGAACAAGAAGAATAAGAACAAGAAGAACAAGAACAAGAAGAACAAGAAGAAGGAGGAGGAGAAGAAGGTGATGATGATGATGATATAGTGGTGATAGCAATAATTATAATGATGATTATAATGATGCTTATTGTGATGATAATGGTAGCAGTGGTCCTACAATTTATGGTGTTAACGATGATGATAATAAGAAAGATGGTAGTAGTATTATGGACCTAATGGTGGTGAGAATGTTGTTATTGTTGTTGTTTAAAAAGGGTTGTCTCATCCAGCATAGCAAAAATAACTTTGCAAGAGTAATGAAAATTACAGATCTTGAGACAGTGCAATTACCTGATTAACTGGGTCGGTCCAACCTAAATGTTTGTGTCACTGAAAGTAGAGGAACTCTCTTCTGGCTTAGAGAGATGAGGTGCAAGAAGGAGGAGGCAATCATCCAGCAGAAGGGGCTGGTGGTGACGGTGGTGGCAATGGCACTGGTTATAATAGTGGCAAGGGTTATGTCAGTGATTGTAAAGATGATGGTTGTGGTGAAATCATCATGATGATATGGACAGGTTGCAGTGATGGTTCTGTGGTAATGATAGTAATGGTCATAGCAACAGCGATGATCCTAGTGATAGCGTCATTGGCAGTAGAACTGATTACAGTAGCAATAGAACTGATCACAATGGCAATGATGAAATAATGTTAATTATGAAGATGTTTTGTTGAGAGCTTCCTAATCAGCAAACATGGTGAGAGCTTTATACAAATGTCTTTAGCTCTATGAGGTAGATTTCATTAATATCCTCATTTTATAGATGAGAAAATGGAGGGTTAGAAAGATTGAGCAATGTTCCCAGTTTTCCATAGACAATAGGCCAAAGAATCCAGATTTGACTTCAAGCGAACTGCCTCCAACAGTGTTCTTTGCAGAGCTTGCAAAAAAAAAAAAAATACTCATGGCAGCTGGGCAGTAGTGGCACACACCTTTAATCCCAGCACTTGGGAGGCAGAGGCAGATGGATTTCTGAGTTTGAGGCTAGCCTGGTTTACAGAGTGAGTTCCAGGACAGCCAAGGCCACACAGAGAAACCCTGTCTCGAAAAACAAAAAAACAAACCAACCAACAAACAAAAAATACTTATGGCAGAAGCATCGAGTATAAGTGAGCTGAGCTAGGGAGGGAGGCATGTTAAAGGCAGGGCATCAAGGATTTCCTGAAGATGGACAGTCACAAATAAACAGGGACCTCAATAGTATAATGGACACAGCATTCTGATCCTTGTTAAAGGACTAAATTGAGTCCAGTGTTGTTATCCTCATTTTCAAAGCCCTCGTTTTCTTTCTAGCTCTCAACTGCAAACCAGTCCCAACCTCTAGAAGCCAACCTCTTTCTCTATAGCTCACCTTCACCTTCAGAGTCAGTAACAGTAGACTGAGCCCCTTCTGCTGGATGACTGCCTCCTCCTTCTTGCACCTCATCTCTCTAAGCCAACAAAGAGAGTTCCTCTACTTTCAGTGACGCAAACATTTAGGTTGGACCAACCCAGTTAATCAGGTAATCACACTGTCTCAAGATCTGTAACCTTCATTACTCTTGCAAAGTTACTTTTGCTATGCTGGATGAGACAACACTTTTTAAAAGGATCTCCTTCTGAAAAATAATTTTGTGACTTTTTACTAATCAGGAAGCCTCCACAAAATTCAAATACTTCAGACAGACTGACAATCTGTTCTTCATGTATATCTGTACTTTATGCATAATATATATATAATATATATATATATATATATATATATATATATATATATATATATATATATCACATCACTGTGTGACAACCAGCCACACCTAATTATAAAGGTATGCTTCAGGACTGTCCTTCTCAGCACAAATTGACTTGGGCAATGTCTGAGCATTGGTCATATCTAAGTGCATGCTTGGTTGGCCAAATGGAGAGATGCTATTGACATCCAGTAGGCAAGGCATCCTGAGATGCTAGCGACATCCCACAATAAACAGAGTCTGGCCACCACAGACAATTTTAGAACCAAAAATGTCAGTAATGCTGAGGTTGAAGTCAGCCTGCTTTTTCTTATTTTTGCATGTTAAACACAGCATATATACATGATAAACACAGAAACTAGGGGGTATATGTGTCTGAGGCTTCTGGACATTTGCGAGTGATCACATCTAGGCCAGTATATCCAAAGGTACCCAGATGTAAAATGGCTTCTCCTTCCCATAATCCTTCTCTACATTACCTTGAAGGACCGGGTCTGCTACAAACAGCTCAGTCTGATTCCTCTTATCTGAGCCCCCAACCGAGTTCAGGAAGAACCGGAGTCTATTTGACAAGTGTAAGCTTCTGGTAAGCACTGTTTAAGATAGAGGCATCCTCTGATGAGAGACATCCACTCGGCCATGGCCAGTGTGATTCCAACAGCAGCAACGGAGCTGTATCTGACCTTGTGCAAGCTGGAGCCCGGTAGAAGAGAGAGCAACGCTGATTTCTGACGACTGTCAAGTGAGAGCTACTTTGGGCTGAGTTGTAGGGAACTGGAGATCTATAAACCTTTTTATGTGCAGCGGAAAGGAGCTGGCATTGTTTCCAGAGAGTTTCCCAGGCGAGAGGAGAGAAGCAAGAGACTGAGTGACAGTCGGGCAAGGATTAAGTTTACCTTTTATTAACAGGCTCATAACGCTACTTTAAAAAAAATAAATTAAAGCTAGAAAAATATCTTTGGATTTACTGCCCGAAGGGAAGGGGGATGGAAGCTTTACAAATCAGCCCTGTTGTGACATTGCAGAGATGTGCTCTTGCAAGATCAGCTGAATGTCTAGAGGCTGCAAAGCATACCCCAAGGCACACTGCTCTTGCGCTTTGACCCCGGGTAATTGGCACCTGCAGTGTGCAGAGCTGAGTCCTGAGATGGGTAGCCCGCCACAGCCCAGACTGTATTCTACAGGAAGAGCCACCGGGAGCCCATTCCTCATCATCTAACTAAACCCTGTGTCAGAAATCCGTAAATCACCCTGACAGCTCCCTTGTGCTTGAGCCCCTAGGCTGGTCCTATGACTCCCTGCTAATCTAGATGCAAGCCCTTGAGCCTGGCATTATTCTGTAGGGTTTTTTTTTTTTTCCTACCTTGCCTCTGCCATTCCTCTTTGCCCAGTCCCATCTTCTTTTCTCTTTTATTTCTGTCAGTTTTCCACCATCCCTCTCTCTTTTCTTCTCAAGGAATTTCTTTTGCTAGCAGTTAAAGAAAGGCAAACATAACCGTGTTATAAGCTATAGATAATCCTGGGGGGGGGGGGGCTTTCAAGCATAGAACACACACACAAATCATGGGTCACATTCACATCTTTATCTACTTCTAATATCACTCGAACACTGGCTCATTTTAACTATCAACTTGACACAGCCTAGAACATCCTGGGAAGAGAGTCTTAGCAATCAATTATCCAGATCAGGGCTGACTGTGGGCATGTCTGTCCTTGTTGTTGAGGTGGGAAAAGGCCTACTTTGAAAGTGGGCAGTGCCATTTCATGGGCTGGGCCTTGTACTGTGTAAGAAGAGAAAAAGAAAAAGGAATAAAAACTAGCTAAGTGCTAAGAAAACAAAGATGCATCCATTTCTTGTCTCTGCTCTTGACTGCGGACATGATACCTTAAGTTCTTACCTTGATTTCCCTGGAAATAATGGGCAGAAGCTTTTTCTTTTCTAAGGTGATTTTGTCGTGACATTTTATCACAGCAGTGGAAATGAACCAGAACATTGCACACACGTGCCACTTCCTGCCATTCTCACACACAGAATATCACCCTTGTCCTCCACACATGATCATTATTACCTAACACCCAGAAAATGTCTTCCTCAATGCTAAAGGATTACTCACTCAGTAAATTCATTCACTAAATCCTCAAAAGAAGAAGAGTCAGTCAAAAGAAGCTAACGAAGTGACCTATTTTCCGGATGCAGAAAGAGAGGCTTGAGAAATTATAATGACCATCAAAGATAGATCGTGGCAGAGATGGGATTTGTACCCAGTTGTGACCAGTAGTATAACTGAGTGACTCTATTGCTTCTAAATCCCTGTCCTGCACTGGTCATCTCTCCTATGAAAACTTATGCATGGTAAGACTGTTTGCTTTTCCTGGTGCACACACACTCTGATATATGTGCATCCTGAAATCATTTAATTTTGTTTCATGCAACAACTTATTGAATGCCAAAACCATTATAGAATTGACAGGGTACTGAGTAAGAATCAGTCCCCAAAATGCAATAGCCTCTGGATTTCAGTCTCATGTCCCTGGGGCCTTGTTAAAAAGCAAGTATTCGAACTCCTTAAGAAGAGTAGGTGAATGAAGGCCATGTCAGAGGGAGATGGCACCGTCTTAATGACTACCTTCTTGGAAATAATCATGAGGAAATACTCTCATTGAGACTGGCTATGTCTCACTGTCCAGATCACCAACGATGTCACTTGTTCTTCTCATTACTTCTTTTTGCTGTTCAGAGATTTGAACCTAGGGCATAATGTACACTAGGCAAGCACCCTGCAACTATACCTGTAGCCTGTTTTCTTTATAATTTATTTTTGAAGCGGAATCTTACTAAGTTGTCCAGGCTTGCCTACAGCTTGTAACCCTCTTGCCTCAGCATCCCAAATAGCTAAGATTACTGGCCTGTGCCAGCAGAGACAGTTCCATAAATGTTCCTGGGCTCCTACTAAGTACTGTGCATGGTGCTAGATGGTAGAGATAAACTAATGAGTAAATGTAACACCCTGGCCTTGACAGAAATATTTAGAAAAAGAGCAAAGGACAATTATGACAGTGCCCTAAGTCACTTGTAATGGGGTCAAGCAGGGATTACCAGAGAATTGTTTGCTAGGAGTTAAGAGCATATAAATGAGGTCATATGTATTTGCTCGACCATACATATGCATGCAAGGCATGGGAGGCTTCCTATAGAAAGTGGTGTTTGAGCAGAGAGACTTGAAAAATATGGTGAAATTAGCCAGTTCAGCGTGTGTGTGTGTGTGTGTGTGTGTGTGTGTGTGTGATCACATGTGCACAAGTGATTGCCTGGGAAAGGTATCAAGAAAGGTATGCTAGACACAGGTAAGGTATTTTCATAGGTAAAGGTGCTGGCCTCCAAGCCTGATCACCTGAATCCCCCAGAAACCACATGGTGGAAGAAAGGAACTGATTCCCACGTGTTGTCTTCTGACATCCATAGCCACATCCCCAGTAAATAAACAAAATACAGTTTTTAAAAGAGAGGTATTTTAGGTAGATGGACACATATGCAGGAGGCAGAGGGGAGAGAGAATGGAAAATGCTCATTAAGGACTGTACATGTGCTTAACATGCAAGAGAGGCAGGATCTGAAGAAGGAGAAAGACTTCCTTCTGTGCCCCGTTGAAGGGCTTCCCTTTACCAGAGGGCTTGGGGCTCTCATTCTATAGTTTTGGGAGGGGGAAGGGAGGGAAGAAGGGCGGGAAGGAGGAAGGGAAATGCTTCATGAAAAAAGAATGAGACTCGCAGTGTACTAAATACAATGGGTTATTCCACGTGGTAGAAGACTAAACTGCAGCATAGGAAATAGAGTGGCATTGTAATTGTTCCTTCATGTGATTCCACAGGTGAACAGTTTGCTAGAGTGCTGGTTTTTAACCCCTTATCCCCTTGTGAATGTAGGGGCCCTTGGTGGTCAGATAGATATCTCACCTGCCTAAGAGACCTCTCTACAGTTATCTTCTTTTCCTAGTATTTTTAACCTCTTGTCACTTTTTAAAAATAAATTCCTGAGTTTTTAATGCCCACTATTGGACAATATTGATTATATCATAACAAAACTGTGTATATCAGCTACTGGAGTGGAATGGGGAATAGATAACCAAGAGAAGACTGGGTGCCAGTCTCAGCTTGGGGCTGAGTGCAAGCCTCGTCTCAGATCCTTACCCTGAGGAGCCGTGAACACCAGAAATGCTTGGACTCAGAAGCAGCTGAGTTGAAGGAACCAGAAGGGTGGGAGAGACACATCCACAAGGTCATAGTCACTTCACTGTCTTTCAAACATCTTCTCCTCACACCCTCCACTGCTTGATTCAAACCACAGCAAGCTTATCTACAGGGTCAGGTGACATGAATTGAGTACCAGCAGCTTGCCAAGTTCTGGAAAATCAGAGATACTTGTCTCGTTCAATGTCACTGAAGATCTCAAAATCTAATCCATGAACAACTAGAATTGGATTAAAGGAAATAAGCTTTAAGTAGTCATTATCCTACATAACACCCTTTGAGTCTGCTTTATAACATGAATTATTTCTGTTAATCCTCACAGCAGTCCCAGAAGGTAAGTTTTTACTGAGTCCCTTTTCTGAAAGAGGATACAAGCTCTCAGAAGTCTATCGAGGTCTAACTGGTCACCACAGAAGGGTGGAAGAGGAACAGAGAATCCCTCAGTGCTTGAGACATCTCCCCCTCCGTGTGTGTGTCTGTGTGTGTGTGTGTGTGTGTGTGTGTGTGTGTGTACATAATGTGTTTGAGTACATGTGCACATGTATACCCATGCATCGAGAGTCCAGAAGTTAATGTCAGATGTCTTCCTCAGTGGCTTTCCACCTTGATTTTTGAAACAGAGAAGCTTACCAATTCAACTAGTCATGACTAGTCTCCTGTCTCTGACTCCCCAGTTCTGGGGAGTTACAGGCATGGCTTCCACTCCCAAGTTTTACGTGGTGCCAAAGATAAACTCCGGTCTTCAAGATTGTTCAGCAAGCACTTTTATTCACTAAGCATCTTCTCAACCCACTGAGCTCCCACTCAGGGCAATGTGCAAGTTACAGCTGTGGGCTGGAGGAGATATGGAGAGACAGGGACACCATAGTGACAACCCCAGCTTGGGCCCCTGCTCTACAGCTGTTGTGGGGCTGGAGCAGAAGGATATGTCAAAGAGGTCACTACTAATACACAGTGAAGTGTGTAAATGGCTGATAACAAGAAAAGAGTTAAATTAAGCTTCCTTCATGTCTCCAGTCTCCTAAGAACAGGACAGGCCAACACGCATCTCCTCCTCAGCAGAGAGTATGAGCCGCTTGTCTGTTCCAAAGGTTTCTCAAGTTTTCTGCATTACAGGCACCAGTATGGAAAGCCCTTGCTAAGCAACGCCCTGCAAAATGCTGTGCTTCCTGTGTGGCTATACCACATCTGGTTCATACTATGCCCGCTTCACTAACCTTCTCCTCGGCTGCCCATGCATGGTTCACCTCTTTTGTATTTTCCTCCTGCTGCTTTACTCTTTCTTCTGCCTCAGCCCAACTGCCAGGCTTCTTTAAGAGATTTTCTTCCCATCACTCACATCTCAGCTAGAAGTTTTACTTCTAGAGAAAAGTTTGTCTTGACGTCCTCCCTCCCGCTATCCCAGAGACCTTCAGAGAAAGACAAAGACAGGGATTCATTTTATTCCTGTGTCTAACACTGTGAAAAAGATCCTGGGTGCTGGAGGAATAAATATCACAAGTACTTGGTATGTGTAGAAATGTAGAACTCCATTTCCATGTAAATGACCCAGACAAGCAAAGCCCTGATTCACTCCAAGAACATTCAACCTGGAGAGGGAATGATGCTTGCAAGAACAACACCAGATGTTGCACTGAAAATGACCCATCTTGACATCCGAAGGCTACCAAGGGAGGCACTGAGACTAGAGTGTGGGCAAGGCAAAAGCAGCAGGACAGAGTTCATTTAGAAGTGACTTTGCATATTATATTAATTCCCAGTGTAATTCAGGAGTCTGATGGGGGATGGAAGTATAATGGAAAGAAGAGTCCTTTAAAAGTGCTGAAGACAGAACAGAATCCATAATTCCATCTCCAGGTAATGGTAGTTGAAATTGGTTGTCCCTGATTTGAATAATCTTGATGGCATCATTATTTTTAATTGTGATTAGTGGTCTTAATGTGCCAATAAATAAGACAAGGGAGAAGGCACAACCTTGCCTTGTCCCACAAGTGATTTGGAGTGGAGACTACTCAAGGCAGGCAGGCTCGCGATAAGCAGAGCCACCACTCAGACAGTATTTCAGAACTAAAGGATGGATTTCAAGAGCATTTGAGACAGAATGCTTACGAGTAAATTTCCTCTACTCCAAGGTCAAGCAATTCCAACAACAACAAACATAAAGGAACACTGATCCTGTGCACCCAGGTGGCAGCTCTCTGGTGGGAGACAGTCTGATCCAGAAACCAAGTACTCCATTGGAAAATGGCATTTCAGGCTCCATTAAATGGTTTGTTAGCAGCATTGCTCAGCCCTGAAGCAAGGCATCAGCACAGTGGCCTGGCCCAATGGAAGGTTCATCTCTGAATTTTAAATATATTCTCAGCATTAGGGAAAAAAATCAAAGTGGATAAGTAAGTAGGTAAGAAAGTGATCATAGAACCAAGATGACTGAAAAAGCAAGACTCTGCTGCCAGTAACAGGTGCATCCCTAATAAACTAGGCCCAGGGGAAATGGTATTTTCTAGGGCTGCCATAGCGAGGTAGCACACACAGGGGTGGAGGAGAGGGGATGAAACAATCAGCAACTGTTTTCTCACATCTCTAGAGGCCAGAAGTCTGGAACCAGCCATGAAGCAAGTCTCCTAGCTTCCCACTGTGGCTAGTCTTCCCACCAGTTGGTCTCCATGGTCACATAGTTACCTCCCCTCTCTATGTTTGTGACTTCGTGTGCCATTCTCCCCTGTGTGTCTACTCATTCCTATGTCACTTCAACTTTAATGACACCAGTCATACTAGATTCTGGGCCCACCTTCCTCCAGTCTGACCTCATCTTACATCTAAATTATATCCACAGAGACTACATTTCCAAAAGAAGATACACAGAGAACAATGTTAAGCATCTAACATGTTAGGGGATCTTACAGTTCCACCCTCAACAGGAAATAAATTGCTATTGTGAGAAAATGGGCTTAGAAAAGAAAGGGAGGGGGGAGGAGGAAGAAGGGGAGGGAAAGAAGGGGGAAGGAAAACAGAAAGGGAGAGATGAGGGAAGAAAAAGGATTCGGAAAGAGATGAGGGGAAGGAAGGGAGGTGAGAGGCTTCAGTGATGTTTACTTAATGTGAAAGCTTGTAGACATTTCCCACTTTTTGAAGAACATATCTATTCCAACAAATCAATTCTTAAGTTAATAAACTGTTCTTAGTTCTGTAAGTCCTATTGGCCTATATCACACTACATTAAAATTCCTGCTGAATGTCACTCGGTTGCTAGACAACAGGAATGAGTACAGCCCCTCCCTTCAGTCCAGTCCAAACAAGGCTCAGAAAAGCTAAATGGTTTGCCAGAGCTTATGGAAGATGTAGTTTTAATCCAGAGACTGGCTTGCGTTATACTTCAGTACTTTTCTAAATTTTAAACTTCAGTGACTGAGTAGCTGAATAAGAAAATGAATGGGTGAAAGAGCTATATGTTCACTCCTGTAGCAGTCTCCATAGTTTCTGGGGGAATCTAAGAACTGGAATAATAAAAAGATGGTTTGGTCTATTTGTACCAGTATTTAACACAGATTTAATCATGGTGCTCCCAAATGAGATGCAATATCTTAAATATCAAGCCTCTTGATTCAAAATAGTACTTTTTACCAACTGACCCATGT
The DNA here is from genome assembly GCF_011762505.2 of Arvicanthis niloticus. Classification (NCBI taxonomy): domain Eukaryota; kingdom Metazoa; phylum Chordata; class Mammalia; order Rodentia; family Muridae; genus Arvicanthis; species Arvicanthis niloticus. The sequence goes on from NC_047663.1 coordinate 97,814,220, forward strand.
CTCCGGCCCTAGACATTAATTAACAGTAGTCAATTGGTATTTGAATTGCCTACCCTATTGCTATTTATCTGGCTGAAGCATTAGTTTGCTAGAAATGCTGTAACAAAGAAACACAAGCTGGATGACTTAAACCACAAACTTATTTTCTTACAAATTTAGAGACTAAAAGGTCAAGGAGTTGACAAGATTAATTTCTACCTAGAGCCACCTGTTCTGTGCCTCTCTCCTAGAGTTTTAGTTAGGCTTCCCCTTCCTGTTTCTTCTTCTGTTCCATGTTCATGTCTCTTCCTCCTCCTCCTCCTCCTCCTCCTCCTCCTCCTCCTCCTCCTCCTCCTCCTCCTCCTCCTCCTCTTCTTCTTCTTCTTCTTCTTCTTCTTCTTCTTCTTCTTCTTCTTCTTCTTCTTTTCCTCCTCCTTCTCCTCCTCTTCTTTTTCTTCTTCTCCTTCTCTTCCTCTTTCTTCTCCTCTTCTTCTCCTTCTCTTCCTTCTTCTCCTCCTCCTCCTCTTATTCTTCTCCTCCTCTTCCTCTTCCTCCTTCTTCTCCTCTTCCTTTTTGTTTTTTTTGAGGATCATCACCATTCTGGATTAGAAGCCAACTAAAGATTTCATTTTAATCACCTCTTTAATGACTCTGTGACTTGATATGGTTCATCCTAAAGTCCTGGATATTAGAATATCAATATAGGAATTTGGGAAAGACACAATTCATCCCATACCATTGTTTTCACTTGTACCATGGAGACCTAAGGCAAGATCTTTAAAACAAATTTAGATAATTCCAATGAATGTACAGCTTCATTTCAGCCCTGGGTCTTATCAATTCTCAATACAAGGAGCTGAGAAGAAGTCTGAGATATTAAATTTCTCAGATACAGAGACATTGCAGATTTCCACTCCCAAGCTATCCATGGGCCTGAGTAAACTTTGAACCCCAAGTTTAAAGTCAGAAAAACTAAGGGTATATAGAAGCTGTGTAAAAATTAGCTGGACCTTGAAGGATGGGTAAAATAGGTATGGAGTTAGGAAGGAAGGGTGACAGAAAGTAGAACATAAAAGACCAGAGGTCAAAGGTTCACTTTTTTCCTCTACTTTTAAGGATCTAGTGAATGGACTTCATAACTACTAGAGTTGTCAAAAGAAATACTTACTCTTTTGTGTGCCATTAAGACTTTGATGGTCTCTCTCTCTCTCTCTGTCTCTGTCTCTGTCTCTGTCTCTGTCTCTGTCTCTGTCTCTGTGTGTGTGTGTGTGTGTGTGTGTGTGTGTGTGTGTTTATATTTGTGAGTGCAGGTATGCCAATGCCGCAGCACACATATGGAGGTCCTGGGACAACCTATGATGTCAGTCTTTGACTTCCACATTGTTTGAGGTCAAATCATTTGTTGCTGTTTACCTCTCCAACATGCCCATGAATTTCTGGACATTCTTCTGTCTAAGCCTCCCATCTCACCTTAAGAGAGCTGAGGTTACAGATACATGCTACCATACCCAGCTAGATTCTGGGGCCCCAAAGTCAGGTACTCTTGCTTATATATCCACTGAGCCATCTCCCCAGGAGCCCTAGACAGAAAGTACTATGTCCCATTGTGAAGCTCTTTTCCATCTTTCAAGAGCGTGTTTCCTCTTGTGATGTGTCTGTTCTTGCCAATTATCACACTAAGCTAATGGAGGGGAGTTAACAGGAAGTGTCAGAGAGTTTTATAAAATTATCGTGTCAACTCTCTTCCTGTCAGTGTGCATAAGGGAAGAAGACAAGAAAATGATATTGTCATTTAATAGTTCACTTAGATCTTCATCTCTTATCACTCATCATTACTCCATATTAATGACTCTGTATTGGCAATCTCTGCCTGTCAGTTATTCCTTAACGGATCTCGCAGAGATTATGGCTGGACGCCTTTCATTAAGAAGCAATTTGAACTGAATTTAACTTGGGGAGATCAACAGACTAACTAAAACCATTACCTCTTCTCAGATCCTTGTCTCTAACCAAGGAGTAGGCAACAAGAGACAGGTAGAGAAGAACATGGCTCTTGAAGGCATACAAGCTTGGACCACGAAGCTGCCACTAACTCAGTGTATTGCCTTAACTGTACCAATTTACATCTGGAGTCTCAGTTCCCTAGTGTGCAAAATGGGTGGTATAATCTTCTTCAGAGAATCACTGCAGAATTTGAAATAAATGTATAAATGTTTGACGTGTTGCTCAGCCCTAAGTTGGTACCCATTTCTGGCACCTATCAGACTTTTAATTAGTATAAACAGTGAGAGAAGACTTAATGGGCAGCCCCTTCCCAAAATGATGCTCAGTGCTCTCATTTTCCCAGCAGGAAGGAAGCAAAGAGCTTGTTGAATTCTTACTGCAGCATCTAGCTCCTGACGTGGTATATACTAGCAGGTCCTTGAATGCACCATGTTGTCTCCAGCCTCACAGGTTCCTTTCTCTGCTTGGATGTTCTATTCCCTCTTAACCCTGGTGACCTACAGGAAATACAGTGTCATTTCCTCTGAGGTTAGCTTCCTTGGGAAGGTCTTCACTGATCCCCTTGGACACCAAGAGTCATGGCTTCTTATAGCACTTACCACCGCTGAAATTACACATGGATGACATCACCATGGGTTGGTTATCTCTTCCATAGACCACAGCCTCCAAGAACAATGTGTCTTGTTCATGGACCGATCTCAATGTCTGGCACAGAGAAAGAAGGGAGAAAGAAAGGGATCTTGGAGAAGAGCCAAACACATTATACATGTGACGTAATCACCACTGACTTAACACAACTCAGATGACAAAAAGATGCCACCTTGTCCTCTTCCAATCCTCAGCTCTGGCTCCCATGTATCTATAACTAGAAGAGATAAGCAAAGTATGATGAGTCCATGCAACAAAGTGCTATTTGGTAATTTTTTTTTTTTAAAAAAGTGCCCACTGATGCACATGCCAGGAATGAATTTCAAAACTATTATGCGGAGTGAAAAAGCAGTGGACAAAACACAACACAGGGTGTCATTTCACTCATGTAAGATCCTAACTTACAAATGACTGTCTCATAGTAGAAACATAAAGACTGAGCTCTTTCCCCTAGAGAGAGTGGCTAGGGACCTGTTGAGAAAGAACAAGAGAAGTCTTTTGAGTGACAGCAATATTCTAGACCATGATGAGTATATGAGGGTACAGTATGTGCGTTTATCAACATGTGAGCAAATGGACATCTCGGATCTCAGCGTTGCCAATTTCACCTGAGAGAAAACATCTGTTAAAAAGTTAAGGTGAAATAATACAATCAATAATGCTGATTGTTCCTGGAAGGGCTAACATTTTTACAGTCCACTCCCTAGTATGTGACAGACAGCAAAAAATTATTAAAATAACCTTCCTATGCCACAGACCTGCTAGGATTTATCAATGAGTGTGAGACAATCAGAAGCAAAGACCCCTCTTCCTGCCCCCAACATAGCCCCTCAGGGTTCTATTTCACTTCTACCCACCTTCTCTCCCTTTCCTAAGCTCCAGGAATGGCCTGTGGGAGCATCCCTGGCAGAGGCAGCTGCCTTGGCCTCTGGCTGTCTATCCCCCACCCCCAAGCACCTGTTAATTGTAAGAAACAACATACGGCAGGCAGCCTGGCTGCAGACCCCAATGGCTCTCCTGACTTGCAGCCCGACCGTGGAGGCAAGCTGCATGCTGAGCTGCTGGGATCGAAGCAATGTCATTAGAAAATGATTCATACCCCTCTGCCTTAATGAGGACTCACACCTGAGGGCTTCCTATTACCCAATCGATGGCTGTGGCGCTGCTCCCAGCCAGCAGATTCTTGCTTTTTTTTTTTCCCATCTCTAATAATATTTGCAAGTCAGTTAGGTGGGTAGTTTCTTTTCTTTCTACCCACACTCGGAGAAGAAACCAAAACAGAGAAACATCTCATAAAACGTCCTCAGTCAAATGATGAGTCCCATATGGGACACCCCAGAAGAAAGCAAACCCACAGGGTGTGATGGCACAAGCGTGTAATCCCGGCACTCCTGAGATAAAGGAGCAGCAGATCACACTTGTGAGTCTATCTTGGGCTACAGAGTGGGTTCAAAGCTGGTTTGGCCTGTATGTGACCCCCAACTCAGAGAAACAACAAACCCTTCAGGAGAGCTCCAGCTGCAGGGGCTAACTCCATGAATCCAGCACTAGGAAAAAGTGGGGAAACACAAAAGAGCCAAATGCCAGAGTAGCTTGGCATGTCTGAGGACTCGTAGGCCTCTGTGAGCCCACGGGAAGGGAAGGCAGCAACAGTAGGGGTAGGAACCAGCTAAGCAAGAGATGAGAAAAGAAAGCATGAGCGCTTGAGGCTCGGAGACTGAGCATAGACCCCATTCCCCACATTCTGTGTGTGTGTGGTATTGGTATGGTGACAGTCACCTAGTGTCCATCAAAACCTATGGTCTCAGTGGCCATAACAGTGCAGTTGTAGCTGGGATGCAGCTGTCAGTCCTACTTACTCCTGGGAAACCAGGCATTGTATACATGTTGCCTGATATCACATCTTTGCCAGCATCTGTTGTTACTTATTTTCTTAAGGATCGCCATTCTGACTGGGTTAAGATGGAATCTCAGTGTAGTTTTGATATGTGTTTCTCTGGTGCCTGGTGATGTCCAGCATTTATTTATATGGTTTATTGGCCATTTACTCTGGAGGCGCTTATCAGAAATAAGTGAACCCACATCAGTAAGAGGCCTAGCCACAAGGTGGCTCAGGGAGTGTAGCTTCCTGCCCTGTCCCTGCCTCCTGCAATCTGTACTCAGGAATCCACTCTTTGATTCTGTCCTGTTCTCTACCTGCCTGCCCCATGATCAGCCGCAGCCAGTTACAGCAGACACGGAGCCCTGTCACACAGTGCTAGACAGCTCTGTGTGTTTGTCTTACTGTCCACAGCACAGCTGGGTTTGTTTGCTTCTTCTCTTTGCTCTGTCTCTGTTGTTCCCCAATGGCTCTGACTCTTGATCTCTTCTTGTCAGTACTCGCTAGAAGCCAAGGGAAGTTCCTGTAATGTTGGACTTGCTTACTGTGTGAATTCACCTATAAAGGTAAAATTATGTGGGGTCTGGAGAGATGGCTAAAATATTTGCCGTTCAAACATCAAGGATCTCAGTTCAAATCCCCAGCACCCATGTAAAAGCCTGTTGTGAGGAGGACCCATAACTGAAGCACTGTGGGAAGACAGAAGATCCTGGGGGCTTAATGGCCAGCTAGCCCAGTCAATACATCACTTTGTCTTTAAAAGAAATATTTAGGTAGAGCACAATAGACAAAGATACCCAGAATTGGCCTCTGGTGTCTACAAGTTCAAATACAGATAAGTGTAACTGTGCACACACACAGAGACACGCTCAGACATTAAACTATGAAGAGTCAGTGGAGGTGGTGACTTCGGAGACCAGAAGGTGCCCACTAGAATATGCCTTCCAACTCCATTGTACTGATGAAAAAGCAAGTCCAGGGATAAGAAGGTAACCCAAAATCACACCAGAAGTTAGGCAATTTAGCAGCAAAAGCCATCAAAATCAAGCATAGCATACTCGTATTTTTAAAGCTTCGATAAATACTTACAGATAGTATCTCAGGGAGAAAAGTTAAGGTTGGATGCTGAGAACCAGCATCTCTGACTCCTAACAGAGAATGAGCTTTGAGGGAAGTGTACCCTCCTGTACTTAAAAACTGCGCCTGGATACCCACACCAATCATGCACTTAGCTCGGCCCTAAGGAATCACTGACAAGCACAAAAAGTGACCTCAGCCCCTCAGAAGCCACACTTCATAGCAAAGCATCACAAGAGTAACCCTGATATCGAAACTCAAGCAACTAGAACTATACATAGAGCAACAGGGAAACCTCAGAAAAGAGGGACTGACGGGCCTGGAATGAGGGGCTCTCTGCCCTGGGACAGAGACCCTGTGACCTGAGAGGATATTGCAAAGTCTGCTCCCTTTTGCCATATGATTGGTTCAGTGAGCACTAATTGATCACTAACTGCATACATGACCTCATCTAAGGCATAAAGGCATTGAACAATACAAACAAAACTCCCAGTAAAATGGTCTTACACGCTCACTGTGTATGACTCTCAGGTTTTTGGTCTGCTGAGAGTTCACATACATTCATCTGTCATTTCATTTCTCAGGGCCAATTGACATCTTATATTATTCCAGCTGCTTCTAGAGCAATATGTGTGCCACACCAACTTATTTCCATGCTACAAATGACCTAGAGAGATAACTTCACACTCAAATGTGAATGACTGATACTCAGACTATGTACGAGATGACAGAGGATGCCAGGAGTGCTTTCCTGGAGAAAGCCCAGTGGTAGACTGTGACTGGCTTCAAACGTGCTGATGGATACCTGGCAGCTCGAGGCAAGCTCCTACAAAGGGAGGGTTACATAGTGATGGAGGGCAATGTCACACCATTTAGAGCTAACAACAAAAGGACTTTCCTACGCCCTGGGTTTCTGCTTACTGGTGACATTTTAAGGTGGGCTACTTGGCCATTTATTAAGTAAGGTTCAGTTTCTGTGGGCCTCTTGGAGTCTGTTTTACTCGCATTCTTTGTTTTAATCTTTGCCAACTTTATAGGCATCTAGACTGAGTTTGGGGTATTTTCATACCACGTTTCCCTCCTCGAGTTCCTAGTGTGAATATCCCTTTCAGACTTCAGCATCATTTTGAATTTTAGTTGATTTTTTGCTTGTTTGTTTGTTATTTTGATCGATTTGTTGTTGTTGGGTTTTTTTTTTTTTTTTTTTTTTTTTTTTTTTTTTTTTTTTTTTTGGTTTGGTTTGGTTTGGCTTGGCTTGGCTTGGCTTGGCTTGGCTTGGCTTGGCTTTTTGAGACAGGGTTTTTCTGTGTATCCCTGGCTAGCCTATAACTCACTCTGTAGATCAGGCTGGCCTAGAACACAGACATCTGCCTGCCTCTGCCTCCTGGGTGCTGGCATTTAAAGTCATGAACCACCATGCTTGACTCTAATTTTAGTATTTAATTAACATACAATGTAACACTTTCCTTGAGGCATTTTCTACTTGATATGAGTTGGTCTTTCCCCATCTCCCTACCTTCCTCCTTGATTTCCTTCCCCAGTGTTCTCATGTCCATGTTACATCGGCCTCCCCACCCGCCTTCCTCACAGGCTGCTTTCTCGATTCCTGACCCCACACACACATTCTTTCCCACATACACACGCATGAAAATTAAAAGCTAGGATCCACACATAAGAAAAGACGTGTGGTAATTAATTTTCTCTTTGAATCTGGCTTATCTAACTTAATATAGTTATTTTTCCAGTTCCTTCTACTTTCCCACAAAACTCATAATTTCATTTTTTTTCTTTACAGCTGAATAAAATCTCACTGTATAAAAAAGAATGAGATAACGAAGTTTGAAGCAAACGGATAGAACTGGAAAAGATCGTATTGAGTGCGGGAACCCAGATCCAGGAAGACATGCGTCCCCCATTCTCTCCCAGTGGAGGCTCTGAGCTCCAAATCTTCCTATCTTGGCTATCCTGGAGCAACTGCAGAAATAAGGAAAGTTAAACCATTGCTGAGTTTGGAGGTAAAGGAGAGCAATAGAGAGGGGAGTGTCAGGACACAGTGATCTGATGGGGAAATGGGGAAGACAGGATGCTCTAATTGGGTGGTAAGGAGTGAAGGAGATCAATACAGAAGGAGGAAGAAAGGTAGAGTAACAGTGAGGGTATCTGGGAAAGTTATAAGGAATCACACTATTAACTAGGTACCTAAAACTACCAAGCTGGATGGTTTTATGTCAACTTGATAGCAGCTAGAGTCATCTAAAAAGAGGAAATCTCAGTTGAGAAAATGCCTCCATAAGCTCCAGCTTCACGGCCATTTTCTCAATTAGTGATTAATCGGGGAGGGTCCAGCCCATTGTAGGTGGTGCCATCCCTGGGCAGTTGGTGCTGGGTTCTATAAGAAAGCAGGCTGAGCAAGCCATGAGGAGCAAGCCAATAAACAGCACTCCTCCATGGTCTCTGCATCAGCTCCTGACTCCAGGTTCCTGCCCTGTTTGGAGTTCCTGTCCTGGCTTCCTTCAAAGATGGAATATAATGTAGAAGTGTAAGCCAAATAAACCCTTTCCTCCTCAACCTTCTTTCTGTTCATAGTGTTTCATCATATATGGTTTAAATAAAATGTTCCCATTTGCTCTGGCAGTGCTCCCTCCAAGAGCCATATAAAATTTAATAATAATTTTAAAAAAGTACTAAGTATGAGAACCTTACTTTTGAGTTGTCGGTCAGGCTTATCCAGTAGAGTCTCAAAACATTACAGGTCATTGCCATTGACCTTGTCAGTCCTCTCTAATGGTAAAAGGGAAGTCCCTGTTACTAAAGGCACCATGCACTTCAGATGCAGGGTCCAAAAACCCCAAGCTGGATATACCCCAAACCTCCTCCCTGAGGACTAGCTGTCATGGTATTAAAAGTTGCCATGCAAGCTTAGAAAAGAGGAAAGCTACCAATAATTCTACCGTGCTGTGACGCCTACAACAATGACCAACATGCGATGATAACCCCAGGGGTGCAGCAGTGACAAGCATACCTTGGCAGTAACCAAAAGTTATCTAATTTGACTTGAGACTTGATCAACAAGGAGAAATCATGCTTGTTACTGGAAACCTAGCTGACTACTCAGGGCTAGTGAAATTGTAAATCTTACAAGAAACCCTACGACTGGCATTTTACTAAAAACCAGTTACTAAAATCTCTAACTACATTCTAAACATTTGTCCTTATACCCACAGATAATGTGTTCTCACCCCTCATTAAGGAAACTTTTCTTTAAAACAGGTACAGTCTGTTACAGAAAGAACACATGGGGTCTTGGTCTTATCAGAGTTGTGGGGCCCAGTCTCAAGGTCTACATCTACAGAACAATGCCTGCATTTAAGATCAGAAATCTTTTGAGAAGAGGGGCTGAAAAGATTGTAAGAGCCAGAGGAGCAGGGAGTTTGCTGTCATATTGTGTTTTCTAGAAATGTCAGAAGCCACACCCATAAAGTCTCACCAACATGGCTGTCAAAACAGGACCTGAACAAGACTGGCACCAATAGGCATGCTAAAGTGGTTAAGGTGAAGCTCACAATAACTCAACTACAGGCAACTAAAGAATGCTGGGTATGAAAGAGTCTTCCCCATGGAAAAGCACACCAATGGCTTTAGTATTGAAAAGACAATACTAAATGGTCAGCCCTGAAGATGTACATACAAATGAGATTATATAGACTGAGCTAGATATATACAGGAATACACTTGTATATACATGTGTGCATAGAACAACAATTAATGTAAAAAAAAAAAGTAGCCATGAATTTGAAGGAGAGGTATATGGTAGGGTTTGGAGAGAAAAAGGAAATGAACAAATGATGTGCTTATAATCTCAAAAATAAAAACATATTAATCCAATTCCACTCTGCTATGTACCCCATTTTCATCAGCCATTCATCTATTGATGGCCATCTAGGCTGATTCCATTCTCTAGCTATTGTGAATGCAGTGGCAAGGAACACTTATGTCCAAGTATCTCTGTGGTAGGATACAGAGCCCAGGAGTTCTGTAGCTGGGTCATATCATAGTTCTATTTTTAAGTTTTGGGGAGATCTCCACAGTGACTTCTATAGTGACAACAGTTCACACCCCAACCAAGAGTGAATAAGGGTTTTCCCATATTTTCAACAGTATTTATTACTTGTTTTCTTGATGATAGCCATTCTGAGACCAAGTTTCAGAGTAGTTCTGTGTTTCTCTGAGGGCTAAGGACATTGAACACTGAGAAACACTTACTGGCCATTCTCCTAACAGACTTTCCATCCTAGCTGCCAGAACCTCAAGGTGGCCAGAACCAAAACCTTGGAACTCCCCCTTGATAGCTCTCCACCCAGCTACCCAGGATGCTCTGTGCATCCCACCCTCACAGACATTTAGAATCTAAGTGGAGGGCACTGCCTCACTGGAGCCACTGGAGCCCACCAACTAGATTACATCACCTAGAGTTCAGCCAATGTGTTCACAGATTCAGTTCTCAAAGACGTTTAGCATGGCTAAGGCAGAAGATAAGGATTAAATCATCAAGCTGTTAAAGTTCCGTCATTTCAAGTACTGTGAAGAGGAAGGCTGTGGTGCTTTGAGGAGATAGCTTCATTAACTGAGTAGCACCAATTGTATTTAACTATACCCAATAATCTCTCATATAGTTATAGAACTGTAAAATTTTTAATTGGCTTCCACTAGCTTATATAATTCTCCCAGAAACCCAGTGATGTGGAAAAGACAAGGATCCCGAACTCCATTTTACACATGATGGAATTAGATCTTAGGAATAGGAACTGAGTGACAAGCGGCCACGTCGCAAGAAAAGGATGAAAGCAGTAGTCAGGCTCAGAACTGGGACTCCTTTACTAGTGTGGGCTCACAGGTCTACATTTCAGAGGTGCCCCAGGCACATCAGGAAATGGGTAATGGCTTTGGGAGAAGTGAACTAAGGAGAAATATTAAATAGATGAGTTGTGGTGTCTCGGATACCAAATACTCAGACCAGCATCAGGGGGAATCAACTGTCTACCAATGTGTTATCTCCCTGTCACATAGATAACAGAATGAATTGCTTGTGTTATTTTGCTTAACACAGATAGGAAAAGGCAGGAATATGGCAATATTTGTGATGGTCATGGGCAATATCATTGGTACTACGTAAATCAGAGGTCAAAGTTTAATGATTCTAGAATGCAAAATCAAATGGGAGAAGTGATCTGAGACAGTCTCTGTGTCACTTTGAAGAGTTTTGGAGGGACTGTTTCAATCCAGATCACAGATATAAATGCCTGACAATCCAGCTGTCTGAACTCACTTCTAGTGTCAGGCTCTTGCAAAAGTGACATGAGTAGCTGCTTCTGAGATGAAAGATAAAAAACATCAAAAGGCTGAGACCCCCATGTGTGTGATGGACTCAAGACCAGGGGGTTTCAGGTCTCCGCAGCTGCAACCATCTTATTGACATTCCATGCCATGAACAGTCAGCATGGTCAGAGCAAATCCCTTCTCCTTGGAGATCACTACCACCATAGCAAAATAAATACAATCATTTCCTCTTCCTCCTTCCTTAACCTAGTCAGCCCTATTCCAGAAAATATCTACTGGACAATATGTCTGTCTTAGCTATTTTTCCTGTTGCTGTAATAAAATACCAGGACAAAAGCAACTTAAGGGAGAAAGGGGCTTATTTAAGCTCAGAGTGCCAGGTTTTATATACCCCATTGTGGGAGGGAAGTCAGAGCAACTGACAGTCTATAGAGATGCGGAAGCCACACAGGGATGAGAACATGAGGCAGCCTCTCACACCGCAATCACAGTCAGGAAGTAATGAATGCTTGTGCTCACTTCTCTGTCCCACTTTTATAGAGTCTAGGGTCCAAACTCGGGGACTGGGCCATAACAGGAGAGCAGTCTTCCCACCTCAATTAGCATAATCAGTATAACCCCCCACAGGCATGTCCAGAAGCCCCTCCCTCAGGTGATTGTAAATCTCATCAAGTTGAGATAATCCATCACAGTGACTGAGTCATAAAACAGAAAATTATGAACTCTAATTAGCTTATTATTAATTCATAGGATGTGAGAAAAATGGGATCATACAAACAGAGTTCATGGGTGAGAATCAAGTCATCCAAAGTGAGAGAAAGTCACTGTTCAATAACTACCTATTGAATGCCTACTTGCTGCACGGACTTGTATTTTCTTGTGATAGATTTTATTTTTTCCTTCGATCAACATTTATTTAATTAAGCATCAATTTCACGGATCAAAAACCAAACTAGACCTTCAAGAGGCCAAGGAGGGGATGAATGCATCTAGAATACACAGTGTCAACATAACACATATGTCTAAATTTGTGTACATAGATGTATTGCAAACACTCTGTTCTGCTGTGGCTGTGAGGGATCCGGCAAAACTAGGATGAAGATGGGTAGTGATACCCTGACTCTTGGCCAGCTCATAAGTGTCCTGAGACAGATAATATTCTAAGACAAGCTGGGTACAGAAAGGGAGGTTTTCATGAAGCTTTCACAAACTACAAAATTACAGTCATTTCCTACACTAATTCAGCATCCTTTCCCACCCTCCCCAGTAATGACCTACATCCATCTAGAATTGCACAGTGGGGAAATAGAAGCAGCCTCGGCTCGGCAGCAGAGAAAACAGACATCTGGTCCCTCCCCCTATTTTCCTTCAAGCTCTTGTTCCTTAAACACTCATGTGAGCTAGAAATTTTCTCAATTCTACATTTTCTAAAGCAAAATAGAGAAGCTAGGTATCCCCATCTTTTGACCTAAAGCCTTGCTAGAAAATTATTAAACCCAGGCTTCTGGTTTGAGGGACTGTTAGTTAACAACAGTACTATAATTCTGTTAATTAGACAGCAAAGAAACAAAGAAAGGTCATTATAAAGATGCCCAATCATTTAATTCCAAGATGCTCTGGGCTAGGCAGATAGGTCAGCATATAAAGGATTTGCCATGCAAGAGTGAGAACCAGAGTTCAGAGTTCTAGCACTCAAAAAAAAAAAAAAATCTGGGTGGGAATAATGACCTGCCCATAATCCCAGCATATGAGAGGTAGAGATGGGATCCCTAGAGTAAGATGTCTAACTAGACAAAGAGTGGGAATCAGGGCTGGGTTTGAACAGCCTCATTCAGACCTGTGTGTGCTTGCTGCAGCTTCTACTATAGTACAAGAACACTGTTTGAGTACAATTCTCTCTGTCCATGTCTCTTCCTGTCACCATGCATACTCAGAGAGCTTGAACAAATTCTAGAACCTATAAGAAGCAGGGCTGGATTCCAACTCATGTCTCTACATCACTACAGCTATTACAAATTTCTGCTAAGAATGTTCAAGGCTAAACAACCCTGCTACTCCACAGAGCCAGAGCACAAATACTAAAATGGGAGATTTCCCCCAGAGCATCCCAGAAGTGCATGCTTCATTGTCCAATGGGTAAGTGGCCTTAATCCACCTCCTTGGGAGAGGTTCAGGTTCACTTTTTAGCTTTGATGCCGGGCACTATGGTTTGCATATAAAATATCCCCCTATAGGACCATGTTTGAACATTTGGTCTCTCTCCCTCCCTCTTTCCCTCCCTCTTTCCCTCCCTCTCTCTCTCCATTCTTCCTTCTCTCTCCTCTCTCTCTCTCTCCCCTTCCCTCCCTTCTTCCCTACCTCCTCTCTCTCTCTCTCTCTCTCTCTCTCTCTCTCTCTCTCTCTCTCTCTCTCTCCTGCCATGCTGCCCATGCCTGCCTCCATATCTTCCTACCATAATGAACTGCATCTGTATCCTCTCAGGAACTGTGAGCCAAAATAAACTCTTTGTCCCTGGAGTTGCTAGCTTTTGTCTGGTTATTTTATCATGTAACCACAAAGAAAAAGAAACTAACACAGGCATCCTACTGTATGGTCCAGCTTGTGCCTCTGACCATGCCCCTCCAGTGGTCTTGGGAAATAAATTTCCAACTGTAGGCTGATTCTATTGTGTCCTATTAGCTGAGCCAGGCCCTATTCTCCTCTCCCATAAAAGGGAAGTTTGAACACACATCTACCTTTAGAAGTTAATTCGCTTTTTCACCTTGGGGTAAACTCTGCATTTGGCAATACACACTCAACAAATGAGCTCAGGGAAAAAAATAAATAAGTAAAAGTCTTGCCATTACACTGGACAGTGTGAACCGTAATTAAAAAGCCCCATTATGCCATTTCAACAGGAACACTCGAGCCGTCATTAAGCTGAAACAGAATTCCTTCAGGGAGAAATTATTTCTCGTTTGATTTCTGTCAGAATGGCTTTGACTTTGAGGATACATCTACAGAATGGTGTCTCCAGGCTCCGCCTCCGTGGCCCTGCTCAAACAAAGGAGACGTTCACTTCGAACAGATGAAACCTGATTAAAGATTCATTTCAAATTAACTTCCCTTGCTTATTTCTCTTTTGTAATCTTTATTATTACTTTAAGGGGAGAAAAAAATAGAAAAGGGAAGCAACCCTTCTCAGCTCTGCACATAAATCTTCACAGTAGCCACTCAACGATATCACTAATTCCCTCTGAATATTCGAGCAATGCAAAGCAGCCAGCACTTATGCACTGGCAATTTGTTGGGAAGTCAAGCCGATCTATTTTGGATGTTGTTTTATTAAAGTGGGAAAGGAAGCTCACTGACAAACTACAATGATCTGGAGGAAGATGCTGCATGAACTTGACCTGATGTTCTGAGCCCTGTCCTCAAGGTCACACTAGAGACAGGAAATAGGAAATGAAATAAACTCCAAGTGCCCATGCCCTAGCCTCTGCATGGCTGGGCAGAAGTGGGGCTGTAGATTGCTTCTGCTGTCTTATGTCGAGCACTCCAATCTATCTGAAGCTCCAGAGCGGTAGACAAACAACTTGGGGTGATGTGGGGGGAAGGGCGGTCATAGGAAGGGCATTCCAAATCCTGGATGCTACTGGGATCACAATATACTGCATACATACCTGAAGGGTGAAAACACAGCAACAGAGATCAAGTCTGAGAGAACTTACTGAAACTGAAGACCAGTGTGACATGGCTCTCAAACACTCCTGTAGTCTGACGCTCTAAACCCTCCGTCCCCAGTTGTGGCTCCATTTTAAACGCTGTGGAAATTTTAAGAGGTGGGGCCCAGTTAAAGAAAATAAGTTGTAGGGGTAGACCTGTGAACCTTGTATGAGCTTCTTGTTTCAGCCTACTGGCTCTGCCTCCTGGTCCTCACCATTTTAGAAGGCCAACGCCTTACACCCTCACTCTGCGCACCAAGCCTTTCCCACTGCCATGCCCTCAACACCAATGGACAGGAGCCCTCTGAAACCATGAGCCCTTCCTCCAATGAGAATTTTATAACCCTGAATAATAATGACAATAATAATAATAATAATATCACAAAGTTATTAACTAAGAAAGAAAAAAGAAGAAGGAAATGAGTTATACAGAAAGATGATGGGTGGGCACCATTTTGGACATGTTTTTAATGTTAAAATCTCCATGTAACCTCTGAGGATGACACTCAGCATTGGCAGTGCCGTGCCTAAGTCTTTAGGAACTCATGAGACTAGGGATGTGGCCTTGAAGTTAAGAGAGTTGAAGCTATAAGAGAGGGAAACTGTGTAATAGGAAAAAGCTCCCAAGTCGTCTAGAATTCTGAGGAACAACAGTAACAGGAGCAGAAACTGATGTAGGACACTATTCAGAATATGAAACAAAGGCCACACCAGGATTCAGGGGGTCCAAGGATAATAAAATTCAAGTGTCATGGCATTTCAAGTAGAAGACCAAATCAAGAGTATCAGACACATTAATGGAGTCTAGTATAATAGATGAACTAGACCCTATAAAGTCAAAGGCATTGAATATCTCAAAGAACATCACTGGGGCATTAGAAAAGATCTGATAAGTAGTAAAAATAAATAAATAAATAAAATCAAGAAATGGAAGAAAATAAGAACATACGGCCTTTTGAAAAACATAAAGTAAGAAATGAGAGGGAAGGAGAACAAATATAACCTTCAGGGAGATGATGGACTGATTGAGACTCTACAAGATAGTGGTTTGTCTTACAGAAGAGGAAGGACAACTCTACTTGGCCTCGAGGAAGCAAGAGAATGGTAAGTCCAATCCAAGTCCACCCTGTGTCTCAGAGGCTTAGCCCTGCAAGGCTTCCTTTCATACCTTGAGGGCTAATGGCTCCTCAGAGCTGTACGCCTTGCTGTAGTCACCAAAGAATGATGGTAATATCATTCCATCACACTTGCATGGTGGTGTTATGGCAGGAAGACAAATGCCATACAGCGCATCTGTGCTTAAAGCTGCTCTCAGAGAGCTGGGAATGTAGCTCAGTTGGTAGAGGTCTTGCCTAGCACTCATGAATCCCTGGGTTATCACAAAAAAAAAAAAAAAAAAAAATGTGATAACCTATATCTGTAATCCCAGCACTCAGGAGGTGGAGGTAGGAGGCTCAGAAGCTCAAGGTCACTCTCAGCCACTTAGTGAGCTTGAGGCCAGCTTGAGCTACAAGAGACTCCATTGGTGCTCTCACCTGACTGTGGCCAAAACAAGCCCCAGGGCCAATGCTTAAAGACTGATGTTTGTCTAGAAGGACAATATGTAGAAATACTTGGTAAGAGGTACAGGCACTTACTACAGTGAAATTGTAAGTCCACTTCCCACAAAGCCACAGAAGTGGGCCATGAATTCAGAAGGCTCTTCAAGAAACATAGGAGGAGAAATGACTTGAAATAAATAAAAAGATTGGCAAGTGGTCTTGATGCCGCACGGATGCTCAGTAGCCAGAATTTGTAGTGGTATCAACTTCACTCATTTCATGATCTCCTCTCAAAGGCTCTTTCTTATGGTCTGATGGTTTGTACATGCCCTGACAAATCTCATGTAGAAACACCATGCTGCTTAAGATCCCCTCCGCTGACCTTGAGTCTTGAAAGAACATTTAATGCCATCGATAGCACACACGAACCATTAGCATCTATACAACCAATTCTGATGTATTTAATAAGTAAAGCCCCTCTCCCCAGACACTGTATGAGAACAAAACTCAGTCTCTTCTCCTCCTCCCCACCACCACCACCTCACCACTTCTCTGCCTGTGAGTCACTGCTGGTGCACAGAGCCACAGAGAGTGGGTGGGTGAGCAGAGGAAGAAGACAGAGAAAGAAAGAGGGGTAGGGGAGAGGCCAAGCAAGAAGGCATTACTAGAACAGAAGCATGAGATGATGAATTAAGGGAGGGCCATTAATTTTTCATTCTGACAGATTATTGTCTGTCAGAAGGCAAAAGAGGTGGCTCTTATGCCCAGAGATGAGACATTTGCTCTTTGTGATGAAAGCTTCTCCATTTTCCCCTAGAATAAAGTAGTGGCCACCCAAAGAATAAAAAATTTATGACAATCTATAATTTACATGCTAGAAATAAATAATGAACTACATCCTGTCATTAAATTGGCTCTTTGCTTTTCTTAATCCCTTGGGTGATAAATATGGTTTTGTAACAACATTTAGTATAAATTGATTTTTTTTGTGTGTGTGGTAGAATGGAGGAAGGGGAATTGTTTTAAATGCTTTAGATATAAATAGATGGTCCTGGATATTGTATTGCCTTGGGTCATGATACACAATAGTCCTATTAATTCAGCTTTACATTGAGACTGGCATTAATTAAAGGAGTGTATCAGTAGCACATTTTGCAGACCAACACTGATGGTGGAAAGCTTCTGAATTTAATGAATGGAAGTATGAACTGGCACTGTGGTATTGGGCTAGCTTCCACAGAAAGACAATAGAAGAGGATAGGATGACTTTGTTGGGAGCCAAGAGATAAATGGCTCTCCCAGACACTGATTAAAGTCATTAAAGAAATACATTGTCTTTTAATCCCTACACTTCCTCATCTATAAAGTGAGGGTGCAGATAATGGATGCTTAAAAGAGTCAATTAGCTAATATATGTAAAAACAAATATTGGCAAAGTCATAAAGAGATAGTTGAAATCCTTAAAGAATGTACAATGGCTTCTGTAATCATAGTTTAAGTTCTTTGAGTTCCTAATGTTTACTTGACCTTGTTTGAGGCTCCTTAGTTAAATTAACATCTTTAATCTTTGCATCTATCCCATAAGGTAGGTGTTACCATCTTCTCTCTGTGTTATTGAGAAAACTGAGGTGCAAAGACAGTAGAGAATTCACTAAAGCAAATCATCAGAGGGAATGACAGAGTGATAAAGCTGAGGTTATTGGTAGACTGAAAAACTGTAGACACACCCACCTTGAGCTAGGCATCTCCCAGAGGGGAATAGAACAATGGATAAAACGGAGGGCAGGACCTCTGTATTCAAAGAGTTTACATTTTCATTGAAGAGATAGAGATTTAAAAAAAAAAAAAAACATAAATGCATGTAAAACCTGAATAAAAAAAGGGTGACTATCAAGAATTAGAAAATTAGTCAAGGAAGAGCCGTTGAAAGGGGGGAGGGGTGCTGCAGTTTAAAGCAGATGGTATGTTTAATAGAGTAGAGCGTAGGATGCCTGCGTCCACATGGATTCCGTCTGTAACATTATGTAGGGAAAAGACTTTGGGTCTGGGAATTGTATAGATGTATACTTCCAAGTTGTCTTATATTTGCTTTGAAACTTGAAGAAATTTGTTTAGTGTCTCCAGGCTTCAGCTTCCAGGGTTACAGAGTGAAAATGAGACTTTGGCAGAGGTGTTGCAAAGATAAGATGTGATAAAGATGACAGTGAGGAAGATGAGACCACAGAACCCTTGAACACCTACTTTCCCTCATCTGCATCATGGATGTTATCATGGTACCTGACACTTAAGTGCACTGTATAATATAAATGAAATAATCTATACTAAAGTGGATAAAATGAACTTAGAGGTGACGCTGCACATTCACTTGAACGTAGTATCCACAAATTGTTGTGACCAAGTATCAGGAATTGTAACGACTTTAGAAAAGAATGCTTTCTTAGCTCCCAAAAAAGCAGTGCAGGGTCAAGTGGTCACAGGATGATATATATATTAGCCTAGCAACATACACAACTCCACAAATATCTTCCTTGAGTTATGTGACTTCTCCTGAGGAGTTTATTTCCACTCACCCTCAGAGCAGGCAATAATATCGAAGAAATTATTCCACTGAAGTCTACTTAGCGAACGAACAAATACACTAGGGAAACTCACAGGAGCATGAGCGAGCAGTTACTCATTGAAACATATAGCTTACAAGGCACCTATGCCATCAGGAAGAATCCTCCCACCACCTAGCAATTGTTAGCCACTTAGATAGCCCCAAGGCATTGAGGGGCCTCAAGCACTCATGAGATTTCCCCACTTGCACCAGAGGATATCACTGAGCCAGTCCTGTGTGGATCTCATGCAGTATTCATGGCTTCTGTGGCTTTGAGATGACAGTGACCATGGCATGTGTAAAGAACAGAGCAGATGGCAGCCTAGAATGTGGTAACAATAGTAATGACCAGTTCTACACACAGGCTCAGAAAGTTTAAGGAGGTTAATCAAATTCAACCAGTAACCAAGTGGCAAAAGCTGGATCGGAGAACGTAACCTGCCCTCCTGAATGATGTTCTTCTCTGAGAAGTTGTGTATCATGAAGATATTTCTCAAGACTTAGTATCCATTAAATGCTACTTCATGGGCAGATGATGAGCAAGCCTTTCTTCCCCCTGCGGCACAGGAAAGCTCAACAGAGAATGGCATTCCTTCTCCAAGATGTTCCATCTTTTATCAACAACCCTTCCCACAAGCCTATACATTACATTATGTAGCCAGACATAGGATTTTCTGATGAAATTGATGTAACAACATGTCTAAACATTGTTCTTTCTCTTTACCCAGAATTCATGGCAAATGTATTCTACTAACCCAACATGAAGGACAGGTGAGAGAGGATGACAGTATTCAAAGCTATCACTGCCTACTAGGTACAGCAGGTTTACCTGGGGATGCTAATCTACAAAATTCCTAAAGATTGAGACCACATTGTATTTTCCATAACTGTTTAGATCTTGTCCTTGGATGTGAAATCCCACACCACAGTGTGTTAGTTTTCATCCTACTAGATTGATCGCTACAGAGTATCCCATGAGAAGAGAACATGGGAATGGCTTGGCCTGACTCAGCATTGTGAAAGTGGAAGACCAAGGTCCAGAAAGAGAGACTAGTTTAACCCAGTTCCTAAAGCAAGACAGTTTCAGGACTGTTACCCAAAAATCATACCCTCTACAGTGAACTTTCCAGAAAAAAAAAAAAAAAAACTGCTCGGACACATCAATTTCTTTCAGGAAAAAAAAGAAGTGAAATCATGGTGAAGCTACCATTTCACAGCTTGGTAATAACTAGACATTCTCTGTTAAGGCTCAAATTGCAGCTAAAGACTAGACAAGGCTTCCTAAGAGACTTCAGTGAAGAACGAATTCATATATGCAGCAATACTCTTCCTTCAGCTGAGAGAGCAGTCCTCTCCCTCCATATCAAGATGAGCTTCACAAAGACCATGATGACAGAGGCTTCTACCTTTTCCTAAAATAAGTGGCTTTTACCTGTTTTCTTTCAGAAGCAACTAATTCCCTTTTCCTCTAAGTCTTTAAGTCAAAGTTAATCTTCCCATCTACTCAGATACAAAATATTTAATGTCTACTGGATACCAGATACTAGGGTATACATGAGGGAGAGTAACAGACAGGGTCTGTCCTTACTGGGACACATGTGGCACCTTCAGAGACAGTAGAAAGAGGAGGATCTGGAGGAGGAAAGGGAGGAAGAAGAGGAGGAATAAAACAGAAAAGGAGGAAGAAGGAGGAGAAGGAGAAAGAACAATAGGTAAAAATACTGGGGGAGTACAAGAAGGAGGAGGAAAGTTGGAGATATAGGAGGGGAGAGTTGGAGATAGAAGAGGCAGAACAGGGAGAAGACAAAGGAAGAAGGAGAAAGAAGAAGAGAAGAGGAGAAACAGAGAGCCATCATAGTCATACAGAACAGGGTACAGGGAGGAACTAAGACCCACAAAGAACTACCGTATGATGACATATATGAAACAAATAGAGAGCAGCAGTCACACAGAGAGAAGATTGTACAGAAAATGACAGAATACCATAGAGACACAGCCATTTGGATGGCACTCATCCAAGGAGAAAGCTGATTGACTCACAAGTTGAACATGAAACCCAAATGGTCCAATAAGGGACATGAGGTTATATGGGGCTCCAGAAAAGAGAGGTTCTGGGCAAAGACAGCTGTAACATGCACGATTTCCAATGGCTTAAATCAGACAAAAGCCTCCATACATTTCTTTCCCTAAGAGAATGAAAGGAGAAAAGATTGCCAGACTCATGAACACGGACACAAAGTAGGGGCAAAATATGAGTGAGACATTATCACGGAACACATTGCATGCCTGTGTGTACCCATGAGGCACCTATCTCCTTTCTGTTCCCAGCCTCTCCTGTGGAGAGCTCAAAGCCACAAAAGCACAAAGGAATTGGGCACTGAAGTGACCAAGTAACCCAAGAAAAGAATCTACATGGTGAGTCCTGAGATTCAGCTCACTTGATGGTAAAGGTAAGAGATGTCAACACCATTGCCAAGTGGAGCTTAGTTTGCCTGTCTCTGTCACCCCACCCAGAGAATAGCTTTGTATGCCTTCCACTTATATGTAACCCCCAAGTATATTCACCCCATTGAACTATAGACTCATATAACCAATCACTACTTGACACCTCCATCCAGATTAACTGTATATAATTTAAGTTCAGAATTCCAAAGGTAAACAACTAGTTTTCCAATTTAAACAATTCGGGAATCAAATTATTCTTATTTTAATTTCTGTGAAATAAATGTAGATGAGGTTATCTTGTAAGTCAGTGAGTTTCTGCTTTGGGTTTGGTTTGGTTTGGTTTGGTTTGGTTTGGTTTGGTTTGGTTTGGTTTGGTTTGTTGGCAGACTCTCATTGTACAGCCCCAGATGATCTGGGACTGTCTATGCATCCCAGGCTGGCCTTGAACTTGCATCAATCCTCTAGTCTTTGCTCCCAAATACTAAGATTATAGGCCTGCACCACCACACCTGTCTTAAGTCATTGTTTCTGGGAATCACCTGTCCTGATCACCCAAGAAGAGATATTGTTGTTGTAAATCAGGAGTGCCACAAGGTATATAGAAGCCTTCCCTTGAGCATGTCTTCCTACCTGCTCACCCCTGGTTGGAATTCAGCTTCCAGAATAGAGGCAGAAAAAGAGCAGCTTCAGGTTCCAGTGCTTATAGGTAACATTTGTTGACCATTCACTCACGTTGGAATGACCAGTGTCTGTTGAAACAGTACGAATTTTGCCTGGGAGGACCAATTAACCATGAGAAATTACTTACAAATACTTTAAATGGGGCTCTAAGTTTCTTTTCTGTGGTGTTCGTTTCTTAGGGGACATTTTAGGCTGGATTAATTACTACAATTTAACTCTGCTGGAAATAAAATAAATATCAAAAGCTTTGCTGGAAATAAATGCTGGCCTCCAGTCTAGAGAAAAGATTGAAAGATTTCTCTCTCCAGATAAAGAAACTGGAAAGTCTGAGACACTGTGGAAGCTCCACAGCCTCTCTCTGGGAGCAACTTCACAAAGCTCAGAAAAAGATTCAACTCGGCCCTTTTCACCTAAGACCTACTGCCATCTAAACCAGATGGTGGCAAAGGATGATGATGGTGAAAAAGGAGGAGGAGGAGGAAAGGAAGAAGAAAGGAAAAACAAGAGGAGGAAAAGGAGGAAGGGGGGGGAGAAGAGCAAAAAGAAGGAGGTGAAGACAAAGGAGGAGGAGGAGAAAGTGGAGGAGAAGGAAGAAGTACAGGAGGAGTATAGGAAGAAAGGAAGGGAGATGGGGGTAGAGGAAGAGGACTGAGGAGAAGACACAACAAGAAGAAGGAGAGGGAGGAGGAAGATGGGAACAGAGAGGCAAAATAGTCACACAGCACAGAACAGGGTACCAAGAGAAACAGCATCATCAGTGATGGCGACAGCTGTACTCGTTTAGTGTTCCTCCTCCAGACATTGCATCACACACTTTTCACACAAGGCATCATTTAGACAACACTATCATCCCTTGCAGATAAAAAAAAAAAAAAACACGGCTTGGAGACATTTTTAAATGCATCTATGTCCATAAGATGACTGAGCAGGGGAAGGCACTTGCCACCAAGCCTAACTACCTAATTCCATCCCCTGGTAGAAGGAGAGAACTGACTCCTGTAAGTTCTGATCTCCACACATGCGTGCACATAGAGGCTGTCCTCTGTTATACACACACGCAATAGATAGATAGATAGATAGATAGATAGATAGATAGATAGATAGATAGATAAACAAAGATAAAGTAAGATCCCCTAATTCATACTACTAAGAGAGAAAACAGTCTGAAGGGCCATGATATTGTTCAGTCAGAAAAGTATTCACTGCACAAGCATTAAAAACCTGATTCAATTCTCAGAGCCCACACGGAAAAGTTGGACATGACAGTGTAATACCAACATTAAGAGATGGAGACAGGGCCATCTCCGGGGCTCACTGGCTAGCCTAGCTTTCTTGGGAAGTCTCAGGTCTGTGAGAACCCTGTCTCAAAAATCAGAAGGCAGGTGGTATACTGAGGAATGATAATGAAGGCTGTCCTCCATTCCACACACACACACACGCACACACACACACGAAAACACACACACACACACACACACACACGAAAACACACATGTACACGTGTGTGTTCATATACATACACAGAGAGAACAAATGATTTAAAACCCACTGTTTTAACATGTTAGTTATCGATTGCTATATAACACAATGCCCTGATATGTCAGTACTTAGTGGGTCAGGAATCCAGGCATGGCTTAGTAGGTGCCTCAGGTTCCCTTGTCGTCTATAATCAAGCTGTCAAAGAGGTCTGAAGTCTAATCCAAAGGTTCGACTGGACAAAGATCCATTCCTAACCTCACTCAGGGTGGGATCTCTTGGTAGGATTTATTTCTTAGTGGCCTGTTGGGGTAAAGGTCTCTGTTTCTTGCTACTGGTCAGAAATAACGTCACTAGACTGAGTCTACACTTAAGGGAAGAGGTTACACAAACAGTTGCTGATTCCTGAGACTGTGTGAAAGGCTGTTTACCCACAGGTGCTTGCCTTTTGAATTAAGCAGACTGCATTAATATGCACACCATTTAGTCTTTAAAAGGGCCTTTTGCCATTCTCAAACCCATTGGCTGCATTTGTCTTGCTCACACCCTCGTGGGATTTCCTGATGCATTTGAATTCCAGCCACAATCTCCTTGGTTGCAATCTTCTTCCTCCTCACTTCTCCACTACTGAAATATTCACTCAAGAGAAGCCTCATGCACCATGTCTATCATGGGAGCACCTAATCCAGTCCCTAGATTTACAGATAAGAGCACTGAGACTCAGACTCAGTCAAGAGAAGGGGCCTCCCCAAAATCCCACAGGAAGCCAGAGGCAGGGCAGAGACCCTGATCCTTGTCTGCAGCATATCTCAACACATCAAGATCCTTGCTGGGAAATCAATCCAAACCAGGCACTCGAGCTCTAGGGAAAATGCAGACATTTCATCAACATACAAATGAGGGAAACACTTAGGTGGCTCTTCTCCCCCTGTCCCCATCCTTTTCTTCACAGGGGGCTGACTTCATTCCCTCCTGGGAGTGGGGAGAACTCGCTAGTTAACTGAGCAGTGAGCAAGCCTTTTTGTGTGAAAAGCCTAGTTCTAGTGGATGCAGCTTCACTGTGGTCACACAATGCCCTCTAGCCTTGAGTCTGGGTAGTTCAGGAAGGAAAATTTGAAAACAATGAAGGATCATGAAACACACAAAGCCCAATGTGCAGTTCTGACAAAGCTGTACAATCTGGAGATCCTGAGGACCCAAAACCTGCCAAAGTGCCATGAAAAAGAAGTACGGGCACAGTGCCAAAGTTCCTGAGAGTCTCTCTGTCCCTTTCACAGATGCTTAAAAGGGACCACAGCAACATCAATGAACAAAAGAGTTCCTAAGAGTCTGTCCCTTTTACAGACTCTCAAGAGGGAACCACAGCAGCATCGGTGAACAAAAGAATTGAGATCTTGTGTAACTTTCTAAATATCCAGAACATCTTTCCCTGATTTAAAAGAGATTACCAAAATGATCGTGCACCTCTTTGTTGGTGGCGGTACTTGGCTTTGGGGGTATTGGGGATTCATCCTGAGCCCTGTGCATGCTAGGAAACACTCCCAGGGCTTCGTCCCCAGCCCACCTTTCATATATCCAGTCCAAACACTATGCAGGTTTAATGTCATACATCTGCACTGCCCCATCTACCATTCAGAGTATTGCACTCCTTCCTCTGAATAGCAATAGAAAGCTAGGGTTTGTATTGCAGGTTTGTTCAATAGATGTCTACTAAAAACCTATGTGCTAAGTGTTAAGGATGTGAGCCAGGATGAACTCCTGTGGTATTAAGTAATATGTCTCCAATTTCCGCCTACTTTCTTGATCCTGAGCTGTGCAACTCCCTGGGGGCCGCCCATATCGCCCTCCGTGCCAGGGTTGGAGGTGTTCAAAGAATCTCTTTTTCCTACCCTCTAAAATAGTTCCAGGGCATCAACATTCCAAGGTAAACCTTACATAACCAGTTCGTTAGCCTATGTCTTTTAATTGGGGAATTGAGTTCATTGACGTTAAGAGATATTAAGGAACAGTGATTGTTGCTTCCTGTTATTTTTGTTATTAGAGGTGAAATTATCTTTGTGTGGCTATCTTCTTTTGGATTTGTTGGAGGAGGATTACTTTCTTGCTCTTTCTAGGGTGTAATTTTCCTCCTTGTATTGGAACTTTCTCACTATTATCCTTTGTAGTGCTGGATTTGTGGAAAGATATTGTGTAAATTTGGTTTTGTCGTGGAATATCTTGGTTTCTTCATCTATGGTAATTGAGAGTTTTGCTGGGTATAGTAGCTTGGGCTGGCATTTGTGTTCTCTTAGGGTCTGTATGACATCTGTCCAGCATCTTCTCACTTTTACAGTATCTGGTGAGAAGTCTGGTGTAATTCTGATAGGTCTGCCATTATATGTTACTTGGCCTTTTTCCTCACTGCTTTTAATATTCTTTCTTTGTTTTGTGCACTTGGTGTTTTGATTATTATGTGACAGGAGGTATTTCTTTTCTGGTCTAGTCTATTTGGCGTTCTATAGGCTTTTTGTATGTTTATGGGCATCTTGTTCTTTAGGTTAGGGAAGTTTTCTTCTATAATTTTGTTGAAGATATTTATTGGCCCTTTAAGTTGAGAATCTTCACTCTCATCTATACCTATTATCCTTAGGCTTGGTCTTCTCATTGTGTCCTGGATTTTCTAGGTGTTTTGTGCTAAAAACTTTTTGCATTTTGCATTTTCTTTGACCGTTGTGTCAATATTTTCTATGGTATCTTCTGCACCTGAGATTCTCTCTTCTATCTCTTGTATTCTGTTGGTGATGCTTGCATCTATGACTCTTGATTTCTTTCCTAGGTTTTCTATCTCTAGGGTAGTCTCCCTTTGTGATTTCTTGATTGTTTCTACTACCATTTTTATGTCCTGGATGGTTTTGTTCAATTGCTTCACCTGTTTGGTTGTGTTCTCTTGTAATTCTTTAAGGGGTTTTTGTGTTTCCTCTTTAAGGGCTTCTACCTGTTTACCTCTGTTCTCCTCAAATTCTTTGAGAGTGTTATATCCTTCTTAAAGTCCTCTAACATCATCATTAGAAGTGATTTTAAATCTGAATCTTGCTTTCCTAGTGATATGGGGAATTTAGGACTTTCTTGTGTGAGAGAACTAGGTTCTAATGATGCCAAGTACCCTGGGTTGCTGATGCTTATGTTTTTGCACTTGCCTTTCGACATCTGAATCTCCTTAGTGCTACCTGTCCCGTCTCTGACTGGAGCCTATCTTAGTTGTATCAGAACTGTGTGGGGTAGGTGTTACCACTGGGGTTAGAGCTGGAGCCCAAAATCTGCTCAGTGCTCAGGTGCAGACAGGAAGGAACCAGTGCTCCCGGCCAGGAGTAAATTCCTAGGTCCTAATGGGACCCAGTTACTCCCTGTTTGGGGCCGGTGTTGCTGTCTCCTTACCTAAGATACTGCCTTAGAGTTCCTGGGAGGCCCGCTTCCTCTGGGTTCTGTGAGATTGGGGGCAGAGCTGCCGCCCCGGGATCTGCTCAGAGCCTCAGGAAGCCTCAGGTAAACCTTAGAACTAAGCTAAGTTCACTAGAAGAGAAAGCAACTGTACTTGCCCCTAAAGTAGAAACTGCAAGAAAGAAAAGGCAAATTAGGCAAAGAGAGCTGAGCCCAAAAGAAAACACATCTGATGGTGGCCTGGGCCCTAGACCTTTTATCTGTCTTCTAAGAAAACTAAAACTGACTTTGTATTGTTGTCAACAGAAAGTGGATCATAAGTTCTTAAGGAAGGCAAATTGTATCTAATATGGAATACTGTGTAAGCATGACCGCTAGTATGGAAACATGCATACAAAGGTGGTCTGCTTTTTCTGAGAATAAATAGAAGGAATAGTAAAGAATCCCCAGTAGGAAGTCTGCCTTCTGCTGTGATGTGTCAGAACAATTTGGACAGGCAGCAATAATCAGGAGGAAGGACACAGATACAGAAAACGCGTAGAGGGAGGCAGGACCATGCTCCAAAGTAAGCCTGAGCATCGGGGAAGTGTCCCCTAGGAAGGATTAAGACTCTTTATAAGGACAGAGAAGCTACATCTTCTGGACTGCGTACATGTCTGTCCCACTCAAAATCTCACAAGACTTGCATAGCATTGAGTCCATAGGCTGGGAAGTGGCTCCTAAGACTAGGACTCCCAGTTGAGGAGCTGTTGGCAGTTAATGGTTGCTGGTGATAGGAAAAGTCCTTTTCTTCAGTGACATAGCCTCTGGTAGGTTGTCCATGCTACAGTAACAGAACTCAGGTTGATAGGCTTTGTGTGACAAGTGGTTTCACCCCCCGCCCCCAGAGCCATTTCAACAAGCCAACAATAAGATTTTATTTTCTTTCTTTCTGAGTTGGTGGTGGTGGTTTGGTTTGGTTTGGTTTGGTTTGGTTTGGTTTGGTTTGGTTTGGTTTGGTGTGTGGGGTGGGGGTGGGGTCATAAAGATAAAGGTGGGAAGTTCATCCATGGTGTCTTTTTTTTTCATGTTTTCTGGAATTATTTTTTATCAGTTAATTATTTTATTTATGTTCATCCCAAATGTTGCCCTTCTCCTTGTCCCACCTCACAGGACAGGAGGGAGGATGGGGAAGAACCATGGTGTCTTTTTTAATTGCTCTCCACCTTTTTCTTTTTTTGAGACAAGATCTCATTGAACCTACAACTAACATTTTCAGATAGACTGGGTGGTTAATGAGACCCCAGGATCTGCCTGTCTCTACCCCATCCCCAATACTGGGGCCACAGATTCTTGTCCACCCATGCAGCAAGCGCTCTACTGACTGAACTATTTCCCCCACCTCAAGGCTGTTTTCTCTTCCACACCTTCTTCCTGTCACTAGCTCAGTCGAAGCACACAGCCTGCCTGAAATATGACCCCATCATCCAGTTGAAATCGTCCAAGTCCAGTCAGGAACACGTTGCCTTTGGGGATAATTGGGCCATGAGATTACAATCAGAGGTTGGGATATAGGTCATAGGTGAAAGAGGACCAAAACAGCAAGCAAGATGGTATATAGTCTGGGGTGACAGGTGAGAAGATGTGCCAGGGGTGAGAATCTGGGGGGATTGAAGTTCAGGCTCTATGTGGAGAAACCTCAAAGCCGCTGAAGAACAGAAAAGGAAGCACACAGACTTCTCTTTAGGTTCACTCTTCCAGATAATAGGTACTTGCTTACCACAGAATCTCCCCATGTTTGGCCGCCCTCCAAAGCCAACTTCTTCTTGGCTTTATTAAAATAAACATCTTTATTGACTAGAGCTGGGAATATCAAAGAAGTTTGGGGATTTCAAAATTTTTTCATCATTATCGTTGAAAGACATTGCCACATTTGATATGAGACAGGGGGATAAAAATGAAGGCAGTCTCGTGTTTGCTTCAACACACATAACTAAAATTGGAATGGTACAGAGATGATTAGCATAGCCCCTACACGGGAGGGCATTCATGTCTGTGAAGCATTCCACATTTTTTAAATAATGAAGAAATTCTCAGGGCATAGTTCTAGAGAGTGAGGTGATTTTCTTCTGAAATCTAGAATATTCCATCTCAGGCTGAGGAGATGTGGAAGAAGGGTGTTGTCAGAACAGTCTTCCTTCTCCTTTCTTGTAATATATTTCAAAGTGAATGCATTGCTAAGTTATGCATCTACTCATTTGAGCAGCTCGAGACAGTGACAGCTAGATTAGCTTGTGTCAGTATTTAGCATGTCCCCGAATCACCTCAAGTTCTTATTTTAAAAGTCAGACTCCTGGATACTATCCCCAGAGTTTCCCAATGTCCTTGAAGCAAGTGTTTGAGGAAGAGACTTGGGCAGCACTGACTAAAGATTTGAGCCTGGCAAATAGTTCTCCAGTCACAAATGAACTCTAAGCAGTTGAGCTTGTCTGTTGGAGCTCTAGGCTGAGACAAGGTCTGAATATAGGCCATCAATTGGTGATGTCTGCTGTGGGCAGAGCATGGACAGCTGAGGCACAAAGGGCATGGGTTTCTCATTCCTATAGCAGTCATTCACACCATGAGTCCTCCTTCTTCAGAGCTGTGCTAATCACCTCGGTGTTATTCTGGCTTTAGTTTATGTATGCCAAAGAGATTATGACAATTCCTTCATTCACATCTGATATAAGGGTCTCTGTGCACAAACAGACCCAGGAAGTCTGTCATTTCAGCCCATGCTGTAGGAAAACCTGTGAGGGGAATCCATCCTAAAACCAAAAGTATGGTTGAATACAAAGCATAGTGCCGTGACAAGGCAGTAACAGGAGCAAAGAAGTATGCCTATCTGAACAGAAGACAGCTGAGTCTGCTCCTGGAGAATAAACAGGAATGTTTAAGGTGAAAGAAGGAGAAAATATACCGGACAGAGTTAAGTACAGACACTGCAAACAAGCATACTAGAGAAGTATGTTTCCTGGAATTTGGTTATTTACACACACACACATGCATGCACACACACACACACACACACACACACACATGCACTTTTCCTGACTCTTCTTCATTACTATGTCCTAGCCTCACAGACATGCTGTTTCTCAAAGTTTGAAGACTTCCGGGGTGGGAGCATTGGAGGAGTTGGAACGAGGAAAGGGAATGAGGAAATGATGAAATTCTATTTTAATTAAAATTTCAAATAATTAAACGAAAGACTTATGGTGCTCCCACATGAAATCTTTGCCTCCCTGTAGGCCAGTCTGTGTTCTAATGTCTCAGTTTAAATGTCAACTCTTGCTCAACAGAGAGTCACCAGAGCTTAGTGTGGGGGTAGGGTGCACGTACCTGCTGAAGTACACCATATGTCAGGCAAAGCAGAAGGAAGGAAAGCTGTGCAACCCAGAGAAATATGAATACCTAACCTCTATACACTCACCTGGCCTCACACAAGTCAAGGCAGTGGCCATTTCACCATATATACTGTCTTGCCATACATGAATCACACATCTAACAAACTGGGAAACTACATATATATATATACTATATATATACTGGCTTATATATTTCACAAATTTTGGTTGAGCATCCGTTACGTGCCAGCCACACTATGTATTAAAGATACAGAAGTAAGACTTCCCTCCTTCCGCAACACAAGTAATAGCTGGGGACCCAGAAATCCCACAGGCAGAGGCAACTGTGAACAGCAATCACTGTAAGAAAATAAAATTGAATAATCAGAAAAGGGAGGGCATGGGGAGAACAGGAAGAAAGGGAACAACTTTAGCTGGACAGGCAAAAATGTGTGAGGTGTGCAGGTGTCACTGGGGAGAGGATGGCGGCTAGGAAGCCAATCCTGCAAAGATGTAAGAGACAAAGGCTCCATGCCGAAGCACCACTGGAAAGTAGGAATGAGCCTAAAAGCTTCGGGTGGGAGATGGAAAGTCCATAGAACTAGCACGTGGCAGTAAAAAAGAAGAGCTGCAAAACCGAAATCTGGCTGGAGAGTTGGGAAAGAGGCAGACAGTGAAGGCCCTCACTTGAAAGCAGCAGTGTAGAAATGTAGCTCATGGGAGCATACTTGCCTTAGCACATGCGGGAAGCCCTGAGTTGGATCCCCTGGGGCCACATAAACCAAGACTACCCCTTCCATTCTAATACTTGTGGAGTGATGGCAGGAGAATCAGAAGCTGGAGGTTATCCTTAGCTACATAGCACTTTTAAGGCCCTCTCACAAACTTCAGAAAAGAAGAAAAGTGAGTCCCAATTGTATTTGTGACTGTGAACCCTGCAGGCTGTAGACCATTAATCATAAGGTACAAAGGACAGCCTAGAAAGAGTAGCTGCGCAAGAGATAATGTCTTACTCTTGATCTATACAGCAGCTCCATAATGCCCATTGCATGGATGAAAACAACTGAGCGCCCACATGGTTCGTGTCACATGATGAATGTCACATGACTAAGAAATAACAGCCAAGATGCACTCGGGTGTCTAAGCAAAGCATACAGCATACGTGCCATTGGCAAGCTCCACACTTCTCTGTCACGAGACGGAGCTGAGGGCCATTTGCAGAGTCATGAGAATCCAGACACACTAATTCCCAGGCCCTCAAATCTACAACCACCAGACATGAATAAAAGAGCGTTCTGAAGGCCAAATCCCAGCAGCCCATGAAGCAGAGGCTCTTGGGAGATTAGCCTTGTACATGTGAAGTATCTACATTAGACCTGTCTGTCTTAAAAGCCAGCAAATATTATACTGCATGCTTACTCTGTGCCAGGTAGTCTTCCAAGTACTTCCCATGTTGGATCCCTTACCAACCACATTATGAGGCCATTCCTGTGCTACAGAAAGAAATGATGGAGATCTCTACTTGATTGCCTCCTGACAACACGAGGAATACCCTGAGAGCCTTTTCCACGTTCCAGTGGCTCTTCAGATACCTCTGTAAGATGCTGCACAGTAGGAACTCAAGTGCAGCCAGTGAAGGGGTGCCATATTCCTTACAATCACTCGATACATACATACAGAGAGAGAGAGAGAGAGAGAGAGAGAGAGAGAGAGAGAGAGAGAGAGAGAGAGAGAGAGAGATGAGCCACCTAACTTTCCTAGTGATCTTGTGACATTCTGCTCATCACCTCAATTTTGTGAGTGAGAAGCTGAGGATCTTCTAAGCTTTCTAAGACTAACTCCGGCCTCCCAAAGGTGTGGCTGTTATCCTGAGGTCTGAGGAAACCATGGGAATGGAAACATGAATCTGGGGTTAAACTGGAGAGTGGAGTTGGTGATAGTAAAACAGTCTTGTCCCGACTCTGCTCTGCTCAAGTCAAAGGCAGGACTGTTTCCCTTTTATTTTTGTAATGAATTAAAATAAATTGAAAAGAATGATTGCCCAATTGTTGACTCACTGATGCTGTCCTGGCCTATGTGTCAGCACTGGCATGGGATTGATGCAGGGGAAGAGTTAAGGCTTGAATTATTATCAGAATTAGGGTGCTTTATTGGTTCACATCACCCAATCTTCCCCAGCCATTATGGCTTCACCAAAACATTAAACTACTCTAAACTTTCATTTTCCTCTTAAAACTAAATTAGTTCGGAGGAAATTGTGTTTTCTGAGCTCCAGTTCCAGCCTCGGGCAGAGGGAGTTACAGTACAGCGCACAAATAAACAACAATCACGGCCTAATTACTAAGTAGCAGAAGCATCCCTGTCAAGTGACAGGGTCCTGGAGGGAGGCAAGGCTCAAGTGGATGCCTCTGGAAGCCCGGAGATATTGACATGGTAATCTTCTGCTCCTCTGGCCCTGAAAGACAAGACAAAGGACTGTGTAAGGCACCTACCAGGTCCCTGCCCCCAATGCTAACCTATGCTACCCTGTGCTTACTGCCCCCATTGAGATTCCTGTTAGGGTAACCATAGGAACAGAATCTGAGCCAACTGCCAGACCTCAGTATATGGCTGAAACTGAGCCATTCATTAAAGTTAAAACTACTGGATTAAGATCTATTTGCTGAGGGTCTGTTGTGTGTCAGAAAATATACTGTACTCCTTGTTTTTAATCGTTACCAGACATCTATTCTCTCTGTCTACCCTCTTTGATAAAATATTCCTTTCATGCCAACCATCTGTCAAATCCTTTTGGCTTCGAGATTAAAGATAAGCCTATCGTAGACCCTCCAACAATGGAGTGGTTGAGGCTAAGCCAAGCACAGGACCACAATCATTGCAGGACATTGGTCATTTGATTACCCCCACACCAAGCATAGGACCTCAAATAGCCCAAAAGTAAAGCTGAGACCAACACACAATATCAGTCATGTGACTGAAGCTAAGCCACTTACAGGATCTTACCATTCTGACATGGGATTGGCTTAAGGGCAGCAGTAGTTGGAAGTCAAGCCAATCACGATTTTTCTCCAGGACTTTTCTGCTTAGAGCTAGAAATAAGGTCTGTCCTCTCAGATCTAGAAAAGTACAACTTTTATCCATCAATGGCCATGGGGGTGAAAGCTATCCTCAGAAAGACACAAAAGCGGTGAGTGGGTGTGGCAGGCCTGGAAAGCTGAGGTATGGAAGATAAAGATTATTGTCTCTGACAAGACTCCCATTCTGTCTGTCAGTTGCATTGCCCAAGCCCATAGGTCATCCCAGCTTTCACCTCCCATGAGTTTGGTCAAGATGGAGTCCTGTCATGAGCAGGTAGGGGCTGAAGGATGGCCTCACGGCCTCACCTCAATAGCTAACACTTACTGATCAAGCCCTGCAGACAGGCACCTACACGACTCATTTTCATTGAGTTTCTAAACCCATAGCACTATGAAGGTGGTACCAAGGAGATGCTCATCTCATAGTTAAGGAAACTGGGGCACAGAAATAGTAAAGTAATTTCTCAAAAGTCATACACCTTATCATTGTAGAATGAAAACAGCTCTATGTTGTGAACTTTTGTGCTCCCTTGCAGAGAATGGTGTGGAAACTGGGCATCCCCCTTCCCAGGTGTGGGAAGATTTAGAGTTTCAGAGCTTGCTACCCAGCTTCAAAGCCACCCTTCTTCATCTGTCTCTCCACTACTTCCAGACAAAATCTTCCCGTTGGATTTTTCTCAGCCACTGTACAAGCCCTGAGCTGATCCCTTTTCATTTCTACGAATGGAAATATCTTTATTGTGTTTTCTTTTTCCACTGTATCTGAAGATGATCCGCGCTGCCTGATGTTATTCTCACTGGTAGTGCTCCAGCCCACAGATGCCAAGGGCTGAAACTTCCTGTTATACAACTGTTCCCAACTTCCAGGGCTCATTGCCCCTGGCAGAAGCAGCCGCAGACAGGCCAGAGTGTTTGATGCCGAGAGAGCATGTCAGGGCTGCCTGGGCATTTGCTAGTCCCTTTTAATTTTGAAAGCAAGAGAGTCTAGATGTACAGAAATGAGGGGAAGGCAGACAGACAAGGAGAGAGAAGGGCAAGGTGAGATAAAGTGGAGTTTGCAAAGCAGCAGTCAAAAGCAAAACCAATATCATCACTGCTCATTCCCCTGCTGGGTTCCTGATAAGACAAGGCATTTGAGATTGCTCCTGAAAATGGGGACTTGGCCAGGGTGACCTTGGATGCAAGAATTCTTCACTCCCAAAGCAACCCAGAACTCTTCCTGTTTCAGGCCCTCAAGTGGATGTGGCCTGAGAAGAGTCCCTGGGTCCCCATGAAAATGGCCACCTATTTTGCCATATTTTCTAGCAACTTCTTTGGGGAGGGAAGAAGTGGCTTCCGTAACAGTTAACATGGGATGCTAGCATGGCTCGCGTGTAAGGTTCAAGTTTAAGTCTCTTTGCAGCAAACATGAGCAACCCGTGGTAGTTGGAGTACCTCCCATCAGCCTCCTGCCCTCTGGCTTCCGTAGAACCATCATCCGAAATAGATTCCTCTCTGCTGGAGGCTGAAGAGAGGAGGGGGCATTTAGGTAGGGAGTATATTCTTTTCCCACTATGGATACAGCAAACTACTATAAACCTAGAGCTTAGAACCGTGCATATTAAATAACCTACATCCCTGGAGCCTGGAATTGGCTCCAGGGAAGAATCCATTTCACTGTCCTCTTCAGCTTGTGATGGTCAGCAGCAGTCTTTGGCTCATAGCGCCTTCCTTCAAGCCAAGTTACTCTCATTGTATCAGCTCTGTGTTCTGCTCTTCCTTCTGTCTCCCTTTCCTACTCTGGAGAAAGCCGGTGATTACAGTACACTTCCCTCAACCCTCAGGATGACTGCCTCACTTCAATAGTCAGCGATTCCACCTCCTGCCTTTATTCCCCCCTGTGAGACAACCTCACGTAGTCATGGGTTTCTGGAATCGAGATGCGGACATTAATTTTGATCATTATTATACTGCCTACTATAGAAGCTTTGGCAAAATTCTCCATTCTGTGTGTTTGTGTGTTGTTACTGTTGATTTGGGATAGCACCTCAAAAAGTAGCCCAGGCTAGCCTCCAACTTGTGAACCTCCTGCCTCAGCCTCCAAGAAGATGAAAGGCACGCTCATGAAATCTTTACTAATACACTGGGTGCCTGAGGCCTCCTTTTGTCCAAAGTCAGGGAGAGGACTTGAAAAGTGACTCATAAACTTGCCTCTCACCACTGCCCCCCAAGAAAACAATGTTTGTGTGGACGTCTGCTAAAGCAATGTTGACACTCACGTGTGTGTTTGAGCCCAGGCTGGCCTCAAGCTCTCATCCTCTTGGGATGAGATTAGAGATGTGCACAGTGATGTCTGAGAACAAAGGCTGTGGAATCTCCAAGACTGCCCCTCTCTCCCTTATAAACAGGCAATGAGACCTTCTTACACACCTATAATCTCCACAATCTCTCCTAGGGAACAACACATGCTTCCTTTCACTCAGGATGTCTTCCTGTGTGACTGTGTGGTCCTAGATCACTGGGATGTTGTTTCAAAGAAGTCTTTGCTGTCCCATCAGGGTGACCACTCTGAGTGAGGTTATGCAGTGCGGTAAAGCAACACCACAGGTAGATTAGCACAGACTCACTTTAGGCCCTTGGACCATCAGTCCTTGGTGGGATTCTGGGCTCTCTGGCCATAGCTAGCTGAACTACCAGCCAGAACACTGAATATAGATCCTTGAAACAAGACTGAGACACCAATGCAGACATCCTGATATCTATGTAGGTAGTTTGGGGGCTGTGGGTGGCTCAAGGGTTCTGATGCCGCCTAAGTTCTGGACATGTGAGTTTTAAAGGCGCCAACCTGCAAATGTTAGTCTTTCTTTATTGGGTCAGTGCTGTCACTGGGGAAGGCCCTCTTCTGGTTCCTTCTATGCCTCTCTCTGCCTCTCCTGCATTCACCCCCCCCCACTTCTCTTTCTTCCTTCTCTCTCTCCTGGTAATCGCCCCCATCCCTCTGTCTCTCTGTCTCTGTCTATAGCTCTGTCCTTCCACCTTTTTCTGTCTCTGTCCATCTCTCTATTTGCCTCTCTGACTTTCTTTGTCTCCTCATCTCTTTCTCTATTGGTCTCCTGTGTCTGTCTGTCTTTGGATCTTTCCCCCTGTGTCTCTGTCTCCTGTCTCTGTCCCACTGTCTCTCTCTGTCTCTGAATCTGTCCACTTGTGTCTCTGTCCCACTGTCTCTCTCTGTTTCTGGATCTGTCCCCTGTGTCCCTGTGTCTCTGGATCTGTCTCCCTGTGTCTCTGTCTCCTGTCTCTGTCCCATTGTCTCTCTCTGTCTCTGAATCTGTCCACTTGTGTCTCTGTCCCACTGTCTCTCTCTGTTTCTGGATCTGTCCCCTGTGTCCCTGTGTCTCTGGATCTGTCTCCCTGTGTCTCTGTCTCCTGTCTCTGTCCCATTGTCTCTCTCTGTCTCTGGATCTGTCCCCCTGTGTCTCTGTCTCTTGTCTCACTCTCAGTGAGACACACTTTCTTCTGTGTGTGTGTTATGTGTGTGTGTGTGTTTATGCGTGTATTATTTGTATGTATGTATGTGTGTGCCTATGTTTGTTTACGTGTGTTGTTTGTGTGTGTTGTTGTTATTGTCATTGTTGTCTATATGT
Organism: Arvicanthis niloticus; assembly: GCF_011762505.2. Lineage (NCBI taxonomy): Eukaryota > Metazoa > Chordata > Mammalia > Rodentia > Muridae > Arvicanthis > Arvicanthis niloticus. The sequence goes on from NC_047663.1 coordinate 97,851,072, forward strand.
GTTCTAGTTTGCTTTCTAGTTCTATGATAAAACAGTTACCAAAACCAACTTGGAGAAGAAAGGGTTTATTTCACATACAGCATACAGTCCATCACTAAGGGACATCAGGGCAAGAACTGAAAACAGAAACCTGGAGACAGGAATTAAAGCAGAAGCCATGGAGGAGTGCTGCTTACTATCTTGCTTTTCCTTGCTTGCTCAGTTTGCTTTCGTATACAACCCAGGAGCACCTTCCCACTGGTGGCACCACCATGAATGGGGACAGTGAGCAGTTCTTTCTCTTTTTTGTCTGGAGAAAAATCAGACTGTCCCGGGGACAACTACAGCCTGTTTAAAAGCCTTGGCTGTTCCCACTCAATGCTCTTGTGCTTTGGACACTAAGAGGAGGCTGCGCTTCCTGTCTGTGCTGGCTGACTAGGATGCTCTAGGGGTGTGGGCCCTCTCATGTCAAGCATTAATCCAAAAAAAAAAAAAAAAAGCACTGTGGATATGCCTACTGGCAATCTGAGGGAGACAGTCCTTCAACTAGGATTTCTTCCTCCCAAATAACTTCAGTTTGTGTCAAGTCAACAAAGACTAACCAGCAGTGTGTGTGTGTGTGTGTGTGTGTGTGTGTGTGTGTGTATTGTGTGTGTGAGAGAGAGTTCTTTTTTTATGTATTAGATGCCTGTATTGGTTGTGTGTCTGTATTGTTTGAGTTGTTTGTGTTTGTGCATATACATTGTGTGTATTGCGTGTGCTGTGTGTACGGATGGTGTGTGTGTGACTTGTTTCTTGTGTGCTTGCATCTACTTACTGTTTTCTTCTCTGTGCCTCTTACCTCTTCAAAGCTCTGACTTGGGATCTTATTTTTCCCTTGGTTTGTTTCCTCCCTTACCTCCTCTCCTCCTCTGTCATATCAGTCTGTATTTCTCTTTGATGCTCCTCTCATTTCTCTGCAGGATGAGAGGAGAGGAGAGCAGGAAAGACAGAGGCAGAGGAGGAGAATATGTTACACTCTCCCTCCCTTCATTTCCCCCATCAGTCCTGGCCCTAAGCGCAAGCGCCAAGCTCTGCCCACACCCCTAGCTCATCCTAGTCAGCCAGCACTGACAGGAAGCACAGCCGTCCCTTAGTGTCCAAAGCACGAGAGCATTGGGTGGGAACAGCCAAGGCTTTTAAACAGGCTGCGGTTCTCCCCAGGACAGTCTGATTTTTCTCCAGACAAAGAAGAGAAAGAACTGCTCACTGTCCCCATAGAATGCTGTGTCCCCATTCACAGTCAGCACTTTTTCACTGTTTACTTTCTCCATGAGGAAACTCTGACATTCCAGAGCTGAGAAGCGGGTTTGGAGAGGGAAAGGGAGAAAAGAAATAATTATGTGCCCAGCTCTTGGCAGTTGCACATTTTTTCTTCCGTTTTATGTTCCAAGTCATAATCCTGCACATATAAAATTTAACCACCACTGCATTGTTAGCATTTTTTCAGAGAGAATTCTTCAGCTATAGCACCAACCAATTTACTTGAAAGAATTGCCGGAGTCTGTTTATAGTCAACAGGCCCAGATTGGCTTGTGACACTCCTGGTGTACCTGGTGACAGGCACCCTGGCTTTTTCTCATTCACTTCCTCATCTATGTAGCATGCAGGTTATAGAAGTGCTGGCTCTTTGATGAACACCCTTCTCATGGCTTCTTTTCTGGGCAGGCATTGGAGTATTGACAGAAGAAACAGGAGGAGAGACTCCATTCTGGAACCTTCTCTGGCTGGGGTCACATTTAGCTCTTCATTTGCTCTCCAGCTTACTTCGGGTCAATCATTAAACCCTTCTGAGCCCCACTTCCAGTTTCTTCCATTGCAGATGGACAGCCTATCTCTCAGGCTGATGTAAGGATGGATTGGAACATTGGATGAGGTAAGTCCAATACATACAAAATACATGTCCTGTGTAAGACAGTGTGTGTGTGTTTTACTCTTCATTCAACTCAGAGGTTAGAGTCTGACAAGCATTTGGTGCTCATAAAATGGGTAAAAGAGCACAGGAGTCTTGCATGAGTTATGGGTGACCCCCCCCCTCCATACTTCTGAGATGAGACTTCATAGAGAAATCCCAGTTATGACTTTGAAATACTCCTTTCTCCCTGACTCCTAGATACAAAAAGGTCTTTCCAGACCCATACATTTTGCAATTTTAGGGCTCTAAGAGCGGGGCACTGTGGAAAGTCCATAGGAGTTAAGACTCTTTGACAACAAAACTTCATCTTGAGTTACTTTAAACACCAGTCAGTGATTGACATGGCTGGTATGTCCATGCCTGTAGTCATGTGACACTGAGGATCCTGTGCCCATTATCACAGCTTCTTCCACAACTTTCATCTGCTTCCTGAATTGGTCTGTTTATAGTCAACAGGCCCAGGTTGGCTTGTAACACTCCCTGGTGACAGGCACCCTGGCTTTTCCTCATTCGCTTCCTTATCTATAACATCATATTAGCTATAAACAAGATGGCTCTCTTCAGAAGCTAAGTCCTACAGTACAATATTACGACGGGTTCAACTCAACCCAAGGACTCACAAGCTGACTCTGGTCCACTGCCTGCTCTGTTAAAGCTTTGCTGGAGCTCAGCCGAATCTAAGCAGAGACAGAATTCAGAGACAAGAAAGAAAGGAAGACAAGAGGGAGGGAGGGAGGGAGAGAAGGAGGGAGGGAGGGAAGGAGGGAGGGAGGGAGGGAAGAAGAGAGTGAAAAAGCAAGAAAGGAAGGAAGAAATGAAGGAAGAAATGAGGAATAGAAGAAAGAAAGAAAGAAAGAAAGAAAGAAAGAAAGAAAGAAAGAAAGAAAGAAAGAAGAAAGAAAGAAAGAAAGAAAGAAAGAAAGAAAGAAAGAAAGAAAGAAAAGAAACAAAGGAAGAAACAAAGAAAGGAAGAATTCTCCATGGCAGTCACCACTGGGGCCACGCCAAAGAACCCTTCCTGACCTTATCTAGAACAGGCCCTGCTTGTGTCAGGTGAGAGTGGTGGTTTGAATGAGAACGGGCCCCATGTAGGATCACATACTTGAATTCATGGTCCTTAGTTGGTAGAACTGTCTGAGGAAGGATTAGAAGGTGTGGCCTTGTTGGAGGAGGTGTGTCACGGGGGGCAGACTTTGAGATTTCAAAAACCCATGCCATTCCCAGCTAGCTCTCTCTGACTCCTGTTTTTGGATCTCAGCTCTTGTGGTTGTAAGCTCTCAGCTACTTATTGCTCCAGCACAACGCCTGCCTTTCTGCTGACATCCTCTCCTCCCCAACACACACGCACCATGATGGCCATGGATGCACCCTCTGACACTGTAAGAAAGCTTCTAATTAAATGCTTTGTCTTTTATACACTGCCTTGGTCTTGTTGTCTTTTCACAGCAATAGAGGGGGAGGGATATAAAGTCTCAATGTTCAGAGACTTGGCTCTCCCTTAACCATTTCCTGGGGCTTGGAAAACCCTAATAAACCCACTTTCAACCTGTGGGCACCCGTCTGCTAGAAGGTGAAGCTAGCTGAAGCACCTTGATTGAAATTCCTCCCCACCAAGATCATAGAGAACAGGAGAAACAAAGGCAGTTGTTTGAGGAACAGGAAAAGAATAAATCAGGAAAAACACAGGAACCCAATCTCACAGACTTCATGAAAGAACATAGGCATCATGCCCAGGGTCATAGACACAAATTTGGACGCCAGCTTGCCAAAAGCGCTCCGTTCCCTAAGAATCTGTTGATACAAGTTTTCAGTTAGCAGCCAGATGCTTCTCTTCTGGAAGAAGCATTCATGTGGATTCCTGTATTGGGAACTCCAGAGCTATCCTGTCCTCAGCACTGATGACTGAGCAGAGAGCAGAGAAAACCAAGTAAAACACTATTGATCTTTCTGTTTGAGATACAGTCGTGAGTGGAGGCTCAACAACACAAACCTCTTAAACCGTAGGCAGCGTCTGAAGCTGGAAATGACCCTTCAGACTCTGCTGAGGATGCCAGCTCCTTGTTCATCAGGCTGTGAAACTCTCCCAGTTTCAGACAGCATCCCATGTGCACAGCAGACAAAGCCAATCAATCACAGAGCTCTTTCCCTCACTCTTCAGTGCGGCAGCCAAGCATGTGCTCACTCCACAATGGTTGTGTTACACCTCCTTGTCTGCCCTGACTATCCAGGTTCCAGAATCCTCATCCAGACACAGAGAAAAGCCTGAAAAAGCCTGCAGTGCCTCTCTCTATTCTAAATACAGGTCTCTTCATAATAGTCTCTCCTTGAAATACATCAAGAAACCAAACGCCCATCGATAGATGAATAAATGAACCTGAGTAACAGGCACATTCAATGGAGTATTGTTTAACCTTTAAAAGAGAGGAAATCCTGGCATCTGCTGTAGCATGGAGGAAACTTAAATGCTAAGTGAAATAAACTGCACACAAATGACAAATAGTATAATTCATTTAAATAAGGTCCCGGTGCAGACAGAAAAATACATGCTTTCAGAGTCTAGATGCTGAGAAAATAGAGAGTTTCTAAATGAAAGTTCTGGGGTTGGATGGTGATGGCGTTGGCTTCCCAGTGATATCAGTGTATTTTAAAGCCACAGAATTATTCCCAGGCTTAAGAAAACATCACAGAAGGGAAAGGCCAAAGGAATGTGAGAGTCGGGGGGGGGGGGGGCGGGGGGGGGGGGAGGGGTCCGATGACAGGGCAGCCTCACACATCATCTGACAGCAGCTGAAGTTACCTGCAGAAAGTTTGAACAAGACCAGCCAAGTGGGTAATGATGCTCACACCTTTAATCCCAGCAGTTGGGAGGCAGAGGCAGGTGGAGCTCCACCTCTACCGAGGCACTGTTACAGCTACTGAAAGAGAGACAGTCACTTTTCTTTGGGACTGTGGTCACTGGTAGGTTGCCTAATCCCTGGTTATGGTTGGCCCCATAATCGTGTGCAGATGAACAACACTAATTGGACTAGGGGGAGGATTTCAAATGGTAAAGGAGACAGGAAGCTGGTAGGGAGACATGTCGTGGGGGCTATGGGGAGTTGGAGGAAAGAAGGAGGTTCATGCAGCCAAAATATAAACTGAATGTATGTATGTATGTATGTATGTATGCATGTATGAATGTATGTATGCATGTATGAATGTATGTATGTATGCATGCATACATGTATGAATGTATGTATGTATGAATGTATATATGTATGTATGCATGCATGTATGAATGTATGTATGTATGAATGTATGTATGTATGTATGCATGTATGAATGTATGTATCTATGTATATGAAAATTTTAAAAATAAATTATATTTTTGAAATAACTCACGTAAAACTAACTATCTCTAAGGTGCAGATGACTTTCAATCATCAGTGTGGTATTCAGGTTCTGCACTGTTTCTGTCCAGCTTGGCCCCACTCTCTTTCATGTTTTCTCCTCACCCAAGCCCTTTCCCCCCTGGATATGCATTATGATAACTACATGCCTTTTTTCCCCAGGTCCTAGAAATACTTGGTTCTTCTCCATCCTTGGGGTCCGGGTCTTACTGTGACATCCTGCAGATCTCACTGCAAATGACCTTTCTTCTGTAATTCTGACTGGATTCCCACTGGGGTAAGCTTTCTCTCACTTCCTCCGTTTCCCTTCAGCACCTTACCACAGTGGCTCACCTCCGTTCCCCTTGCTCTGTGCCGTGATGTGTCTGTCTTTCTCCTCTGCCACTTCATCTTGATACTGCAGAGTCACACTGAGCCCAGCGCACACAATCCATAAGAAACATTTCCTCCTTGTATCCAAGTATCCAGAATATCTGACACCAAGCATCAGCAGGCATAAGCTCACCTGGGAATTTTTTTTAAGATGTTCATGGGACATGGAGTTGGCTCATGGACAAAGGCAGTTACCACCAACCTGACAACATGAGTTTGATCCATGGATCCCATGTATTGAAAGGAAAAACTCCTGCGAGTTGTCCCCTGGCCTCCACACATAGTAGCATGTATTGGCACACACAGAGACATATAAATAATAATGTAAAAAATTGCTGTTAAAATGTGAGTTCTGGACCCATTCAGAAATGCAGACTACTTGTCCAATATAGATCAGAAATGCCATTCTAGAACCTACCCAGTCAAGGTAAGTTTTCAACCCTAGTCTGTGAGGACCTCCGCCTGAGGTTGAGGGAAACAAAGCTTTGGCTTTTAAAAGAGTGCTACAGTGTGCAACCAGGTATAAAGTTTCTTTAGATTACACTGCAATCTTTTACTTCACATCCAATCTACTCCGTACTTAGTCCCAAGCAATTACTGTTAAATATTGTCATTGTGTAGCTTGTTTTCCTATAAATAGCGTAATTATGAAATTTTCACAGATGTTGCCGCTTTCTACTTAATTGTCTACACCTGGGCTATTTTAACCACTGAGGTTATAAACCTGGAACGGGCTCCAGTGCTCTCAGTGAACAGCAGCCACGGAGTGAGAACTACCAAACCTACTGGCAAGCAGCACGGAGGGAAACACCCAGACACCCAGCTACTCATTTAAGTAGTATCTGCTGAGGGTTTTTTTTTTTTTCATATATCATTACTACATTGTGCAAATGAACCCTGGGAATCTGGCTGAGGACAAGGTGGAATGATCTGCCTGTTAGAGCAGCAATACCAGCCATCTTAGAGGCTGCCCCAGCAGTATTTGATAGAGGACATGTCTGGTGAGATGCAAGAGAGGGGAACTTCCTATGGTGTACTAATTTCCCAAGATCCTTTATGGCTTCTCATTGACTTCCTGCTCCAAATCCTTAACTGAGCAACCTCAACCCCTCTTGGCCATCCCTGGGCCCGAGTGATCAAGAAAGGAAAGTAGCTGATTCACCAAGTCTAGTCCATGTGTTTTCCCTGGGGATGGGAAGAGGAGGCTGGGCTAGTTTTAACCCAACCAGCTGCATGTAGCTCCTTTTGGTGGCTGATATCAACAGTGAACTGAAAAGGGTCTAGATCACCATGGAGACAAATCCCTGGGCATGTTTATGAAGAAGTTTTTAGATTGGGTTAACTGCAGTAAGACTCACCTTGGATGTCTGCTCTACCTGTTGAAGTCCTGAGCTGAATAAAGATCAGAGAGTGAACTGACCCACCGACACTCACAACACTCACGGCTATCTGCTGCCTGACTGGATGCAGTGCAAGCAACTGCATCAAGCTCCTGCTGCTCTGCCTTCCCCATCATAATCGATGACACTCTCAGACTGTAAGCCAAAATAAACCCTTCCTTCCTTCCTTCCTTCCTTCCTTCTTTCCTTCCTTCCTTCCTTCCTTTCTTCCTTGAGCTGTTTTTGTCTGGTATTTTGTTACAGCAGTGAGACAAGTAACAAAGCCCCAGAGAAAAACCTGTGTTGCTATTGGAAGATGGGTGCTAATACTGAAGAACCCCCATGGGAGTCATTTCCAGAAATCTCCTACCCCTCAAACCCTACCTGGGCAACACCACTACTCTAGGGGATTATGAATTAATAATATCACACCCCATCCCCATCCCTAACCCTGGCCTACCAGCTTCCTGGGACTCCAAACCTATCCCCGATATATCCCCACATCTGCCATGACAGAATGAGGAAGTGAGGACTGGCTGCCGATGACGGAAGAGGCAGAGAACCTCTGCTTGTTCCCATAACAGATGGGCACCTGTCAGAAAAGCCCTCAGGAAAAAATGTGGTCTCTCAAGGTCTCCTGCCTGTAGACTTTAAATTTTTCCACTGCACCCTGGCATGGCTATTAATTAATATTATTATTATCTCTCATTGAGATGGATGGGAATACTAATTACCCCTCTCATTTAAATCTCTCCATAGTCGTACTTATCTTTAGACAAATAACAACATACAGGCAGATGACTGATGCTCCGAATTTAGCACTCGTTCATAACTGAGTCGTCTGTGTTGATATCCCTGCCACTGGCCTGGGCTCTTTGCTTCGCTATTCTTCTCCACTGTGCATCCTTGCTCTTCCCCATTTCCTTCTTTCAGTGGCCATATCATTAGTTCCTTGGTTGGGAACAAAGAAAAGGAGAAACCTCTTGAAATAAACCATGGCGTGGTGAAAGAACAATAGCTTCTTTCCCATAAAATCAAATAGGCAACCAAGACCCAAGTCTGTTTCTTCTCTTCCTTAACTGGAGGAACTTGAGATAGTATCAGTTGCCCAACGCTGTCTCCATTTGGGGTGTCGTAGTTTTCTATTGCTGTCATTAGATACCACAACCTCGGAAATTTCTAAAAGAAAGAGTTTATCTGGGGTTTACAGTTTCAGAGACTTAGAATCCATCCCCTCATGGTGGAGAACACGGCAGCAGGCAGGCAGGCACAGCGCTGGAGCAGTACCTGAGAGTTCACATCCTGATCCACAAGCATGAGGCAGAGAGCTAACAGGGATGCTCTCTCAAACCTCAACCCCAGTGACACATCTCCTCCAGCAAGACCACACCTCCTAATCTTTCCCAAACAGTTCCACCAAACATTCAAACCTGTGTGGGCCATTCTCAATCAAACCGCCACTTAGGGTAAATACACAAAGACCACCTAAATATGAAGGAGTAAGAGCCATTTGTTCAAGGTTTTCTATAATGATAGGGTCCGTCGAAATGCTCGAATCTAATCAAGATGCAGAGGAAGGCAGAGGAATGGGAGAGTGTTACAGCAGAAGACCAAGTGGATGTTAGTCGTGCCCTGATTGGGGTTCAGCAACAGAAGCTGGAAGAGGCTCCCTCTTACAATGACATCCTGCCTGATGCATGGCAAATGCACACTTGAGAGTCTCTGGTTGGTCCTGAGCCAGAAGCAGGAGCAAACTTATTCCTTGGAGAAGATGTTCACCGACTGAGTCGTGGCAGTAAGAGGCAGAGTGGTGCTGTTGTACGTGGTCTGATCATTGTCCATGTGAACAGTTGGTCTCTCAGTCTCCTCTCCAATAAACTGAGGGTGAAAGCAATGCCTAACAGTAGATATGGAGAGAGAAACAAGAGAGTATATATAAATTGCTCGGCTTCACACCCAGCATCTGTTCATACATTTAACAAGTGGCTTTTGCATCCCTGTTCTGGTGATGGGAACCCTGTGGTGGGCAGACAAGAAAAGTCTCTAGGCTCACACGGCTCTCTTCTAGTGTCAGAAGATAACCCATGAAGTGTCAGGCAACAAAGGAATGCCATGCCAAGATAAATCTTGAAAAGTAATAAGGGGTTGAGGGAGCATATTCTACTGGACCTGAGAGGTTGTCACTTAGATACAGAAGAAGTGTTCAGAAAACATCTTCCTGGAAAGATGATATCAGACATGGAGGCAACCTTAGTCATACTGTTGGCCTCAGGGTAGAGCCAACTAACAAATGGCAAACAGGATACACAGGTACAACACATGACATTTCAGAAACATGATGAAGGCCAGGATGGTTGCAATGGAGTGACTGCTGAGGACCATTGAGAACAAGGTCTCAGAGGGGCAAGCATGTCACAGATGGGTTACTGAGCATGCTCCGTGGCTTTTACTTTAAAAGCAAAGGTAAAAATAGCATTGTTGGTTAAAATGGCGCTGCCTGGTTTTCCTTGAGGATACATGAATAGATGTCTATACACCCCAGAAAAGGCAACAATAACAGACCCAGGGAACTGTTCCAGCTATGTCTATGTTGGTGGGTGAATGACTTAATAGGATTTCTCTGTGGCTGTGATAAACACCATAACCAAAAATCAACTTAGAGAAGAAATGGTTTACTTCATCTTACCATTTATAGTCCATTATTGAGAGAAGCTAAGGCAGGAATTCAAGACTGGAACCTGGAGGTAGAAACTGAAGCAGAAGCCAGGAGCAAACGCTGCTTACTGGTTTGCTCTGACTTGTTCATCTACCTTTCTTATATAGCCAGTTCCCATCTGCCTAGGGATGGCACTGTCCATAATGGACTAAGCCCTCACTCACCAGTCACGAATCAAACTAATGCCCCACATGCTAGTCTGAAGGAGGTGGTTCCTCAGTTGAGGCTCATTCCTCCTGGGTGACTCTAGTTGATTCAAGCCGACAAAAAACTGAACAGCAGAGCTCACTTCCAAGAACAAGAGTGACTGGTTACAGGAGCATGAGTGGCCTCAGAGCAGCTACATCACACAAATGTCCCAAGCCAACATGAATGGCAACCTCCCCAAAACTCCAAAGATGAGGTACCCTCACCACCACCTTTATACTCTAGTTCCATGTGCATCTGGAAGAGGACTGCATGCATCGGGTTTGGGGTGGAGGCTCCTCTCAGGTCCTGCTCTAATGACCTTCCCATTCCCTTCTCCTACAAGGAAACATCAACAGGTTGAGTCTTATGAGAACCCTGTGAGAGTAACCCCAGTAGCTGATGGAAGGTGGAGAGGGCCATGTCATGTCCAGAGGACAATGTCCACAGATGCAGCTGTAACAGGAACTCAGTCTTCACTTTTACTGTAAGCTCCAGAACTGCAAACCTGTCATGGTGGTCTATCTGGGAGCTGTAGCATCAGACATGGAAGGGCATCATGATCCAGTGCATGTGGTGGAGGCTGAAGTGACAGAGTCTGACAGTGGGCAGGACTCAAGGTAAGATCCAGAAAAGTGAGGACGTCAAGACGGGCTCTGAGTTTGGTGGGTAGAGGAGCCATAATGTCATCTTAATATCTGTGTTCACCAATTGTGGGAGAGTTTGGAAATGAAAGAGCAAGCAGGAAAAGGCTGTGACTGGAGGGAAGGAGACAGGGCTCTCACTCTGCCTCTAGCTTCTTTTAAAGACAGATAGGAAATAACTACACAGTCCAGAGTTCTATGTCGGCACCTTCCCTTCTGTTCCTGTCCCTCCCTTCTCACCTGGGGCTGTGATTCTCCCAGCTGCATGGTACAGGCAGCTGCTGAGGGTAGCCGCACCCGTAAGCCCTGCTGCTGGGGATAGAGAGAGGCACCCGTAAGCCCTGCACCACCCCTCTTTCACCTCCACGGAGTGGGAAAGCAGGGTCTTCATGGCCAAATTTCCTAATTACCTTCACAGCAGCTCTCGGAGGCCTGGTTGACACTCCTGAGAAACTGAAATGCATCTAGATGAGGAGCCCAAGCGGGGAGCTGGCCTGCTATTGGTCGGAGATAACTAGGCTGTTGTCCGAGTCTCTCAGAAGGGGCTGTTCAGGAACATTAGCTAGGTCTGCTGGCATTTTGCAGGCTGCGGCATGCAGAGAGATGGAATGAGCCAGGCAGGGGATGTGGCGGTCATCAGAAACAGACTCTGCCGGGGCTGTGGGCTGCATGGGTGTCCTGGAGGTAGGGGAGAAGGAGATTCCGTCACTTGTCTAGAAGCTGCAGCAGATACCCTGTCTGGGTCCTTTAGACAAAAGCCCCACTTAGAGGTGCACTTTAAGAGAGTTGAACGCTTCACTCAGATAATCCAATTCACCTCTGTGACCCTCCCTTCATTTCTCTCTTGTAAGATGGAGTTACCAATGCTTTCTTGAGGGTTCTGCTCAAGACTCAGAGAAGTCTTGTGTACCAAAGTACCCTGCAGGACGGAAGAGACTGCTCAGTGGTTAATGCTACCCAAGCATGAGGACCAGAGTTCAGATCCCCAGAAACCCAGTCAAGCATTGCAGCCTGTATGTGATTCTAGCTTCAGAAAACAGAAGCTGGGGGATCCCGAAAAACATGAGACCTCTCAGGAATGGTCCCATTGAGAGTGATGCTGGAGGTGAGGACTCACTGCAGCAGGGGCTTGCGGAGCCAGCACAGTGCAAGCTGCCTATCACTACCCTGCCCTTACCCTCCTAGGTTACCAAAGTTAGCCACATTCCTAAGCTCTGGGTTTGACTGAAAAACCCTGCCTCAATTAATAAAGTAGAAAAGTGATCAAGAATGATTCCCAACATCAACCTTGAGCTTCCACATATATGTGTATACATTTGCACACACACACACATATGTGCATCCATACACACACACAAAACAGCACAGACACATACGTTCATGCCATACACAAGCAAATGAAAAATAGTAAAAAAAAATTAATTAATTAATTAATTAATATCTCATGAGGTTTCTGGGATGTGACAGATGCCCAGTAAAAGCCCAGTAAATATGATTCCTCTGTCCGCACTCACTTTTGTCCTGTTTTTTTTGCTACTATTGTTTGTTTTACTTTTGTTTTCATTTTGTTGTTCATGGTGGGTTTGTTTCTGTTGTTTCTGCACTTATGGGGGTGGGGGGATGTAGACCCATGACAATAGTTTGGGCTTTTATTTTGAAATCAAAAGAAACTCCTAGGGGGGTAAGGGCAGGGTACTGATAGGCAGCTTGCACTGTGCTGGCTCCGCAAGCCCCTGCTACAGTGAGCCGTCACCTCCAGCATCACTCTCAATGGGACCATTCCTGAGAGGTCTCATGTTTTCATACCTACTCAATACCCCAGACCTTTCCTGGATTCCTGCAGCCAGACATGAGTTACCTGCTCCATCTTCCAGCCTCACTAATCACCCCTGACCTCCCTCTTGCCTCCCAATTCTGTGAGGTCATCTGATGGGTGGCTTCAGTGATGTAGTAGCTATTGTCCGTTAGATGTCTGCATGCACCAGCCATTGTGGGGAGCATTTTTCCACCCACTCTTCCATCTCATCATCATACCTACCCACAAAGCCAGTCTTCTTAGTGTCTTCATTTACAAATAGATAAACCGAGGTTCAGAAGAACTCAAACACCCCCCTGAGGATGCCATCGAATAAATGGCTGGGCAGGGCTGGGGGAGCAGGGCTTGGGGAACAGGGTTGGTGGGACAGGGCAGAGGGAGCAGGGCTTCCCTGTCCTATGCCATCTAACACAGTGTACTTAACCAAACTACCATGGTGTGCTTGTACAATACCCATCTCCCCACCATATGTTCTGCACTTCCTCCTGTCTTATTTTCTCATTCAAAGTTCATAATAACCCAAAAAAATGAGAACTTCTTTTCTATCTGTCATGCCCATGTGAAAAAAACAAAAATGTCAAGGTCTGACAGTAAAAAGCAACTTACCCAATACCAAGGGACGTAAACAACAAAACTTAACCATAGCTTTACAAGAGGTGAGAGATAAGATGTAGTACAACATTAGAGTCTCTCCCCACCAACAAGGATTCTCCCCTCCCCTTCCCTTCTCCCTTCTCCTCCCTCTCCCACCTCCCCATGCTTGCCCTCATGTTCACACTCTTTTTCACTCTTGATCTCATTCTCCCCCTACTGTGTGTGTGTGTGCACACGCATGCGCATGCATGCACATGTGCACATGTTCATACGTAAGCATAATGTGTGTATGAAGATACTCTTGTGCCTGTGTAGATAAATTAGTAAACAACTTCCGGCATCATTTCTGAGGCAGAGACAGTGTCTCTGCCAGCCCACCAAGGACGCCAGGCACACCTGCTTATTTCTACCTTGCCATCTTCCCATGAGAAGCATGCACCACCATGCCCTGCTGTGCATGTGGGTTCCATGTTTCCTAGGCAAGCCCTTTACCAACAGAGCCATCCGCCAGCCCTCACATATTTGTTTCTGATTATGAAGTTAAACAGTCACCTTTGGGAATAGAGTAGGAAAATTAACAACTGTCTATCCTTGTCCAAATACTTGTGATGGTTTTTTTTGTTTGTTTTTTTTTTTTTCTGAAGGGTGACGTGAAGGCACCTTCCCCAGATCAGTGCTGAGAACCCAGGAGGGAACAAAAGAGTTTTTTAAGTTGTCAGTCAAAACTCCATTTGGATCTCTGTCGTGAATGCTCTTGCCTAGCTAAGATCTTGAGATGCGTTGGTCCTGAGTACATCAGAAGAGGAAAAGGCAAACTATTCTGACTGTTGAGACCACAGCCTGGCTGTCCACTAGGGATTGACTGGGGCTGAAACCTGGGTTCCCAGTGTGACCTTAAACAATCTGAGGATGAGCATTATCCTTTGAAAAAATAGTTTTAGAAGTAATAGACACACACAACACAGCACACAGAGATGTACAAATAGAGCACACACACACACACACAACACAAAGCACACAGATATACAACACACACATAGCACACACATACACACAAATGCACACACACTACCCTGTTATGAATATTGGAGGAAGTACTGAGTCTAAAGAATTTATCCATGTTCCAAATCAGTGAGAACCCAAGACATGGTATCTTAAAAGTCAGGAAGCCCCCGTAGAGATAAAAGAACCCAATAATAAAGAAATAGAAAGACCTAGAAAAGTGCATCCTTCTGTACGGTGCATCAGTGGTGAAATAGATCAGATACACCTAGCTTTGATTCCTAACCGCCCCAGAGGCCCAGTGACAAGTGTCCATTGTCAAAGCTGTGGAGCTTTATGAGGAGGGTAGCCAGGCTACAGCAGGCTACTCAGTCAACCTTGGGCATCTCTCTCTCCACCCACAACATCCTGCCTGGCATTTCACAGTGGGGACGGAAGATTAACCGTCACCCCCGCATCCACTCTGTCTCCTCATTAATGGGTTACCTCCTCCCCATAGTCCCCTCTATCCTTCTCCAACATCTGCAGGCTCCACCCACACCTAACCACCTTCTGCCTTCTAACTAGCTCATGGCTCCCTGAAGATCCAGGTTTTTGTCTTTCCCACCGGTTCATTTTCTCCCTATAAATTTAGCTCTGCCACCCTCTCACAGGAGTAGTCTCAGAGGTCCTGCCAAGACAAAGATTAGAATGTTTTCAATAAGGCCTAATTGTGCTTTAGGGAACTGTGTAGGGCGTCTCAACCCTCCCTCGCTTTCCCATGATGAACAGCAGCTCCTCATCGACTCCCTCTCCATCCCAGAAGTCAACCATCGCCTCCAAACTGCTTCTCTCTCACTGAAAAGCCCTGTGTTTCCTCTGAGTCCACCTGTGTGTGCTCACCTGTAGGTGTGCTGAGTGAGCTTACGGCTCACTGCTAACCAGAGCACTCAGGTGTTGAAAATACCCCAAACAGCAGAGAGCAGATGTCTCCATTCTCCAGCCCTGTGGCTGGCTACATCCCTGTGGTGTTTCTGACGTGGCTTCTGTAGGAACCTAGCCATATTTCAGTATGAAAATGGTTTCATACTGAATAGGGTGCCAGAGAAGAGGTAAGATACTGACTAAGGATTTGAGTATGATTGTGGTGGGAATCAAAAGACAGAGACGATGTAGTAATATTCAGGAGTCCAAGAGCAAAGTGAGGTTACAGAAGAAAAGCAGTCTAAACTAGTATATGAGGAAAACAATGGAGAATGGGGAGCAAAAGGGGATGGTAACTGGGTCACCAAAAAGCCCAGTGGGGTAGCATTACACCAGCATCAGAGCCCGCCACACATGTGCCTTCTGCTCTATCATTTCATGTCAGTGAAATTAGCTACAACAAATTAATTTACAAGTTATTTAGTCATGGGCAGACGCTACAACCTGAGCTTTGTGCAGGACTTACTTGAAAACGTGCTGCTAACCTAGATGCCCATCAAAAGATGCATGGTGGGAGCTAGAGAGACGGCTCCTCAGTGAAGCTGTCCTTCCAGAGGACCCAGGTTCAATCCTTAGCACCCACATGGGTAGTTCACAAGAATCTGTAACTCTAGTTCCAAGGGATCAGATGCCCCCTTCTGATTTCTATAGGTACTACAAGCGTATGGTGCATGGGAATTATAAATACATATACATAATTAAAGACGCATGGTTTTCTAAATATGTTATAGCATGACATGAAAGCAAAAGGGTGAAGATGGGGGGGGTAATAGCTACATTTGTATACATACACACACATGTGCAAAATCTCTAATGAAACCCACTATTTTAAACACAAAAGGAGTTTTATTAAACCATAAAAAGAATGAAACTGCCATTTGTAGAAAAATGTACCAAAATGGAGATCGTCATCTTATATGAAGAAAGCCAAACACCAAAAAACAAATAACGTGTTTTCTCTTGTGTGAAGAACCTCTCTCTCTCTCTGTCTCTCTCTCTCTCTCTCTCTCTCTCTCTCTCTCTCTGTGTGTGTGTGTGTGTGTGTGTGTGTGTGTGTGTGTGTGTGAGAGAGAGAGAGAGAGAGAGATAAAAGTCAAAGAGTGATAGTTCAGAGGAAGGACACGGGTGACTAACGGAGGCAAAGACAGGCATGTGACTCATGCAAGGGGAGTGGAACGGGAGGATGGTGGGACATGAAAGTACGGGACAGTCTGTGTTTTGTACAAATCTTTACTCATGTGAAATAGAAAAAAATAGACACATAAACTATTTAAACCTAGAGAAATCTGGCCATTGAGCACTTGGCAGTCCACCACTGGAGGACTGGTGAGCGGTACAGTATTTATGAACACTTCCTAGACAAGGAAGCTTAGGCAGGCTTGGGACCTCACTGAGCCTCGGGTGCATAATCTATATTGAGTAACCTTCAAGTGATTCATCCAAGTAAAATGTTCTTGTAGTTTAAGAAAATAGGTTCAACATAAGAGCCTGCAGATAGGAAAGATAGTTGTGAAATGCTAACTTCAGGATGCAGCATGGCCAACAGCTGTGGTCAAGCCTTGAAAGTATCATCATGGATAGGAAAGACCAAGGCCACACCTCTGCTGAGGCCCCACCCCCTGCTGAGGCCCCACCACACCCCCCACCAAGGAGCTATTGCCAATTGTTACCCACCAGAGGATGTGGCTATTGGTAGGTTGTCTATGACCTCACACCCATGTGCCTATAGGGAGACCAATTGACTCAGAGTTATTAATAATTTTTAAAAGAGGGCATGGTGTGGGGAGAGAGTATGGGAGTATAGGGGTGGCAGAGGAGGTAGTGATGTGTGCACATGTACATAACACATTGCCAAATGCGTGACCTTCTCAAAGAATAGGTAAAATATCATCTAAAAATAATTAATGAAGCTTATTCATCAAAAACATATTCAACAAGGTGTCAGGTCCCAGAAATAGAAAACAATAGCCACTTCAGATGTCATTGTAAGGGGCTGAATGGCTCTTTTCCTGATTATCTTGGGTCCAATTCACACTTGGTCAGCTTGAAAGAGGCACGGGCTGGACACACAGCCTAGGTAGGATAGGAGCAAAGTAAAATTGGGGAGAGGGATATTCTCTCTCTCTCTCTCTCTCTCTCTCTCTCTCTCTCTCTCTCTGTGTGTGTGTGTGTGTGTGTGTGTGTGTGTGTGAGTGTGTGTGTGTAGTGTGTGTGTATCTATTACTCTGTGTGTTTGTGTTTGTGTGAGAGAGAGTATGTATGTGTGTATCTGTTACTCTGTATTTGTGTGTGTATGTATCTCTGTATTCACACACATGTGTGTGTGCATATATGTATTACAGTTTAGAAGTTCAGAAGTTACCAGAATCAAGAAGAAAATTTCTACTATTTCTCATCTTTGCCAACTTACTTTTAGAGTATTTATTTAAAAAAAAAAATAGAATTCAGAAAGCCAAGTCATTCTATAAGGATTCTTTTTCAATAATTGCCTTTTTTCCCCTTCAGATGTTCAGAGGTGATTTCCACCACCACGAAGACACAGATAAAAAGAAAGTCGGTGTTTGCGTGTGAGCCCAGCCCGCCTCGCTAGCAGGGCGGGTTATAACGAGAAGATGGCTGTCTGCGAGAAGAGCTAATCTGCCGTCTTCCTGTCCAACCTTTACAAATTGTGCCCGTGTGGCAGACTTTGAATCACTTTCTCTAACAGTCTCCGAAAACAAATGCAAAATCTTTCAAGTTCATTCAAAGTCATTACAACACTTTCCAGAACTGAATCAATTACCGTAACCTCTGTGGGTGTGTAAAATATGAAATTACCAGCACCCTTGCAGAGCTTCAGAATTGGTAAATTAGCAGAAATTGATTATGGGAGTTTGGGGAGCAGCCCCTGGTGGACTGAGTGTCTGGATGACAAACAGCAATGTATTGTTTGTGAGATTCAGTTTGATGGAATCATCTTGTCCGCTAATGACACTCTGCTTCAGTTGTCGCTGATGCCACCCTCTGACAAATTGACACCGAGGCTGATGTTTCCATGCTGTGATGGACAGGAACAAGGCGCCCCAATTGTTCTTGCAGACCTAGCATCCATCTGTGTTGTAACACAATCAAGATGAGAGCTCGTGCTTTCCAGATGAACTTCCCATGGTGTCTCCTGGACTCTGTGGGGGTCACAGGTTCAGAACAGGAGACATTTACGTTCCCAGTGTGGGAAAGGCTTGTATTGTTCTTATCTTTTCTCATATCCTATCCTTTTCTCCCACTTCTGTCAACTCACTTCCTCTGTGTGTATGTGTGTGTGTGTGTGTGTGTGTGTACACATGTATACTTGTGTGTACATGTGTGTACATGTGCATGCGATGTTTGCATGTAGTGTGTGTATATATAGTGTGTGCATGCATGGTATCTTGAGGCACCAGGCATTTTCCTCAATCACGATCCACATTATTTTTGAGATAGGGAAATCTCTCAGTGAACCTGCAGCTTACTGGTTTGAATAGACTGGCTGACCAGGAAGCTCCACTACCCCAGTGATCCGATTGTAGATAACAAGCCAACCTTTTGTGAGCCTACTGGGAATTGAACTCAGGTCCTCATACTTGAATGGCAGGTACTGTATTCACTGAGCCATTTCCCCTGTCTTGTATTTGCTTTCTGAACCAAGCTTGTTAGAGAGGGCTGGACCACTGTACCTTTAAAGTCAGAATTCCCAATGAATTCTTTCTTCAGTCCTCTGCATTCCTGTCTTGATTTGTCTCAAAGCAAGAACATTTACCCCAAGTTGTCTTTGTGTGGGATGGGAAACAACAAGTGGTAGCAAAATCATTCCAGAGTTAGCACCCCAAGACCTGTAGAATGTCTGTAGGGCTCCCCCTCTTTCATCCAACCACAGCTGGATGGTACTAACCAGGAGCAATTTATCGAAGCTGGAAAAGTCAGATTTCCCCACTGGGCCTTTGACATTTGAAAGATAGGGATTTAGAATCTGTGTGTTACTGGGGCTAAGTCACAGTGTTCTACCAGTGAGCATCACGGGGCCTTTAGGTCATGTCCCTGGAGCAGGCCTGGTTCTTGTCATTATTGGTTCTTTTTCTTAAGATTTATTTTCATTACTTTTAACTCCGTGTACGAGAGTTTCTCTAAGTGCAGCGGTGTGGATGTGAGTGCCGACTTTTATGGAAGCCACAGGTCATGGGTCCCCTGGAGCTGGAGTTTCAGGGAGTTGTGAGCCACCTGATGTGGGTTCTGAGAATTGATCCTCTGGAAGATATTAAGTAATCTTAACTCTGAGCTATCTTTCAGCCCAAGATTTTCCGTTTTTAATTCTGTGTTTATTGGGTAGAAGGGTCAGAGTATGGGTGTCTTCAGAGGCCACACAGGTATCAGATTCCCTGGCACTGGACTTGTAGGAGGTTGTGAGCTGCCCATTGTGGGTGCTAGGATCCAAACACAAGCCTTCTGCAAGAGCAGTACGTTCTCTTAACTGCTGAGCCATCTCTCTAGCCCAATCTTTATTGATTCTAGATTGTCCTATACCTTCTGAATAATCCTTATCTTTCCTTAATTGCCTCACTTTTTTATCTTAACTTCCCACACTCCATTACTGTGCTTACAAGCCAAATAACTTAAACACAGTAACCCTGAGACTGTCAAAGCAATCAAATAGCGCTGAGTGACAGGATCTGCCCCCTCCACAGACCCCTGCTTTTCACATGCAGAGTAGGAAGAGTCTAGGATTTGGCATCAGACTCAGATCTGAATTTTGACCCAGCTACATGAGAATGTAGCTACCTCCTACCTCTGGGCCTTGACTTCTTGCCTGTGCAATGGAGATAACACTGAAAGCCTTTTGGAAACATTTTGGAAAGTGTATCAGACAATCATCCTCATCACAGTATGAAGATAGGGAGTTGGCTCAGTGCCTGTTGAACAAATAGGGACCCAAATTCAACTGCCAGCACCCACATAAATGTTGAGACTGATGGCAAGAGACTGTAACCCCGGAACTGAGGAGGCAGAAACAGAAGGCTCTGGCCATCCAGCAAAGACAAATCAGTGAGTTTCAGGTTCAATGGAAGACCCTGTCTCAAAAACAAGTCCAAGTAATAGAAGAAAGATGTCCAGTGCTGCCCTCTGATACCTGTCCACATGAGCATACACACACACACACACACACACACACACACACACATACAAGAACACACATAAAAGCACAGCATAAGTACATAGTAGATGCTCAGGGACACTCTCCGAACGGAAGGCCTGACACAGGATTAGGTAGGACTGTCCTCTTACAATCATACTGGGAGCAGGAACAAATATGGTGGCCATAGCCAAAACCTACCTAACTTGAAACAGAGCTGAAAGTACAGGAAACTATTACATTGATCATCTAGGAAGCTTCACTTTCAGGAGAATTGCGTGGTTAGTATTAAAAGGTGAATGTGTTCCCCTCCAGCCCAATGCATCCTTCATAAAGAGAAGATAGGGTACCTCTCAGCAAGACTCAGAAGCCGAAGAAAGGACTGAGAAGATGGATGCCTACCAGCATGTGTGCAAACAGCTTTTGCATGTGGGCTACGACCTCCCTGTTTCTGCCTTGTCCACTTCCCACTGCCATCCAGCCATGTTAAACAACACCCTCCCTGCCCAGAATACAAGAAAAGTTATAAATACATACTTGAGTGCTTCCCCCCACCCCACTGTGCTAGTTTCATCCTGTTGCAAAAACAGTCACGGTGACAAAAACACATGGGAGAGAAAGGGTTTCGGCTTATGGTTCAAAGTAAGCACTCAGTTATTTTGAGGAACTCAGGCCACCGGTGATGTCACATCCACGGTCAAGACCATAAAGAATGGCGCACTCTTGCTCTCTGATTCTTTGTTTGCTACTTGTCTAGATGTCTACATTCTTATACTGGTCCAGGCCCAGCCCACAGAATGGTGATTCCCACAATAGGCTAGGAATCTGGCACCAATGAACCAACAAGTCTAATTTACTGTCTACAGGCCAATAGGCTAACCTGGTCTAGTCAATTTCTCAGTTGAGGCTTTCTTCCCAAGGGGGCTGACAATTAAAAACTTCCAATCACACACACCAACTCACAAGCATCCTCCTAGTACCAGCACCTAGGAGTTTAACAGACATGGGAACACAGTAAGCAGGAAAAGAAAAGACAAGAAGGCAACATATTGTCTGACCATATTCTCAATAAATGCCAGCAAAGGTAAATTTATAAACACAGGAGTAGATAACTGACTGCCAAGAGCTAGAGTTTAGAAGGAAGTGAGCAATTGCTGTTCAGAGTATAGATGTCTTTCTGGAGTGTTGAGAAAGACTAGATAATGGCAGATTTAGGCAATGGTGAGAATGTGGAGGGAAATGGAATTGGAGGTAGTTCTTGGACTCGGGATGAACTCCTACAGGAGATGCTAGTTAGGAAGGTGGCTAAGACTGTGGAGTCCATCTGTAAATGGCCTGTGTTTAGACCTGGTCTTGCCTCCTATGAGAGGGGCCCAGATGGTGAGGGAAAGCATCATCAGATGGACAAGCCAGTGGGTGGCAATCCCCTTGAATGGAACTAGCTCCTTTGCTGGGGAGATGAATAAAGTGTTTGCCTCATGAACACAAGGGCCTAAGATTGATCCCCAGAACCCAGATAAACAGAGAAACACAAAATCTAGGCCTGGTGCTATACACAGTAACACTAAGGAGGGGGGTGGAGAAAGTGGATTCCTGGAGCTCACTGTACAGTCAGCCTAGTGTAGTTGGAAGGTTCCAGGCCAGTGAAAGACCCTGTCTCAAAAGCAGAGTTCCAAAGGGATGACACTTGGGCTTGGTCTCTAGCCTCCAAATGTGTAAGTGTACATACAAGTGCATACACACATACACTCCACACCCATGCATACACACAGGCCAAAAATGGTGCAATAATCCAAAATATAAAAACATGAGCCTTCATAACCATCTGCAAATACAGCTTCAGGGAGTCTGACACCTCTGAACCCACCCCACCCTGCATACCACACACACACATATACACACACAAATACAGACCACATACATACACACACTTACACAATATACACCACACATACACACTGCACACCACATACACACACAAATACACACCACACACACATACCACACATACACACCACACACACACAAATACACACCACACACACACACACACACACCTATACATAATTCAAAATTAAGTACTAGAAAGATAGTTCTGTGCTTAAGAGCACTTGTTGCTCTTCCAGAGGATCTAGTTCGATTCCCAGCACCCATATGTTGGCTCACAACCATCTATAACTCTATTCCAAGGAATCTGATGCCTTCTTTGGCCTCCATGGGCATCAGGAATGCATGCAGTACACAGACATACATGCAGACAAAGCAGCCATACAAATAAAATTAAATTAAAGCATTTTTGTAAAAATAATTCAAAAGAATTATATAGGTAATAAAATGAAAGGTAATAAAAATGTTGTACATCTATACAATGGAATATTATTCTGCTGCCAAGAAAAATGAAATTATTGAGTTTTTAGGTAAATGGGTAGATCTAGAATTATCCTGAGGGAAGTAACCCAGACATAAAAAAAAAAAACAAATATTGTAATTTTTTTCTTATATGTGGGTGTTAGCTTTTGAGCTTTCCATATGTGTGCTTCAACCTTAATAACGATCGAGATTAGGTACCTAGTAAGAGACTTGGGGTAAGCTCTCAAGAAAGGGGAAATAGAATATGTTGTTATGGAGAGATAAAGAGGAAATGAGAATAAGAACATTAAATGGACGGGGGCTGGAGAGATGGCCCAGAGGTTAAGAGCACTGGCTGCTCTTCCAGAGGTCCTGAGTTCAATTCCCAGCAACCACATGGTGGCTCACCACCATCTGTAATGAGATCTGATGCCCTCTTCTGGTGTGTCTGAAGACAGTGACAGTGTATTCATATATAAAATAAATAATTAAAAAAAAAAACAAAAAAAAAAGAAGAGTAAATGGAGACAAGGATGGAAGACAAGGACAAAGGAGGGAAGACTAACCTCCAAGTGTGTAAATGCACACACAAGTGCATACACACAGGCCAAAAATGGTGCAATAACCCAAAATACAAAAACATAAGCCTTCATAACCATCTGCAAATACATCTGCAGGAAGTCTGACGCCTCTAACAGGAGGCTAGGAGGGACAACTAACTCTAAAGACCATTTGAAAAGCCACATGGAAGCCTCCTAAACAAGCAAAGCCTCCAATGGCAGACGTGGCATGGTGGCATGAATGAAAATGGCTCCCACAGGCTCATATATTTGAATGTTTGGTCATTAGGGAGTGGCACTACTTGAGAGGAATCAGGACGGATGGCCTTATTGGAGTAGGTGTGGCCTTATTGGAGGAAGTGTGTCACTGGGGGGCGGGCTTTGAGGTTTCAAAAGCCCAAGCCAGTCCCAGTGTGTGTCTCTCTTCCTGCTTCCTGCAGATCCAGATGTAGAACTCTCACTTACTTCTCCAACACCATGCCTGCCTCATCAACCATGCTCCCCACCAAGAGGATGATAGACTAAACCTCTGAAACCATAGGAAAGCTCCAATTAAATATTTTCCTTTATAAGAGTTTCCGTGGTCACGGTGTCTCTTCATAGCACTAACACACTGACTAAGATACGTGGTTACATCTTATCAAGTTGTTGACCAAAGACCCCTCATGGAAACTCCCAAACATCACTTGCTACTGTCAAGGCTTTGGTTATTTTCGGAAACCTGGTGATAAGGCTCTATTGCTGGAGATAACACACACACACATCATCAAACATAGAGAAGTCAAGTTGGTACCTAACTAGAGGCTTCACTCCTACTGATCAGTGTTCATGGTACTGAATACTCTCTGCACCCCGCTGGAGGAAAAAGGTGATCAGCAGTGTCTCCTAGCTGCAAACCCTGGAACCTGGAACTGTGGTCTGCCTGCAAGATATGTGTACTCATGCAATAGTGGCACAATGTTATGAAAGTAATTAACCACTTTCTGTTGAATTTAAAGCCCACTTCGTGAGGTAGATCCCACAGCTGACGCTGTTAAACTGGCCAAGAACCTAAGGCCACATAGGGCATGGCTCTCATAGTACCACTTTGTTATACTAAAGGAACATGGCAATAAAATGACTCCTGAAGATATACTTCTATCCCCATAGGTCGTCAGGGCCTTGCTCAGCTAACAAAAAGGCCTCTATCTGCAGTCATTAAGAACTAACTCAGAGATGTACAAGTGGATAATGTGCAGAGAGTGAGAGAGCTCTCAGTCCTAAATGGGATATCTTCATCAAAGTCCTACACTCAAGGCAGAAGAGGAAACAGAAAAGATTGTGAGATCTTGAGGTGATAGTTGACTACAACAAAATAGTGTCTTCCAGAAACAACTGGACTGATGCGTGTACGAACTTAGAGAGACTGTGGCAATATGTACAAGGCCTGCATAGGTTCAAGCCAGATGAAGTCCCAGCAATTCGAGGGGAAAATGAATATGGGCTCCTTTCCTGAGCAAGAAGCTGTCTGCAACTGATAACCATTAGCAAAGAAAAAAACCATCGCTTTTCTCCAATGGAGTCTCACTTCAGGGCATGTCTATACCCAACAGCAGTTGAACAACACAAAACAAACTTAATGGTATTTTTGTGCATTTTTTTCTCATTTTGCTTTGTTTGGGAATTTTTTATCTTACTGACCCTTTGTTTGTTTATTTTTTAATCTCCATTTTTGTGTTTTGTGAGGAGAGTGTGTGTGGTTTCTTGTTTGTTGATTTGGTTCGGGTAGGGTTGGGTAGGCTAGGGAGGTGGAGAAGATCTAGGAGAAACTAGGGGAGAGGAAAATATGGTCAAAATATTATATGAAAATAGTCCCAATAAAAATAGGCAAATAATTCAAAAGAAAACCAAAACCAATATGAGTCTATGGGGCCATTCCAGATGGAAATCATAAGCTCTCCTAAGACGCAATGGGTCTGCGAGCTACTTTCTCCAAGCTGTTATTTCCCCCTTGCCATCACTAGAATGGAAACCTAATTTAATGAAAGTTTCTGATATGAGTATGTTCACTCCTAATGCACACACACACACACTTACACACTTTTGAGAAATCCTTAAGCTCTGATAGGGAAAAACACATGTACTTTGCCCCCCTCCACTGTAGAGCCACTGCTGAGTTCCTGTAGTGCTCTGGTCTAGTTAATAGGCATCACCTCTGCCTTGCTCTTCCAAGCACACTGCCTCTTCCCAGAGTGTCCAATCACAGCCCTTTCCACCCTTCGCACCATGGGGGAGCATGTCTAGAATCTAGAGCTAGGCCACGGTGCTTTCTTTCATCAGGAGAAACTCCACGGGCTCCTGACAGATCAGAGGGAAGAACTCTCTAGCTTTTGCTCTGTTAACATAATGAGGGGATAACCTGGTATTTAAATTGCAGCCACAGTGGTAAATCTGCATTGTCAGCCTTCAATGTGATTTACAAAATAATTTAAAAATGCATGAGCCTTCTTCTTTATAAGACAAAAGGGTGTGAAGTTAAATTCTAAATATTTTATCACCCAAGGTGAGCTCTTTGCCCCATGGCCATCAGTCAAGTGACGCGCTTCCTGGTATGATGCTGAGACCCTCCACTATCAAATGTGCAAGGGCTCTTGAAAAGTTGCCTTTGCCTTTGTGCAGTTGAGCCCTCTGGTTCACCGTCTTTGTGGGCAATGACTTCTGCAGGTGTCCCGGAAAGATTCTAGTTCCTCACTAGAACTGAACAAAAGCCCCTTGACTTTTGAAGTTTCTCTTGCAAGATGAGGAGGGTACTCTCCTAGAGAGCTTTCGGGGGTCCTTTGCTTTACAGAACATAGCAAAAGTCCCAGCAACATCACTACCTAAAAAAGATTGCATCTGGGGAAGGAGTGGGTAAAGACCTTTTTTCAATCAGCACATGCTGCTTCTCCAGAGCACCAAAACTCAGTTCCCAGGCAGCTCACAAGTGCCTGTAGCTACAGCTCCGGGGGATCTACTGCCTTCTTCCACCCTCCTGGGCATGCACACACTCGGTATATATTCACAAACACACTAAATAATATTTTTTTTAATCTGGGAAGAAAGAAAATGCTGGGCTTGGAAGGTTATTCTTTGCAAAAGCTTCCTACTCTGCAGCCAGGCTTATCAACTATTAAAAGGAGCCTTTAGGATCAGGCTCCTACAAGCTACTTGGGAGAAAGCTGCCTCACCCCCACCACTTTAAGAGATGCTAATGCATTTTTTAAATTACCCTTTTTGTTTCAGCTAAAACTCTTTGGAGAAATTTAAGAAGAACCAGTCAAGATTATCAAACCAATCCGATTCATCCAGTCAGATGTCCTAGAGTGAATTTAGCTCATTATAATACTGAAGTGTGACACTCGGAGCCTGCTTTTCTCCCAAGGGTTAGCCAGCCTGCTGTGCACCAGACTGGGAGGGTAGGAAGCTTAGTAGGGCAAGCCGCGCAAGAAAGGACCTTGGCTGGCCATGAAAATGCCAGCAAAGAGTACCTGGGAACAGCTTTGGAGAACTGGTTCAGTTTATTGGGGGTGGGGGGGAGACTTTATGCCCTTGGAGTGGTGGGCAGGGTCTCTACAAGGTTTGTGTGTCCAATTTGCCAGATTAGTGGCTTAAAAGATACTTCATCTGCATACTCTGGAGCAAGGGGGTCCGAAAAGACAAAAACCTTATAAGGTCAAACAAAGAGTGAGGCCTGAGAACTGAGCCATTCTAGTCCCACAACTGAGCATGCCCAGAAATGCTAGAATCTGACAGCTTTCTTTTTCAAAAACCTGTGACTTATAACCCAAAACAGCTTACACGGAGGATGCTCACAAATGTGCCTGCCCCTACATGTGTTTCCCTATATAAATATGCATATATTCCCCACTAAAAATCCTCACACTTCCCTAATTCAGAGAACAGTGCTTTATGAATAGCGCCACGGCTCAATTTGTCTGCTGTAGATTACAACACTGTCTTCCGGCATCGTCCAGATAGGTTTTACTCTTCCTTGTCCTCTTCCTTGTCAAACCTTTCACTGGGTCACATGACCTCATGTGTGCACCCCTAAAGGAACTAACTTGTGGATGGTGCTGTGGCAGAAAGGACCTAGTTGGGACTCACAAAGTCATCTGAGGATGTGGCCTAGCTTCACAGATCTGCCACTGAACCGTCAGTGGAGTTGTCTCCTAGCACCACAAGAGATGACGTGGTTTGTGAACACTGGGGTCACTTGCAGAAGAAAGAGAAGTATCCCACTCAAGTGAAACAGCCATTTCTAAGCTGTGGTCCTTTCAGCAGCTGTGTGTTAAACACTGGTCCACTGGTCTACTGGTCCCCTCCAAATGAACTGAGTTGGAATATGGAGGAAGAGGAAGCCAGAAACCATTAGGGGTGGTTAGCTTCTTTGGTGATTTCTAAGTACAGAAGAATAGAAGCACAGGACTGCCATGGAAGTTCAAAATCCTGACTCACCCGTGAAAGTCTTAAAGAGGATTTTGTAAAACACTGGTCCTAGTCCTGGAGACTTAAATTGAGTAGCAGTGCATTGTGGGTGTAGAAAGTCTTAAAAACTCTTGCCTTAATCATTGGTCTATTGCTGAGAAGAGACATTATGACTAAGGCAACTCTTATAAAAGGAAGCATTAGTTTGGGGTTTGCTTACTGTTTGTCATCATGATGGGGAGCATGGCAGCATGCAGACAGACGTGGTGCTGGAGAAAGAGCTGAGAGCTACATCCTGAACTACAGGCAGCAGACAAACAGAAGGAAAGCCTCGTGTAGGCTTTTGAAACCCTAAAGCCCATCCCTAGTAATGTACCTCCTTTGACAAGGCCACACCTATTCCTGCCCTGATAGCTCATCCACTGGGGACTAAGCATGCAAATATATGAACCTATGAAGGCCGATCTCTTTCAGACTTTCCTGGATGATTCTCAAGTGCACCTGTGCCTGACCACAATGAAGATACAGAAATGTTGGATCCTTAGATGTCTGTGAACTTGGATTTGCACCCCTCTCTGGGCGATGATGCGCACACCATTTCAGAAAATAGCCCATCTTGGCTGTGAAACCTAACCCTCCTACAACCCTGAGATTTCCTTCCACACTCTTCTGCTTGTCATCAGACCATCTGCAGATCAATCAGATCGCCAGAGCTGATGGAATCTGCAAAGTCTGACCCAATCACAACCTTTCTTATCCTCCACTTCCTTCCCCTTTTCCCACTCTCTCACTCCACTTGGAAGCCATGCCCTAGCCTCTCTCCCAACATGAAAACCTGCTATAAGGAGGGTGTCTGAGATTAGTCAAGTACAAAGTAACATGAATGAGTCAGCTTGGTTGTACCCTTGTAGGACCTCGGACAAGTGCCTTCGCTCTCTGGTCTCACTGTCTGCATCCCAAATTACTGGGGATGTCCCATTCTTAAGACTTCTCTGGGTCTCTCAGCCGAACCTAGGAAATGATTGAAAACGTAAAAGTACTAATGTGATCATCTATAGAATGAGAGAATAGAAGAGAATGAGAAGAAGAAGGCAGGAAGGGAAGGAGAGGGTGGGGAAAGAATGGAAGGAAGGAAAGGAAGGAGGGAGGGAAGAAACAAGAATAAAGCTGGAAAGAGTGAGGAGAAGAAAGTGGATGAGGAGAAGGGAGAGAATGGGGGAGGAGGAAAACAGGGATGGAAAGGATGGGAGAGAAGAGAAAAAGGGGAAGAAAGACAGGGAGAAAAGGAAGAGGGGAAGGGATGAAGAGAAGAGAGGAAGGGAGGGAAGGAATGAAGAAAGAAGGAGGGAGGGAGGGAGAGAGGGAGGGAGGGAGGGAGGGAGGGAGGGAGGGGAGAGAAAAGGTGGGAGGGAAGGAAGAAAGAGGAGGGAGGAAAGAAACAAGGAAGGAAGGATGGAAGGAGGGAGGGAAGGGAGAAAGGGAGGGAGGAAGTGAGGGAGTGAGGAGGAAGAAAGGTTGGCTAGAAGGATGGAAAGCAGAAAAAATGGAGGAAGAGATCCTAAAGGCTTTTTAAAACTTTCTAATGCACCAAGCAAAATATTTTGAAAATCTAGACAACAACACTACTCTTTATATAGTTACTTATTACATGGCGCTGGTGTGCTGTTTGAATCACAAATTGCATGCTAATGGCCTAATTCATAAACCATTGACATTCTTTATGAGTCCTTAGCATTCAGAAATGAAGAATTTGTGTTCAAAATATAATTTGCATTGCAAAATTCAATAATTTAGTTTCTCATATTCATTAATGCCTAAAACCACAACACATAACTTATCCCATTCCAACTCCCTTCTTAGGACACTGGGAAAGGAGAGCTGCAGCTGGGAAATCAAGTACCGCTTTTTATGGCTGTGTTTGCAACTGCACGGAGAGTCATCACCAGAAGTCATGCTGCGCTTCTTGGGAGTCACTACTGAAGGATACCGCTACAGAGCCCAGAGACCTCACAAACCAATGCAGAAGTTCACTTAACCTTCCTGATCTCAGAAACCCCATCTGAGAGAAAACATCCTACAGGAAGAGACATGCATTTTCCAGAAGCATAGTGGGGAGAATCAGTTAAACAGTGAGCATCGCATTGTATGTAACAACTGTATAGACTGTGAGACACACAGCTGAACAGACTACACAGCACACAGTGAAAGGATAAACAGAACAGTTGACTAGGCCATGGGATGCTTAGTTGAGTACGTTGTGGGACATTCGTGTCTTAGTTTTAATTGTCAGTTTGACACAGCCTAGAGTCACCTGAGGGGATGACAACTTTGATTAAAGAATTGACTTGATCATATTAGCCTGTGGGTATACCCGTGAATTATTGTCTTGGTTAATAATTGATGAAGGAGGGCCAGTCCTTTGTGGGAGACACCATCTCTATACATCTGGCTGTATAAGAGAACTAGCTGGACATGAGTCAGTGAGTGTGAGCCAGAGAGTGAGCCCGCAGACAGCATCGTTTCTGCTTGCTTCTGGATTCCTCCACGGCTTCTGCTTCAAGCTCCTTCCCTAACTGCCCTAATGAAGGATTGTGATTTGGATGAGTAAGCTAAGCAAATCCTTTCTTCTTCCAAGTTGCTTTTGGTCAGAGTATCACATCAACCAAAGAAACTGGAACAACCCAGAAATCAGATACTTTATCCAAAAGGGTGTAGGATACTCTGTGAACTACAGAGAAGAAAAAAAGTCTTGACGGATGCCTTGTTGGGAAATAGAAAACCTGCCTCACGTATACGAGACACCAAGTTGAACATCTCTAGCTACTTTTCCTTGCAAAAGAAGAGCTTCTTTTGGCTCACATTACTTAGTGAACTCATTGTGGCAAAGAAGGCAGGACTAGAAGCCTGCTTACTCACTTATGGACAAATTGGGAAGCAGAAGAGAAAAAAAGGGAGGGTGAGCATCAGCCTCTAGACCCTCCCCAGTGGACCACTCTCTCCAATAAGATGACTTGTCAAGGTTCCATAGCCTCCCAAACAGCACCACCAACTGGGAGCGAAGTCTTCAAATACAGGAGCCTGTGGAAGACATTTCACATTCAACCCATAGTATTTCTCCCTCATCCCTGTAAGCTTATGGTCATCTCATAACGTAAAATATACCCAATTCGACTTGCAATATCTCCATAGCCTTACCTTTCCAATACCAGTCAAAACTCCGAAGTCTTTTCTGGGACTCAGGGCAGTCTGTTAACTGTGAGCCTCTGCATTGTTGGAACTTACATGCTTCCAAACAATGGCTCAGAAGAAATATTCCCATTCCAAAATAGAGAAACAGAAAGATAGCCAGGAAAGACCAGATCAAAGCAAGACCAAATCCCAGGTGAGTAAGCATTAGATGGTGAAGCCATGCATCCAAGTATCTGAGGTACACAGTAGCACTCTCTGAGCTCTGAGTGGGCATGAATGCCTTTCTCCTCTGGCCCCATTGGCTGAGGCACTCTCCACTGTACTAGACCCACCCAATACCTGCACATTTCTTCAATTAGTATCCCATAGCAGCAATCTCCTGGCATCACCACTGAAACTTAGGTTCACATACAACCTGGTCAGGAACTCCACTCAGGAAATGCAACTCTGCTATACAGTGATTAGGCCCAGCAGCCTTCTGGGACCTTGGGGCAAGCTTCCATAGCAACTTCCCTCATACATTTGCATGCCTGTAAAATCAGCACATTTGAGGGATGGAAGGCGGCAAGGATGCTCTCCTTGCATTGTTACAGTCTAGGGTTCTGGGTATGTGGGGTCCCGTCCCTTCCTATTGTTCCAGTTTCTCACTAATGAAGCTAAAGCTTCATGACAGCTACATCCCTACACTCAGCTTTAACCTCAAATCCAACCACACCCATGCTCCTTTCTTTACCAAACTGAACATTTTTCACACTTATGCTCTCTCAATATAAATCTGGAGAAATGCAACAACCAGTAACCATGCCACAGCATGAACACTGTGCTTAAATTTTCCTCTGCCAAACAAATCAACCCATTCCTTTCTACTTAACCTCACTAACATGTTCAGGACACTCGCAGAAAGCAGACAAGTTCTTTGTGAGAATGTAGCACAAACAGTCTCTAGTCAAGCTCTCTGTGGAGTCTGCTTTCTTGTGCAATCTCACGAGCAGTCTTTCCTCTCAGCTTCTCTGTTTGTATCCTGCTCTTCCTCACTTCCATCGGAACAGTCCATTAGACTGCGCTCCCAGCATCCTAGGACTTCTCAAAGCACAGTCACAAACCCTCCCACGTCCCTCCTGAAACCAGCACAGAACTCTATGAGGCTCCTTTCCCACCACAGCAACCCTACTTCTCGGTATGTGTGCTACTTTTCTCACTGCAGTAACCAATCTGACAAGAATGAATGGAAGGGAGACAGGGTTATCTTGGCTCATGATTAGAGGGTGCAGGCCATCATGGTGAGACAGGCAAGGTGACAGAAGTAGCTTTCAGCTGGGGTGACATGGACCTAGGGCTGCCTACTCATGTCTGTGTGGATCAAGAAGCAGAAACTTGAGCTGGTTTTGTTCCACATAGAAATAGACACTAAAGGCTTTGTTAAACAAAATAATAAAGGAGCGGACTTTTATGTGAATCATTCTCTTTTGAAGATTTTTTTGAAGATGTTTGAAGAAGACTGGTAGGTTTCTCCCCTCCCTTCCTCCTTCCCTCCTTCCATCCCTCAAATGTCTCTCAAGAACGGATCCTTTGTGGTAATACCTTGGGCTCAGCCCCAACACAAATATCTTGAATTCAGAGTATCTTAGTCTATGCTAACATAGACATTTTGTTATTATTTTTTCTGTTTTCTTTTAATTTTACTTTTGGAATTTTAATTTTGAGACAAGGTCTCATTATACAGCTCAGACTAGCCTCAAACTCTTGGTCTTCTTGCCCCAGATGCTCAAATACTGAGATTTCACATGGATACCAGAATGCTCAGCTCAAATCTTTTGTTTTGAAACGGAGGCAGAGTATGGGCCTCTAGATCAAGGACTCAGATAGAAAGGTGGGACATTGAGCTTAAAGGAACACAAGACCTAGAGTGGATGTCTTGCAGTTTCTTTTTTACTTCTATCTTCTCTGTGGATTGTTCAAGTGCCACATCTCTTTGGGACTTGTAAAGATGAGAGTTTGGATGTTGTGATCCCTAGAAACTCTCAAGTTGCACTCAGTAAAGCACACTTGCAATGCCAGCACTCAGGAGGATAAAGATTCCAGGGTTAAAGGTGGGGGAGGTGCTCCTAAGTTCCCACCTCTCACTGGGGCACTATTGGCTGCTTCAGGAGGGAGAATCATTCTTTTTTGAAGATGTGACCACTGGTAGGTTTCCTAAGCTCCAGAAGATGGTCCCACATCCATGTGCATATTGAGAGTACTGACTGAACTCATTGGTTTAGCAAAAAGAAGAGAAGGAGTAAGTGAGGAGGGGCACATGTCGGATAGGACACAAGAGATGCTGAGAGGTAGAAATTGAGGGTATTAATATGATACAATTCACTGTATATGTTATGAAATTCTCAAGAATAAAAAAATAATAATTTTAGAAAAAAGTTTAAGGCCAGTCTGAGTTATATACCAAGCTCTGGAAAACGCAAGCTTCATAGTGAAACCTTGTCTCATTTTTTTAAAAAAATAAAAATAATGAAATAAATTTTAGAAGTAAAACCTCTAAGTCCTCAAGATCCAACTCCAACATTGCGACCAAAATTGGAAACTGATCATAATCGGCTCAGTCTAGATTCTAGACAAGTATCCAAGTTTCTGGAAAGCCAAGAAGCATGTACCCTGCTAGATTGTGTCAAGTCCGGTGTAGAGTTCACAGCTTCCAGCAAATCACCACGTGTTCATTGAACAGGAGTTTTCTGACACTGAAAATGGTGATCTCTCCATCCCAGGTAGCAAGGTTCCAACACTGACCAATATAAGTAAAATCTCTTCTTTAATGGAGTTCCATTAGACTGAACAAGATCAATGACAAATAGGGAAATCACACATAGATAAATAACTCAAAAGTTAAAATAGTGGTTAGAGTTACTAGTGTCAACTGCTGGCTGAGATGAAGGTCATTTGATAAGTTGACAAGAATATCCCTTCTCAGGACTGGAGGGATGGCTCAGTGTTTAAGAACATTGGTTGCTCTTCCAAAGAACCAGAGTTCAAATCCCAGCACCTACACAGTGGCTCCCAACTGTCTGTAACTCCAGTTCCATGACCACCTACTGTCTTCTGTTGGCCTCCACCAGCACTGCACATATGTGGTGCACAAACATACATCCCAAGTTAGAGCATGACAGGAAGTGAAGAGAGAAGCAAATGCCAGCATTCTGAGGTAGACATGTATCAGGTGCATTCATGAAAGCTAATGAACAGCCTATGTGGGTGAGTGTGTTCTGAGTGAGGGGAGATGAGTGGGTGAGGCAGTGAGGGGAGATAGGAAAGCGATCACAGAAGGCCTTACACCACAATGTCAGGAAACGATGGAATATTTTAAGCAAGTGTCTTCGTTACTTTCTCCTTGCTGTGATTTAAATACCCTGACTATAGAAGCCTACGGGAAAGGGCTGCATAGTTTAGCTCACAGTTCAAGGTCTCATCCACGCTGGGGAAAATCAAGGTGGGAGGAGCTTAAAGCCTTAAGGCCGCTGACTACACGCCATTCGCTGGCTACATGCCATCCACAATCAGGACACAGAAGAGAATGTATAGCAGTGCTGAACTCTCCCACTCTGTTTATACATTTCAGGAGTGGAAATGGTCCCACCCACAATCAAGATGGGCACTCCCCAATCAATTAATGTAATCAAGATACTCCCCCACATGTTTGCCCCAGGTGCTGTCTCCAGATGACCTTAGATTCTATCAAGTTGATAATTAACAGTAACTATCTCGATAGATAAGAGATATGATCTAGTCTGTATGTAGCTTTAAGATTCTCTGTGGAAACAAATTCTTAAATGAACTATAAGTTACCTATTAAGTGTTCCTGGGAAAGGAGTCAGCCTTGGAAACTTATCCACAGAAAGGGATAACATCTTCATTGTAGCCCCCACCATGGGGTACCGACAGAAAAGTCACCACACATGCCTCATACCCAGCACCTCCATATAAAGCCTGAAGGTGACTCTCACTTTGAAATTTGTTCAACGTCTTCCTTCTTCTGTCCCTGCAAACTCGGCAGCCTTGCCGTGAGAGCAAGTCATTCATCAGCAAATCTAAAATATTTATTGTGCATATTTTAAAGGCCAAAGTGCTACATCATCGAGCTCTGCCCAGATGGGGACAAGGTTTCGCAGTGCCAATGACTGAGATGAGGACATGCCAGACAAAATTGCAGGCAATTAATCTGTGCAAATGGGATTCTTCAAAGGGGACTAGAGGACTCGCCTCAGACCACAGACAAACCAGCCCATAATGACCACCATTAAAATTTAACACAATTTGCTTATTTTAGAAAAACAGAATTTCTCATGTTCTTCACAGCAATCATTCATCTTGTGTCTTCAGGGAAGATGAGAGAGGTCACAGTATGGAGGATACAGGTTCGCTTAGAGGGTGAATCTTGAGCCTAACTCCCAAAGGAGAGGCTCCCCAAGGCACCTACATCTGCCTCGCTTCCATTCACTATGCTTTCTTTGGGGTAATGAACAGGAGGGCGTGCAGTAGTGCTTTTTGTGAGTGCTGAACGAAGAGGTGGTGATGGGCAAGATGGCTGCCATTTCTAACTTGAATCAGTTCATTCAGTCTTCAAAATCCTCATTTACAAAGTCTATGAATCCCATGGTCACCCTTGGATCTATGTTGCTTCAGTCCTCATCATTACCACCATTGTTTTTATTTTTGCTATGGCTATGACTGTACTCCTAGCTACTGCACTTTGGGATTGGGGAGGGAAGGGGAGGGTTTCCATAAGGTGGGATTACTGTACTTTTGTGTGTCTTTCATGATGGGTTCTTAAGGAAATTTCACCAAGAAATATGTGCCCAGTACTTACAGCCATGGATAAAGTCATCAGATAGCTACTCCCTTTGTGGTCAGCATCTTCTCCATGCTCAGGGATTGACTTTATGTGTATGTAGGTCAGGATTTGCCTTAAAAGTAAGGCTGGTACCAAGATGCTCTGAGAAGTCACTGTTGGAGGGGATGTAGATAGTAGAGTGTCATGATCTGGGTGTTGGCTCTGCCCAGTCCGTGAGTCTTTGTGTGCCCAGTGTCCCCTATCAATAAATTAGAAGATATACAGAGGACATTTCATTAGCATGGTGCTGAAATTGAATGTAGTCATGGAAACTAACACACCAGGAAGAGTTAAAAAGTACTATGTAAGTACAAAGTATAGATCATTATTGTTTATAAAGTGAGAAGGAACATATTTTATTATCACTGTGAGTCATCTAGCCCTGAGATAGTTTATAAATCAGAAAAATGTCAAGTTGGAGTGAAACATGAGCCTCCAGAAACCAGGGTACAGAGCTTTGCTGGGGTCTCTCTCTCTCTCTCTCTCTCTCTCTCTCTCTCTCTCTCTCTCTTCCTGCAATCTTTGCTGAAAGACATTTGAAGTGAAGTTAATAATTGAAATGTAATGAATAACTGCAGTTTAGGGTCCATAGCACAATCATAATTGCCAGTTTATTACTTTTTTAATATATTTGCCGAGTATTAATAATATTGAAATAATGCAAGAAGATCATGGGGAATAAATGAAATACATCATCTGTCAAGGAAAACAGATTTCCAAACAGTAGGCACTGCATTTATGAGCCCAGTGACAAAGGCAGCATCGCCCTGAATCCTCAGCACAGGAGACACCTGGAAGTTTGGGTCTCAGATAATTCTCATACAATCAGAGAGAGGAAGGTGGAGAATATTTGCCAAGTGCTAAGTTCTAGATCTGAAAATGGTTTCTAATAAAAAGTTCCAGGATCTTTGTTCAAGACTTTTCTGTTTTAAGTCTTCTTTGTTCTCACCGGAAAATGAAAGACGGATGTTACATAATGGCACACACCTATAATGAAACCACTGGCGAGGCCTAAGAGGATCATGAGTTCAAGGCCAGTCTTGGCTATATAGTATGACCATTTCCCAAAATTAATAGCTGGAATAAAATAGGTACAAAAAGATGAGAAGATGTGGAGGGGATCAAAACAGGTCCTAAGCCGCTATTTTTTTTTATTATCATTCTTCCTTAGGGACCAAGTGTTCTGAAAGGACTTCATGGAATCTGTGTGTGTGTGTGTGTGAGAGAGAGAGAGAGAGAGAGAGAGAGAGAGAGAGAGAGAGAGAGAGAGAGAGAGAGAGAAACTTACCCAGTCCTGTCCTCTGCCGAGGAAACATTGACCTGGATGAAAGTCCCTCATTTTTGTAAGATTGGTGACAGGATGGGGGTCTAGAGTGTGCCCCATTCACATGGACCCTGAAGTCCCACTGTCTGGAGTGTGTCACTTTCATATGGACCCTGAGTTTCCACTGTCTGGAGTGTGTCACATTCACATGGACCCTGCAGTCCCACTTTCTGGAGTGTGTCACATTCATGTGGACCCTGAGTTCCCACTGGCAAAGCTTCTCTTGCTCCTTTACCTTCACGAACTTTTCTTCTTGCCCGATGCCACATCTTAAGCACATGTGATGTTCTGGGCACTCCGCTAAAGAAGTGAGGACCAAGGAGGATGTGGAGCTGGAACCAGGGCGTGAACACCATCATTGCCCACGGTCTGCGACACTGGCTGCAGTTAAGGGTAGAGCAGAAGTGGTGAGCTCTAGGGGTTTTCATTTTCATTTTTCCTCAAAAGATAAAATCAGCATCATGACTAGCGCCTGGATGAAACTGATGCTGGTGGTTTCCGACACAGAACCCACACAGGGGAGACTCTATCTGGCTGGCATCAACGCTGACACCATGGCCAACAGACTGTACTCTGGTTTCCTTTGTGTTATTCAACATTGGGAAGTTCTTTCAAGGACTGCAGAGCCTTTCAGAATGGTTGTGTTGGGTTGATTTCCTGTTAGTCATTCACCACAGATGCCCAAGCTCTATCCCAAAGCAGCTACCAATGTACTGCTTTCCATGTACTGCTAGGGCACAATCGCCAAGACAGGTTAAGGGTAAAGGGAAAGGTTAGGGTGCTTGCTGTATATCACTCCTATTTCTGATGGAGGTTGGGTGTAAGAAAGAGAGAGACAGAGGAGGAGAAAGAAACAAAGGAAGGGAAGAGGAAAGGGAAGCAAAGTGGCAGCGAGATTAGAGGGTGTGAAACACAGCTGCTCTGCAAGTGTTCTAGTTTGCGTTCTGTTGCTCTAATAAATGCCATGGCCAAAAACAACTTAGGAGAGGGTTTATTTTAGATTACAGGTAGAATCCATCTCCAGGAAAGCCAGGGCGAGAGCTCAAAGCAGGGACCTGAAGGCAGGAGCTGAGGCAGAATCCATAGAGGGGTGCTGTTTACTCACTTGGTCTCTCTGGCTCATCCTCAGCCTGCTTTCTTACACAAGCCAGGACCACCTGCCTAAGGGTGGCACCGCCCATAGTGGACGGGGCCCTCCCACATATTCAGCAATGGAGAAAATGCCCACGGGTATGCCCGCAGGCCAGGCTTATTAAAGCAATTCTTCCACTGAAGTTTCTTGGCACCACTCCTCTTCCCTGGTGTGTCAAGTTGACAACCAAGATTAGTCATCACAGAAGGGAAACCCAAGGAACTGACATGTGAGTGCAGGAAAATCCAATGAGCAAGGATCGCCAGCTGGAGAGAGAAGCTACACTGTGTACACGCCATTTGAGTCACGCAATTGAATTAATATAGGCAAAATATGAGTATGGATGAATACTCATGCACATACCGGGCTAGGCTGCTGGAGTGCTTGCCTAGCATTCATGGGGCCCACCTCATAAACTGGACGAAGTAGCACATACTAGCAACCTTAGTGCTGAGGAGGTGGAGACAGGGGCATCAGGATTTCAAGGTCATCTTTGGTTCTGTACTAAGTTTGAGGGCACCCTGAGCTACAAGAGACCATCTCAAAAAATATGAGTGTGTATGCATTGCATTCTTTTTGCGTGATTCAGTGTGTGTGTGTGTGTGTGTGTGTGTGTGTGTGTGTGTGTGTGTGTGTGGTTTTATTGAACTATGAAAATTGAGGTCACATTTGAATTCCATAATTTATTAACATATTTGTTTATCTCTTTAAAATTAGCTCATCATGTGTCCTCTGTTGCCTGCTTAATACCTGATGTCTGAATAAGGGTGTTATAAATGTTTATAAAATAACCTGATGATTAAGTTAATAAATAGATTGTTTTGCTACAATATTATATTTGTGAGTTGCAGTTTTCAAGGTCTCTTCCATTTTTTTCCATGGTTTTCTGTTACTATCTAAATATCACAGAAGCACATCAGAGTTCCCATTGTGCATGGTGACAAATAGACATTTGTGATCCATTGGAGACTGTATTAGAGGGGGTTCTATGGAGGAACAAAACACATAGAATAAACTTATAGTACAAGGGTGATCTATTAGATTGGCTTATGTAATAGGTGCTGGGCAGCCTAACAAATACTGTCTATGTGCTGAAGAGGCTGAGAGCCTGGAAACTGCTCAGTTCATGGGGCTTGATGCCTCAGCAGCCTGATCAGATAGATGCTGAAGGTCTGGAGTATTCCTGGAGAGCTGCTGGTTTTTTGAAGTTCACATTGGGAGGCTGAAGAAGCTGGAGTTCATCAGCAAGGATGTCAATAGCAGCAGCAGCAGAATAGATGCACTCACCAATAAAAAGGGAAGGTAGGCAGGCAAACACTATTCTTTTTCAAATGGGATCTCTTTATATATGGGCCAAAGAAGGTACAACAATGCCTGAGGAGGGTCTTCTTCCCTCAGTCTTCTCTGGGAATGTCCCCAAAGATGTGTTCAGGGGTCTGACTATTAATTGATTTCAGATTCAATCTAGTTCTCAATCAAAATCAGCCATCACTGGAAGACTCCATTCAAGCCCTTTCACCCATCTGAACCACCATTCCAGGACAGATCTGCCAGACACAGGACTAAGTCATCTCCTCCGGAAGGAGCTGTGGAATGGCAGGATTGGAGGAGAGGCAGGTGCAAATCTGGTAAGAAGCCAGGGGCCCTGGGCAGATGCTCCACCAAGTGTAACCAGGTTGAGATAGAAGATGCCCTAAGGACATGGTCAGTAGATCTTGTGAGGAGCCCCTGGGGCCATCACCTCTGTCTCACCAGCAGCATCCAGACCTATTTGGGGTTGAAGAGTGGGTGAGCTAAAGATGAATGTGGACTCTAGAAATAGGCCTTCAGATAGAACCCCATACAGTGGTTATGAATATCTAGTAAAGAGAAGAGGGAACAATCAGGTACATCTCCAGAGAAGCTGGATGTGCCAGCACACATTCATCATCCCAGCAGCCAGGAGGATAGGAAGATAATTGAGTATTTAAGACCACCCTGCTATAGCAGGTTCAAATCCAACCTGTGCTACGTGAGACCCTGCCTCAAATAAATAAGAAAGGGGAGAAAAGGGGGAGGAGAAGACAGTAAAGGGGATAGGGAGAGGAGAAGAAAGAAGGAAAAAAAAGAAGAAAGAGGACAAAGAAGAATGGAAAGAAATGGAGGAGAAGGAGGTGAGAGATGGTTTAGCTGTCAGTGAGTTTCAAGCAAAGAAGAGGTCTCGAGATAGCCTGGAAATCACCTTAAAACAGTTCCTTGCTCTGTTATGAGACAAACTTGCATCACGCATCTTAAATGTATTTGACATTTCAGGAAGTAATTAATGGTGTTGGCTTTAGTACTGTTTTAAAATCGTGTTTTAAAATATAAATTTAAAAATATGACAAACAAGTTAGCAACAGCAGTCTGTTTTAATAAAATTTTCACTTGGATCATGGATCAGAAAGAGCCTTGAGCATCCTTTTCCTCCCTGTGCGGGAAGATCATTCAACACAGGGAATGGGAGTCTGCAGGACTCAAAGAAGCCGACTTGGTCTGTAGTGGGATGGGCCACTACAATTTGTTGCTTTCTTTTGAGCATTTGCAAGAGATGCTTCACCCATCCCCTGGGTAGAAATAAATGAATTCTTGTCTGCTTCAGTTTGGTACAGAACTCAAGAAGATGGGTATTTTGATACACACCTGTAATCACAGACCTTGGGATCATAAACCTGGGCCATATAGCAAGCCCCATCTCAAAAGAAAAATCCAAGGGCTGGAGACATAACCCACCTAGTAGGTAGAAAGCTTGCCTGGCACACACAAAGCCCTGGATTCAGTCTTCCGCATTATACAAGCAGGCCATGGTAGACCATACCTGTTATCCCAGCCCTACAGAAGTGGCTGCAGCAGGATCAGAAATTCAGGCTCATCTTCATCTGTGTAGAGAGTTCACGACCAGCCTGGGCTGCATAAGACCCTGTCAAAAGAAAGAAAAAGGAGGGAAGAAAGAAGAAAGAAAAGAAGGAAGGAAGGAAGGAAGGAAGGAAGGAAGGAAGGAAGGAAGGAAGGAAGGAAGGAATCTAAGAAAGCTATGGTATCCCTTGGTGACCCATGGCAAGGTGACAGGGAGTGTAGTGGGGTTTCAGCCTCATGAGCCAGGCAAGAGATTTACCCTCAAGTGCCATTTCTAGCCCGTCTCTTTACTATTTATTTGGGGACAGGGTCTTGCTAAGTTGTCCGAACCCATCACAAATTCACTCTATGCCCCAGATCTTGAACAGCCCAAAAGGCTGAGCTACCCTGTCTCAAATACATAAGAAGAAATGGGAAGAGGAGGAACAGGAGAGGTAAGAGCCTTGCGTAAGCCACCAGGCAATGTTTCTCTTTTATGTTTACATAGTTCACAATAATTATACACATTTATGGGTTGTAGTGTGAATGTGCTGGGTTGATGTACACAGTGTAAGTGATCAAACGGGAGTAAGTAGCATTTTATTTCTCTTTATTTACTGAAAGTTTCAGACTCCTGTCTTGTAGTTGCTTATATAATCTATATGACAAATCCTCAGCTCTCCTGGCCCCTCTGTGCTGTAGAACACTATCATCTGAGGTCGTCGTAAATCCCACATCTGCTCTTCTGACACCATCCTAGAAAATGTCCATCCTCAGTCTGGGATTCACAAAGGGCTGGTTGGGTTCACTCCCCGTGAGCTAATGTGCAAAAATGTTCAATATGAAAGAATTCCTCAGGGGAGCAGAGTTGAAGATGGATATTCCTTCTTCAGAGTCTTCTTAAGCCAGTTCTGAGTGGGGCAGGGGAGTGTGATAGTTAATATCAGTTGTCAGTGTAACAGGATCTAAAATGCCCCTGGAGACAAGCCTCTGTGCTCATGTATGAAGACTTGCCTAATCAGCTAACCTAATTAGCTAGTGTGAAGACTCCCCCTGAACACGGGCAGCATAGCTCCCTGGCACAGGATCTTAGAGAACTGAACACCAGCATTTTACTATTCTCTGCTTCCTGACTGTGGCTGCAACTACATACTTCCTCACACCCCTAATGCCGTCCCTGCTGTGGTGGGCTGTGTCCCCTTCAACTGTAAGCCACAGAAACTTTCTCTTGTCAATGACCTCTTGCCAAGTGTTTGGTCACAGCATTTAGACAGTAAGGAAAGGACAGAGCTTGAAGTGCACTCTGTGCATGTCAGATGGTCTCTCAAAAGCACCAGAGTCTTATATGGAGGGAGGAGTGGGGAAATTGAGCCTGGAGTTTGCTTTGAAGGTCCTGGGAAACCTCAATCTGGAATCACGTTGGTTTCAACTCCTCGGTCCTTGCCGCTCTTCCCTGAATCCTCCCTCTGCACCAGAGAATCGCAAGCATTGTCTTCGGAGGGCAGATTGGAATGCCAGAATGTATGAAGATTAATCACAGAATAATACAAACTGCCGCTTATCATCGCTCATATAGTTGACATAATTACCCTACAGGCAACATGAAAACGTTGTACCGCAGTAACCCAGCCAGCAGAAAAAAGCAGCGTTGCTGATAACACAAAAGAGAGAAGAATGAGGAACACAGCCCTTTGAAAACTTTTAATTAATTTTCACCCTTGCAGCATAATTGGTGTCAGCTCAAACTTCAGTGTTTCCAGATCCCTTAGCCTTGTTGCAAAGACATTTCAGACCAGCGTGGGCTACCCAGAGAAAGCAGGGGTCAGGGGTGAGGAAGGAGCAACAGAGTGGGTATTTTTGCATTGTTAAACATATAGCTTAGGCTGTGTCACTTATCCATTTAAAATTCTTCCATGGTATCCCATCGCCTGCCCTACAGAACTCAAAGACTGGGACCTTTGGTGTTATTAGATCCAGGCAAGGGCTGGCTTGCCTTGTGTATTAGCTAACTGTCATGTTGGTATGCAACTATCTACCAGAAGAAAGGGGGATTTAGTTTGACTCACAGTTTGATACAGTCCATTGGGGCAGGGAAGGCGTGAGAGTACCGATCACACTGTATCTTCAGTCTATAAAACTATAAAATCTGCAGCCTGCCCTCAGTGGCCCTCTTCTTCCTTCCAGGGAGGCTCCAACTCCTAGAGGCTGCACAAGTCTCCAGAACAGCAGCACTGTCAGAGACCAGATGTTCAACACATGAGCCCATAGACATCTCACCTTCAAGCCCCACCTTACCATCTCACCTGTTGTCT
Organism: Arvicanthis niloticus; assembly: GCF_011762505.2. Lineage (NCBI taxonomy): Eukaryota > Metazoa > Chordata > Mammalia > Rodentia > Muridae > Arvicanthis > Arvicanthis niloticus. Next base: position 97,894,250 of record NC_047663.1, read on the forward strand.
CTCCTCCACCCTGCACCAGATGTAACAGAATTCCAGCCATTTCTTCGATGCACTAGTATCCTAAAAACTATGCATTTATGAGGCTGCCAATCACCCTTCCTGACCTTTCACCTCCAACCTCTACCCAGTCAGATGACATCACTCTTTAAATGTTTCCCAGCTGCCAGCTCCTCCCCAAAGCCTTCCCCCACCCCTCGGCGGCCCCCTCCCCCCCAACCCACTCATTACAGACAAGGCTTCTGTCCTGGGCTCTCCAAGCTTTGTCGTTTCTCCTCTATCTCAGAATGTACCCGACTATCGCATGTGCGTGTGGCTCTTCCTCCTCTCTGGTGCAAAGGCATCTTATCGGTAACTGTAGCCCAGCACCTACAGTGTGTTCACAATAGAGTACGTGTCCTAGAATGTACTGCATAAATACAAATCTGACACCTTGTTGGTGCTAATTCTATAGGCGCCTATATTGTAAACTTATTTTAAGTCCTTTATCTTTCTTAGTGAATCACTCTAATTCTTCAGTCAAAGTGACATATGTAACCCAATGGTTTCCTTCTTTGCCTAGACTGCCAGGAAGTTTCAAGCTAAAATCTCATGTTGCCAAAACTTTGTAAAAGCTTGGGGGCGGGGGGGGGGTATTGTTGTTAGTGATTAATTTTTTTTCCTCAATTTATTTGTTGTCGATGTTTTCTAGTTCCAATTTTCCGATCCTCCTTACTTTATCAGCCCTCACTGTTCAAGCTACTTTATACACAAGGGCATGTTTTGCCTCGCAGTTCACAGTGAACACAGCAGTCGGATAAATAACACATATGAGCAGCAAACAAGGCCTGCGCAAATGGCATTACAGTGAGGCCCTGTATATGCAGAGAAGAAAGGGCTCCGTTCCTCCACTGGGGTCCCCTCACTGTCCACCAGGGAGTGCTAGCAACACAGAGCACACACCCGCCATAATGATCTAGTGCCCCGGGGTATCTTGGGAACAGAAAAAGTAGAACATTAGATTTCCTAGGTAAGTGGGAGGGGGGGTCTTCCATAGGCTCCTGTGTTTAAACAAGCAGCCTCCCCCAGAGAGTGGTGTTTGTAGAGGTTGTGGGCCCTTTAAGAGGTGGGGGGGTCTAACTGGAGGAAGTAGGTCTCTAGGGGCAGGACTTAGGGTTGCGGTGATGCCCTGCCCCACCCTCTGTGCTTCCTGCCCACCCAAGATGGAAGCTGACTCCAGCTCCTGCTGCTGCTCCAGTGCAGTGTGTTTCACACCGTGACACAAAAATAAACTCTTTCTCCCTTAAGTTGCTTCTTCCAAGTTCCATGACACGGGAATAAGAAAAGGAAGGAAGATGGGATAATATTTGAGTGGAGGCTTCATGGATATGTACGAGTTCACGTAAAAAAAATATGAATAAATAAATAAACAACATGCTGAACTTGAAGGATGCTGAGTGATCTATTGTCTCAAAAGAACAGGTGTGAGCAGTAAGTCTGTGGATGACATGTTGAGACAAGAGCCAATCCCAAGATGCACCGGGGCGGATTTTCCCCGCCAGGCCACACTGTCCGTTTCATCTTACATAAGGGGACCTCTCTCTAACTCTCAGAAGTTCCGTGGCAGCTGGTTCAGTGCCAAGTGACTGAGAAAACATCACAGCAAAAGTTATGGGAAGTTCAACGATGCGTTTAAATTAATTTGTACTTTTTTTTCAACCCAATCAAGTCTACAGACATTTGAAAAATAGCTTCCCCTGGAAACATCCACTGTTCTCCGAGATGTGAATAAAATATGAGTGTGTCTCTCCTGCACCGTTAGTTACTCTGATCCTCAGCATCTTAGGGTTCTCTCTCTCTCTCTCTCTCTCTCTCTCTCTCTCTCTCTCTCTCTCTCTCTCTCTCCCTCCCTCCCTCCCTCCCTCTTTCCCTCCCTCCCTCTCTCCTTCCCTCCCTCTTTCTCTCCAGCATCTTCTCCTGTGATGCTAAGCATGTTCCTTCATCCTTCTTTGGCTCCTTGTTTCGACTTTTTCTTTTTCCATGTCCTCCACTGATAGCCCACTGTTGTCCAGTTTCATCTCAGCATGTTCATTTAGTCTGAAAGTCCTCGGGTTTTGCTGTGAATAAGATCACACAGAGTGTCAGTTGAGGCATGGGTTCCTTAGAACATCTCTTGAAGTGTGTAACTCAGTAGATCTTTCTAATGCGGGACCTGAGAACTTTCATTTATGATGAGTGCCCCTGCCATGCTGAAGCTTCTTTTCCAGGGACCACGTTTTAATGCCGACCACCCTGCATTAGCCTACTAAATGCTGCCTTATGTCACTTTGTCAACAGCTTCGTGGGCTTCCAGTATAGTTTCTCCCTCCTTAGAATTTGCCTGGTTTTGTTTTAGATTTTGGTTTTAGTAATATAGTCCAGGCTGACACCAAACTCACTATGTAGCCAAGGATGACGTTGAACTCTTGGTTCTTCTGTCTCTACCTCCCAGGTGCCGGGATTGTGGGCATGTGCCACCATACCTTTCTTTAGAAAGAAAGAAAATCATGGGCCCATGCGGCTGCCACTTGGAAACTATTGGCCTTGACTCAGCAAACGATAGAAGCTGTATTAGTTAATTTTATCATTGCTGAGACAAAATACCAGTCAAAAGCAGCTTGGTGGGGAGGCTGGTGTGAGGGCCATGGGTTGGGAGGATGTAATCCTCCTCCTAACGGCAGGAGCATGAGGCAGCTGGCCGTGCTGGGTCTGCAGTTAGAAAGCAGAGAGAGAGAGATGGATGCTGGTCATCAGCTGAGTCCCTCCCTTGTCTCTTCCATCTGCAATCCCAGCTCACAGAACTGTAAGGCTCACATCCAGAGTGGGCTTTCCTTCCTCTATCAAACCTTTCTGGAAACATCTTCGTAAACACCCAGTGGTATATTTACTCAGTGATTCTAAGCAGGTGACAATGGTGACAATGGCGTTAATAAAGAACAATAGGAAGTGTGATTGGGGTCAAACATGTGCATGTAATCCTCAGGGTTTGCTGTGCAGGAGACACACAGTAGGGCCCTTTAAGTGCACCATTTTATAACAACCCTGAGAAACAGTGCTCTGGTTATACCCCTTCTAGAATGACACCCTCTTCAGGCAGAGCAATTAAGGCACGTGCTCAGCCAGCCACCCACAGTCTCCAGCCTCACTAAATGGCTGGGCTTAAATTCAAACTCAAGGCCAAGACTCACTTCTTGGAGACCAGGCTTTCCTTTCTGTCTTATTTTCAGCCAGTCTCTGCGGAGGCAAGCTGCACTTCCTCGGGAAACTGACACCTTGTGACCAAGTGCTCTGAACAAGCGTCTTGACCCATGGCATGGTTCAGTGTCACCCAGACTTGTTCACTTCCACAGCCCTAACAAATTCAGATGCTGGAGGTTCAAAGAACTAGCCACAGTCCACTCCGAGGCATGATGGGCACCCCGAACCCCACAACTAAGAGCAGGCGCTCAGCTGCAAACTTGCCTTCTGGCTGTGGGATAGAAGTCTATCATGCTAAGGAAATGGCTGTGGTGACTTCAGAGTTCACAGGGAGGACAGAACACTAAGAGCATGGCTCTCTGGGACAGTGGGGGTGTATTTTTGGACAGGGAAAAGCCTGTATGGGACAGGAACCACCAAAAGTAGCCCAGGTTAGGGATCTTGTCTTTCTTTAAACGTCATCCTCCACACAATCAGGAGTTCATAGCAATCTTGAAAACTTATCTTTCCTAGTTTTTGTTCCCTAATGTATAGTGTGTGTGTGTGTGTGTGTGTGTGTGTGTGTGTGTGTGTGAGAGAGAGAGAGAGAGAGAGGTGTGTATGTGTGTGTATGTGGTGTGTATGTGTGTGTGGTGTGTATGTGGTGTGTGTGGTTTTGGGTGTGCATATTTGTATGTGATGTGTTTGTGGTGTGTGTGTCTATGTGCATGTGTATGTGTGTATGTGCATGTGTGTGTGTGTTTGTGTGTGGTGTGTTTGTGGTGCGTGTATGTGCATACATGTGTGTGAGTGTGTGGTGTGTTTGTGGTGCATGTATGTGCATGCATGTGTGTGTTTGTATGGTGTGTTTATGGTGTGTGTGTATGTGCATGCATGTGTGTGTTTGTGTGAGTGTGTGGTGTGTTTGTGATATGTGTGTATATGCATGTGTTTGTGGTGTATATGTGGTGTGCGTGTGTGTGTGTATGTGCCTGCACAGGTATGTTTGTGTGTGGTGTGTTTGTGGTATGTATGTGTCTATGTGCATGCATGTGTGTGTTTGAGTGGTGTGTTTATGGTGTGTGTGTGTATGTGCATGCATGTGTGTGTTTGTGTGTGTGGTGTGTTTGTGGTATGTGTGTATATGCATGTGTTTGTGGTATATATGTGGTGTGTGTGTGTGTGTGTGTGTGTGTATGTGTGTGTGTGTGTGCCTGCACAGGTATGTTTGTGTGTGGTGTGTTTGTGGTATGTATGTGCCTATGTGCATGCATGTGTGTGTTTGAGTGGTGTGTTTGTGGTGTGTGTCTGTATGCATGTGTGTGGTATATATGTGGTGGGGGGTGTCTATGGAGGCTAAAGTCATGTGACTCTCCTCAATCATTCTACCTTTACTGTTTGAGACAGGCTCTCTCATTAAACCTGAAGTACACTGGTTTGCTGGCTGGTCAATGACCTTCAGAATTTGCCTGTGTGCCCTCCACCCAAGGCTGGGTTGCAGTCACATGCATGCTACCAGGCCCAACTTTTTCATGATTTCCAGGATCTGAACTCAGGCCCTCAGATTGTGTAGCAGTCATTTTACCAAGGCATCTCCTAGCTCCTTGCCTGTGAAGGTCTAATAGAAATCTGTCGGTGTATTGTGAGCCTTTGATGGGGGGAGGGGGAGGCACAACTCGCTATTCAGGGTGGGTCTCCCTATCAATCAACCCAATCTAGAAACCTCCTCATAGACCTTGCCCAGAAGTCTATTCTAGCTCCTGTCAAAGTGACAATCTGCATTAAGCATCATGATGGCCTGTCCTAGTAGTGGGGTTTTAGAGTGTACACTTCCTACTTACTAAATACGAGTTTTCCAGAAGACCACACATGCTGGGCCTCCCTCACAGCAGCCCACAGCCACACCCTCCCTCTCCTGCTCCACTGGATCTGACCCGCAAAGGGCTCTTGACCCAGGCTGCCATGAACACACTCTGATGTTTAAACATGTGAACTTTACACATTTAACCTCTGGAGACATGGTCCTCAGAGCGCACCCCTATCCGAGACGGTTCATGGCTGTGCCTCTCTGCGTCTGTGCCTCTCCTGTTTGCCTGTGTGTATCCGCATCTCTCTTTCTCCCTCTCTCCTCTCCTCACAAACCCTCCGCGTGTTCCCAGGGGATCCTCACTTGTAAATATTTGGAAAGGCTCAGGCTGTTGTTAGAACAAGACTGGGATGAGGACTCTGCTCTGATATCCACAGAGGCCTCATATCCCGTCCCAGATGTTGGGTGTCGTGTATGTCTAGGAAACAACAAATGAAAATCATCAGAGGACCAGCAATGACTGTAGATTACGCCCCACCCTACCCCACTTCCGTTACACATTAAACCCAGGCTGTTGGCCCACAGGAGTGGGAATCTGTGTGAATGTTGCTATACCCTTTCACCACTAGAGGGCGCAGGACCCTGTCACCACTGAAGAGCTTCCTAAAGCAGCATCCACCAGTCTCAGGATCTTGGCAGCCAGAGAATGGTCACACACACACACACCCAACCCCTCCCCAGCTTGAGAAGGCTCGGGGCCCCTCATTGTGACTGAATTTTGCCTCTAATGAAGTCAGAGGCAACACCAAACCCAGGCAGGGCATTTATCGATCTCTGACCACTGTCCCAGGGAGGCTCCCCTTCCCTGTGGCAGGGCCCAGTGGGCCCAGGACCATCTGCTCCTTGTGCTTTAGAGCACAGGTGCCCTAGAAAAATGGCCACCATTCTTCAGCACATCTACCGTGTCAGCTTGCAAGAGTCCTTCTGGATCCTGCTTGCTGACTGCTGCTGCTCTCTTACGGGAAGGAGTGCATGAGAAGGGTCATCGGGTTTTAGCTGGAGATTTCAACCATTCCTCCAGGCCGTTTGTGTGCAGTTCAGCCCTAGTTGTCCAAAGCAGAACCGTCACCTGTGCTGGGTGAAGACTTTCCTGTGCAGCTGTTTTAGGGTCACTCCTGCTCCTGTCGAGAACCCCTCACCGATGCTCTGTAAGTAAACTCCACAGTAAGTCAGTGGACAAGCATTCAATAAATTGACTAGTGAGTGAATAAATGAGTCCCCACAGCCACACTGAGTGTGACTGGGTTGTCCTGTGGTGCATCCATGCCAAGGGGGTGGGGTCTCCCACTGGCTCCTCCCTCTTCCCCTTCTCCTTTGATCCATAAAAACCTCTCCCCTGGCTGCACAGCACACCTGATCCCAGCACACTTCCCAGGGGGCCACTCTCTGATCTCTCCATGGATCTCCCTGCCAGTCACGCTCCACAGGGCAGACCAAGGAACCTTCAAACCACCCCGCAGCCCTGCTGAGAACAAAAGGGAATGGCCAGGTCTGGGCCATTCTTGGAGTGTTCGTTCCACGGGGCTGGAGAGGTTATGAGCACTGGCTGCTCTTCCAGATGATGGGGGTTCAATTCCCAGCTCCCGTATGGAGGCTCACAACCATCTGTAACTAAGCACCCCAGAGATCCAAGATTCCCTTTTCTGGCCTCTGCAGACACCAGGCATGCACGTGTTGAACAGACACACATGCAAGTAAAATACTCATACATACAGAATATGATAACAACAATAATAATAATGTTTCAATCTAAGGTTTGTTTTAAATTGTCCCTATAGGCATTGCAGGTGTGGCTGTTGTGTTACATGTGCATCTGTGGGTGGCAGAGAAGAGTGGCTATGTCTTCATTCAGTGTTCTGACCTATGAACACCTGAATAACTAGTAACCTAACATTCCCTGAAAAAAAAAAAAAGCGAGCCCGACAAAAACCACAAGTCTGGCACACAAGGGCCTAGACAGGGAGCTAACCTGAGACAACCACCAGACTAGCCTTGTGCAGACCAGGAGGGGCTCTCAGAGCAGGGATCTAGCTGGAGACTAAAAGAACCTCACTCGGTACAGCAGGCTCCAGGTGAGAGTAAGCCCAAGACAGACAATGGTCCTATGGGGTCACTCGGGCAGGCCTGGGTGAGGAGTGAGCCTGAAATAGCTTCCAGACAGGTGCCATGGGGCCCCGACTAGCAGTTAGCCTGAGATGACCACAAGTCAGGCACCGTGCAGGCCTGAGGGGGCAGGCCATGCCTGAGTTGAGCATACCTAGTGCCACGATGCACACAAGTGGGGCAGAGCACTCCTGAGATGTCCCCGGACACTCAGAGATCCCAGGCAACATCAAGAAGAGGAAGTCAGTGGAGGAGAAATTGAAGAGAAAGAGAAACAGAAGGATGTGTGTACAACAAAGAGAGGCAGAACTGGAGACTTGAGGGTAGTGAGGACCAGCCTGATGTGAGTAGCTGGTGATGCCACCTAAGACCAGGGTGGGGTCCTGGCCTGTGCTGCCACTGGGGACCACATTTGGGTTCATGACCTTGCAGCAGCAGGGATCTGTTACCACCAAAGGCCAGGCAGACGTCTGTGGTCTGGTCTGCCACCAGGGGACTTATTAACATCTGAGGGCTGTGTAGAACTGGCCCCACCCCTCACCTGGACATTGTGGGAGACCTGACCCTGGACACAGGAGAGCAGGAGTGCTGGCCCCTCCCCTAGACACCCGCAGTACTTAAGGTGAGCGGTGAGCTGTGCACATCGCAGGAACTGCAGGGAAGCCAGCCCCAAGAGTGTGAGTGTGGTCATACCTGCAGCAGAGAGGAGACCTGGCCCTAATGGGGTCATGAGAGCCGAGAGCTGTCCCTGCCCCTCACCTGCTACAGCACTCAGCCCTATACTTCAGTGGGCAGCACTGTCGAGCTGAACCTGATGGTAGGAGCACGGGTGGAACAGCCCTAGGGTGTGAACATGGGAGAGCTGGCTCTGCAATTTGTCTGCCACGCAGCATCATGGGTGAGGGAGAGATGTCCTCCCCCACCCTTGCCCCTTACCACCTGTGGCAGGCAGGAGAGCTGTTCCTGCCCCTCACCTGCTGGTAGCACTCAGGAGAGGGGGCCCTGAACCTTGCCTAGGCATCACAATCCAGCTAGCCCTGGATGTGGGGGTTACAGGTAAGCTGGCCCTGAGGGTGTGAGTGCAGGAGAGCCCTCCCTGCTTCTTGTCTACTGGGAGGCGGTGCTGATGAGGGAGAGATGCCGCCTCCCCTCCCTCATCCTCACCACCTATTGCAGGTAGGAGAGCCGTCCCTGGGGTCATGAGATTGGGGGAACAGCCTCTGTCCCTCACCAGCAGCAATACCCGGGAGAACAGGACCTGCAGCTCACCTGGGCAGCAGGGTAGAACTGGCCCCGGTTGCTGGGGTTGCAGATGAACCAGCCCCAAAAGCAGGAGAGCTGGCAAGTTCAAATACCACTGGGGCCCAGATCCAGGGCTTTGAATTGATCCAACCTAACATCTTCCCTTACGATGAACAGCTGGAGTGTATGAAGGGGCCGATCCCTCAGATCCAAAACGACAGGATCCATGACACAGGTCAACAATAGATATCAGAGAGGAGTCCAGTGGGGATCCAGTACTGAGGGAGCAGCAGAAGCCAGAAGCCTCGAACCAAACCAGCAAGTCATTGCAATGGACATTTGCAAACAAAGAAGTGTGGACAAAAGGGTATACTGAGGGACAAACGGACACACTATAGCTTCCACGGTGAGGTTTATTTTTGTTGGTGGGGAGGTTGCAAGGGTGGAAGGTGGACATGAGGGGATGGAGAGATGAGTGAGATTGGGGTGCATGATGTGAAAGTCACCAAGGATCAATACAAAGCTGCAATTTTTATTTTACAACTTTTATTCCACTGGGTTGCCGCATCGAGGCCCAAGTATTGAGAGTTCCATACCTTTCCCTGAAGATGTTAGACACAGCGGTGGAGAAAATCTGAGGACAGACCCAGGGCCTATCTGCCACAAACACCCACAGGCTCTCAGATCCACACAGAATTAGAATGCGACAGAATGGAATAGCAGGCTCCTGCCCCCACTGAATGCCCTCTCCTCTGGCCATGAGCATAGCCTGCCCCCCTTCTCTCGCTCCCTGCATCTCTCTGTCCACTCTGCTGTCATTGCCTCAAACGTGCCACCTTGTCCCCACAGCAGGACCTTTTCTCTTGCCACCACCTGCCTGGTCTGCTGCTTCCTTACCCAGTCACCTGCTGGAAGAGACGCCTCTCCCAGCTGCCTTTCATCATTGCGATTTTACACACAGCCTGACTGCTGTGTGTTCCTGGATAGTGATCATTGTCTGTTTCCCTGTGACAGGGTAAGGTCCCTTCCCACCATCAGACTCTTGCCGTTGACTTTCCAGGTCTTTGACAAAATATCGGGACAAAAAGCAATTCCAAGTTACAATCCATCTCTGCTGGGAAATCAAGGTGGGAACTGGAAGAAGCAGTTAAGTCATAACCAGTCGGGAACAGAAAGCAATGAATTCGTGCAAGTTTGAGCTCAGCTCAATTTCTCTGCTGGAATACAGCCCATTTGGTGGCTGGGTCTTCCCACATTAACAAAGGATTCGAGATAACCAACCACAGGAACCTGATCCAGACCGTCTCTCACTGGGACACTCTTCCCAGGTGATTCCACCCTGGGTCAAGTTGACAAAACCACCACCCACCAATGTGTCCCCAGGCTTGACACCCACATTACATGTCTATAACAGTGAACAGATGAATGAATTTCTCCTCTTTGATGCTGTTGACTCCTTGGCTGTACACTGCTTGGGTATTACTCCTTTCTGTTCACTCAGGAGGCTCCTCTGCCTTAAATGTATTTATTGACACGTAGTCCAGGAAGATATTACCCTCAGCCTCCAGTTGGGACTCCAGTTGTAAGGATCAAAACTGTCTCTAGAACGTCTGGTCTATCTAGGAAAACTCAGAGGTTTTAACAACTTCCCTTAGCCCCTTTGGTTGTTCCCCTGGTACATTTCTATTGTGTGACCAGCAGATGGCAACAAAGACCGTCCTTCGGATAACAACCTCTGCAAACGTTCCCTGGTCCTGGACTGCTGCCAGTCTCTAGCTGCTGGGGCCTGCCTAGATGCTGTGTTTACACTTCTCCTGAATAAACAGAAGATGTCCCAAGTCCTAGGTCCAGGGACAGAGATGTGGGTGATGCAGGTGTTAGCAGGAAAGCATTGACTTGTTTGGGAATTCCAGGTCTCGGTTTGATTCCCATTGCAACCCTTTCCTTCCTGTGCCTCCAGGACAGTTATTCTAGGCTGCCTGTGACTCAGTTTCCTCATCTATATCCTGAAAGATATATTCCCATAGAACTACATGTTTCCCATGCCTCTCTCCTCAACATGTCAGCTCAGCGATCAAGGCTGGTCCTACATTCGGTGCCCCTCACTCTTTTCAGTGTTTGTTGACTGACTGACTGACTGACTGACTGACTGACTGACTGACTGACTGTGTAGTAAGTGCTCACTGAGCATCAGCTGTGTAGATGATGTCATGCTGGAGATGATGATGTCAAATGAGGGATGGCATGGTAACCATGGTGTCATGGTGAACATGATGTAAGAATTAAGATGTGCTAAAGATGACGGTGTCATGGCTGAAGATTACAGTGCTCTGATAAAGTGGATGCCGTTCTGTGAGTGACAATGATGTCATGGAGTTGGTAGTGTCATCGGGGTTGTTTGAATGAGATCGGTCACTGTAGAATAGGTTTGAATATTTGATCCTCAGCGGGTGGGACTGTTTGGGAAGGATTAGAAGGTGTGGCCATGTTGGAGGTGTGTCACTAGGGATGGACTTTGAGGTTTCAAAAGCCCATTTATTTCCTGTTAGCTCCCTGCCTTCTAAAGATATAAGCACTCAGCAGATATAAGCATAGCAGGTAGTGCTGTCTGCCTGCCTGCCTGCCGCCTTGCTGTCTGCCATGATGGTCACAAACTCCAACCCTCTGAGTCTGTGAGCCCCAACTTTAACATGGTCATGGTGTTTGGTCACAGCAATAAGAAGGTAACTAAGACAGTCCTTAGGATGCTGTTGTCACAGAAGGGCTATGTCATTGGTGACTATGGTGGTGTCATTTGATGACAATATCCTGCAATGGATGGTGACATTATGAAGATATGATGTCATGATGCTGAGAACAGTCCCGCAGCTTCTTCAGCCCTAGGATCCCCACCTCCCATCTCTGAGCTGCGGTTCCCAGTGACTCCCGCTGAGTACTGCCAAGCTCCACGCACAGAGAAAGCACCCTCCTCTCAGGCCAGCGAGGGCTGACACCTGGCCTTCAGGTTGGGCACAGACAGGTGACCATCCCAGGAGTAGACTGTGTTTTCAAGGGCTGTTCTTACTGGCTTTAGCTGACACCTGCCCCTCTTTCTCTGAGGGTCTCCTGACAACCCTGGAGAAGTTCAGAGGACCAACACTGCCCAGCTGAGGGGTCCAGGAGGACTCTAGCCTCTGGGATGCATCTGCGAACATTTCCAAAGTGAGCCCCTAGCCCAGAAACTCCTTGTACCAGAAAACCTTTCCTATAGAGAATTATCAGGACTCTTCCCAAGTCCTCCACTTCCCTCCTCCACCCCAACTCCCCTCTCTCACTTCCCCCTCTTCCACCCCCTCTGTCACTTCCTACTTCCCTCCTTCACCCTCTCCACTCCCTCCTCCACTGCCCTCCTCCCCCACCCTCTGTTCCCCCTTTCATCCCCTCCTCCCCAAACCCCTCCACTTCCTCTTTTACCCCCTCCCTCCCACTTCTCCCTCCACTCTCCTCCCTCCCCCCCCCTCTATTTGCACATACTGGCTGGGGTGACTCATTCCTTTCCTCCTTGGTGCTGGGACCCCAGAACTCTGACTTCTCCCTGGTGCTACCCACTGTGTCCTACTGTCTGTGTCCAGGTTGTGTGAAACTCAAGGCAGCATCTGAGGTAGAAGGACCCCACACGACCCAGAGACGCTGTACAGGATGGCTCTTGAAGACCCAAGCATGCCAGTGTCTCTGTGCACCTTCGCACAAGTTAACAGACCTCTCTGATCCACCTAGCATCTTCTCAGAGAAGCTGATCCAGAGGGCAGGGCCGAGGACATAATGAAGCCAGAGGAGGCGCAGAGTGAGGCGGAGATGCAAAACCAAAACTCCCAGGTGACTAGGATTGGCGTTTATTTCAAGTAATACGGGTTCCACACTCCCTCTCCACTTCCGGTCCACCAGAGGCACACACATGCTCACATCACAGCAGAACTGGCTTCCCAGATAACACAAAGACAGCAGCCAGGGGGCGCTCATCCACAGCTGGCCACCATTGGCCCTATCAGTGATATTTGAGGAAGGAAAGGCTGCCATCCACCAAGATGGGTCCAAAAGGCCCTGCGCCTCCTGGGTTGGCCAAACTCAGATGGCTTGGTCCTGCCTCTGGCTCAGGCTGAGCACACGTGCGGCTGCCAGGAAGACCACCCCAGTGAGCAGCTCAGAGACAAAGCTAATCCAGCCAAGGGCCAGGGACCAGCCAAAGCGTATGTCCACCTGATCCAGCAGGGTCCTCTCCTCCAAGAGGCAAACTGCCTCTCTGAAGGCGGCCGCTGAGTACGCAATGTAGATGCTGATTCCAGTGAGGGTCACCATGGCTGCAGGGAAAGACGGGGACAGTCATTCAGAACCTCCTAGCCTGCTCCTCCTCCTCCTCCTCCTCCTCCTCCTCCTCCTCCTCCTCCTCCTTCTCCTCCACCCAGTTCTCTCCTCCACCTCTCCCTCTTCTATCCTCCACCTCCTCAGCTTCCTTTCTCCCTCTTCTTTCAACTCCTCTTCCTCTCACCTCCTTTCCCTCCTCCCCTGCCTCCTTCTATCTCCTTTGTGACTGAGAAGTCCTGGAAAGAAGCTTTATCTGCAAAGGCTGATTGATTAGACTTCGGTGATGTAGAGGGTTGTCCCAATCAGGGGCCTTAGAAGGCTGTCAGAGAACAAGCGGGCCCTAGATCAGCCTTCTCCCCATCTTACCATAACTCACATACCCAAATGTACCCACCAGTGGATTTGAAAAGTGTCTTCACCTACAGCTTTCTTTATGTCATGCTATAAAACATTCCATAAATTTCTACTTCATTAAAACATGATGTTTGTGGAGTCTGGAGACCTGAATCTGTTCCCAGGCCATGATCACTAATATTCAACTCCAGAAAGAAAGAAAGAAAAAAAAAAAAAAAAAAAAAAAAAAAAACTTCTATTCTATTGACATAAGAGCTGGGTCCTTTCCCATACACCTCCTTCTCTTTCTCCCCCCTCATCTTCCTTCCCCTTCCTTCCTCTCCCTCCTCTGTCTCCCTCACTTCCTCCCCCTCTCCTCTTTTTTCTCTCCTCTTCCCCTTTCCCTCTGTTGTACAAGACTGTCCTCCCAGCCAAACTGCTGCTAACATCAGGAGTTCTGCCGGGCCTAATCCCAAAAGATCCCCACTGCTGGGCTGGAGAGGGCAGGGAGGGTCTTAGGGCTCTCGCCTGAGGATCCAGCCACCGCCATTATATGCATTTCTACCTTATTTTTTTGTGGACGTGGGGGAAGGGCTGGAGGAGATAAGGAGGGGAGAAGGAAAGGGTTAGGCTTCATCTACACAGCTGCAGGGAGTCATCACGCATGCTGGGTAGGTACAGACCTTCCAGTGTGGCTGCTTTAAGATCATCTGCCTGTAACCCCTCACGCACTGCTCTGTAAGTAAGCCTCATAAACTCATAGGTTCTCCTGCTGGACTTCTGTTGAGTCATACCTCATTGGCACCCGAGGAGGAGGGAAAGATGTGGTTTTACATCTTTTCTAGGGAGAAATTTTAGCAACATCCTTGTCTCCTCCCATTCTACACACACACACACACACACACACACACACACACACACCTTTACCTTCCCCTCTTTTCCTCTCTATCTTCTCTCTCCTTACCTAGTCCTCTTCCCAAGGGTCTCCCATCACTCTCCCTGTCTGTAGAGTGTCTGTAGGTTTTTGCTGAGCCAGATCCCTGCCTGCTGCAGCCCCCTCTCCTCCCTCCTACCAGAGGGAACATTTCTTAGTCCTGGCTAGTTCTGTCTGAGCTTGCGTAGGACACGCCGCCCCTGTGACTTCATAGCCTCATAGCCCACCACAGCCAGGCTCACAGTGCCAGCTTTCCCTTTGGGTCTCTCTTCAGGCTGGGAGTCCTGAAAAGTCAGATCCAAGCGTCTTTCCCCTGACACCTACTGTGCTGGCACACAGTAGGTCTCCATAAGATATTGATTCATTGCTACGTGGTCCAGGATGGTGGCAACTGGCCACACCTGAGTTTTGTTATTTCGTTCCAGTTGTGTAGTGTAGGGCCTTGCTCGTGCTGAGCAGATGCTCTTACCGGGCTTCTGTCTTCCAGCCCTTATGTGGCCTTTCACTTTGAAGTATCATTAAATGAGTAACTCAGTCCTTTGATAGTGCCAGCCATATAAGCTGGTTTGTGCCTCCAGATCAGAGAGGGCCACCATCAGAGTCTTACCTGAGGGTACTGATGTGAGAATTAGCCGCTGAGTGGACCACCATAGCCAAGGCCGTGAATGACCACAGGAAGGTAACACTTCACATTATCTGTACTTCGCTTGATTTTCCTCCTTTAAAGTTCCCTAAAAATCATCTTTCTCGTGTGTGAATGCGTGTGTATGTATATGCATGTGTACATGCATGTGCCTGTGTGTGAGCGTGAGTGTGCATGTATGGGCATATGTGCATGCGTGTGCACATACATGCATGCATGTGTGTATGTGTGCTCGCATGTGCATGTGTGATGTGTACATGTGTCAAGAGGACATCCTGTCTGTGGCTCACCACCTAATCCCCTTGAGACAGGATCTCTCACTGATCTTGAAGCCAAATTTGCAGTCAGCCCCGGCTCCATTCTTGAATGCTGGGGCTATATGTATTCTTACAATCATGCCTGCGTTGTTCCATGGTTTGGGGGATCTGAACCTGGATTCTCTTGCTTACAGGCTGAGCTATCTCCTAGGCCTCTTTCTTTCTCTTGTTTTAATGCAGGGAGCCAGAGAGCAACCATCTGGGGTGTGGGCCCCACTTTCCCAAAGCCTATAGCCAGCCATGTAAACAGAACTGCCTCAGCCAGTGTCTGCCTGGCTGGCTTTTGTTTGGATGTGGTTGATTTAGTTTGGTTTGGTTAGGTTTGCTTTACGTATGGGTTTGGGTTTTTGGAGGGTGTGGTTCATATTTGGGTCTGAGGGGCATGGTTTGATCTGGTATTATTTTCTATTTGTAAGAGTTACATTGTATGGTATTATCTGGATTGCAGCTTGAGATCATCACTCTCCTGGGTGTTGGGATAATAAGTGTGTACTACCATGTCCTAATGTGTGTCACTTTCTCACGGTAAACCTTGTGCATTTTCACAGTGTGATGCACACGGCTGTGACGTGTGTGTATGGCGTAGCTTAAGAAGCTGTTGAATACATGGGTCATCTTATATAGCTTCTTTATATAGATTTTATAGTATATAAAATCTACTCTCTCAACCACATTCAGGTGCAGGTCATATAGGTACATGGTCTGTAGATGCTTATTGTAATCATGAGAATGGACAGTAGGTCCCTGAACTTATTACACCTGCTAAATAAAGCTGAGGGCCATTCAACCAGAGCATCCTCAGACCCATCTGCAGCTTCTACTTTTGGTTCTGTTCTGTCTCACTATGAGCTCTGCTTACTGAGAACCTGCAGCCAAGTGAAGCCATGTGCAACGTGTCCTTCTGTGCCTGGTCAGTCTGACTTCCCACATCAGAATTGCTACTCAGCAGAAGGGAGCAAAAGCAGCAGGTGTCAGGGTCTCGTCAGCCCACAGCTCTAAACCGGAAGCCAAGGCCATCACCCAGAGACCAGACAGAGGTGGCAGACACAGCTTTGCAACAAGATGCTGGGGTTGACTCCCAAGGCTTTGCCCTGCCCCCTCCTTCTCTTCCTTCCCTGAAACCAGAGATCTGGGGAGCTTAAGGCTGAAAACCATACTGCCCCTTCCAGCTGCTGTCACAATTGGGGCAGAGGGGGTCCTTAGAGAACCTGAGCCCTGCCCCTAAAGAGGGTTACGGCACAGCACTCATCAGTACAACTGTAGAGCCTAGGCCCCGGGCAGATGTACACCTACCTCCAAAGAGAAAGAGGGTCCCGGTGAGCAGCAGCAGGAGGTGAGCTCGGAGGAGGAGGCTCAGGAACCCGGTCATCCCCCCAAACACCATCACGATCAGACTGAGTGGCAACAAGATCACAAATGTCCCGTGCATGGCTAAGGAGAAGAGAGGAACAGGCACAGGGGGTTACTAGTATCTAGCATCCAATCATTTGCATATGTCACCACGTACCCACAATAGTAGGACTACACTACTTTTAATGGTAAGTAAGAACAGTGGAGACTTCTGAACGCAGGGTCTGAACTGTGAGCATCTTTGCACTTGCTCTCTGTAACCCCTGGAGGGCAGTGTTGTATTATTTACTTATTCTCTTAGTGCAGACTCAAGAGCCCGCTATTCTAATGAGTATGCAAATTAACAAATAAGTCTATGAGATTAAACACCACCAGAGCTCCTGAAAACTTTAGTTCCCTTCTAGCTGAGGACATTGACAGGTGGGTGAACAGGTGCGTGAATGGGCAGAAGCAGCGGAGAAAGGACAGCTTATAAAACCCCCATATCTGGGGCTGGAGAGATGGCTCAGCGGTTTAGAGCATCTGTTGCTCTTGTAGGGGACCTGGATTTGAGTCCCAGCTGTGAGAAATTAATTTTTAAAAATGTACAAAGCCAGACATGGTGGCACACTCCTTTAATCCCAGCACTTGGGAGGCAGAGACAAGTGAATCTCTGTGAGTTCAAAGCCAGCCTGGTCTACAGAGTGCGTTCCAGGACAGCCAGAGCTGTTACACAGAGAAACCCTGTCTTGAAAGACAAGAACAAAACAAAAACCCTATACCCATATTCTGCCTCTGCCTGGTCCTGTTCCAAAATTACAGACACATCATAAATTCAAGGCACAGGACTCATTTTTCTTGGGAGGGGAGCGTGGATCTAATCTCCTCCCATACCCTAAAAGTAACTACATACCCAAAATCCTTGGCAATCTTAATAATAAAACATTAATGCAATACAGGGACCAGAGAGATGGCTCCATAGGCAAAAACACTGGCCACATCAGCCTGAAGACAGAAGGAGAAAGCTAACTCTACAAAGTTGTCCTCGGGTCCATGTGGGCTGTGCAACACCTGTGTACACAGTATACACAGCAATGAACAAGATTTTAAAACTGTCATACGGTCAGTCTCCGACCATGATCTAGGGGCTTGACTGTAAAAATAGTATAGACTGGGTGAAACTGCCCCTTCAATTTTGACCTTTCATGTGGGTGCCAGAGATTCAAACTCAGATTCTCACCCTTGTGCCACAAACTCTTTACTCACTAAGCTAGCTTCTCAGCCCCTCCACGCAGGACATATTGAATTCAGCAGATGAATAGATGCTGTCTGCTAGGAGCCCCGCTCCATGGTCCAGAGACGAAGATGAAGCTCACAGACTGGACCCCCTGTGTGTGGGCTGACAGACTGTACACAGGGATTAGCAGCAAGATCACAGTGCGTCTAAGTGCCACACAATCCTCAAAAGCCATTAAATCAACAACCTCAACCACCAGGCACAAACCAACACTGAGAGAAACTGGAACACGTGTGTCCCTCAGTTGTCTCAGGATCAGGCAAGCACCGGCTGCCCACGCTCCCATCCCCAGGGCTCCAGTGTCTGTTCTAACATCTGAAAGCCCAGAAGCCATAACAAGCTGGAGGTGGGGGTATAGCTTTGCAAACCTCGGTTTTCTCATCTGTCAAATGGAGAGCCAACAAATAGCCCATCCTCTGAGCCTGTGAGTTGAGGACTCAGTACATGAAAGGAAAAAAACAATCATGGAAGGGCTGGGGAGATGGTTCTGGCCACTAAGCACCTGTTGTACAAACATAGGGACCTGAGTTTGAAACCTTAGCACTTGGGAAAGTGGGGTGCCACAGCAGCATCTGGAACCCCAGTGCTAGGGATGTGGAAAGACGGATTTGCTTTTGTTTTGATTCTCAAGACGGGGGTTTCTCTGTGTATGTCTGGCTGTCCTGGAACTCACTCTGCAGACCAGGCTGGCCTGGAACTCACTCTGTAGACCAGGCTGGCCTGGAACTCAGACATTTCACTGCCTCTGCCTCCGGAGCACTGAGATTAAAGGCGCATCAGGGGATGGATCTGGGGATGTGGCTCTGTGCACTGCCAGCCTATCATTCAGGAAGCCCTGTGTTCCAAACCCAGAAACAAGTAAAACCAGGCATAGTTCTCAAAATAATTTTAAGGGGTGTGTTTGGCACACTGAAGAGATGACTCAGCAGTTAAAAGCATCAGAAACTCTTCCAGAGGAGCCAGATTTGATTCTAAGCACCCAAGTGGAAACTAACAACCAATTGTAACTTTAGTTCTAAGGGGGCCCAACATCCTCTTCTGGCCTTCATGGGCACTGCACACAGGGAGTGCACAGACGTAACACACATACACATATTATAATAATAATAATAATAATAATAATAATAATAATAATAATCTCAAAAACAATTTATTTAAACCAGGTATTGTGGTACATGCTTATAATCCCAGTAGTTGGGAGGTAGAGACAGAAGAATCAAAAATTCAAGGTCACCCTCAGCTACACAGTGCATGCTTGGCCAGACTGGGTTACTGGAGATCCTATCAAACCAAAAGGCACCAGGAATTTATTTGCTAAGCTTTAGAGGCAAGGTATTTGAAATCATGGTCTTTGTCCCCACTGCAGGGGGTGGCCCTGCCTCTCAGCAGCCACTTTGGGGCAGCAGGCAGCAGCATTGGCTTAGGCTGCCCCACTCCAGCTTGGGTACATTAGGATGTAATGAGAAAAACATCAGGATCTGAGGCCTGGAGTGAGGTCTGAGGTGGGTGGAAGCGTGCCTTCCAAGGACACTGTGGGAGCCTGGTCTCTGCTTACTCTTACATCCTGGCTGTGGAGGAAGTAGTTTTGTCCAGCCAAGTGTCCCCACCACTTTGTGTCACCACAGCCCCAAAGTGATGGACCCAACTGAGATCAGCACAGTGTGACCTTTGAATCCATGAGCAAAAATAAACTTTCTGTGCTCATGAGTCAATCAAGTCAGGTGACCTAATAAGGGAACACTGACTAATCCAGCTGAACACAGCAGTGAGCAGCAGCACACAGCCTGTAACACTGTGTAGCTGGCACGTCCATTCCTCTGTGCAGCCTAATGTCCCAGGTATATTAATCTTTTCTTCTTACAGGCTCCATCATTTTCCTTCACACTGTATATACACATAAATGTCTACTCATCCTCCATTCAGCCCACTGAGGCTTTTCCTCCATGGCTCGTTTCAAACAAGCACGGTAAACCTCATCCTAGAAACGTCACAGAGCTCCTACAAGTGGAATCAACGTTTTAGGATTTTTAAACATGGGATTGATTGGCTTCCCATAGACACCCCAGAAAAGCTGCCTCATACCCAAGCCTTCACACTCCCAAGGAGTTGAGGGCCTGCATTAGTCAGTTTTCCATTGCTGTGGCAAAATATTTGAGGGAGAGAAAAATAAAAAGAAGAAAGGTTGCTTTGGGCTCAGAGTTTCCAAGGCTTCGGTCTGTGCTCACCAGGCTTCCTGGCTCTCAGGCTGGTGATGACAGAAATGCCATATCAGATATCGGAGAGCTACTCATCTCTAGGCAGTCAGGAGGAGATGGGGACAGGGTAAGGAGGTCAAAGACCCAGTACTCCTCAGCCACTTCCTCCAACCCACTCCTTCTGAAGCTCATTGGCTCAAACTCATCCACAGATTGAGCCATGGATGCAGCCAGGGTCACCCGGTAACCTCTCTCTGCCCTCGACACTCTGTGACCTCTCCACAGACCAAGACTGTGAGAGGAGATTCCATATCCAAAGCAGGACAGACTGTGGGGCTCTGGCCTCGCTACCTCTCTGCACCCCACCTTGCTTGCAGCACCACTCTGAGGAAATCGCACATTATTTCCCAGCTATGCCCGGAGCTTTGTGACATTGTGTGTTTTATGTCCCCTCTGGTTCTGCCCCCACGCTTCCATTCTCATTTCGTGCCCAGCTTCATTTTAATTTTCCACACGACTGCAGCGCCTGTGCATCCCGAATGCCAGGAAACTCAGTCTGGTGATCCACCACCCCCCAACCTCATCTTCTCAGAGATAGCCAGGCCAGGCCCCTAGCCTCAGTCAGCCTCTGCTGCCAGCCTGTTTTGCTAGGAAAAGCATTTGACCCTCTGAGTCCTCATCTGACCAGCTTCATCATGGTCACCTACTAGGAAGAGACACAGCTGAAGATGGATCTGGAAAGACCAGGCATGCCTCTGAGAAGCATACTCTAGCCTAGCCCACCCTCCAGAACTGTGAAACTTCTGGCTGTCTCTGGAACATACTGACCCAATCCTCCTCAAAGTCTCTTGCCTGAGGCAGAATAGCCTGAAACTCTGGCCCCGTGTCTGTGTGTGTGTGTGTGTGTGTGTGTGTGTGTGTGTGTGTGTGTGTGTGTCTGTGTGTGTGTCTGTGTGTGTGTCTGTGTGTGTTTACATGTTCCTTCATGTACAAGTCTGAGTGAACCTGTGTGGTGTATCCGTGGAGGCCAGAGGTCAACCACAGAAGTCATTTCTAAGGACATCACTCAGTTTGGGTTTCAAGACAGAGTCTCTAGCTGGCCTGGAACTCATGGTTCATCTGTCTAGAAAAAGAACCTCGGATCCACCTGTCTCTTGACCATCCACCTACTAATACTGGGGTGACAAGCATGGGACATAGCTGATGGGTTTTTTTTTTTCCAGGGGGCTTATGAGTTTTGGTTTGGTTTAGCTTCGGCTGTTGTTTGGACTGGGTTTTGTAGGTTCTGGGGTATCAAACTTAGGTCCTCACGCTTTCATGGCAGGCCAGTTCCCCAGGCCTATTGTCTTGTACGTGCATTGCACTAAAATTAGCACATCATCATTCCAACAGAGGGGTCAAGCTCCCAACCTGCCAGCTGTTTCACAAAGTTAACTCACCTACCCCTGTGTACCATGTTTTCTCACCCACAACGCTGAGTATGATAACAATAGGGATATTGGTATAGGCTTGCTGTGGTGGAGATTAAATCAATTGATATGTGTAAAGAGATAAGACCAGCGTTTGACCGGAGAAGCCAGTGTCTCACAATATTCAATGCCAGACAGCCCAATGCTAGTGTAAAATAAATACACACTAAATAAGTCAGTGGGTTAGGATGAGAAAATGGCTTAGGGGAGAAATGCTTGCTATGCAGTTGTGAGGGCCTGAATTCGAAACCCAAGCATCCACACTAACACCGGGTGTGGCAGCACCCTCTTGCAACCCTGTAGGTTAAGCAAGGGGGCAGGGAATCTGGTCATGGGGGCTCACTGCCAGCTGTCTGGCTGAAACAGGAAGATCCAGGTATAGTGAGAAACCCTGTCTCAAAATATATATATATAAGGTATAAAGTTACAGAGAAAGAAACCCAACATCAACCTTTGGCCTTCACAAGTATATGACTAACATGTACATATGTGCACACACACACATACACACATGCACACACAAAAACATTCTTTTCAAAAAAACTTTACTGTGTTGTGCATGCATGCATATGTATTAGAGAGATCATGTCTCTGTCATATCTGATCACATGGGTCATATCGTCCATGCAGGGCTCAGAGAACCCCTTGTGGAATCAATTGTCTCTTACCATGTTTCCATGGGTTCTGGGGACAAAACTCAAATCTACAGGCTTGCACGGCAATCCCTTTACCCACTGAGCCATCCTACCAGCTTCCAGGAATCTCTAAAACAAACAAATCTACAATTACTAGTTCCATTTTATAGTAAACATTTAGGCATTAATTGAGCTCCTACTGTATACCGATCCTGTCCCTGGATCTTTGCATGTAGGAACTCCATTCCTCCCAGAAGAACCCACTTACAGACACAGGTAGCTGCTAAGAATGCACACAGGTGGGTAAATTGCTGTCGGGAGTCCCCACTTTCTGTCCCTTGTCTTTAATGAGCTAATGCCATTTCCGCACCTTTATTTAGAAAGACCACAAGGCCTGATGCAGTGCTGCACACCAATCTTGTCTGGTGAGGGAAAAAATTAAAATAAACACACACACACACACACACACACACACACACACACACACACACACAAAAGGTGTTGGCCAATCAGCATATAGCATCTTTTTAGCTTCACCCGGTTGGCTCAACGTACAGGCACATGGCTCAACCTGGCCCAATGGGATACCTGACTGCAAGTTTCTGCTGCAAAGAAGCCCCTCCCTGCCGGGCTGCAGGACTCAGGGCCAAACAGACCACCTTTCCAAAAGGAGGAAAAGAGAGAGAGCCGCAGGGATCCCAACACACTGGCCTGCCTCAAAAATGTGGGCCAGCCATTCTTCCTCTTTAAGTTGGCATGGTCGGTATTTCTGTCATTACTACAGAAAGATTCCTGACTGACACCTCCAGTCTGCACGCTGTCCAATGGGCTCATTTACTGAGCCTCCTTGGCCCCAAAAGCATTTGCCTAGAGCAAATCTGAAAGCCAAATAAATACTCAAGCCAGGGTTATCAAGACTCTGCTACTAAGGAGCGCGCTCCCTGGACGCTGAGCTGGTTGGTTTTCATTCAGGAAGAGTCTTAATGTAGAATTACCTAGATCTGATTGGCCTGTGAGTGTGTCAATAGGGAAGGAGGTTGTCTTGATGGTTGGTTGAGGTGAGAAGATCCACCCTGCATGCAGAAGGCATTATTTCACACATGGGGCCCTTGACCACATAGAGTAGAGAAAGTACAAGCAAGGAAGCAAAAATCCATCCAGCCATCCATCTTTGCTATTGACCGTGGCCACAATTACGTTCCTGCCCTGCCTTCTTCATAGCAGTAGACTGTAAAATGGAACTGTAAGCCAAATTAAATCCTTCCTTGCCTAAGTTGCTTTTGTCAGGGTGTTTTGTCACAGTAACATAGCTTACTCTAGAGCAGATGGCTTTCTCTGTCCCCTGACTGGAAGAGGTAAGGAGTTGGCCCATCTGCTCCTGAACTTTGCAAGTCTGCTCACATTTCTCCTCCCAGATGACCAAATGGAATCCACAGGCAGTGGTGATGGAGCTTGCCTGCCCACGCTGCCTGCCAGGGTCGGAATGCACTCAAGTGGTCCCTTGGCAGGCTTGGGTTTTCTGCCCATCCATGCCCACCCGGACGAGCTTAGGGAGTTGACTCATAACACTGTTGTCAACCTGTCTCTCTGGCCAATGTAGCGCATCTTTAAATGACTGGAACATCTTTACACCATAAAGAGCTTGGACCAAACACAAATTTCATTTATGGGGAAAAACCAATTCTGAGAAAAAGCTCTCTCTGGAGGTGATTTTAATGAGTATGCAGTCCGAAGGGGCAGCTTGCCCTCATTCCTGACTAATACAATGGAGATCACAGTAGCCCCAGCTCCTGGCTGTACATGCAAACACCCGCCACCCCAGACTTTTTAAAGGCAACTCCCAAATTCCACCCACACCACAAGATTAGAAGGAGGCCATCAAGATGGTTCAGCGAGTAAAGTGCTTGCCATGTAGGTCTCATGGCCCGAGTGCATCCCCAGATAAAGGTTTGGAGAACCAGCTCACGAAGTTGTCCTTTGATCTACACACAGACATCACATACAATAATAGTAAATGTAGTTTTAAAAGCTCTCTGTGTAATGGGGAGATCTTTAAAAAGATTAGAAAGATGGATGACTCCCACCCTCGATGTGACAGGGCTGCGGCCCAGAGAGGTGGAGGAAATGCCCAAGGTCACACATAAAGCTGCTGCTTAGACTTACATC
This sequence comes from Arvicanthis niloticus, assembly GCF_011762505.2. NCBI lineage: Eukaryota > Metazoa > Chordata > Mammalia > Rodentia > Muridae > Arvicanthis > Arvicanthis niloticus. Next base: position 97,918,313 of record NC_047663.1, read on the forward strand.
CCAGGTGAGGAGCTGGGTGAGTGCAGCTAAGAATCTGCCTGCTTCTCAAGCTCGGGGGACAAGTAGGGCAGTTGCAGAAGCAAGATGAGAGGAAAGCCAGCCCGGTGTCAACTATGTCTATGTGGATCCAATAGGATTCACCTCAGAGCAGGACAAGGTAGCCAAATGACAACACCAGCCTTAACAAAGGGTCACCAATGTGTCTACAGGTAAGAAGGAGCCTGGCAGAGATTTAGCGAGGAAAGTGACTGATGGCTGAGAGCCAGCCACGAGCCTGCCAAGCCCTTCTTTGAGGCACTTACACACACAACAACCAAATGCAAGATGGGGTCTTGACGATGTTCTTTTTGATCATGCGATGTTTTGTTTTATCATTGTTGATATTATTTTCTCCCTCAGCGCTAGGGGTAGAACCCAGGACTTTGTGCATCCTAGGTTCAGTAAGTCACTGAACTTAAAAGGTATCTCCAGAACCTTTTAAACCACGAGCTTAGTTTAAGTTGCCCATGCCGACTCTGAACTCACATTGGAGCACAGCAAGCAGTCTTTAAACTTTCGGTCTTCCTGACTCAGCCTCCTAAGTGTTTTGTGGATTTTCGTTCCCGTTTTGTGGGGTCCTAACAACACCCTTAATGCATTTAACGTCTCATCTCGCTGTGAAAGTAAGGCTTAGAAAAGCCAAGAAACCTACTCCGGGATTTTAGAGATTCAAAGAAGGCACTGAGTTAGGACTAGACCCTTCTCTCCCATTCTTCAAATACAGAATTCTAGATGATTCTTGAAGCAGAACTCAAACAAACAGCCAAAGCACCTCTCGGCGGCGCAGCTGGAGTACTCGGCAGTACAGACTGCCTGCTGCCCTCCTTAGCTCCCTCATGGGGGACGACCACAAGGACCCTCTGCTTTGTGGTCTGCTGTCTTCTAGTTTCTGTGGTAAGTATTGACAGCTCAACAATGGGCAGGATAGAGATAATCCCTGCCCTCATGGAATTTGCAATCTAATAAAAAAAAATGTCAGATTCAAAAAGCCAAATGACCCGCTCAATGAGACAGAATTAGCAAAGCAAGCTGGTAGGTGGGAACAGAGAAAAGGAATCAGCATGTGCAAAGTCCTATAGCAAGCGGAAGCTTGAGAGGCAGAAGGAAGAGCTAGGGAAGAAACAGAGGCAGGCTAAAGGGAATGTCTAAGCCCCAGGCTGTCCGTCCAGGCCTCCCACATCCAAGGTCTGTGGATGTCCATCCTCATCTCACACTCAGAGCTGCAGTGTATGTTCAAGGTCAGGCTAGATAACTTAGTGGCACTCTGTTCAAAGTAAAAACTGAGAAGAAGAAAAGAGACAGGAATTGAGTCAGTGGTAGAATGTTTAGTACCAAGGGAAGAGGGAGGTACCAACTTCACGGCAGAGTGAATGTGAGACTCAAAGACAGCGATGGAAAACTCTTGGCTAGGCGTCTGGACAGCCCTAAGTTTCAATAAACAAAACTACCCCTTTTTTCCCCGTCCTTCCACCGGTGCCATTTAGAAATCCCCTTTCCCTTTTATACTGAGCTTCTCTTCTCTAAAGAATTGCATGCCCTGTGGGAGGTTCTGAGAAAACCAGCAGCCATCAACGCATACCTGTTGGCCCTTCAGGCAACAGGATGCTCGCCTCCTCCAAAGTACCTGCCTTAAATCACCCTACACTCTTTCTACTGACAAGCTGGCCCTCGATCTACCGGACAAGACCTTTCATTCAGCGTTTACCATCCAAGGGTGTTCGGACACTGGCTTGGGCTCCCCCACCTTCTTTCATGAGGATTGCCACTCAAATGCAATTGCTTGTGTAGTAACGACCTCTCTCCTCAGCAAGTCCATGAGGGTCCAGAGGGCACTCACTGCCCGGGTTTGAGGTCTCGCTCAGTCATCAAGCTGGTTGGTGCACAGGGCTGTATGAATTCTGCACACCTTCAAGCGGTCCCGCCCCCAAGCATAACCGGACCCTCTCAAGCCCTGTGGTCAAAGGCCACCCACCTACCGCCTCCATGACCACCCCAGTTTAGGAACCCAAGTTTGGAGAAGAATATCAAAACTGAGAGGACGAAAGGGACTGTTCCTTTCATCCATTGTCCCCAGACTTACTGAGAAGCTGTCTGCTGGAGTCGCTGACCGTCACATTCTCCTGCCAGAAAGGGTTCATCAACGGCGTGCAGGAGCTCTGGACTGATGGAAGGAAAGAGTTTAGGGGGCAGAACCCTGGAATTCTCAGCCCCTCCCCCCACCCCACCCCCGCAAAGCCACCCTAGAAGTATCCCGCCCAAGAAAGCAAGGGGGTGTTATGCACTTGTAAGCTGGGCACCTCACACTTTTGCAGCCTCTGTTCATCCTCCCGGCACCGCTAAGTGCTTGGCACTGTGAGCTTTGAGGTTAAGATAGGAGTATGGGGCAAGCAACAGGTCCCAGGTACGGCACCCAGGTGAGAACGCGGACCCTGAGAAGACCCTTACCCCGGCAAGTCCTCCAGAGTCCCGAGTGGGAGCTCAGAGGCTCCTGCTGGCTGCGGTTGGCCAGTCCCTGGTCCCGCCCCCTCTGGCTGCTCCTTTCCAACCTCTCGGTGTCGATGATGTACCAGAAGTCGGTGCCGATGGCGGCTGCCAGCAGCACGAAGCTCAGAGCCCCGCTCAGCGCCGCCGCGCCTGCTAGAGTGCTCAGGCGCACCCGCATCTCGCAGCGTAGGGCCCCCGGGCGCCGGCTCCTGCCCACGCTACCCGTCTGTTCGCTGCACCCCAGATTCTCCAGCGTGGATCTGGAATCAGGCTCAAACTCTGGCTCCACCGCCCTCACCTAAGCGATCCCACCCTCAAGTGCTCTGGCCCAGATCCGCGACCTCAGGGATCCCTGTCCCCGCAGACTTCCACCCTGGTGCCTTCCGACCCTCCTCGGAGCCCGGGTCCGACACCAGCACCGGTGCCACCTCCTCACGCAGCTCCAACCTGCGCCCCGTTCTTAGTTCCACAGTCCCCTTCCTTCTGGCTCTGCACTCTTCTCCCGAGCCCACTCCCCCCCCCTCCCCCCCCCCCCCCCCCCCCCCCCCCCCGTCTATCTCCACTTCCCTACCTCACCCTCCATGAACTCCTCCAGCCGCTCCCCGCCCCTGACGGCCTCAGTCCTCCTGGTTGTCCCCACACCTCTACCTCAGCGCCCCCAGTTCAGCTTTGGTCTACCTTTGCTTCCCACAGCTCCGATTCAAGGCGAGTGCCCTGAAACCTCAGGAAGACTGGGCTCCCCAGGCAAGCAGGCTGGACTGAGGGAGGTGCCAATGAGGCGGTGCTGAAGAGAAGGCGGACTTCAGATACTAACTAGGGAGTCAGATACTAGGGAGTCAGGGTGACATTCTTTAAGTCTGGGGTTACGGACTCTTCTACAAAGCCTCCTACTAAGGCGCTTTTGATTCCAAAATCCACTTTTAAGTAATTTTCCTGGGCTGGCTACAAAAGAAAAGGTCGGATTTTTTTTTTAAACAAAAATATTCTTTGAAGCAATGGGGAACGTTAGGTTCTGTGACTCTATTTTCTTTATCACCAAAATTTTCATCATCACAGCCACCACTTCACTAACACCACTACCCTAACCGCCACCCCACCATCTATCTGCATCACCACTGCTACCCCACCATCAGTCTCACCATCTCTACCATTGTCCTCACCCCACCAACAACCACCTCACCCCCATCACCACAACCAACAACAACCATCCCACCCCCGCCTCCCACCACCATCACCAACAGCCATCCCACCCTCACCCCACCATCACCATTGCCACACCAACAATAACAACCCTCCCCACCATCTCCATCATCACCAACACCAACCTCATGACCACTGTTAACACCAGCAGCACAAACAGTGTTACCATTCCTTTCTTGTCAGTGTTATCAACACTGCCATCTCCTTCCTCAGCACGAAACCTCTCTTTTCTTTTGGAATACTTCCAAGACCAGCTTGCCTGGGGGGGGGGGGGCATGCAAAGAAGAAAGGGCATGAGCAGCTCGAACCCAGACTTCCCAGTCCTAAAGCAAGACACCCCTAGAAAACACTTCTATGTGTATGGCTATGGGAATGAAGGAAGCAGACTCTCAGAGCCAAGGATGGCCTGCCTTGGGGGCTGCAGCTCTCAATGGCCCCTCATTGCTGCCTTCTTGGCTGAGAGCTCAAACCCTTGATGCTGCTGTGATACAGTCTTACAGAGCTGTCACGCTAAAGTCAGAAAGTGAATAACCAGAGTTATTCAGTAAAGTCAGGGGTGAGTAACCAGAGGGGGTTCTCAAGTCAGTCTTTGAGAAAGCGACATTGATCCTGAGATATGGATGAGACACCAGCCTACCCTGACTGCAGGAGTATGAAAGTCTGGTACATCCAGAGACGTTTCAAGAATCTGGTGAGGGAATGGAGCCTAGGAGAAAGAGACAAGAAGGAAGAGGGCAACGGTGTACAGGTCAGCAGACTCATGAGTGGGACTTGGGACTTCAGAGCTCATTGGACTGACAGTTTAAATCTTTAGAAAGTCTAAACAGGAGACTGAAATGTACTAACCTACGCGGTGAGGGGACCAAACCCCTCAATATCTGTGATATTGCTGTGAACGACCAAATGGCAAGAAGCCACAACAGTTGAGGTGAGAGAGCTGGAGAAATGGCTCAGCAGGTAAGAGTCCTTGCTACACCAGGATATGAGTTCAAAACCCCAGAGTGTACATAAAGAGATAGGCAGGGTCATACGCACTGTAACCCCAGCTCTGGGCAGAAAGGGCAGACAGGAGGATTGCCAGGGCTTGCTGCTTGCCAGCCTAGCTCCAAATTCAGTGAGAAAGCGCGTCTGAAAATAATAAAGCAGCGTCGACCTGATATCACCCCACCCCCAGTCTCCATGGCATGTATGAGAATGTGGGTACGCATACAACAACATGAAAACAATTTTAAGAGGCATAAGCTGGGGGGGGGGGACTAGAAAAAAGCAAGGATCCTGGTAGCTCAGGCTAGGCTAGAGGCGTGGCGAGCAGGGAAGGAAGTGTAGGTAGTGTTTTAAATGGAGGTTAGACTTGATAAGGACAACGGTAAATTAATGTAGAGAATTGTGCTGCCGTTTTCTGGCTTAGTCTCCATCCTCATCTTCATCCTCGGCAGCATCACCATGCATGTTACCCAGGAAACCCCAATTAGACCCTGGATTTCACTTGCTCTTGGCTGGCTTTCTAAAGTCACTAATTGTGGAAGTCACATAGCCAGGCAATGGTCTCCCACCGGCTTTGCTGTAAATGACACCTCTGGCTAAAGCACTTAATGAGTTAAACACTATTTCTTAACAAATGTTACCTTTCCCATCCTTGGAGGCAAGCATCTTGTCTCTGCACTCCCTGATCCTCCAGGGGAAGTAACTTCTTTCTCCATTTTCCCTGTCGCCCGAATAAAAGACACCTTTTGTATCCCAAGCTATCACAGCAGAACAAACTGTCCTTGGGAGGCCATCAGTCGTGGGACCTTTTAATCGGTTACTTTACTCCAGATTTACGAACCCAGAACACAACTTGTAGATAGCAGCAGTCCACAGATCAGAAAAGTTGGTGCTGATGATAACTTCCATCTTCTAACATCCACACAGATCTTTATTCTCGAAACAGCAGCTTGGCCTTTCCAGCGGCAAGCAGTGACCTTGGATTCATAGTTGCAAGCTCACAGAGCTATCAATTGCAAAATGGCATCTCCTTATTCTGCAGAACTTTCTGCTGTATCATCTACATACACCATCTAGCATAAGGTCCACCTTTCCCCTAACTGTCACCCCTGATGGTATGTGTGCATGCACGTGTGTGTGTGTGTGTGTGTGTGTGTGTGTGTGTGTGTGTGTGTGTGTGTAAATATGTTCACCTGTGCATGTACATGTGGGAGCCAGAGGTCAATTGAGTGTCTTCCTCCAACACGTTCTAACTTTATTTGTTGAGACAGGGCCTCTCAGTGAATCTGAATACGACTACTTGAAGCTAGACTGCCTGACCTGAGTCCCAGAGATCCACCTGTCTCTGTCCCTCACCTAGCACTTCAGCTACAGATGGGCTCTGCCATGCTCTACTTTTACATGGGTGTAAAAGAAATTCACGATTAGGTCCTGAGCCTATTCAACAAGCACTGTATACACGGACACATTTCCCCACCAGTAGCTTTGCTTCTAAATTCTGACACACTTCACCATTGTTTTCATTTGAAACATCACCAAGAAGATGCCACACCAACAACCTACAAAGGTAAAATTCGACTACGCCCCAGAAGGCCTAATTATATCTAACAGATTTACTTCTCTCTTCTCTGTCTCTCTCTGTCTCTCTCTGCCTCTCTCTCTCTCTCTCTCTCTCTCTCTCTCTCTCTCTCTCTCTCTCTCTCTCTCACACACACACACACACACACACTTTATTGCTTGCTCTGTCTCTGGCTTTTTCCTCCCCTCCCTCTTCTTCCCCTTCCTCCTCCCCCCTTTTTCTCCCCCTTTCACTTGAGGTCAGACTTCATTCTCCAGCTTGACTCCCACTTGTGGCACCAGAGATATTCCTTCTCACAGCCCAGCAAGAAGAAGGGCTCTTTTCTCAGTGGTGCCAACCAAACTCAGAAACAGGAAGCCCATTGCTCGCTCCACTTTGAATTGAATGCTCACCTTTTCTGGTTATATGAGTCACCCCTATGACTCTGAAGATGACAGTGTGCAGGTCGGCCACACTTGGGCCACCTATACAGATTGCCACCATAACTCTGTGGGTTGAGGGGTCATGGCTGCAGGGATAGACAATAAGAACATGAGACATGATTATATTAGAACTTCAGACTCATGGCTCGCATTTTTTCACACAAAGATCTCCAAAGCCAGACATGGCAGTGCATACATACAATTCTAGCACTTGGGAGACTGAGGCAGAGGATCAGGAGTTCAAGACCAGCTCCCAACATATAGAGAGTTCAAGGCTGGCCTAGGTTATATGAAGCACCCTCATTACTCACAAAAGGATATATATTAGATATATTTTTAAAAACTGTAAAATGTGTTTGTCTGAAGTTCAAATTTGACTGTGTATCTGCATTTTATATGGTGAACGCAGTTGGCTCCACGAGGAAAACCAAGATATATATACCAGTGTGGTTCCACATTCCACTTCCTCCCTCTGAGTGTCCAGGCACCGGATCTCGTGCCAGCTATGAATGAATCAGTTCGCTTAGACAGTATTCAGTGACACGGCTTGTGCATTTATTTTATTTGGGGTGAACAAAAGCTATATAAAGCTTGGAGAGTGGGAATAAGTTTTTGAGGTGAATGTACATTGGCTGAGGCTTCATTTGAATGGAGAGGCATTCCAGGTGCTTACAGGGCAGGTTCTTATCGGGAGAAAGGAAGTTGAACCCATAATTTTGCCAAGGACTAAGTGGCATTCCTCAGGTAGAGGAAGTGGGGGTCAGGCTCCCCAGATAAGGTCAGGCAGAGAAGAGAAAGCCCCACTGGTAAAGGGTGTCCTCCATTTTTCATTGAGCTCAGGGAGCTGTCTGGACAATGTAGACTATGACTGTAATAGCAGGGTTTCCCAACATACCAGAACCAACCTGTGGACAATCATGGTAAAATCCCTAGATACCCTTATATCTAGCCTGGGCATGTCCCTTAGTGGACTTCTTGCCAGTAGAAGACATACTTATGGGTTTCTATGCAGAGATAACTTTGTAGGTTTCGAAAAATCCATTTATCCCTAAGGATTTTAACGTGATCCAGCTGAACTGTGCCCGGTCACTCTGAAAGAAACAGTCCGTGGTGTCTCTTAACAGTGCTGGCTAAGTGTCTGGGGGACGATCACATCAAACACTGTATAGCATCAAGACTCAGCTAGTCAACCACAGAGCCCTAGTCAACCATGGTCCTGATGCAGGAACAGGGCACTGAAGGTGAAAGTGTTACCAGGGACAGAGAGAGAGAGAGCACCACAGCAACACCAGCATGGATTCCAGAGGCCAGGCCTGCATCTTAAAGCAGCATCCAGCAGGCTGTGTGATCCCTGAGAACTTGCTTCTCTGCGCCTTGATTTCCTCACTAACCCCAGGACAACACAGAGCTGAGATGAACTGCTGTGGAGCAGTCCTGTGTAGAGATTCAGGCCAAGTCGTTACAGACCGTGGAATGTACCACTAACACAGGAAAGGGGAGACGAGGAGGGAGGGAGGCTGTGAGGATGGACAGTGACGATGGCCAGTCGTCTATCAACTTGGTTAGATCTGGAATCTGCTATGAAGTACAGACTTCTGAGTGGGTCTGTGAGGTTTTTACAGGAAGGATTTGCTGGGGGTGAGGGAGCTCTGGGGGAGTGGGTAGTGCCTTCCAGCTGTTCCAGCAGAAGAACAGAGATCTGAGCAAAACCTTTGTGCTGCTTGCCTGCCTGGCTTGTCTTCCTGCTGAAGAGAGTACCTGCCCTCCTGTTGCTCCCACCACAACTGCCGTTACAGACTGACCTCAGAACCCAGCTTCTTCAGCCTTCTAACATGGGCTGAATACCAAGTACTCTCAAGGAATCTCACAGCCCCTCGGTGCTAGGCTGGGACTGTAGAGATGGGCAGCTTTGTGGGCTGAGTTGCTACTGGGCTCTCAGCCTCTCTGGTGTACAGATGGAATCTTTGCTCTATCCAGTCCATAGCATGCGAGATAATTTGATAAACCTCTATGTGTAATATGTATGCACTCTGTTGGTTCATCTCTTGAGAGAATCTAAACACCACAGTGGAGCCCGTCTTTCACCGTGGAGCCTGCAGCATGGGTGAGAAGTCAGATACATTTGAATCAGCAGGACTCAGGCTGACTCTCACTTACCAGCATGTGAACTGGGATAAGCCACTTTTCCTGTAGCCTAAGTTTATCTATCTGTAAAATTCCGGTTGGCAATGTCCTTCCAACTACAGGGCCATCCTCCCAACATCCAATCTTTGTGTGAGGATACTAGTTCCTGGCCACCCTGATCTTTATAACCAACCTCCTCTGAACTCATTAGAATCAAACGTGTTGTTTCTGGGAACGGTCATGTCCTAAGGTCCTGAAGCCTGCGTATTTGAGGAGAATACTAGTCAAGAACACACGGGTGTCAGAACTTCTCTGCAGGGACTCAGGCCGCTGCAGTTCTCACCAGCCCTTTCTTCCTCTCTGGATCCATCTAAGGAGTTGCTGAGGCACAAATGGCTGTACCTTACTCCCATCCTATGAGACTACAGCTTCATGACTCCCTCATCCAAATAAGAAAGTCCCTCCAGGTCTCCTCCATCTGGAAAGCCCATCTGTTATTGAGGAGATGAACGTAGCTATGTATCTGTACTCACAACCAAATGCTTAGACGTGATGGGCAAGGTTAACCTGCCCAGTGCTGTCTCCCAGCACCACCTGGGGCTACCAGCACACCTGGGCAACTCCAATGCTGGCTTGTTCCTCCTGCCTCCAATAGCCAGTCTTTAAGTTCCCTGGACATACGAAATTCTTTCTCACTTATGATTCTTTAAACTGCTGGCTCCTTAGACTGCAGTGTTCTGAAAATGCTCATCTGTTCTATTACCTGGTGGAGCAGAACATTCTGGAGGTGGCATGATGGGGGTGGGAGGGATCTGGCAGCAAACCAGAAAGCAAGAAGATGAAGGTCCATATTCATTTTACAGCCAGGCATGATAGTTCATGCCTGTAATCCCAGCATTAAAGAGGTAGAATCGAGAGCATCAAGAGTTCGAGGTTATTCTCAGCTATATAGCCAAGTTGGAGACCACATAAGGCTCTGTCTTAAGCAAAAAATGAAAAAGCTGGAGATATAATCTGGCTGGTCAAGTGCTTGCCTTGAAAGCATGAAGAACTGAATTCAATCCTTGCAAATTACAAGGGAAAAAAGCAAGCATGGAAGCGTATGCTTGTAATTCCACTACCGGGGAGGCAGAGGTAAGTGAATCCCTGGGGCTCCCTGGTCTATTCTATCATCTCCAGGCCAATGAGAGACCCTGTTAACAGAAAAAACAGTGCCTGAGAAAGAACACCCAAGGCTATCCTCTATCCTCTAACCATCATATGTAAGTGCACACATGTGCACATGCACCTATTCACACATGCATCTGTACACACACACATTCACATGCATGTGTGCACACACAGACACACACACACAGCACAAACATACCTTGCCCTGGGTTTGCAGGGTCTTACAGGCATTGGGGACCAGGATATGCAAAGTCACATGCAAAGGCAGTTGCTAGTTCTGAGTGGTCTGCTCTTCTGACATATGGGCTGCTTTATATGCAAGGTTCTGACTCTATAAATATAAATAAAAGTAACTAAGACCCATCTGATGGTACAGGCCTGTCATCTAGCTGTGCTGGAGGCTGAGGCAAGAGGATCATAAGTTCAAGGCCAGCCTAAGCAACTTAACAAGAGTCTATCTCATTTTTTTTTATAAGTGGCCAAAGCTGAGGAATAAACGTTAATCTAGCTTGTGTGAAACCCCAAGTCAATCACTAACACTGCAAAGATAAAAGATAAAATAAATAAAAAGGGGGGAAAGAAGACGAAAGTCAGTAATTAAAAAACATGGCCGATCTCTGTGTTTGAAGCCAGCCTGGTCTACAGAGTGAGTTCCAGGATAGCCAGAGATACACAGAGAAACCCTGTCTCAAGAAATCAAAATAAAATAAAATAATTAAAAGCCTGTGAGTCTTGTTTTCTTTTTTTGATTTTTGTTTGTTTGTTGTTGTTGTTTTTAACCAGGAACCACTGGTTCTTCAGTTCAGTCTTAGGAGAGTAAGCAGCCCCATAGTCTCACAGAGGATGGTGAGGCATGATCTACTCCAGCTTACAGAGGAGCCCAGTGAGTTCCCAGTGTGCACAGCAGGAATCTGTTCAGTACTGAACACCACAAAAGCCCGGGCTGGTGGTGCAGGTTGTCATCACAGCGGCTAAGGAGGCTAAGGCAAGAAGATGGGGAGATCAAGGACAACCTGGAGACTCCGTGAGACTATCTGAAAATGGAAAATAAGAGAGGCCAGGGACATGAGGAGAGATAGCTAGTGATGGGACTGACAACTGAGCTCAACCATCAGAAACTACAGGATGAGGGAAGAGATCCTCTGACCTCTGACCTCTGCACCTTTGCAGGTATGTTCTATCTCCCTGTGTGCCTCTGTCTCTCTCTATGGCTATCTCTGTCTCCTGTCTTTCTCTGTGTCTATCTCTCTTTTTCATTCATATATATATATATATATATATATATATATATATATATATATGATGATACATACACATACAACATATATATATGATATATATATATATATATATATATATATATATATATATATCACAAACATACACACATTTTGGAAGAGAGTCTCTCATTTTGGAAAATGCCTCCATAAGAAAAGCCTATAGGCAGGTCTGTAGTGCATTTTCTTGATTAATGATTGACGGGGGTGGGCCCAGCTCACTGGGGGTGGTACCACTCCTTGTCAGGTCACACTGGTGGCTTAAGAAAGCAGACTGAAGAAGACATCGGAGGAGGAAGTCAATAAGCAGCACTCATCCATGGCTTCTGCTTCGGTTCCTGCTTCTAGGTTCCTGCCCTGAGTTCCCCCCAGTCTTCCCTCAGTGATAGAGTGTGGGGTGGAAATGTAAACTGAAATAATCTTCTCATCTTCTCTCCCAAGCTGCTTTCTGTTGTGGTGTTTATCACAGCAATAGAAAGAAAGAAAGAAAGAAAGAAAGAAAGAAAGAAAGAAAGAAAGAAAGAAATCATTTTAAAGTTAAAAAACATGTTGAAATATAGCTCGGTGGCGGAGTACTTGTGTAGTAAGGTCGGAAAGAAGGAAGGAAGGAAGGAAGGAAGGAAGGAAGGAAGGAAGGAAGGAAGGAAGGAAGGAAGAGAGGGAGGCAGGCAAGCAGGCAGGCAGGAAGGCTGGACAGCCATGGTAGACTATCAGAATTTAACTATTTTAAATATGTATAATACAGTGTATTTTAATATTTTAAAAATATGAGTAAGAGAAAACAGAGAGGTAAGAATAACTCACAAGCCAAGGATCGGGGTGAACAGAGTGCCATTCACAGCAACTTACATGTTCCCTGGAGGAGCCAAGGGAAGGGGCCAAGCATGGTAGCACACACCTTGAGTCTCAGCACTAATGAGACCTAAGCAAAGGAATCTGTGAGTTCAAGGCCACCCTGGTCCACAAAGCCAATTCCAGGCCAGTTAGGGTCACACAGTGAGAACCTGTCTCAATACCAAAACAGAACAGTAACAAAACAAACAAAAACAAACCACTCAACCAGGGCCAGGCATGTGGCCCAACATGTGCCTGCTTGCCTGCCTCCCTCCCTTCCTTCCTTCCTTCCTTCCTTCCTTCCTTCCTTCCTTCCTTCCTTCCTTCCTTTCTCAGACCTTACCACACAAGTACTCTGCCACTGAGCTATATCTCAACACTTTTTAACTTTAAAAAGTCTTTGTTCTTTCTTCTTTCTTTTCTTTCTTTCTATTGCTATTAGCATTTACCAGGAAGGTCTGGATTCTATTCCTACTCAGCCTAGGATAGACTCTGTCTCCCTCACATACCCCTCCCTGAGCCCTGCCAGTGTGACCAGTACTTAATGATGAGCTTACTCGATACTTTCAGTTTGTTCCTCCAACGTGTAAACCTCATGAAGGAATATAATAGACCCTGTAGAACCCTAGGAGTCACCACCCTGTCTCTCCTCCTCCTCTTCCTCTTCTTCCTCCTCTTCTTCCCCCTCCTCTTCCTCTCCTCCTCCCCCTCCCTCATTTTCTTCTTCCTCACATTCCTAAACATATTTTCCACCAAGCAACGGCCATAGGCCATAATTTTGATCAATTAAGTTGAAATGGAGTCTTCTGGAAAGAACTTCCACAAGGGAGATGGACACACAGGGAAAAGAGGGAGTTTTGTCTATCTGGAGTATGAACGTAATTTCAGGAGGTATGCTGGCCATTTTGCAACCATTAAAATAAAACATCATGCGATTGGCAAAACAGAATGCCACAGGAAAAAAGAGCCTCTCTGACAGCACCATTGAAGAGCTACACCTGAAGTGGAAACTTAAGGGTTCTTTGGAAAGTCGGTTGTGTTGGATGGTGTTTTGCTGGAGCAAACACGTGAAGGAGTGTTTTCCTGAAGCAGACACAGGTGAAAGGCTCGTGAAGGAAAGTTTTGCTGAAGCAGACACAGGAGAGAGGATGTTCTACTAAAGCAAGCACATGAAAGGACACGTGATGAAGGATTCTTTGTTAACAACACGTATGTATTGGTCTGCCTTACATTGTGTAATTGAGCTCCATTTGTTGAGACTTCATAGAAAAAAATCTCACCAAAATATTTGGTGGTGTGCTACAGTTTCTTGCTGCTTCGGCAGACTCAGGCTGCTGGCAGTGATATTAGCTGAGGCAGATGCGTGTGCTGAGGCAAGACCCATGGAGGACACATGATGTTTGGGGCGCGTATAAGTAGGATTCTACGGACAGTGATGGAGGCTGAGCTAGTCTTCCTGGTACAGCTAGCTTTGCAATGCTTGTGGGTCTCACATCTTTGATTCCCTGAGAGAGGCACAGCCGAGAAAATCTCATAATGTCCTTCCTGGTCTCCCCTAATGACTCGTGCCAAGGCTGAGGTCTGGCTGTCTCTGCTAGGTAGTACCACTCCTGCTGATTTGTGTTTGCTGTCCCGACTCTACCGAACTAAACAGCTGGTGTATCTGTGAAGTGTTTGCAAGTGGATCGAGCTGCCACTGCTGACTTGTGAACTGAGCTGCTGATTTCCAGACAACACAGATGGGAGTTGCTCCAAAGAACCTTTCTAAACAGGTCCACACCCTCCCCCAACCCCCCTTTCTTCCCCACAACCTCTGCTGGGTGGTGGGCTAAAAGGGAGGTTAGATCGTTTAAAAACCATCCTTAAAAATAGAATTTGAAAAAATTAAAGTTACATACCCCATCCCCAAACTGTCCACTCTCAAACTGCAGTAGAGCATTAAAAAAAAAAATAAGCCTCTTATCTTAGGGGTGCCTGGTACTTACAACTGGACACACTGTGAATTGATCAGACAGGGATGGCATTAATCTTATCCAGCTCGTATCATTGGCTTTTAAGTATGAATACAGCACACTGTGGATGTGTGATAAGGATTTGTTGACTTTGTAAATGAATAAATGAACTCTGCCCAAACAAAGTCTCTTATTTCAAGCACAGTGCCTACTTTGTAAGGCAAACCCATCAGAAGCCAACTGAGGGTTCTACAGAGTTATAGCCAGGAGGATATCCGCACAGTTACTAAGACTACTACACTGTTAGCCTGAGGACCTGCTGCTCTGCCCGTCAGTTGGACGCCAAAGTTCTGACCCACACAAAACTGTTTCAGCTTGAGCCTGCTCTGTCCATGAGATGCCTCCAGAGAAGACACTTGTCACAGCCTGTATGATATAATCAGCTTGGAATAAAAAGGGATCACAAACCTACATCCCATTTTCCCATAACTTGCCTGTCATAATGCTAGGAGATGAAGCCTGGAGCTACTTTGTCTCCATCCCACGAGCTTTCCCAATTTGGACATCCAGAGAGAAGATGCTAGCAGGTGACTCATGGTAGATGGGATAAAGCTTAAACTAGGAGCTAAGACTAGAGCCAGAATCAGTTGCCTCTTTGAGCCTCAGTTTCTCTACTTGTAAGAAGAGATAAGAAAAGTCCTTTTCTGGAAATTCATGCCAGCAACATCTCTTTCTCTCTGTCTCTCTGTCTCTCTGTCTCTCTGTGTTTCTCTCTCTCTTTCTCTCTGTGTCTCTGTCTCTCTCTCTCTCTCTCTCTCTCTCTCTCTCTCTCTCTCTCTCTCTCTCTCTCTCTCTCTCTCTGTGTGTGTGTGTGTGTGTGTGAATGTATACACAATAAGTACAGGCTCATGTGAAGAGGACAGAGGGCAACCTTAAGAATCAGCCCACCTTGTTTGAGACAGGGTCTCTTGCTGTCTGTTATTACAGAGGCCACACTAGCTGGCCCTGGAGCTTCTGAGATTCTTATCTCTGCCTCCCATCCTCCGCCCAACACTGTAATTACAGACAGGCTTTCCATGAGTTCTGGGGAAATTGAACCCTGGTGCTTTTCTTTGTGCATTAAGGGACTTAACTATTAAGCATCTCCCCAGCTCCACAACAGATGATCAAGGTTCTAAAGTATTTGTTACAATGTGGCAGTGTAACAATGTGGCAGTGTAACATTGTGGCAGGCGCCTGCAGGGAATCTCCCCTTTGAATCCTTATGTCAATCTTATGAAAGAAGGCTACAAATGCAAATACATACAGATGAGAACACTAGGGCTCAGAGAGGTTGACAAGTGGGTGAACATCGCACAGCTTTCAAGTAAAGAAGGCACAACTCAAACACGAGTTCATCTACCGTGCACTCACTGGCAGTGGTTTAATCCAAGACATAAGTAGGGAAGACTTTAATAGTAGAGAATCCCCCTCACTTCAGATGTCATCTCTATCACATATTAGCTGGATGGCACTAGGCAACCATTGCACTCTCTGACCATCACGTAAATGGACAGATATGATGCTTTGGAGGTTTAAAGTACAAGCAACCTAAAAGCCTGCCACTTGAGAGATGGATAAGGAAACTGTGATCCTCCCATGCAATGGACTGTCACACAACTGGGAAAAGTGCTGCCACACAGACAGCATGAGTGAATGACAACGCTGTCATTCCAAGTGCAAGAAGACGATGTCGAAAGACACAATAGGCCTGGAGAGATGACCCAGTGATTATAGTCAATGTTGCTCTTGCAGAGGGCCCAGGTTTAGTTCCCAGCACCTACATGGTCTCTCACAACTGTCTGTAACTCCAGTTCCAGGGTATCCGATGTCCTCTTCTGACTTCCACAGGCACTAGGCATGTACATAGTGCCAGGACATACATGCAGGCAAAACACTCACACACACAAATTAAAATAAAGACCTGAAAGAGACAGACTAATCAACAGCTGCATAAGGACATAGACTTGAAGGTGATCTGGGACATGACACAAATGCTTTCTATACAAATTACAGCCATAAGGATACTAAGTCATTGAATCATTTTAATACATGCACATTCAAAAGCCAGTGTCTGCCTTACCAGGGCCTGCATGAGGGAAGGTGAGGAGGTGCTCAGGAGTAACAGTGATGCTGAAGATAAGGAGACAGTATCGGTTAAAGCAACCATGGCCGAGATGAGTTTAGCACCGCTATACAACGAATGCCAGGTTGCTGATGTTGACTCCGTCCCCCAAATCACATAAGCCAGGTATGGTGACACACAGCGGTGATCCCAGCACTTGGAGGTGGAGGCAGGAGGATCAGGAGCTCGATCATCAAGGTCATCCACAGATATAGAGTCAGATGACAATCTGGGCTACATGAGACCCTGTTGAAAGAAAGAAAGAATGAAAGATGGGAGAAGGGATAGGAAAGGGTAGGAAGGGGAGGGGAGAACAGAGAGGAGAGAGGATGGGAGAAAAGATGCAAAAGAAAATGCCTGTTATATCTCAGATGCCCACTGCACCACCAATTGTTTATAGTCAGCACAGAGTCCAGGAAGCAGCTATGGTTGCTGTTAGAGTCTGTAGGCTCCACACTCATCACTGGCCTCAGGATGCAGGCAGCTGATGCACATGAGACCTGCTCTCCTCCATAGCCTTGATTTCCAGCAAGTCAGGAGCCCTGTGGGACCTCAGTTTCTCCATCAGTATGAAGGTGATCCTGACCTCAGGATTGCAAGGCCATGCATGACCTGGGAAGACTAAAGAGCTGACTGAGTTCCAGGTGGCCTATGGGAACAGATAGTGAATGATTAAACAGAGTTATGAGCTTGGAGTATGACCTCACAAGTTCACCGAGCCACAAAAATATGAGCTGACATTCAAATCCAGGCCTGGCTCAGAGCCCAAAGCCATCGCAGGTGCCCAGGTATTAATCTGAGCGATTAGGTCTGACATCGGCTCCTGCCAGAACCTTGGACAGCAGCCAGCCAGCACTGTCTCCTCCTGGAAGCATTTATATATAATTCCAAGAGGAGACCAATGTGTCTACAAATCTCTAATGCCAGAAGTGCCACATCAGTACCCAGCACTGCCTCCCGCCAGCTCCCCAAGGCCCTCTTAGGCCAGGGCAAAGGAGGCCGTGCCAGAAATTCACTGATCATGATTCTGCGCGCTGCTAGCATGGCAGGTGGAGGACCGGAATCAGAACCCAGCTGTGTCCTGTTGTCCTGACACAGCCAGCCTTCAGGGACACTGTATGCCTTCCCCCCAGACTCTGCAAGGACAGATGACAAGAAATGGATTTGTCTCTTCTTCCTATGGGAGAGCTATAAGAAGCTGGGGGAAAGGCCAGAGAAAGATAAAGCCAGCATCTTCTCCTCTCTGACCTCCAGATCACCCCCACTACTCCACATCTCTCTTGTCCCCTGGTTCATTATGTCATCTCTGACCTCTGGTCCAGTCTCATCCAGCACTGCAGTTCAACCTCACTGTGAAAATCCCTCTCTAACATCTGGTCCATTCCTACATCAGTCTGATTCTCTTGCCTTACTCTGACATTCCTGTGGCCACATTCAGTCCCCTAGAGCATCCAATAAGTCTCTCCATCTCAAAAGCCTTCTTCATTTAGCTTCCCTTCCAAAGTCCTCTTTACCTTATCAGATAATGTCCTCACAATTTTTAGAGTTGAGCTATGAACATCTTTTGTGTGTCATGGTCCTGCTCTCCGTGAACCCTAACTCTATTATATGGATTCACTGACTCATGCATCAGAGGTGAAGGGTGCTTCAGGCAGCGCTAGGGTGTGGGATGCAGTGTACCCTGACGGGTTCCTGTATTGGAACTTTGCTCTCCAATGTGGTAATGTTCAGGTAGTGGACTTTTAAGGGGTTGGAAATCTCAGGTCCCCCAAGAGTGTGTTCTCAGAGGAATTGGTCTGCCTTTGATGCTTCTGGGTTTTTTTGTGGCAATGAAAATGAAACCCAGAATCTCATAAAAGCTAGGCAAGTGTTTCAGCATTGTGATTCAGCATTAAGTCACAAACTCAGATTCCTGAGAGGAATCTTCATAGCAGGAGCAAGCTCAGGAATACTCCCCACTCTAGACGCCTATTGGAAACAAGGTTTTCTTCCCAAGGACTCCAGCCACCACCCACACCATGACAGTGCAGCAAAGTAACGATAACCCTAAAGATCAGGCATGCTGGAGTTCGGCTGCAGGATACCTGCTCCTCTTTGTACCAGTTCCCTCCAGAGGCTTCTCTATGAATCCAAAGCCAGGGAAGGAGCCAAGGAGCAGAAGCAGCCAGTCAGGATCCTCAGAGCACTCCAGACCACATGCAGCCACTCATCTTCAAAGCTCCAAGAACTAAGCCGCTTTCCTCCAGCTCAGTCATGTGAATGTCTAAGGACACTGTGAACCCCAGTCTCCCCACTGACAAATGGGTACAACAGCTGACCACTGGTGTCAGTGAGGTAGCCTCTCCCCCAGTCCAACTCCCTGCTTCTCCAAGGCTCTGGAATTTCCGTTGTCTTGGATTTTATTAGGCTATTTTATTAGACTGTCATTGCAATGCCGCCAGGCCATAGAAAGCTGAGGGACAGTACCAGATTTCCCATATACCCCTGTACCACCATGCATGACTTCTCCCATTAACCACATCTCCTATCAGAGGGCTTCACTGGTTATACTGGTAAGCCCCTTTGGCCCGTGTCCATCCCCCAGAGCCTGAAGTTTGGTTCAGAAGCACTTTTAGAATTTCTACAGCAAGCAAGGGTAATAAAGTGTCTAGACAGGCCAGACGAGCCTGCCTCATCCATCCCCTGCCAAGACTCCTGGTCTGCACAGAATCCCCCAGAGGACTAGCAGAGAGACTCCTGGGTCACTGGGCTGGGAATGAGCAGAAGGGTACATTTAAAACAAAACAAAACAGTATGCTGTTCTTTAAGCTTGGGAGAGAGGGGAAATAAAAGCTAGTGTCCCACGACCAGATGAACCCCATGAACCTGTCAAGACTGTGTCTTCCTAATGCCTTCAGGCACTGGGGCTTGCGAACTGGAGGCTGCTGTTATGGCGGAGGGTGCCACCTTCTTCCCCAGCCCCCATAGAGTGGAAGGATTAGGCAAAAGATAAGGCACTCAGTGATGAGCGCTGCCTGCCAGGCTGTGCCCTGTTCTTCAGCCATGCTGCTGCCATCATTAACCCTGTGAAGACTGCATAACATTGCAGCCTGTGGGGTGGGGCTTTATCTTTCTCCATCCTGCTACAGATTAATCTTGGAGGCTAATTTGGAGGTCCCAGCAAGAGAAGTGCAACTTTTCATCTGCCCTTGAGAAAGACTAGTTCTCCTCTGTCGAGGACAGCCAACCTCTCGAGCACAGCGAGGTGAGAAAGTAAGGGGATACCTGCCCAGGCAGCTGGATCTGTGATCAACTCTGGTGATCTGTGGAGTGACATATGTCTCCACCAGATGGACCTCGCACTCAGACTCCTTGTGTTCTAATCCTCTGTGGAACAGTCATGGACACCCCCAGAGGTGTGCCTCACAAATATGCTAGGTAGTTTTTAATCCAATTAATTGACCAGAGTTTAGCCTTTGTGAGTCTGAGCTATATGCCTCTGGTATCCTCTGCTTCTTGGCACCAGGAATTGGGCCAACTACCTTCATGTATGGTCTCATTAAACCACATGCCTTGGCCCACAGGCACTGTTGCTATGAATTTGTTCCACAGATTAAAAAGGGGGATTGAATAAGCTACTCAAGAAAGCAATGCTTGGCACATATCATATAGATAGATAGATAGATAGATAGATAGATAGATACATACATACATACATACATACATACATACATACATATACATATTATATATATTAGTATTGCTTATAAAGGCTGAATGCTAGTCCTTGGGCAGGGGAGCAGGTGACCATGAGCAACAGGCACAAATGCCTTTCCTGCACTCAGGTGTGGTTAGTTTCCCAAGGTGGGGTATTGCTGTGGTTTGAACATGTCCCCCAAAGACTCCTGTGACTGAACACTTGATGCCCAGCCAGTGGCAATCTTGAAGGCTAAGGACCTTTAGACAGTGGAGCCTTGCTGGAGGAATTGGGTTCTAGGGGT
This sequence comes from Arvicanthis niloticus, assembly GCF_011762505.2. NCBI lineage: Eukaryota > Metazoa > Chordata > Mammalia > Rodentia > Muridae > Arvicanthis > Arvicanthis niloticus. The sequence goes on from NC_047663.1 coordinate 97,938,522, forward strand.
GGACGTTGGGTTTTATAGACCAGCCCCACTTCCTCTTCACTGCTTGCCTCCTCCTGGTCGATATAATGTAACCAAGTGACTCTTGGTAGGATAAACACTTTCCTTCACAACTGTAAGCCCAAACAAGCTGTCTGTTTTAAGTTGCTTATGTGGTAGTTTTTAATCACCGCAGAGAAAAGGTAACTAAAGCAGATGCACTCTCAGGCTAGGCTGGGATTGGAGGGCATTTACTGATGGGGTACCTCAAAGGATGGGAGGGGGGGACATCTGACTACACCGTGAGGCAAGCACTGCGTCTCCATGTATCATGGAATCCTTGTGATTACCTCCAAGGAGCAGGTGTCACTTAGAGGCCAGAACAAACGCTTTCAAAAGGTAGCTTAGTTCCTTTTTTCATTGTGACAAAATGCCAGATAGAAGCAGCTTCAGAGCAGAAGGGTTTGTTTGTGCTCAAAGTGCAAATGTACAGCTTATGCTGGCACGGAAGGCTCAGCAGCGAGAGCATGCGGCAGCCAGTCACATCCACAGGGAGGAAGCAGAGCATGCAAAGCTCACGGTCTCCTTTTCATTCAAACCAGGACTCCAGCCCATAACGATACCGCTGCCCACAGTCAGTCCCACCCAGTCAGTCCTACCTGGGCACGCCCTCACAGACCCTCCCAGAAGGTTTCCATGGTGATTCTAAATCTCATCAAATTGAGGATCAAAACAAACCATCCAGTGTGTAACACCAGAACTTGTCCTTTGACAATGAGAGTGTGTCTGGGTTCTGACTCAAAACAGATCACTCCGGGCTAGAGTCTGACATCTGTCTTCTTGACACTCACTTTCACAGATAGCTCCATGGGAAGAAAAGATGGTTTTTTGTATCAGTAACAGCATATCAAGTTCTGTCTAAAATCACTCTAACAAGGTACAATTTTAACAAAAATATTATGTAAGTAACTAGGCTCTGGGTGGGTCTGGGGAGAGGGATGTATAAGGAGTATCTGGGAGCAGACTGTATAAATCTTGTGTGGATCTACTGTGCATAATGATAGTCATTAGCCATTGGAGGCTATCTGTCTGTCTATCTATCTATCTATCTATCTATCTATCTATCTATTCATTTGAGGTTTCAAAACAGACTCTGGATATATAACCCAAGCTAACTTTGAACCTATGATCATCCTACCTCAGTCTCCCAAACACTAGTATTTCATCGTGCCCCCCACTGTAATGGTTAATATTGATTGTCAACTTGATGGAATCTAGAATCATCTAGGAGACATGCTTCTGGGCATGCCTGTGAGGGATTGTCCAAACTAAGTTCATTAAAGGGAGGAGATCCACACTAAAAGTGGGCAGCACCATTCCCTAGGCTTGAGTCCATGAATGTATAAATGGGAGAAATCAAGCTGAGCACCAACCATTGTTTCTTTCTCTCTCTCCTTCCTATGAATGTAATATGACCAGCTGCCTCAGTCTGGTCATAGCCCTGCCCCTTAGGACTTCTTCATCACCATAAAATGTGCCATTTGTCTTGTTAGTGTCAAAAATAAACATTTCTCCCTGGAGTTGCTTCTTGTCGTGCATTTTGTCACATCCACGACAAAAGTAACTGATATGGGCAGTCATATTTGATGTTAAATTAACTATGATTTTGAGAATTTAACTGTAGTTCCCATTGCAAACAGAATACATTCAATGAATGCTCCCAAGGGAATAAATCAATTTCTAGATGTTACGCGCACCTCTTCTGTGTCCCCTTCGCCCGCGAATAAGGACACGGAGGCAGTAATCGGGTATCACTACAGACGAGGCTTTACTTCTTGTAACAGCAAAAGCGGAAAAGACTCCAAGCCCGGGAATGGCACTGCTATATATACCCTAGAGTGGCGTGTTCACTTCTGATTGGCTGTTCACTCATCACCCAATATTACACCCCGGGATGGGCAGTGACTTTGGCGCTTTCTGCCTTTTGCACCTGCGCAGTCAGTTGTTTACAAGTGGGAGGACAGGATGTCCGCGCCATCTTGGCACTTCGGCTCCCAACATCTAGATCTCTAGCATACATGGAAAACATTGTTCCAAAACAAACAGGTCCTGCTCGGCCTGATGGCATACCAGGGCTTGTAATTCCAGCAACTGAGGCAGGAGGCAAGTTCAAAGCTAGCAGAAGAACTTAGTGATACTCTCTCAGAATAAATAGAGAACTGGAGAGGTATCTCTGTGGCACGGTGCTTACCCAGCATGCAAAGGACCCCAGAGTCAACCTACAGCACAGTAGAGATGGGACCTATGTATCTACAAAAGTGTTGATACCAGTAAACCATGCTCATCATGACCACATACCAGGCCCTGTGAGCATTAGAGGCAAGATTTTCAATAATACATTGCACTCGAAGCCCTAATCACACAAATAAAATATGTTTCTTATATATAAAGAATGGCCAATTTTAAGATGTATTTACTTTTAGTTTATGTGTATGGGTGTTTTACCTGCATTTATGTCTGTGCACTACATGTGTGCAGTGCCCATGGAGGCCAAAGAAGAGTGCCAGATCCCCTGGAACTAGAGTTACAGAAACTATTAGCAGCTACATGGGTCCTGCGTGTTGAACCCAGGTCCTTTGGAGGAGCAGCTTGTGCTCCTAGCTTGTGCCGAGCAACTCTTCTTAAAGAGCCAGACAGTTGATATGTGACATCTTCCAGCATCTCTGTCCCACCAACTGACTTTGGCCACCAAAATGTTGCTATATCTGAGATGTTACCTCCCTGGGGGCTTGTGTCTTGAAGGCTTGGTCCCCAGTAGGTGGCACTACTGGTAGAGTCTAGTGAAAGAAGTGTCCTTATAGAGAAAGAATAGTAACAGTGACCTTTCATAACCTCCCTCCCTCCTTCTCTCCCTCCTTCCCTTTCCCCTCCCTCCCTTCCTCCTGGCCACAATGATGTGAGTAGCTTTGTCACTGCATACTCCTTACTATGATGCTCTGTTTTGCCAGAAACTCTGTTTCACTTAGCAATGGGCTAAACAAAACCTCTAAAACCATGAGCCAAAATAAACTTTTATTCTTCTCACATCATTTTTCTCTAGTATTTGGTCACAGCAGTGGAAAGGTGACCACTGTGGAAAGGTGCACCACAGAAACTAGAAGTGAGCAAGCCTAACCAAGCTCCAAAGAGACCTTGAGATAGATGCTCACTCACAAACTTAGCATGGCCCAGGGACTCTCTGACCTTCCAACTCTGCAATGTGAATTCCTCCAGAGCTTCTGCTTAAGAATACCAGGGAAAGAAAGGAAAATACATTGGTTGAGCAAATAACCTTTGGTATCTAAAGATCCCTGTTTCCATCCTGGGTTTCTACACCAAATGTTAGGTAGTGGGCTTGATGGGGGTGGAGCTTTGGGATAGATAGCTGGTTTGAGAGAGATACAGAGATGGATTTGAATAAAATGTCTTTAATGACACCATCCAGCTAGTGTCCTGGCCCAGACAATACTAAGTCAAACAGTCCTCTGAGGAGGGAGCAAGGCTGACTATAGAAAAGATAGAGAAAAGACACACAAAATAGATATGGAAGGACTGGAGGTCATTACCACATCAGCTGTGAGTCTATTTCTCAAAGCCTCCTTATACTACAGTACTGTGGGAAGCAAAGCCACAAGCTAGCAGAAACAATTTTGCTAAGATGTATACAAGATATTTGTTCTCATTCCAGAAACCTCTCTGTTCCTTCCACCAAGGTCAATAGAATCTTCAGCCCCTAGCCTTGAGCCTAAGGGGCACCTCCTCTCATTCTTTCATGCCTCAGCGGGCTGGGAAATCTGCCAACAGACCCTGACCTGCCTTGACTCTGCCTGGCAGGCAGACTCCCCCACCCTCATCCTCATCCTCACCCTCACACCCACTCCCATCTCTCTTTTCTCTGCTTCAAAGATGTGGCAAAATGGCTCACAAGAAGGCAGACAAAGAAAACTCCTGATCTTAAAGGTGCCTAATGGGGAAAGGGCTCCAAGTTAACACATGACCTGTGCAAATGCTTTGAGTTAGAGTGACACCCAATAGGGGAATAGGGTGAACCATGTGTGACTACAATTCACATAGTCTCAGACCTCACCAGCAAGGGGTTAGCCTCAGACGCCATCATCAGGGAGCTGGGCTTGCCTTCCCACCCTGCTCCTGTAGCAGCAAAGATGGAGCTTGGGCTTGACCACTCCATTATGTTTGGGATCCAAAGTGTCCAGGTTCTTAGAGAACATATCCCCAGGCACTAAGTAGCTACTTCACTTTGTTCCTAAAGAGTCCCAGACAGGTGGGCGCTGTTTATCTCCTTTATGGATAGGAAACACTAATAACTGAGGCTTTGAGGCATTAATAACTGGCCCCACCTCTAAATGCAGTTTGTATTTTTAGGAAAGAGTCTCCAACTCCAAAACCTAAGACATTGTGTTTCCACCACGCTGTCTCCCCTGGGTATATGAAGAGCCTATTCCAGGTGCCCCAGGTCCCCTGTAACCTTATCCCCTTACAGTTCAGGCTCTGCTAAAGTGGTGTGATCACCAGCAGTCACAACCAGTGGATTCTCAGGGCTGGAACCACTTGGGGTTGGAAATCTCACATGCCGCTGAGTGAGAGAACAGACCCTCAGGAGACAGGCTTCAATGTGACAGCTCATTTTAATAGAGAGAATAAAGGGTATATAAACCTTTAGCGGGGGTGGGGGTGGGGGGTGGGGGGGTGAGTGTATATCATTGGCCGAGGCCAGTGTTCTGGAATTGCCTCATTTGCATGAGGAGGAATTCCAGGTACTGCTGGACATGACCTTATAAGGACAAAGGAAGTTTATCCTGACTACCAGCTGCGTGACTTCCTCCGGTGGGGCAAAGGTGAAGGGCACAGGGCTACATGAGCTGGAACATGCAGGGCGGGGCAGGATGTGAGCGATGCTACTCCTACAGATCTCCAGCCTGCCGACCAGATTTCCGCCGAAGTTCGGACACGTCTCGATCCCACTCGTGCTCCAGGCCTGCTTCCCACGGGTTCCTGGTTCCTCAAACCCATACAATCCATCATTCCAGCCTCCTCCGTGGAAGTCCTTTATCTGTGAGGAAGAGTCAATGATGTGAGTCCTGGTTGCCTGAGCCCTGCTCCCTGCCAGCCCCTGTGCAAAGCCTCCGGTGCCCTCTAAGCTCCTCCTCTGCTTTCCCAGTGGAGCTCAGTATTGCTGTCTGGAACACATTTTCCCAACAGAAAAAAGAAATCGAAAATTGTGTTTTTGCACAAGCCACCTTTTCCACCCACAGTTAAAATCCTCCCACAGAGCAGTAATATCCGAAGCCGTTTGGAAATCAAGCTAGGAACTTGGCCTCCCCGAGACCGTACTGAATTTGCACCATGAGCCAGAAATGGCCTGGCTAGGGACAGTAGAAATGAGAGGGGCATGAGATGGGCATCTGGGGATTGGAGCTGCCCCACCCCCTTCCCCACCCACAAGCAAGTGAGCCTCATATTCCTGATCTTCAAAGAGGAACCCTTCGGGAAACGGGGAGAAATAGAGTTGACATCCCTTAGAACACAGCAGGGGCTGCATCTTGGGCTTACAGCCTGTGTGTCCAGTGGATGTGAGAGCGGGTCCCTAAGCAGAGCTCTGGAAGCTAACCCTAGAAGAAGCGACCCTCCCTGCAAGCCTGCCACCCTGCATTAGATTTGGCTTGCAAAATGTTCCCAAGATGAAAGGAGCTGCCAGGGAACCAGATAATCAAAGCTTCTTTGTGACCTGAAGTTCCTAGCCTATCACTGGCTGGCAAAAAGAAAATGAGAGGTGGAGAGAGAAGAGGAAATTACAAAAGACCACAGAACAGGATGAGACTCGGCAAAAGCAACCCTGCCCACTCTCTGAATAGTATGGAGGGGGGAGTGCAGGGTGAAGGCCTGGTGTTAGCCTGTCCCTCTCTCCTACATAGGGAAGCTGGCACTCAGCAAGGGTAAGGCTAACTCCCAGGTCTGCCCAAGGCCAGGCCTTCTCACACCTTGCCTTTCTTCTGCTGCTCAGGGTCATCCTGATCATGTTTTATCCCTTTCTTCAGGGTCTTTCCTGGCCATATTTTATTCCTTTCTCCATCCCAAACTCTGCTTCCCGTCCACCAAGTCAGGTCAGTATTTTACACAAACATACCTCAACCTGTTCCTGAATGTCCTTTACACAATGTCGCTATAGAATCAAAGGTACACTGGGTAACTGACTGGGCTGCAGCTTCCTCAAGAATGCATCCCCCGAGAGGCTTCCCATGCTCCAGTAGATACCCATGTACAGCCAGTACTAAGTGACTTCAGTAGCTTGAGAGTCTTGGGGAAGGGAGAGGGAGAGAGATGGAGCAAGAGAACTCACAAGAGGAAAATGTGGAGGGATAAAAGAGGAATCCGGTGAGAGAGAATGGGAGATAGAGTTGATCAAAGCACAATTTGTCCACATATGAAATTCTCAAACAATAAAAAATAAGAATAAAAAGAGAAAGAAATGAGAAAGCATCTCCAAGGAGATCCCTCGCCACCATCCACACAGGGCCACAGATGCTCAGTTATCTAATGCGCTGCCAAGTAACTGGGTATCAGGATCCCACTGCACACAGAATATCAAGAGACCACTAGAAGGTGGGCATGTGGCTCAGGTGATGACATTGTGGGTTAGGAAGCTGGTGGGATAAGCTGAAAAGGCATTTACTGAGGTGATGGCTAGCCTGAACTGAAAGCGTTAGGACCAGAGTTCAGAGCCCAGGATCCACATCAGTGCTGGGTGGGCATGGAGACCTGCCTGTAAGTCCAACCTCAGGAGAAGTCAGAGGATCCCTGAGCAATCTGGGGAGTGAGACCAAATGTGCCCAAAATTTCTGTGATTGATTGAGAGACATTGCCTCAGGGCATAAAGTAGAAGGATGATGGAGAATTACCAGCGTCAACCTCAGGCCTCTGTATACTCACATCCATGTACCTACACACATGTGAAGCATGCATATTCACATATGCACACATACATGGAAACGGAAAAATAAATGAATATTTTTGTCCTGTGATGTAAGTGGGAGATCATCCCTCCCAGAAACAGGCCTTTCAGGTATAAGGGTCCTAAATGGAGAGGGTTGCAGGCAGGGCAAGGTCCAGAGGCAGGAGGATGACTGCAGGTTGTATAAGTTATATACTAGCTAGATCCATTCTGTGGAATTTTCTATATGTCCCTTTCCCAGCAATGTTTTGGGGACTTCCCAAGCACCAGCCCAAACCACAAAGAACATAAAGCCATGACTCTCTCAAAAGTCTAAAATGGGACAACTCTGTAACCCACTTCACTAGAATGAGCTGAACAGTGTTCAGAATGTGACTTGGTCCATATCACTGCATAGCTCACAGGGAGGAAGTTACAGTGATTTGAGTGCATTATCTATAGTACTTTTGGCTCTTCAAAGAGGTCAACACAGCCTGAAACAGTGAAAAGGAATGTCAGTTAGTGGTCACAACATAGGATAATTTCATAAAGATGAACCAAAAAACTCCAACCCTCCAAAGGCACATGCATAGGTGCATATACATAGCAATAGTATGAAAAACTGCCAGCAACTGAGGACCTTGGGTGGGTTTCTAGAAAGGACACAGGGATAAACGGAGGGCTCTTAGAGAGACTGTCAACTACAGGGGTGTTTATTTTGCAACTACCATACACACGTGTGTTGAATGTAACATTTTGCTGTTATTGAGCTGTGTTTTTCAAATATAGGATCTTGTCATATAGCCCAGGCTGGCCTAACATTTGCTGTGTAATCTAGGCTAGCCTGGAACTCACAGGTCATTGCAATCTTCCATGGTAGAAATGTGTTCAGAGTGTTGCTAGACAACTGCAAATTAACTCATCCAAGAAACAGCACTACCTACCTTTAGAACGGCCAAACCCTAGAACACTGGTGATACCACGTGCTAGCACGGAGGAGAGACAGTGGGAATGCCAATCATTGCCACTGGGAATGAGAAACGGCACAGCTACTTTGGAAGATGAGCTGGTTATTTACAAAACTGAGTGTTCTCTTGTGATCCCACAGTTGTGCCTCTTGGTTTCTACTCAAATGAGCATTTATGTCCACACAAAGCTGGCACAGTGACATTTATAGCAGCTTTTTTTCATAATCACCAAAACCTTAAAGACAGCAAAATGTCCTTTGGGGGAGAATTAATACAATAGTGGCTTTCCAAGTAATGGGGAAATAAACACTCAGCATAGAAAGGGGTTGGGCTACAAGGCCATGAAAAGGAACAGAAGAAACTCAATACACGTGGCTAAGGGAAAGAAGCCATCCGTCAGAGCTTACATGTTGCACGGTTCCCACTATAGGGTGTCATGCATGGGTTACAGGAAGGCAGAAAGAACTAGGCTGAGCCAGGAGGACTTTCAGAGCAGTGGCACTATTCTGTGTGATACCATGATGGGAGCTGTTATCACACATGCCCCAAACCCTAAGATACACATCACCAAGAGAGACTCCTTATGTAAACCATGGATTTCAGAGACAACAGTATGTCAGAAAGCTTCACTGTAACAAGGCTGGTGTGAGCATCACTGCTGGGATAGATGTAGCTCTGCAGTAAGGGGAAATACCTATCTTTTCTGCTTTTTTTTTTTCAGTGAACATAAAATTGCCCTTAAAGAGAAGTTTTCTGGACTGAGGTAATAATCTAGAGAAACATTATTGCCATAAAGCATGGGGACCTGAGTTCAATCTCCAGAATCAACAAGCCTAGGGGTGTGTCTCTATGCTGATTCTAGATCCTGTCACCTTGACAATCCGTATTAATCATCATAAACAATGACTGTGAGATGAGCTGGAGCACTCCCTATCTACCACGACATCCTCCCCATCTCTGCATCCACCACTGATGTGTCTCTGCTCTGGAGAAGACTCCCAAGACTATGCAGAGATCTGACACCAGATGGGGAAGGTAGAGGGAGATGGCTGAAAATGATCAAAGCTACTCACAGTGTTCCACCAGCATTTGTGAGCTCTCCTGGGACCTGGAATAACCCGGGAAAGAATGCAGAGCTGGCTGGCAACAATTGGAAGAGGATATTATTCTCCTGAAGCCAGGCTCTGGAAGGAACAGGATGGCTTCTCCTCGTTTCTCAGGGGAACACGTTGATCAAGATGTCAATAAGTAGCTAAAACCTCTCCTTCCCTCTAAGCTGGTCATGATGCCCTCTCAGAAGCCCTCTCTGTCTAAAGGTCTCCAAGGCAGCAGCGCCCCCAGTGGTATGTGGTGGTAACTCCAAGGCCTGTTTCATTCTGCAACCCCTGGTACTTGAATGTACAACACAAATCAGAGAAACAGCACGAGTGTGCATGTGCATGTGGAGACCACAGGCTGATACCAAATGTCCTCTTCAATCGTTTTTTGATATATCTGTATATATATATATATATATATATATATATATATATATATATATAGTTTTTAGATATATTTATATCTAAAGAGAGTATATAAATAAGTATGCACATAAATAAAGATGTGTTTTGTATATGCGTATGTGTACATGTGGTATAGGCATGTGAGTGGAGGTTCATGTAGAAGCCAGAAGAGGGCGCCAGATCCTCTGGATCTGGAGTTACAGGCAGTTGCAAGTAGACAAAACATGATTGCTGGGAACTGAACTCTGGCCTCTGAAAGAGCAGCAAGTGCTCTTTACTGCTGAGCCATCTCTCCAGCTCCTTCACCTTATTTTTTGAGACCTAGACCTAGAACTCACCCATTCAGCTATACTGACTGGCCAGTGAACTCCCCAATCCCTGGCTCACAGCCACAACGGCATGCCTGGCTCTTTATGTTGGAGATGGGGTGAAACTCAGGTCTTTGTGCAAGCACTTCACCACTGAGCATCTCCCCAGCCATGTCATCATTCTGTAGACAGTTGCTGTCTCTATTCATTCTTCTAGCTACTCACTGAGTCTTCCCTTCCGTTTGCAAAAGTCTCCTTTTCAATATCATATCCTCTAGAACTCGTGGGCTCTGTCTTCTAACTGAGCAAAAGTTTTCACAGCACAACCATCAGCACTGGAAAGTGGGAACTGTGTGCCACTGACCACATTCACACAGCACAAAGCAGCCATCCCTTCTGCCTTCACCTCTCCAAGGAGACTCAGCCTCCAATGAACTGTCACCCACTCTTTTTTCTTCCCTGTGCCCCTGATATAACCACTAGCCTGCTTATTAGCTCCATGGAGTTCTGCCTCATCTGTATACACCCTGCAAATGGTATCTCACACCATGTGACCTACTGGGCCTGGCCTCTTTTGCTCAGCACATTCTTTTCAAGGTTATGGTGATGTGAATTGAGGCTCCACTCCTCCAGACACATACTATTTGAGCTTGCTTTGCTTTCTATTGCTGTGATGAAACACTGACCAAAACCAACTCAGATGAGGAAAATGTTTATTTGGCTTATAGATTATAGTTGGCTCATCATTGAGGGAAACCAAAACAGGAACTCAGGGCAGGAATCTAGAGGCAGAAATTGAAGCAGAGACGATGAAGGAAACCTGCTTGCTGGCTTGCTCTCCTTGGCTTGCTCAGCCTGCTTTCATGATTGGTAGGTAGCTGACAGACAGACAGACAGATGATACATACATACATATGTACATTCATACATAGATACATTCACACATACTAGATGATAGATAGATGATAGATAAAAATAGATGTATATATAGATTGAGTGTATGAATGTTTTGCTTGCATATAGTATGTGTACTACAAGCACGCAATACCCACAGAGGCCAGAAGAGGGCATCAAATACCCCTAGAACTGGAGTTACCTCCAGGTAGGTGCTGGAAGTGAGGGAAGATACTGCAGGACACCCTGTGCAGCAAAGATGCACTGTCTGTGATCTTTGCATGTTCTGTATCACTCACTCTCAGACTTACATCAAGGTAGGAGTTGCTCTCAAGAAAATAGAAGACAGGCTTTAATGAAGCAATGACCTAAGTGTGTGCACGTGAAAAGATCTCAATAATCAGGTATTGAATAAACGGATGGAGTCCCCAGGTGGCTGAGCGGGAGATTTAAACCCCATGTCTGTGCTTCTGATGGTAAACCTACAGCTTCTCAGTTCTCCACCTGCAATCAGGGGCCAAGGTAACAACCACTGCACATTTAAAGCAGCTGCAGGAAGCAGTGTGCAGAATTACAACCACCTGCCATCAGCAGTCCTGGGGACAAGCTCGTTCTTCGAGAAGACATCGACTCTCTGGGCTTACAGGAAGGGAAAGGACTTTTCAGAAAGGTCACTGCGGATTAACAGAGCTAATACCAATCACCTGGTAACAGTTTCCCGAAAGCTGGTTTTCACTTCACATCTGCCCTTTTGTCTACACCTTCCCTTTGCTACAGCAAAATCTGTCCAGACGTGGGAGCAAGGGCCAGTCCAGCGCCTGAGTGTGTGTCTTAACTCTTGCCTTGCCAAGCCTGAGGAAGCTGCTTGGAAGAAAAGAAGTGCCTGGGTCAGACAAAGAACCTGGTGCTCCAAGACTAGGCCCAGTGCCTGGTCATGTCAGAGCCTGGAGTCCACAGCCCAGCTCTGCTGCTTGCTAGTGGGGACTGAGCAAGACACCACCAGTCTGTGCTTCAGAAGTTTGTGAAGACATAATAACTTGGGGGCAGTGAGATGGCTCCGGGGGTAAAAATGCTTACTGCCAAGCCAGGGGACCTGCCTTCTGTCCCAGAAGCCATGTAAAAACCTGAATGTGGTGACTCCCATCTGGGATCCCAGAACACCCACAGGGAGATGGGAGGCTGAGACAGGAGAGCCAGCTAGAAGCTCCCTAGGCCGGCTAATCCTGGAGCGAGCAACACAGTGGCAGAAACAACGTAGACCTTGCCTCAACACAGTGGAAAAGAGAACTCCAAATGTTATCCTCTGACCTCCACATGCATGCAGTGGCATGCATGCACCTGAGCCTCCACAGAAAACACATGTGCACGTACACACACACACACACACACACACACACACACGAGGAAACTGGGAAGAAAAGGAGAGCATTTGAAGAGATGGCTCTGGAGTTAAGATCATAAATCTTGTGGGCTTCTTAAGTTGGAGTTGGAGGATGTCTTTGAGAGATGAATGATTGCACCTAACTTTCCAGTAAATGCCTCAAGAAACCATAGGGTATGACTAACAGAGGAGCTGTACCATGTGGCAGCCATCAGCCATCAGCCCACATGTGGCCACTGAATCCATGACAGGGGTCTAGTTCATTGATAATAGAACTGAGTTCTTTGTTTCACTACATTTTGATCCTTCAAGCTAAGATACTCAGACCACCTATGGCTTGCAGCTACCTTACTGGATTGCACTTTTCTGAGGATGCCACTTCCTCCTCATGAATGGCTCCAAGTCAGGAGCAAGTATGCTCACATCATGGGAAGAGAGGCATCTTGTATGAGATGCAGTCAGGGAAGCGGGCCTTTGGAGAAGGTACTAAGCCTTGGTGTGCTTTCAGATATTAGAGTACAGATGTTAGCATGAATTTATATGCCTGATATGTTTATCCCAAGTAGTAAATTCATTTGTAGACATGAAGCTCATTGAACTGAATAGTACCTGGCACCTGGTAAACTTCACCCAGGACTCGTCTTTCTCAGCTTGGTTGAAACTCTACTCTTTACAAGGGTAGTAACACACATCTTTAGTCCCAGCACTTGGGAGGCATAGGCAGGCAGAGCTACATGAGTTTGAGGCCAGCCTATTCTTCAAAGCAAGTTCCAGAACCAGCGGGGCTACACAGAGAAACGCAAAAACAAAAGAGGAGGCGGAGGAAGAGGAGAAGGAAGAAGAGAAGGAAGAGGAGAGAGAGAGAGAGAGAGAGAGAGAGAGAGAGAGAGAGAGAGAGAGAGAGAGATTCTACTCTTATGACCATAGTTGCCTTCTGTATTCTTCCACGGGGATGAGTGTGCTGTCAGTGTTACCCTTCCTGGCACTGCTGATGAAGCATGGAGCTGTCCACAGAGTGGGCATGCAATAAGGAATCAATTACTGGATAAATGGTGCTAACCAACCACAGAGCTGCTTGGTCAGTAAAATGGGTTTCCAGGGCCAAGAAGAGCTAGTCAAACTCCTCATATGAAGATGACTGAATGAGTGTGCAGAGGCTGTGACTGAAAGCAATAGAAAGCCTTTAGCTGTGTCTTAGACACATGGACATTTATTGTCACCTTGCTTAAAGGCCCAGGGATGAGAGGCACAGCTGTACAGAGTCAAGACTGAGTAAAGTCCTCAGGAACCTTCCAGCTGACCTGCTATGACACCCTTCAGGTAGGGCCTCTAAGTCACATGAGAATAGACACACAAAAAAATGTGGAAGGAATTGTTTAAAAGTGAAACCTTAAACCCAAACGTGGTGGCACACACCCATACTCTTAGCATTTGGGAGGTAGAGGCAGAAGGATCAGGAGTTCAAGGTAATCCTTAGCTACATAGCAAGTTCAAAAACAACCTAAGCTATGCAAGATCCTGTTTTTAAAAAAAATAAAATAAAAAATAAAAACAAAACCTCACAGGGGCTGGTAGCACACAGTTTTAATCCCTGCAACTGGGAGACAGAAGAGAGGCCATCTTGGTATACACGTTGAGTTCGAGAATAGTGAGGATTGCATGACCCTATCTAAACAAACAACCTTAGAAAGAAAGAAAGAAAGAGAGAGAGAGAGAGAGAGAGAGAGAGAGAGAGAGAGAGAGAGAGAGAGAAAGAAAGAAGGAAGGAAGGAAAGGGGGGGAAGAATAGCTCATCTGAGCTTCTAATCGCAGCTACTTGAGAGGCTGTGGTAGAACCACAAGCTGAAAGACCTTGTCTGGAAATAAAGTGGAAGAGAGCTGGGGCATAGTAGTAAAGCATTTGCCTGGCATGCATGAGACTGGTCCAAACCCCATTACCAGAAGAAAGGACAGAGGGAGGGAGGAAAGCAAAAAATAAGCCAGCTCCTCCCTCCTAGCCTCTTTCGTCTCCCCAGCTCTCGGTGATGTGGAGGGAAGACAGAGCCCCACGTATGCCAGGCAAGTGCTCTTCACTAAGCTGTAATCTCAGCCATCCCTCTTATGGGATAGTTCCCGAGAACACATTCTCTCACTTCCCAGTATCCCCATTAGCTGTAGTCCATGTTAGCTGCATGGGAGGCAGGGAAGTGTAGTTTTAAAGTCTGGGGAGGTCTGACACAGTTATGGAAGAAAAAGGAAATGGATGCTGTCCGTGTCTTATGAAGGAAGCATAAGGGAGTGGAGCTGGAATGGTCAACAGGGCAGGGGTTCTAAACATGACTCTGAAAAGGATAGGAAGCTGAAAAGGTATTAAACACCTCAAGAACACACTGACAAGCTCCCCAGACCACCAAATTTTCTCTGCTCAACTTCTTAACACATATGGACAGCCCAGAGATAACCATCAAAGCTAAGTCTGCTCTCCACACTTTCTGCACATCTGTGAATTTGCTTGCCTTCCTTCCTTCCTTCCTTCTTTCCTTCCTTCCTTCCTTCCTTCCTTCCTTCCTTCCTTCCTTCCATAAATCTTTGCGGAGGACCCAGGCATCAACCCAGGTACTGCAGATGGAACAGTAAATGATGGCCAAGACCCCTGTCTTGCTGGACCCTACATTCTGATAGATCAGACAGACCATAAGCACATAAGCAGGGGTCTTAGTTCGGGTTTTATTGCTGTGAAGAGACACCATGACCACAGTAACTCTTCTGTGGTTTCATTTAATAGGGGTTGGCTTACAGATCAGAGGTTTAGTCATAGCAAAAGCATGGCGGCATGCAAGGAGACCTGGTGCTTGGTGCTAAAGGCTATCTGAGAGAGCTACAACCAGATTGAAGGCAGCAGGAAAAAGAGAGAGGACACTGGGCCTGGCTTGAGCTTTTGAAACCTCAAAGCCTTGAACACATTTCCTCCAACAAGGCCACACCTACTTCACCTGAGCCATACTTCCTAATAGTGCCACTCCCTATGGGCCCATGGGAGCTGTTTTCATTCAAACCGCCACAACAGGTAAAATACTTGTTCTGCCAGGGTAGATTTGCTACAGAAAGTAAGAGAGGAGAGGGGTGGGAAGTGAACGCCTAGGTAGGCGTGTAGCTCTAAGTAGGGTGGTCAGAGAAGGTCTCAGTGCTAAAGCAAGGCCCGGAGAAGGTGAAGGTCAGGGGTGCAGGTCCTCAGCCAATGCAGAGGAATCAGAGGGGACCATGGCCAGGATAGGAGAGGCAGCAAGTGCAGAGTGGATGAGAGGAGGAGGAGGCGATTGCTGTTGACTCACTTCTGTTCTGAAAAGACAAGTCTTAGTTTAAATGGGTAGGCGGAGAGCAAGAGGGTGCTCCTGTGTGCACATAGCTCATGTGTGCGCACACACGTGCTCAGACAGGGGTGTGCGTTTTACATGCGGTCTTGTATGAATATGTATGTCTGTGTGTTCATTGACCTATGGTCTACGGGTGGGTGCAGCTCCCCCTCTCAGTGTGTGTGTGTGTGTGTGTGTGTGTGTGTGTGTGTGTATGTGTGTGTGTATGTGTGTGTGTGTGTGTGTTGTTGTTGTTGTTGTTGTTGTTGTTGTTGTTGTTGTTGCAAACTAAATTCTCAAAGGCCCCCCCAGGTCCCCATTACACACAGAGTAACAACCCAGAGAGTTCTCACAACAGACCAACAGACCAAAGCTCTGACCCTGGCTACCTTTGTATCTGCACAAATCTCCTCGTCAGGCTCACTCCATTCCAGCCAGGCTGACTTTTATGCCCACACAGATACATTTAGCACAGTCCGGCTCCAGGCCCTTTGCTCAGGTTTTTTTTCCTTCTATATACAATGTTTTTCACCACAGCAAGCATCTGGCAGGCTGAGTCAGAAAGATCATGACTTTGAGGCCTGCCTGGGCTACATGATGAGTTCCAGGAAAAGCCTGGCCTATACAGGGAGACTCTGTCTCAACAACAATTAGAATTATCTCTGCTAAGCACTTTGCCCATCTCTCTCCTTCCTTGCTTCCTTCAGCCTCTGGCCCTCCTGACATACAACCAGGCCTTCCCAGGCCACCTGACCATTCTCCATTCCCCAAATGTCTATCCAGCACTGTGTAATTTTAAATGCATATCTGCTTACCCTCTGGCCCTTCCCCAACTGACCAGAAGTATTGTGAGAGCAGAGACTTGTCTGTTGTAGCCTCTTCCCTCATGCCCCACACCTAGGAGACACTCTGGCACCCGTCTTGTCTTTGATAGATATTTGCTTAGAATAAATTTCTCCCGTGGTCACACTAGTGTGCTTCTATCCTGGCAGAATATGCACACGTGCCAGCCTGACTCTCTACATCCATGTGTGTCGGTGTGGTGTGGTATCTGCTCAGGGTTGTATAGACATCAGGAAAATAGCAACGGAAAGCAGTGGCTTCTGCAAAGTCGGTCGAGACAGTTTGGGATAACCCAGAAACTTGATGCTTCATTTACCAGGAAGATGTGGCCTTGACGATCACTTCATTCTGTGCCAGCACTGCTCTGCTTCTAGGGAAGAGAAATGAGAACTCACCGGCCTGGAGTGTCCATGGGCTCTCTGACCCATCTTCTTCTGTAATTGTCCACATTTCATCTTTGAGTCCTGATGTTCAGAAGCACTAATAATCTGCTCCGGGGGAAAAAAAAAAAAAAAAACCACTCAGTCCCTGGAAGACAAATGGAGGCCATAAGATTCACATTTGCCTCAGCTACAGTTTAGATCAAAGTGTCCCTTGAAATGAGCATGTATTCAAAGCCTGGCCCCCCTATGCAAGTGGTGTTCAGAGGTGGGGATTTCAGTGTGTTAGCCCCCAGCTTGGAATCCTAGCGGTCAGATGCCTTCGTGATTGGATTCATCCACTGATAGATTTATAATCCAATTGTTGGAACCTTATGGAGGTGGAGCCTAGCTGAGACAATACTCCACTGAGTCTTTGGGGTCTAGCTCTTGGCCTGTCCTT
This sequence comes from Arvicanthis niloticus, assembly GCF_011762505.2. Classification (NCBI taxonomy): domain Eukaryota; kingdom Metazoa; phylum Chordata; class Mammalia; order Rodentia; family Muridae; genus Arvicanthis; species Arvicanthis niloticus. The sequence continues at coordinate 97,955,536 of NC_047663.1, forward strand.
ACCTTCCTTTATTACCTATGTGTGCCTCACACTGGTCCAAAGCAATGGAGCTAGCAGTGCCGGACCTCTGAAACCGTGAGTCAAAACAAGTAATTCTTCCATTAAGTTGTTTTTCTTGAGTATTTATCACAAAATAAATTTATCAAAAATAAATGACTACATACAGCCTTCAACCTTAGGCACATACTACCATTCTCAGCATTCTGAACAGGACAAGGTTTACCTAAGGCATAAAACTTGTCTCCTGTCTCATTTCATGCTAGACTCCAATCTAGAAAGATCTGGAATCACCCCGTTACTGGAGACTTGCTGACTAGGCCCACTGGTATCTGCCAACTGCTTATAAGGATATGAACGCAGGACATGCATAACAGTGAGAAGAAACAGGGAGCACGCTGGCTAACACACGGGCTCTGGATCCCTCACCCTCCAATTTGAATCCTTACCACTTAGTGGCTGAGTGACCCTCAAGCCTGCCTGCTGGCCAGAATGAGGATACTCTAAACTTAACACACTTGTGCCCCTCCCCTTGGCTATCAGATTATTGAAACAGTCAACCACAAAATTTTGAATTTCCCCAACAATCTCAAGCTGGGAGGAGGTAAAGACTGAGGCCAGGGACCGAACAGAGGGGTCACTGTCTTCCAGAAAGAGATTTACAACTTTTCTTTTTTTTTTTTTTTTTTTTTTTTTTTTTTTTTTTTTTTGAGGCAGGGTTTTTCCTGTCCTGGAACTCACTCGGTAGACCAGGCTGGCCTGAAACTCAGAAATCCGCCTGCCTCTGCCTCCCAAGCGCAGGCATTAAAGGCGTGCGCCACCACCGCCCGGCGATTTACAACTTACAGGCCTTACAGGAGAGACTAGAGCCAAAAGAAAGAGAGATGGGGAGGGGGGAGGGGGAGGGATGGAAGGAAGGAAGGAAAACAGAGCAATGATAGGCAGGACCACACCTTGACCAGGACAGCTTAGCTATGCATAACTATAGCTCTCTGCTTAAACATGAATGTCCTATCAGCGCCCGGAAGATGTACTTGGATGGGTCGTTGTATGTTTTTGCTTTCTGCTTCTGCCTATTGTTGCCTAGTCATACTTAGGAACAGTGATCAAACATGGCTTATTGGGACTCTGACCTTTAATGACTGCTAACAACCCTTAAAGCAAATTATTTAACTTTATTTTTTTTTCTGTGCTAGGCTCTCTACAACCGCTGAGATCCTTAGCCGTATTTATATTATTTACAAGAGAGATTCCAGACAACGAAGCCCAGAGGCGTTTCCACTCTGGCCGGCTATATATGAGTAATCCATGGAGGTGACAGCTGTGTCGCCTGCTGCCGCCACCGGGCCAAGCGAGAGCATCAGGCGTTGGCTAACGGACGCAGTGTGCGCATGCTTAAACCAGCGGGCGCTTGGATCACGCTTGCGCAGACCGTCTGTCATGGCGACTTCCTGAGCCCTACGGCCAGGGTTCCGCGTGGGACTTCAGACCAGGGTTATGGCGGGTAAGCGCTCGGGAGAGGGGGTGGGACCGGGCAAGACCCAGGGAGCATCTTGGCTTTGAGAACCAAGCTTCCACGACCTTGAAGCCTGAACCCCAGTTCCTCCCCCAGCCTCAGTTTCCCCTTCTGTATGGAACTTCTCGGTTTCCGTACTAAGTGAGGCAGCCCCTCTTGGTGTGGGATTCGGAAGGGAAGGAGAGGCCGAGTCAGTGACTGGCTTTTTCAGAGTGCAGTGGCTGGCCCGCAAATCAGAGTGGCCGCCCGCGAAGGGAGGAGGTCCTTGGAGCCCCTGACGCCGCTCTGCGCGCCTGGCCAGCCTTTTCCTGCACCTCTGGGCTCTGAGTTGTCCAGCTTCCTGGCGTTCCCTTTCCCAGCTCCTAATTTTTGATTGTCCAGTGGGAGTGCATCTCACCCGCCAGGGAGGAGCGGAGTTCTTTCAATCCCATGATCCGGGTAGACTGGTTTTAGAAATAACAGTGGATGTAGCCCTTAAAGAAAGAATTCCTGGGGACCCGACTCTGCCTAGAATCGCCTAGACGACCTGCCAGCTCCCCTACAGGAATAAATTTGCAGCCTGTAACCTGCATCTGCCTTTTCAGCAGTACCCAGGAGGAACTGGTCGCCTCTCCTCTCCATTTTCTGGTGGAAACTGCCTTTGCTATTTCTAAGTAGAGAAACTGGCACAAGGTCTTCCAACACACTTTTCTATAAACATGATCCTGTAGTTACTACTGTTTACTGCTGATCACTGGAAGGGATTGCCTCGTTTAATCCTCACACAGGCCCCAAAAGAGACAGGAATGCCCCCTTATTTCCAGATTTCTAATTCCCATGGAAAACTCATAAAGGAGAAACTCATGACCTGGGACTTATCTCTCAGGCCACATTTCCTGGGAAACCTGCATAGTGGAGACTTTCAAGTGGACAAAATTGACTAGAAATTAGTAGTGAATTTGTTTTCCATCTATATGTAAGACAATTTGGTCCTTATAGAATTCCACTTACAGAAAGAGCATGCATTCTCTGAGGTGTAAATGTGTGCACCATTACAACAGTCTGTCCTCTTATTCATGGTCAGTGTTCCCAAAGATGGCAGAGAGGATTTTTTTTGGACCCAAAACACTGTAGGCAGGAGTCTTGTCTTCTGTTCAGAATTAGGAGAGCCAGTCTACCTTGAACCAGCAAATGGTTAGGGCTAGGCTGTGTTCCCTCTGCCCAAATCACATCTTGAGTTTTGTTGCCTGTGGTGAGTACTTCTTTCATTTCATTCACATGAAATCTCACATTGGTTTGATTCCCAGCCCCAATTCACACCTGCTTACGGGTTTGGTTTTGTTTTTTTTTTTGTTTTTTTGTTTTTTTTTTTGTTTGTTTGGTTGGTTGGTTGGTTGGTTGGTTTTTTGTTTTTGTTTTTGTTTTTGGTTTTGTTTTTTTTTTTTTTTTTTTTTTTGCTGGCTTATCATGTTGTGAAGGGAAAACTAAGCAAGCTTGGAGAAGAACTTTCTGGGTTAGTATCATTGCCATTGCCTGGTATTCATTTATATCCGGTGCTCCAGCTGTGGGTAGTTAGAGCATGAAGGCATCTGAATTATGATGGTAAAATTAAACTGTTTCCATCTTCCAGTTTGAAAACAAGTGGAGGTCCCGAAGAGTTTGATGACACAGTTAATAAGCTCTTGAAACCAACACATGGCAAAGCAGTCACGGCTATTTTACACCTGTTGTGATTGAATGACTCTGCTCAGAGCTTTACCTACATACACCTCTCCCCACTCCCACACTCCTGCAAGGGGGGAATATGGTTGACAGAACAGGTCAGAGAGGAAAGGGATTTTCCCCCAAGGTCCATAGCTGGGAGATGGGGGAGCAGAGTTTACACCCAGTTGCCCAGCTTCAAGGCCCCATCAGACTTCCACTGGTTAGTGCTCTGTGATGGGATAGAACAGTTTGTTGGAAGGGGTTCTTTCCTGTTTGCAACCATTGTGACTTGGACATGGCTTTCTAATTGTGGTTTATGGTTATATAAAAAAGTATTCCTCAGACACAGGTAGTGAAAGAATTCAGTAGTAAAATGTCACGTCATCTGCAAGTTCACTCTCAGAGTTCAAGGGAGGGAAACAGATAGGTAGATAGTAGATAGTAGATAGATAGTAGATAACAGGTAATGTGCTTCACTAGATAAGATAGGTAATAAGTATTAATAGATGATTTCTAGATAATACATTATTAGATAAATGGTCTCTTACTAGGTAGATGGTCTTGATTAGATGGGAATATATCATTTGATAGTCTCTTAGGTAGATGGTCTCGATTATTATTAGGCATATAGTCTGTTATTAGGCAAATGATCTGTTATATATAGGGTCTCTTTTTTGGGTTTTTTTGGGTTTTTTGTTTTGTTTTGGTTTGGTTTTTTTTGTTTTTTTTTTTTTTTTTTTGAGACAGAGTTTCTCTGTGTATCCCTGGCTGTCCTGGAACTCACTCTGTAGACCGTGCTGGCTTCCAATTCACAGAGCTCTGCCTCAGCCTCAGTGCTGGAATTAAAGGCATGTGCTGCAATCACCACCCAGCTGGGTCTCTATTATTAAACAGACAGTCTCTACTATTAGATAGATGGTCTCATTATTAAGTAGACAGTCTCTACTATTGAGTAGATAGTCTCATATTGGGTAGGTGTTATATATTATTCAGAGATAAATATATTAGATATATTATTAGATAGATAGTGTAACTACACATGTCAAAGTGCTAGCTTTCCATCAATCAAAATGGTAGTATGATTATTTACTGTGCTGTTTCCCCAGCTTTCTTGGCTGTTTGAAAAGTGCAGGTATTACAGACCTGTTACCCCACTAAGACCACAAACTCAAGCTTGTCTGAAATACAGAATAAGTCAACCAGCCTGTCTGGAAATAAAAACAGGGCTGAGTATGTCTTAGTGATGGAGAGCTTGCCAAGCTATTGAAAGGGCTTGGACAGATCCTCAGCCACAGAAGAGACATGGGAGGAAGTGAGGGAGGAAGTATAGAGGGTGTCATCCAGGAAAGTGTTGCAGGCTTCCCTTGGCCAGCTGGATTTGCTCTTCTGTCTCAGGTGCATCCCAGGAATAACATGGGCCCAACCATGGATGAAGTCACCTTCAAAAGTGACACTGTGCTGTCAGATGTCCACCTGTACACCCCCAACCAGAGGCACCTCATGGTGCGGCTGAATGGCATGGGGCAACCAGGTAAGATGCAGGTCTGGGTGGAGCAGCTTGTTGCCTGGTGGGGGCCTTTATCTTTACACACTTCTTTTGGGGGAAAGACTGAGTTGTTTATCTATCATCCGTTCCCCCCCTTTTTTTTAATCGAAACTTTATTGCAAAAACTGACAAAACAAAATTCGCCTACAAAATTTAATGAGACCCAAAGTCTATATGTCTCAGTCAACTGCTATACAGTTAGCCATTCTGAAACTGTGGAGCCTCACATTGGATTTTATGATTCTGCTATTAAATGTTCTCTCTCTCTCTTTTTTTTTTTAACCACTCATCCTCCACCAAAAAAAAACAAAACCAAACAAACAAAAATCCATGATATAGTTAGAACTAGAACAGCAACGAACATTATCTGTTCTTTAGTGAATAGGAGTCCTTCATTCAGCATGCCACTTAAGTCCTTTCATCACTGAGCACCTGCTGAGTGTCCCATCCTGACCTACTAGCACAAGCATGCAGGAGTGAGCCCACAGTTCATGCAGAAATGATGCCAGAGCTCTGTGTGACTGTAGGCCCCCGGCAGTCACCTCGATCCTCTGCCTGGCTGGCTCTGTTCCTTCTTCCTCAGACTCCTGTCTTTTCTTCTGCACAGGCTTCCTGACTCCTTTCCCTGCATCTTGCAGCCAAGCATAGCTTTTAAAAATGCAAACCCAACCATAGCACAACCCTGACGTGGATTCCCCACCAGTCCCCCATGGTTCTAGGGAACACGTGGCCTTCTACTGGGCTTCTCCTAGCCAGTGTGCCCAGCCTGTCATCCTTCCCTCCATGATCTCTGTGCCCCCTTCAATAACTGTCCCAGTTAGATGACACGTTATATTAGCCATTGACAAACTATAACCTGTGTGGCCAAACCTGGTCCTGGTTTGTTTTTAAAAATAATGTTCTATTGAAACCCCACCAGAGCGGCTTGTTTGTGTGTTTTTATGACTGTAGACAGTTGGGTAGTTGCAGCAGAGATCCTATGGCCCAAAGAGCTTACACTACTTGTTTCCTAACCTGCTAAAAAAAAGATTTGCTAGTCCTTATATGGTTGACACTATGTGTCATATAAGATACAGTTTTATTATGTCGGGGCAGGGAGTTCACAGTCTGTAATTCCCTTGTTACTTTGATGTATGCCACTACAATCCCTAGATATAAGCCCCCTAAGATGCTGCATTCTGGTTTGTATCCCCAGCCCAGTCGATGGTGTGTGCATGTTTGTTGAGTGGGTGGATAGATGAACAGATTGGTGGATGGTGGATAGGTCAGATGAATGAATAGGTGGTGGGTGAGTAGATGGATAGATGGACAGATAAGTGGATGAAATAAATGATGGTCAGGGTGGGTAGATGAACAGATACATAGATGGGTGGTAAGTAGCTGGATGGACAGTGGTAGATGAATGAGCAAGATGGATGGGTAGATAGAATAATAGATGATGGGTAGTTGGGAAAGTCAATAGATGATATATAATAGACTGGATAAATGGATGGATGGATGGATGGATGGATGGATGGATGGATGGATAGATGGATAAATAAGATGCATGGGTGGGTGAATAGGTGGGTGAGTGGGTGAATGGGTGGATAGGTGGGTAGATGGATGGATGGATGCTCAAAACTTGATATGAGGTGTGATACTACAGGAGCCTGAAGCAGAGCCAACGGACTGAGTACTAAAAGCTAGAAAGGATCTGTGTAAAGAGCTAAGGAAGGCATCCCAGGAAGAGGAAATGGCTGCACATGGCACAAGGGCTATTCTCAGGTCTTCCCATGTCCCCTGCTCCTCGATGTGATAGCTGTGAGCTGTGCCTAATGTAAAGTCAGGTGAGGGAACAGAGGTAGAGAGGACTGGGGACTCTGAGCCGAGCTACCTCTGTGCACTGGCCTTGACCTTGGCTAACCTGGGGGTAGACTGTTCCTTATTTCTGGGATGCAAGTGTGGAAACAGGCTCAGAGTGGACAGATGCCTGACCCAGCCTCGTGTTATCTACTCTGAACTCCTCATGCTTTTGTTTCTGACCTATCTCCCCTGGTTCGTGCACTTATACTGAAGTCTGTCTCAGGGACTTTCTGGCTTCCTAGTGATGAAGGATAGTCCGTGTGTGTGTGTGTGTGTGTGTGTGTGTGTGTGTGTGTGTGTGTGTGTGTGTGTTTGACCTAACATCCTTAAGAAGCACCTGAAGCACCAGGCAAACTGGATTTGCATCCTCCCTTGGCCACTCAGCAAGCTCACTCACCTCAGAGTCCATGTCTATGAGATGGCCGGTATGCTCTCTTCACTGTAATCTGCAGTTCATCACATGACTCAGGCCAGATGCCTACACAGGTGCTCACTCAGCAGAGGCTGCTCCGTCAGGTGCTACTGCTCTGGTGGCTTCTGCTGCCCAGATGGTCACTGTTGAGGACAGCAAGGCTCTGTGGCTTAGCCTGTTCACCCCCACCTGGCCTTTAAAAGTATCTCTACTTGAGCTGAGCATGTGGCTCAGTTAGTAGCGTGCTTGCTTAGCACACACAGCCCTGAGTTTTAATACCAGCAACTCATAAAAGTGGGTGTCATGGTGCTTGTGTACGACCCAAACACTAGGTTGTAAGATTAAAAAGATCACGATTGGAAGGTCACTCTCGGCTAGATAGTGACTGCAGGGCTAGCTTAGGCTACGTGAACCCTGCCTCCAAAGAAAAACAAAACTATCTCCAATTGGCAGTCAGACTTCTCAAAGCAGAGGAAAGGGATGATGGCCTTGGTGTTGCTCACTCTGTGTTTCTCACTTACAGTCTTCCTGTCCCAGTTCAAGCTCCTGTGGAGTCGGGACTCTTGGACAGACTCAGGGGCTCAGGACAGTGGTCCCAGAGACGTCTCCACAGAGGAGACGCCTCCTGCTGGGTCAGGAAGTGGCCACAGTCATGAGGATTTGTCCCTCCAGGCTGGGGATGACAACACTATCCAGGAAGGGTTGAGTGTTCCCCTGGACGAGGATGGGGATCTGGATGTGGTACGAAGACCGCGGGCTGCTTCTGATCCCAACCCAGCAGAGCCTGCAAGAGACAAGGTACACCCCATGATTCTAGCACAGGAGGAAGATGACCTCGCGGGAGACCAAGTGCAAGAGAGCTGCCCCCACAGCATCATCAAAATAGGTAAATAAAGGTTGTGCTCTCTGGCCACCAAGGCAGTCACAGTGGCTGTTGGGGCACAGTAGAGCTGTGGGTATCAGTTCTGAGTTCAGAATGGCTCCAGTGAGCTGGGAACAGGCAATGCCAGAGCCAGAAGAGTCTCTTCAAATCCTGTAGATCTTCTCTTGCTAGAGACTCCCATTGCCCTCAGGATGGAATACAAATAACTCAGCTTAAAAGCTGGGGGGACACAGTTGTCACTTACCTCTCCTGAGCACTGGCCCCTATCACCCCAGACCCTTCTATGTTCTCCTCACTTCTGGATCTCTGCTGGGCTGCACATTCACCTCTGGTGCCTGCTATCAATCTCTACTTTCTAGCACATTCCTAAGTGCCCCAGGTCCTAGTCAGGTACTACTTCCTCCAGAAAGCCCTGTTCCTGCCTTCAGCTCCCTTGTTCTCTAACCTGGTATGTGGCTCAGGAGAGTTTGTAAGGTGCTTGGCTGGGCTCCAGGAAACAGGAAGCCATGGGAAATTCAGTAGCCAGAGTGTGAATGGAGACAGGTATCAGTTCACAGCAACCTGGAGTGGGCCAATCAAGTGGATCGGAAGCTGGGGGCTGCGGGCAATGAGAAGGAGAGGTGAGAAGGCCCAAGACGAGGGTTTTGACAGACACTCGGAGACAACCCTGTGAGACCTGCTGCCTGGGCTCAACAGGCAGAGCAAGGGCCTCTAGTGATGTGACACTTATTTCTGATAAGAAGTAAACACCTCATCCCAGATAGGGACCCAATGACAGACCCAAGCAAGGACACCATCAAAGTCTAACTTAGTGAGATAGTGGGCTTTATTTGGGGAAGAAAGGCTTTATCTGCCTTCTGTGTCCGATCACAGTCCACCACTGAGGTAAACAAGGGCAGGAACTGTGGAGAAACACTGCCCCAGCCACTACGAGCAGCACGACCCATAGGCTGGTAGTAGTGGACTGTATAAGAAATGGAATGAGCCAGTAAGCATCACTCCCCCTAGTCTCTGCTTCAGTCCCTGCCTCCAGCTTCCTGTCTTAGATGCCTCCCTGTCTTCCCTTTGATGGACTGTGATACAAGTATAAACCAGATAAGTTGCCTTTAGCCAGTGTTTTATCACAGCAATAGCAAAGGCACTAGGATGTTCCCTCCCCTCTAGGACCAGAATACAGCAAAGGCACTAGGATGTTCCCTCCCCTCTAGGACCAGAATACTGAGGATGTGTGTCATACTGCCTGGCCGCCAGCCAGCGGACAACAAATACCCACAGGAAAGGTCAGGTATATGGCAGCCTTCCCAGCTGCCCCCTTCTATTGCTTTCCTGTGGCCTTGGATCTTCTAACAGGACCGTTCTCTCTCAGCCAGGGGCTCACCTGCCCCAGGATAGCATTAAGTTTCTGAAGTGGTGGCTCTTGGTTGTGTCCCTATCACCACAGCACAGTCTTCCATCACAGATGACATGGGCTGGGCTTACTGCTCTTCTGCAGGCCTGGGTCATGCACCCTCAGTGCACACAGCCTTGAGCAGGCTCCCAATCACTCAGCCTAGGGCATGCACCCCTACACAGAGTCAAGGATGCAGCTCTCGCAGGGTGCCAGTGATAGATTAGCAGACTCAAAAAGGGTTGGTTTTAAATCCTCTTTTATTTCAACCTGACGTTAGGAAAACATTTTGACACATTTGACTTAGTATGTTTTTTCTTGAGCTCCTCATTTTCATGGCCCAGCCCCACTGACTTCAAATGTGTGAGGGTTGGGACATTGATGAGATGAGCAGTTTTCTAGCCAGCCGCTGGGCCTGCTTCCTGCCAGCATGGTCTGACTATACCAGTGCACAAGGACAGAGTTATCTGTGTGTATGCACAGGAACCAGGACTCAGCTGCTAAGGGTCAGTCACCAGCGGGGTCCTTGTGAGTGCCTGGCTGACTGCAGAGCCATGTTATCCCTCCAGGGGAGCTGGTTCCCCAGGTCCATACTCCAAATTCTCTCTGCTTCTGTGAAATGGGGTGAGCCCCAGGCTGGCTCCTGTTCAATGAGGCAGTGTGTCTCTGAGAGGTTGGTGGGTGAACTTTGTTCTGATTCCTAGTTGGTGGCGCATGTTGAGGCCTAGCATGCCTCTTCTGAAAGGGTAGATTGTGTAGTGCTTCAGACCAACAGCCAAGGTGGAGACGGCTACTGTTTGGGTTTTAGTCTTGTTTCATTTGGTTTAGTTGGTGCATGCGTGTGTGTTTGTGTGTATGTGCGTGCACACATGCATGCCATGGCATACATGGGGAGGTTAGGGGTCAACTTTGTGGAGCTAATTCTCTCCTTCCACCTTTCTGTGGGTTCCACACTTGCACAACAAGCACCTTTGCCTGAGGAGCCCTCTCTCCAGCCCTTGCTTTGTTTGTCTTTTAGAAGGCTCGGCTCTCTCTCTACCTTACAAACTGCAGGGTTATAGATGTGAACGAGCCTGCTCCTCAGATTTTATGATGAGACTATGTTTTAGTTTGTGTGAGTTTGACAGGCTCTGGAAACTTCTTTGTTTTGGTTTGTTTGTTTGTTTGTTTGTTTGTTTAAACCTCACACAGCCATTTGCAAACATTTAGTACAAAGTAAGTCCCTTGGCCAACCTGGGCTATGTGATTGAGTTCTGATGTCATGGCAGAGACAGTGTTTTATAGTGTTTCTTTTTCTCTTTTATCTTGTGTTTCCACTCTGTCCCACCATCAGAATCTTGTTCTGAGATATTTTGGACTTCAGAGTGTATACCAACCACCCTTCTCATGAAGATTTTCTGTAAAAATATATAAAATGAAACTCTACTGTGTTAGCTTCTGGTACCATTGTTAGCATAAGAACATGCTAAGAAGGAGCTGTATTTATATACATATGTTTCAGTTTTAGAATGGAGGTTCAGGTCGTGTGATACAGATGTATACTTTAGCTGAGTTCAGACCTGATGTGCCTTGGTCCCTGGGACACATGACAGTCACCCAGTGATCTAAAGGCCTCATTGAGGCTCCCAACCTGCTCCCAACCTGCTCCCACCTGTCAGTGCAGCCTGTGCTTCTGCTTCTCTTTTGGTCGTTTAACTCTGCCACCCATCTAACCAGGAGGGCAGACTGCCACATTACCTCCACCTCTGTTTTCTGTCCACTTCTGTTTCACAATGGATGCTTCTTTCTTGGTTTCTATCCTGTCTAGAGCACACCATGGCCACGACCCTGGAGGATGTAGGCAAGCAGGTGGGTAGGCCCTGTTCACTCCCTGTGGTCCCTGAGGGTTTCCTGAGCCTTGACTCACTGTGCTTCTTTGTCTTCTCCTGTAGGTGTGGCGGGGTGCTCTGCTCCTGGCAGACTATATCCTGTTCCGAAAGGACCTCTTCCAGGGATGCACCGTGCTGGAGCTTGGGGCAGGCACAGGGCTTGCCAGCATTGTGGCAGCCACCATGGCACATACCGTTTATTGCACAGGTAACAACTCTACCTGTGCAGTAGGGAGTGGTGGGCTCCATGATTTGTACCAGCTGTCAAAATGAACAAGGTCACCAGGTTCTCCACCCCCCATTTTCTGTCAACACCCAGCTACCACAGTGTCACCCTGCAGTCAGGAGATCATGAGCATGCAGTGTCTGGTGCCCTTTCTTTGCTTACCCTCCAGGGAAGAGCAAACAACTGAGGAATCCCCTGGCTGTCCTCTTCGTAGGCCTCACACACCGGCTTATCGTTTGTGTCTAATGATAGAAGCAAGCTTGTTCTTAGGGGAAAGTGGGAAGCAGAAGATGAAACTTGCTCATGATTTTATAGTTTCCAGAGTGATTCAACAGGGTGCGATGTCTTAGGCACACACTGTGGGCCAGATACAGTTCCAGAGTATAAGCAAGCAAGTCTCAAAGGGACTCAAAAGAAAATGTACTTTTAACTATTCATGTATGAATATTTGCACATGTCTGCATGTGTGTTATAGTTTCCAGTCTTTTGAAATTATCATCTTTTTCCTCTTACATGTTCTTTTTTTTTTTTTTTTTCAAGATTTATTTATTTATTATGTATACAGTGTTCTCCCTGCATGTATGCCTGGACAACAGAAGAGGGTACCAGATCTCATTATAGATAGTTATGAGGGTTGCTGGGAATTGAACTCAGGACCTCTGGAAAAGCAGCCAGTGCTCTTAACCGCTGAGCCATCTCTCCAGCCCCTTAAAGACAGTCTCACTGTTTCCCAGTTGACCTAGAAGTTAGTGTGTAAACCAGGCTAGTCTTGAACTCAGAGATACATTTGCCTCAGCTTATTTTTATTTTATTTTGTATTGTATATTATATTTGTGTGTGTGTGTGTGTGTGCGTGTGTGCGTGTGTGTCTGTGTGTGTGTCTGTGTCTGTGTCTGTGTCTGTGTCTGTGTGTGTTAGGAGTACAGGTGTTCTAGAGGGCATAAGATTCCCTGGAGCTAGAATTACAATGGTTGTGAGCCACCTGATGGGGGTACTGGGAGCCAAGCTTGGGTCCTCTGCAAAAACAGCGTGACATCTTAACCTCAAAGCCATTTCCCATCACACTTTAGTGCATAATCTTAAGGACTAATGAAGTTTCTATGAATAGTCACTATATGCTATGTGAGTACACACACATGCACACTCGTACACAGGCACATTTTTAAGAGCACGTTCTTGTGTCCTTTAGGATTAGTAAGGAGATCATCCTTACCATTCTGTTTCGTCCTTTGACAAGCACTCTGACCATCCTGTTCTCTCTCCATCTGTCACCTGCAGCGGTGCACACCAGTGTGCCCCATCTGATGCTCCTTAGGGTGATGAGTGGTCCTGTGTAGCAAACTGAGGTCTGTCTTAATATTTCATTTGAAATTACATCAGACTCACAGGGAAGTTCCTGAAACAATTCAGAATTGTTTCACATTCATCTAGCTTCCAGAGATGCTACCATCTTAAGTGACCAAAGCACGGCACTCCTTCCATGGTAGTGGCTCGCCGTGAAAAGCGCTGGAGACAGATATCTTAACCCATGTGTCATGGTGTGCCCTTCTGTCATTCCAGATGTCGGCACAGACCTCCTGGCCATGTGCCAACGAAACGTTGCCCTCAACAGCCACCTGGCTGCCACTGGAGGTGAAGGTCAGTAGCAGAGGGTCGGGGTCAGGTGGGAGTCACCCAGCGGGCCCAGTGTTGGTGGTAGCTTCCCTTTGCTGAATCAGATGAAGGGAAGATGCCAGGTGTTTCCTTGGTGTGACACAGCTTCTGAGCATAGATGGCCTGCCCTGACACCGTGAAGCTTTCCTGACATCCCCAGGCTGACGGACAAATCCTCTCCCTCATGCATTTGGCCCATCCTGTTAGTTCCACTGTAAGCACACAGTCTTAAATCATCCACCAAGCTGCCATCCCATGTTAGGATGACCGGTCTCCAGGGATGAGAACATGTAGGAAGAAGGGGCTCTGGGGAAGAGGGCTGGTAGAGGAACTGAGAGGCATTAGATGCCTGCTTAGAAGCTGAGGGTGAGTGGGGGAGGCAGGAGCATTTATCCCCATTTGTGTGCAGTCTGGGAGTTCTGTCTGCTTTTGCAGGTGGCGTGGTTAAGGTCAAGGAGCTAGACTGGCTGAAGGATGACCTCTGCACAGGTGTGTGCTTCCCGTGTCCCCTTGCTTCATTCAGTGGCTCCTCTGTGGCACCTAGAGTTCTCAGCTCAGTGACCTATTGAGCCACAGAGTTCTGGCTACCTGCACAGCCCCACATCTTGTGGAAGGCCTCCACAGGCTGCTGGGCCCCAGCTATCCTCTGAACAGCTACTACATGCTGGGCCCTTGACCACATGCTGTGCACACCTCCCAGTGTCACCTTCAGGGAATCAGTTCTGAGTGGGAGCGGAGAGATGAGCACTCAGAGAGGCCAGGATGTGATCCCAGTCTGTGACCTGGGCCTGAACTTCCCAGAAAGCATAGTGAGTGGCTTCGAGAATTTCTAAATTCTTCCACAGATGATGTCAGACCTGATGTTGGCTGTTTCTATAAGCAGCTTCTTTCCGTTTCCCTGTCAGTAAGGAAACTCTGACTAATGCCTGTTACCTGCCCAGCACACTTTGCTGTGACCCTTTGACCCTTGGCCTTCTTAGACATCTTCTGAGAGAGGTTTTAGTAACCTTTCTATAAACACAAAAACTGAATTCCAGAGTGACTTCACTAATTTCCTGGTGTCACACAGTGAGCTGATAGGGATAGTGATTGATAGATAATGTTCTCACAGGGCTCCTGGCCAAGGGGTAAGTGAGGATAAAACCTACTCACCCCTCACTGGTGGCCCAACTGTGTGGCTGTCCCTAGATTCATGTCAACCTGTATCCAACCCCATCTCTCTCTCTCTCTCTCTCTCTCTCTCTCTCTCTCTCACTCTCTCTCTTTCTCTCTTTCTCTCTCTCTGTCTCTCTCTCCCCTTTTCTCTTTCCCTCTCTCCTTCTCTCCCTCCCTCCTTCCTTCCCTTGTTTCTTTTATGCAACGAAGCTTTATTAGGTAACCACAGCTGGCCCTCAGCACTCACAGAATGCTGAGTGCTGGAACTACCAGGGTATAGCCATGCCCAGCTCAGCCTTGTCTCTGTCCCAAAGCTTCCTTCAGTCAGTTTGCAATAAGAGCTGGTGGCCAGCACAGGAAGGAATGGACGGACACTCAGCCTTCTCTTCTTTGGTAGATCCCAGAGTCCCCTTCAGCTGGTCAGAAGAAGAAATCACTGACCTGTATGACCACACCACTGTGCTCCTTGCAGCCGAAGGTAAGACAGTCCTCTGTCATCCTGTGTCCTTGTCATCACCTGTATGTGTCACAGTATCCCCTGGTGTAGAAGGCACAGGGAAAGCAGGAATGTTAGGTGCTCTGGGATGACCTCTATACAGGTGTGTGCTTCTTGTGTCCCCTTGCTTCAGTGGCTCCTCTGTGGCACCTAGAGATAATAAATACTTGTTTTCTACGCAGAAGGCTAGATGTAGTTAACAGCCCAGTGATCTGTGCTACCTGTAGGGCCAGGCCACACTGGATCCCCCAGGGCACTGTGTCTAGCCCAGACTTTCCCTCCCTAGACTTTATCTTCAATTTTGTTTCTCGGTCAATAGGGAGATGTCATATATACTTGGTAGCTTGATGACCTGTGGAATGGCCTAGACCACACCAGACCCTCCCTTAAGCCCTTAAGGTACAGAATCCATTTTTATGAAAAAGGTCACATGTACTTTGCAAAGGAGTTTTGATGCAGTCACACCTTAATCTTTACTGAAATTATTGTCACCAGGAGACCTTTTTCCAAAGTTTTATAAATATGTCTAAGATAGGAGCCTGAGAGATGGCTCAGCAGTTAAGAGCACTGACTGCTCTTCCAGAGGTCCTGAGTTCAATTCCCAGCAACCACATAGTAGCTCAAAACCATCTATAATCAAATCTTCTGGTGTATATGAAGAGTGTGACAGTGTTTACATACATTAAATAAATAAATAAATAAATCTTTAAAAAATGTATGTGTAAAATAACCTGCCTGGTAATAGACCATACATATCTGAACCAACCTAAGTCCTGTTGAACTGGATGTCCTTGCTCACATGGGTTGTCACTCTGCCAGCCCTGGTGGTTGCAGGGACACCAACCGTGGCCTGCTCTGATTTCCTCAGGGAGATAGCAGATTAGCACCTGCCCTGCAGTGGGAGGCACCACAGCCCAGAGAATGACTCCTTCAACTTTATCTCAATAAGGAAGACGAGTTTGGTGGGAGTTATTTACAGACAGACAGTGGCCATCTATGTGTCCCCAAAGTCACTACCCCCAACTTACCAAGTGATTTTGTGCCTGTCAGTCAGTCCACAGCAGGACTAGGTGACTGCAGCTCAAACGCGCAGCGTACATGCGCACACATTCTAGGAAGGTCAGAATATTCATGCCCATCCTCGCCCTTCTGAATGCCGAGCAAACCATCCAACCGTGAGGAGGCTGGCTTTGATTTTTCTGTAGCCGACATGTAGAACAGCTCACAGCAGCTTTCTGTGAGACAATGTAGCCAGGGCTTTAAGAGAATGAGCCTCACTATGCTCTTAGAGACGTCCTAGAAGCACCTTTCCAGAATGTCCTCCTCAGTGGCTATTGTTAATGATGATAAGGAGCCACTCCGTGGTGGTTCCACGGGTCTCTCCCAAAGGTGCACTTTTTTCCTGACCCCCTTCTCTCCCCAGTGTTCTACGATGATGACTTAACTACCGCTCTATTTAACACACTCTCCCGACTCGTCCACAGACTGAAAAATGCCTGCACCGCCATCTTGTCAGTGGAAAAAAGGTGAGCTATGTGCCCCACGGCTGCATCCCTCACTGCAGTATCACTGCAGTGACTGTGTCTGTCAGCCACCTACTGTGTGCTGGGCTGGGGCTCTCCCCTCATCTTCTTCCCCTCATTCAGTCTTTTTAAAGTCTATTGTCAAGCACAGCCAGCCTGGCCCCATTTTCAAATGGAGCAGGGAAGTTGTAAGACATTAGGGTGATGGTCTCAAAGCCACAGTGAGATAGTGTCAGGAGGGGACCTGCCTGAGACCAGGCCATGGCTGTCTCCCACGTGCTATGGCCGTCGTCATTAAGGCCTGCCATTGGCATCACTTTTACTGTTTTTCTATGAAAAGGATGTTTTCTGTGTTCCTGCATTTTCAACAAAACTTAAAAATGAAAAATTGAGGTGGCTAGTAATAAAAATAGGAAGGAAGGGTTGCCACATTGTCCTTGTGCCGTGGGCTAGCCCCTGCACAACATCTGTCGGCTTCAGCCTTGCTGCTTCCACACCAGATTTTTGGTCAAAGCTAAACATTCTTGGCTCTCATCACAGCCTGTTCACCCCAGGCTCCTCCTCAGACACAGTGACCAGGAGGAGGAAAAGCCCGTCTTGATCCCCACTCTACAGGCTGTAAATAAGAGACTTGGGGCAGACAGGAAAAGTTGAACCATGAGCAATGTTTAAAGACTTGTTTGGGTCGGCATAGTGACCCCCAGCACTTAGAGATAGGACCCAGAGGATTGAGAGCTCCAGGCCAGCCTCGGCTACATAGTGAATGTCAGACCAATCAAGTTACCATAAGACCCTGTCTCAAACAAGAACCAAACAAAAAGTTGTTAATTTCACTTGAAGAAAGAATTATTATCTTTCTAGGCACATACAGAGATACTTGCTGGAGAAATGCCAGGGTATCTGGCATGTGCTTGTTAATGAGAGAGATGGAAGGGACTCTGGGAAAATGGGGGACAGAGTGACCCAGACTCAGCAATGGCTGAAGCTGGCCATGGCAACTGGTTACACAGTTCTCGACTTCTTGGATGTTTGAGATTTTTCACGTTAAAAGATTTTTAGAAAGAAAGAAAAAGAAAGAAAGAAAAGGAAGGAAGGAAGGAAGAAAGAAAGAAAGAAAGAAAGAAAGAAAGAAAGAAAGAAAGAAAGAAAGAGAGAAAGAGAGAGAGGAAGGAAGGGTCATGGAGCTGGTTCAACAGGTGAAGCATGTGTTAGACAGGATGAACACCCCAGCACCCATGCAAAATGCCAAGCAGGTGTGGTGGCCTCCAGGTCACAAGCCTGGGTGCAAGTGCAAGACAGACCATGTGTGAGCATAGAAGGTAGAAGAAAATGTCAGCCTCTGGGCTCCACACTTACACACATCCTATAAACCCATGAACACACACACACACGAGACACACATGTGTGCTGCATATGTGTGGGAAAAGAAAACGAAAGGAGAGACAGATGAAGAGGTTTAATTCAAGGTAAATCATTTTTACAGAGTCTGGTGTCCAAAGTACAAATGGTGGTGCCAGAGAACTCTGTGTGCTCTCCCTCACCCCTGCCCCCCGCCCTCTCCTTCCTCCCTGCCCTCCCCCTTCCCCTCTCCCTCACACCCCCCCCGCTCCCGCCCCTTCTTGCCTCTGTGTTCTCTCTCTCATCTCTGCCTTTGCTCCCAGCATGTTCTGTACCTCTCTCTGCCACAGCCTCATGTCTCCCAATCCTGTAGATAGTACCCAGTCCTCAGCACCCAGCCAGCAGATCTGCCCAGAATCCATTTGCAGGAACTGGTATCCAGAGTGCCATCTTTGCAGGTGAGGTCAGCTTCCTATAACCACATCTGTGAAGTAGAGCCAATAGCCATTCTGGAAACCCAGGCGTCTGGGGAAGCTCAGGAAAGAATTTGCTCCAAGGCAGAGCCAGCCTCTAGACATGCACTGAGCAGGAAGCGAGCTGTAAGGATGAAGCAGAGCCCTTTCTGGTCCTACTGTGTGCTACTGGTGGTCAATCCACAGGTTCAACTTCACACTGAGACACTTGGACGTCACGTGTGAAGCCTACGATCACTTCCGTGCCTCCCTGGACTCATTGGAGAAGCTGGCTGATGGCAGGCTGCGTTTCATGGTGGAGCCTGTGGAGACCTCCTTCCCACAACTGCTCGTCTACGAGCGCATCCGGCAGCTGGTAGGTGCAGCCCCATGAGGGTGGTGGGAAGCAAAGCAATGGGCCAGGCCTACCGTCCCATCCATGGTCTGCCATGGTCTGCTATGGTCTGCCCGGGAGAAGCTGCAGACCTAACACTGTGATCCCTGAGGGGAGTTAACCTGTTCTCAGCAGTCACAGGACCACAGCAGCTCTATGGCTAAGTGTCAGGTTCTCTATGGGCAGTTAAGACACCAGAGGAAGCCGGAGTGGGGTTGGGGGCCGGGCACCAGTACTCTCCTCCTTACTGAAGCAACATCGTTAACCGAAGCAACTTCTTTCCTGAAGCAGCTGTATCCTAGCTGCTCTGTCTAGAGGATACAGTCATCGTGGCAAGGAAGACTAGGCCACAGGAGCAGGTGGCAGCTGCTCACATTGTGTCCACTCTGAGAAGCAGGGAGCAGGAAGTGGGACCAGCCTGTACACAGTGATCCATTTCCTCTTCCTCTGCAAGGCTCTGCCTCCTAAAGGCTTCACAACCTTCCCAGCCAGTGCGTCCTCCAGATGGGAACAAGTGTTGAGACACAGAGGCCTGTGGGAGACATTCCCAGTTCACACCACCACAAGGCAGTCAGTCAGCAGGAAGATCTGGGAGTGCTGAGGACGGAGGCAGGGCCTGGCTGAAATCTGCTGAAAGCAGGACTGGGCTTTGTTCTGGCTCACACTTGCAGGACAGTCCTTCCCAGTAGGGAAGTCGTCAGCAGGCAAAGCAGAGATGGGTGGTGGTGTGCAGCTTGCTTTCTCCTTTTTATTAAGTCAAGGGCCAGCCCTCAGGATAGCGCCACCCACATACAGGATGAGCCTTCCCACCTTAACTTACAACCTAGAAACTCTGCCACAAACACACACAGAGGTTGTCTCTCAATGGTTCTGGATCCTATCAGATTGATGGTTTTAACCATGGTGTTAATGGGCACATTTGCTTTAAGGAGCCTTGCCCTTCTGGCCGAGCAGGAAGGCTCATACTAGGCTCTTGACAATCCTGCAGCAGTTGTAGCCAGCATGTGACAGTGCCTCACACCTTTTGTCCACTGTCTTAGCACACCCAGCCAGGAACTGGCAGATCTGGGACGGACAGCATCTTAGAACCAGGGCACCTGCTATTACAGCTTCTAAACCCAGCACTTAGAGTGAATTTGAAAACCCAAAATTACCCTGAAAATTACCCAGAGCTGGATTTCTAGAGCTCCATCTGGCAACTTCTATTCTCTTTGCCTTTGGCTGTGGAGATCAGGCCTTTTTCTCAGGAGAGAAGACAGTGTCAGCAAGACCAGCTTTCTCATGCTCCTTCCTGTGTTCCTTCTTAGGAAGTGGAGCATTGGAGACTGCTTAAGGCCCCCAAATGGCAATACTGGCCACCTGCTACCCACTTCTTCATTTCCTTGTGACAGTGTGACACACCAATATCCTATGGCTAGTTCCAGACTTGCTGTACCCAGCCACTGTGCCACCATATAATGGCCAGAGTCTCAAAGACAGGAAGGAGTAGCTCCTGCCCCTGGCTCTGTACTGGTGTCATATGGCTCTGCTTTGTGAAACCTCAGAATCTTTCATTTCTCTGTGTTACAGGAGCTCTGGAAGATCGTCGTAGAACCAGCAGCATGAGTTACCTCTGTGACCTCAACTATTTATTATCTTAATGTATTTCAAATAAAGACAAACCCTCAGCCATCTTGCCCTTGAGATACTGTCATTTTAAATACAGTGAGTGACCTTTACATGACCCTAGCTGGTTCATGGGGCCCATCACTGCCTACAACAATAGCCTAAAAGAAGAATTGCTCAGAGAGTGGTGGCTTAGCAGTCTCCACTTGTCACACAGCTCCTAAGTGTTCCTGAGCCACTTGGTCAGAGGAAGCAAACCGCCTGCCTGTTTGCACTGCTTATTCCCACAGTGCACTTCATGGGCAGGGCCACGGCTCTGCCATCACTTTCATGCTCCCTCTGCTCATAGGACTGGCCACTCACCCCATGCATGTGGTTCTGGGCTCCATTGAAAACTACACAGTGGTGGGCTGAGATCTAGCTCAGGTGGTGGGGTGCTTGTCTAGCAGATACACGGCACCCTTGAATTTCTCCCTAGCACCACATAGAATGGATGTGACTGTACAGCTGTAATGCCAGTGCTATAAGGGATCCATGGGAGAAGACTGCTCGGACACAGTCGGCTGGGGGTGCTGGTACATCCTGGAATCCCAGAGCTCAGGAGGTACTAGCAGCGGGATCTCTGAGTTTGAGGCCAGCCTAGTACAGACTCAGTTCCAGGACACCTACACAGAGAAACCCTGATGTGGATAATTAGCCAGCCAGTGACTTCTCAAGTGTTCTGAACCCAAGTGCAGTTCTGAGCACAAAATCCACATCCTATGTTGACACACCTCAGTGAGCAGAAACAGCCAGACGTGCATGTACAGAAACTTAGTACTGTTTCAGAACTATGGACTTTGGTGAGCGAGGCCTTTGTTCTCATTTTGATAGATACTGGTGTCTGCATGCTGAGTTCCAAGGACTCGGTGCTACTTCTATCATGGGATCAATTGTGCAACGGTCAAGGCACTCAGGAGGCTCAGGAGGTTGAGGCAGGAGAATGAAAATTGAAGGTTGGGCTGGTGAAATGGCTGCTTGTAGCAGAGCTTTTCAGATCCCCAACATTCACATAGAACTAGTCTCAGCCCCGCACAGGGGAGCTGGAGGGGGGGGGAGCAGGGAGGGGAGCGGGGGGGGTGGGGGGGAGGCAAGGGAGGACAGATATCTGGAACTCACTGGCCATCCAACCAAGCCAAACTAGTGAGCACCAGGTTCTGGGAGAGCCCTTAGCTCAAAATAAGGTGGTGAGCAATTGAGAAAGACACCTGATATCAGCCTCTGCCCCCTACATGTATTGAACAGACACTGGGGGAAGACAGGCAGCTCATTGGCCAGCCATTCTGGCCAACTCAGTGAGCTTCAGGTTCAGAGAGACTACAAAGGTAGAGATCAACAGAGGAAAGACACCCAGCATCAACCTGTGGCCTCCACACACATTCACATAGATGCACACACACCTGAGTGCAGGTGTATGTGTATCCATACTAGCAAGTACATATACCATAACACACACAGACTGTCTCTCTCAAAAATAAAATGCTCTTCAAAATGACCCTCACAAAGGGCCAGGCATGGTGGCACACACTTGAGAGACAGAGACAAGTGGCTCTATATGAATTTGAGACCAGCCTTCAGGGCTACATAGAGAAACCCCCACCTCAACAAAGCAAAACACAGGACCAGAGAGGAGGCCCAGTGGGTGACAAGTCCCTAGCCACTATGTAAGATTGGCCCCAAACAATAGAATGGTCTCAGCTTCTTCACCTAGCTTATGAGGGCAGGCTGCTTTTACATCTGGGCCACTGTCCTGCGAGCTTCTTCCTGACGCAGCCCAGCTTCATCTTGGCTGTAACTTACAGTGCTATCATGTTGGGGGCTGACTTTTAGCAGAAAGCGGCTATCAGCTTTGCAGCCATCTTGAGCCATATACCCTGACATGAGACTTGGATTACAATAGCCTACAACAGCTGAGCACACTCCGATAATCTTGGTTTAGATACCTTGAGATTAAAGATACGTGAGATTAAAGGTGTGTGACTTAAGAGTGACCTAGAGATCAGATTTAGAGACAAGACCTAAGGGCATGATTAAAGGTGTGACTTAGAGGCATGGCTTAGAAGTGAGATATATAAAAGGCAGAGGCAGACGGTAGAGAATCAGACATTAGGGAGACACTTAGAGGAAGAGAGACTGAAGAATAAACGGGATTGAAACACACTCTGTCTGGTCTCCATTCCTTGCGACCGCCCTCACTCTCTCTCTTGCTGAACCCCGACCCAACGACTGGAGAAGCAGCTTGGGCAGGGATACAGTGGCCGCCAAACTCGGGGCAACCTGGGCCTCAACATTTTGCTCGGGCTGCAACATTTTTTGGCACCCGAACGTGGGACTAGTGTGGTTCCCGACACTATCAGAGCTTCCGGTTCCAGTCCAGCTTCTGTGTGTTACAACCTCCAGAGAGCCTCTGCCAGAGCTTACTTGAGGTGATATTTCAGAATCATCAAACCATTGAGATACATGCTAGGTAATTAACCCAGGTCATCAGACTCAATTCTTCTCTTGACACATTCTAACATTTTCTGAGAAATTTATGGTTCAAGGAGATGACATGGCTGCTCAACCATAGCCTGAACAGAAAATGTTCAAATCAACAAAGCATGGTGCTGGATCTCTCTGCTCCCCCACCAGCTTCTCAGATGAGAATCAACAGGGGCCCAGATGCTTCTGTTTCTAACCTGGTTCCTAGATGGGGCCTCACTCAGCAATTAACCTACCCATGAAGTGGTCCATGACGCTGGTCCAGAGCACATGGCAACACCAAGGCTGCAGTGTGTTATTCCTGGTTACAGATATACTCAGGGCTTGGGATTTGAGTCAGTTGCCTATCGTGCATAAAGCCTTGAGCTTAGTCTCCAGCACTGCATAAAACTGAGCACATGTCTTTAATCCCCGCACTGGGAGAGGTAGAGGGGAGGCAATCGACTTTGACTGCAGAGTAAGTCTGAGGCTAGCCCAAGCTACATGAGAACCTGTCTCAACAACAGTGAAGGCTCAGTAATGTATAAGCATGAGGATCTGAGTTTGGTGCCCAGGCACGGTGGCATTCACTTGTAAGCCCAAGTCTGAGGAAGCAGAGGCACAGGGTTCTTTGAGGCTCATGGGCCAGACAGCCTAGCCTGCTTGTTGAGTTTCAGGCCAGTGGGAGACCATTTCAAATAAACAAAGTTGGAGAGATGGTTCAGCAACTAAGATCACTGGCTGCTCTTGCAGAGGACCTGGGTTGGATTCCCAACATTTCACAACCTTCCATAACTCTAGTGATGGGGATCTGATGCCTTCTCCCTCCTCTGGTTCCTTCATGCAGTCTACACATATGCTGTGTGTGTGTGTGTGTGTGTGTGTGTGTGTGTGTGTGTGTGTGTGTGTGTGTGAAGCACTTGTATGTATAAAAATTAAATATTAAAATAAACAAGCTATGGACCAGTGGATGACTCAACAGGTAAAGGTGCCTGAGTTTGCTGAGTTTAATCCCCAAGGAATCACAAGGTAGAAGGAGAGGCCCAACTCCTGCAAGTTGCCCTCTTGACTTCCACATATATGCCATACATGACACATGTGTGCCCACATACATACATAGATACATACAGAGAGGGAGGGGGGGCAGAGAGAATAAGTTGATAAAATTTAAAGAAGAAAACCATGCTAGGTGCTGTCCTGTGGAACAACACTCAAGGTTGACCTCTGGCCTCAACGTGAACATGTATACCAACAACAACTACCCCCAAAACATTATATATATATATGCTGAGCATGCTGTACATAACTGCACCTACCATCCCAGCATCTGGGAGATGAAACAGGAAGACTAGAAGACCAAGGTCAGCCTCTGCCACAGAGCAAGTTCAAGGTCAGCCTACAAAAGACCCTATCTTAATAATAATACATACCAACTCTAATAGGATAGACTCAGATCCAAATTTTGGATCTGCTGCATGCCACCCAGATGGCCTCTGGCAAGTGCTCGGGCCTCTTTTAGTATCAAATTCATCTGTAAAGACTCCTTTGTCCAGAGCGCCAAGAGAATCTTCATTGGGTAATTTGAGGTTCTGACACTGGGGTTGCTTCAGTGAGTGGCAGATACTGTTCTAGTGTGGAACGTTCTTGGCTTGCACACAGTTGGCTTCTGTGATCTATGTGTCTCACTGTTTGGCCTCCTATACAGAAGGCAAACACTCACTAAATGAAATGGCTCCTGTTTGGCCCCCTGTCCCAAAAGAAACTTGAGAAGCAGTGACACACACCGTTAATCTCAGCACTTAGGAGGCAGAGGTGGGTGGATATCTGAGTATTTGAAGCCAGCCTGGTCTACATAGTGAATTTCAGGACAGCTAGGACAACATAGAGAGACAAAAGTTGGAGTCAAGGAAATACCAATGTCCTCTCTCTGTGGCTCCTTTTAGTTCTTACTTTGAAGCCACTGTGACCAGGGTCTCTCTATGTACCCTTGACTGTCCTGGAACTCTCTCTGTAGATCAGCCTGGCCTTGAACTCATGGAGATCTCCCTGCCTCTGCCTCCAGAGTGCTGGGATTAAAGGAATGGGCCACATATTTTGTTATCATTGGTGTATGTTGTTTCTGAAGTGGCTTTGTTTCAATATGTCTGAGTGGTTTTCCTGCATCCATGTCTAAGCACCATGTGCATGCAGTGCCCACAGACAAAAAGAGGGTGTCCAGTGTCTGGAGTCAGATTTACAAACAGTTGTGAAACGCCGTGTATGTGCTGGGAACCCAACCTGGGTCCTCTGGAAGAGTAGCTAGTGTGCACTTAACCACGGAGCCATCATTCCAGCCCCCAGGTTTTGTTTTTAACTGATTAAAATGATAGAATTTTGGGAGGCAGATCTCTGAATCCAAGGCAAGCCTGATCTATACGGTGAGTTCCTAGAAAGCCAGAGCTCCACAGAGAAACCCTGTGCAGGTGGCAAAGGAGGATATAAGTAAACTCACTACACGTACCCCAAAGCAGCCCTCTCCCAAGTGGCAAGTCTCAAGCAAGTGGCTTAAACCAACCATTCTTTTGAAATATGGCTCTGTCCCCAATTTAGAAAAGCAAAACCTGTTTTGGCTCCAAGATTCTAGAAAGATTTGAAGAAAGAGGTTGGTAGACCAGTTCTCGGGTGGATCTGGGCCTGCAAGATCCTATACTCAGCACCACTCTGGGTACCACAGTATGATTCGACATTGGGCCTCCTCCAACCCTCAGGGAGTTCAAAGCCAGCCTGAGATAGTGACACACACACCTGGGGCGGGGGTGGGGCTGGTTTTTGCATTCATCTCCTAGCCTGATACTGTAACCATTCTACAAATGCCTATCAGAATCTCTGTATGTGCTGGGTATTTAGGAACTACATAGACATGAGGGAGGGGCTTCCTCCTCTCACCAGAGAGCCACATCCGACAGAGCATCTGATGCATACAGTCCCTAATGGGATTCCACCCCAGCTTCACCATGGGGCTATTGATCTGTTGTTTTGCTACACTGTTAGGGTGTTGGGCAAATGAGGCGGTACTAAGTGCTTTCTGTTGACATGTTTTCAACTTAGTAGCAGGTCTGTGGAGACAAGACCTCACAGTTAACCGAGGAGCAGCTATCCATACATAATATCAGGGAGTGTAAAGAAGGGTGACTCAATGCCCAGAAGGGAGGTGCAAGGTGACCTTAGACCAAGCCCTTGACAAGAGTGTTGCTATACGTTGTTGATTAGAATGTGTGAGTTTTACAACACCATAAAACTAAAGCCACACGATGTTTTTCTGCATCAGTCGACAGTTTCCATGGAAACCATGAATTTGCCCTGTAGGACATTAACTAGGTTTATGTCTCATGATGCTTGTGTCTCATCATTTTGCCCCAACCCCCATTACCTATAAAATCCCTGGGTTCTCGTGTCCCTCGGTGAACATCTTTCTGTCTAGTCCTTCATTGGTAAAGTAAGACTTTGACATGTGTTGTCTCTCATTTTTTTAAAGACAGAAGCTCATGTTAGCTCAAGCTGGCCTCAAACTCACTAGATAGCTGAAGATGACCTTAAAGGTATAATCCCCCTGCCTCCACCTCCTGAGTGCTAGGATTATAGACCTACCAGCACATCTAGTTTACGTGGTGCTAGGGATGGAAGCCAGGACTTCTTCGATTCTAGGCGAGCCTTGGGGCAACAGAACTGCAGTCCTAGCCCTCGACTTCACTCTTTGTTGTTGTTGTTGTTTGTTTTTTCTTTTTTGTTTTGTTTTCGAGACAGGGTAACTTTGTTCTTGATCCCACTTCGGAGATCACCAGGAAAAAGACTCCTCCGCTATGGTCCAAGGCTGGAGAACAACTCCCTCGTCCAGTATTCCCGCTGGTGCCTGGAACAGTTCTCACCACCAGGTGGCATCCTAACTTCATGAGTCAGCAGTGGTGTGCATGTGAAGGGCATCTGGAGGCTTCGACCTTGACAGCCACTCCAAAGTGAGTCCCCAGGGACTCTTGAGAGGCCTTCAAGGATATGATCATATCATACAGTTGTAGGACCTGTGTATCTTAGCACTCAACTACTCCTGTACCCAAACTTAAACCATACCCTCAGGTCTTAAGCATTTACCAACCGTTGGCCTCAGTTATCTGAGTATTACAATTCTTTACCCATTTTATTTCTGGTAGTGCTGGGGATAACAGTCAGGGCTTTAAACAAACTAAGCAACACGCTACCTCTAAGCTACATCCCCAGACTCTATACCCATTTAAGCTTCTCATAAGCCAAGCCCATAGGCTTACATGGGCTAACCAAGGTCATGGGGCTATAGAAAGTATATAGTGTAAGCCTAGGTCTATCATCTTAAAAGCCAAAGCCCAGTGTTTTCCTCATTCTGGCTGCCTAGGGAGGAGTCAGGAGGTCAGGGGCCAAGCAGGTAGGAGACCTGGCTATGCCTAGGATGCGTCCTAGGATGAGTAGAAGGGCTAGTCCTGCCAAGAATAAGATGTGGGCCCAGCCTTTTCTTACTTCCCTGGGATTCAGGAAACAACTAAGTATTGAAAGACAGTAGCCTTTGTGTGGGTCTCCCTCCTCTTGTGGACCATCCACCGGCAGTCCGTGGTCCACAGGGCACTGGAAGCAGTGACAACGAGGGGGAGGGGGGTTTGTAAGTCGTTTGAGTGCGTACAGTGAATGACCACACTAGGGCCAGCTCTCAGGAGGCAGATCAACTTTACTTAGGGTGATTCAAGGCTTATGAAGTTTTAGGTGACTGAAGGTAGGAGCATCCATGATGGGCAAAAGTCACTGGGTGGGGACTTAAAGCACCGAAATGCCTCATTAGCATGGGGAAGCATTTGGGGCATCTCAGGTGCTGGCTTGAGCAGGTTCTTACCAGAACAGAAATGACCCTGTGATGTAATTGAGGCTATGTAACCTTCCTCAGACAGAGACATAGGGGGCTTAGGATTTCCCAGACATGGTCAGAAGAGGAGAAGCCCCACCAATGAAGGGAGTCCCCTGCTACGTGCCAAGCCCCAAAGGGTATGTGGTCAGCGTTAGACCTCAACCTCAGTTAGCAGTTTCCCCACATCTTTGTTTAGAGCTGCAGTGTCTCAAGCCAAATCCCACAAGCAGATGGTAAAATTTCTGGCTTCAGAGGTAACCTGGAAAAGACTCTGCAATTGGTGGCCTGGATGCTAGGGCAAAAGACAAAGTGAGCTCTCTCCCCATGTCCTTTTCCTCCGGGGTTTCCTGAGACGTGAAAGAGCTCGATAACTAGAGCATAGCTCCTGGCATCCAAACTCAAGCCCACACCAACACGAATCCCTCTGCTCGCAGTGCCCTGGCCTCCAGGATGCCCTTGTCGAGGTTGCAGTTGGTAATGTAATCACAGTAGCTAGCATGTGAGCTGCAGCAGGACTTAAGACATGGTAGCTTACACCACCGCCCGCCATCACCATCCTTATCACCACCACGACCATTACCATCACAACCATCATCATGATCATCATCGGCATTACCATAACAACTATCACCATCATCAACACCACCACAACCACAGCCATCACTGTCATCATCATCATCATCATCATCATCATCATCATCATCATCACCGTGTTGGTTTGAATGAGAACAGGCTCATATGTTTGAGTGCTTGGTCCCCAGCTGGTGGACTGCTTAGGGAAGATTAGGAGGTATGGTCTTATTGGAGGAAGTGTGTCACTGGGGACAAGCTTTAATGTTTCAAAATCCCATGCCGGCACCCCTCTCCCTTCTTCCTCTCTTCCCCTCAACTCCTACCTTGTGCTTGTGTATCAGATGTAAGCTCTCAGCTACTGCCTCAGCACCATTCCTGCCTGCCTGCTGCCATGATCATCCCCATCATGATGGCCATGGACTCAAACCATGGACTCTGGATCCATGATTCCTCCAATTAAATGCTTTATTTTATAAGTTGCCTTGGTCATAGTGTTTTGTCACACAATAGAAAAAGTACCTAAGACAATCGTCGTCGCTTCATCTCTATTAACTGCCCATTTCTAGGTGATAAAAATTCCCCAGGTAGGTGCCTCACTCAGAAGTTAATGATGGTGAAACCACCTCACTTATCTAACTGCTTCGCCTGAGCGTTACTTGATTGATGAGGTGGGTTATTTTGGGGAGGAAAAAAGGATCTGCCAAGCTCTTAAGAACATTATCACTGAAAGGTTTCTATGACAACACGCACCTAAATGTTCCAGGGGAAGGGCAACCACTCAGGGAAGATCACAAGATGGGAACCCTCCCACTCCTCTGTTTCTGACTATGCTCACCCAGACCCAGCTGCTTCACCCCTGGATAAGATGCTTCATTCAGAACTCTCTAAAACCTTGATACAGCCCAATGGAACAGTGCTATGATTCTGATTCCCATCCTACAGGTGAAAAAACTGAGGCTCCGAGAGGTTAAAGCTTTGTCAAGGTGAGTCAACTTATCGTGTACTGGTGAGCTGGACCTTTAAACTGTTACTTACCAAACTAGAAGCATATGGCTGAAGCAGGTTTTCAGAAGTGTGCTGGGCTGCTATGGGGCTTCCTGTGCACTGATCTATGTTTAGCATATATGTTTAGCATATAGACTGACATATGTCTTCGCCTATGGGACATGGAATGGCTCTCTTCCCCCAGCATCATAGTAGTGACATCCAGAATGTCCCCAGGGCAGAAGCACTGTGCTGCTCAAAATTCATCCTGGGACTGGCAAGATCACTCAGTGGGCAAAGGTGTTTGCTGCCAAGCCTGATGACCTGAGTTCAGATCCCCCAACACCTGTTCAAAAAGCCCACTGTGATGGTAAATGCCTATATCCCCAGTGCTTAGGGAATGGAGACAGATTTCATGGGCCTGATGGCCAGCCAGAAGCGGTCAGATCAAAAAGCTCCAGGTTCAGTGAAAAGCCCTGTGTCTTAGTTATTTTTCCATTGCTGTGAAGAGACACCATGACCAAAGCTACTTATAAATGAAAGCTTGCTTGCTGTTTTAGAGAATTACTCCATGACCGGCATAGTGGTGAGCTTAGCAGCAGGGAGCCAGACATGATGCTGGAAAAGGAGCTGAGAGCTTCATCCCGAACTGCAGGTAGCAGGCAGAGAGAGACAGAGACAGAGAAAAAGAAAGAGAGAGACAGAGAAAGACAGAGAGAGACAGAGACAGGGAGATACATACAGAGAGACAGAGACTTTGAAAAACTAAGGTAATTAAGAAAGACATCTGACATCAGTCTTTGAACTACACATGTTTATCCTCACACACATATATGTGCTCACACACATGCATATCCTCACACACATATATATGCTCACACATACATATCCTCACACACATGTATATCCTCACACAAGTGTATATGCTCACACACATGCATATCCTCACACATATGTATGTGCTCACACACATGTATATCCTCACACACATATATATGCTCACACACATGTATATCCTCACACACATGCATATACACACACATGTATATCCTCACACACATGCATATACACACATGTATATCCTCACACACACATATATCTTTATACACATGTATATCCTCATAACACATGTATATCTTCACATACACACATATATATGCTCATACATGTATATCCTCACACACATGTATATCCTCTCACACCCATATATCCTCACCACATATGTTAAAGTCATTTTAAAAGTAGCAATTTTTTTTATCCTGGCTAGCTCCCAAATAAATGAGACAGAGAATAAAGATTTATTTGATAAGCTTTACAGCATTAATATCTGGACAGTCATTAATCTATTCTAATCCTCTGAGCTAATCTGGCTACCTCTCAGCCAATATCCCCGAGATACATGCATTTTCATATTGGTCTGGCTCTCTCTGCTCCAGGTGTTCCCCCATGGTGTTTCCAGGCCCTCTCTATGAGAGGAATCTTCTCTTCTCTCCTTTTCTCTCCTCCCCTGGCTGGCAGAAGTGCATCCCTATTCTCTCCACTACTCAGTTATTGGCTGATCAATTTTACTGACAAATAAGAGAATAAATGGGGAGCAATGTTTACACAAACTTGAGACAGGAGATACTTAGAATAATGTCTGGATTGCAGCAAGATCCAGGGGGCAGAGAAATCAGTATTTGAATAATGTAAGGATAATCTTATGTAGTGCACAAAACATGCCTACACTCACATATCCTCACATACATCTATAACCTCACACACATATGTACATACACCACACACATATCCATACTGTAGTGGTATGGAAGAGACTGCCCCCCCCCATAGGCCCAGATATATGAACTCCTGGTTCCCAGTTGTGACACAGTTTGGGGAGGGTTAGGAGGTGTGACTTTGATGGAGGAATTATGTCACTGGGGCTTTAAGAATCAAAGGTCCCACTTACCTCCAGTTTGTCCTCTCTGCCTCTTGCTCACAGTTGAGGATGTACCCTCTCAGCTTCCCACTCCAGCTGCCCTGCCAGCTGCTCACTGCCACACTTCCTCAGCATGATGGACTCCTATCCCTCTGAAACCCTAAGTGGAAATAAACTTTCTCTTCTATAAGTTGCCTTGGGCATGGCATTTTGTTGCAGCAGTAGAAAGTAACTACTACACACACACACACACACACACACACACACACACACACACACACACACACAAACAATACCCAAGAGAAAAGGAAAGAAAGCCCCTGACTCTCAGCATTCTCTATGTCTTGGCATGACCACCTGTCCTCTGTCCCTGAGGCTCAGCCTGAGGGCTCTTTTTGTCTACTGGAACCGGCTCAGTCTGAAGGATCAGGGGAAGTGCTGAGGACTGGTCAGCCAGTGAGTAGCTGAAGTCCTCCAGCTCCTTCCCCCTTGGTGGACTGACTGGGGTGAGAGTTCTGCACTGGCCTGGCATTCCCAAGGAAACGGAATCCCAGTTCCTCTCCACAGTCATTAGCTAGAGAATCAACTAGAGCCCTCAAGTGCTTGTCTCAAGATCATCTGGTTTTTTGAGGAACACAAATTATAATTCTGATTACCATAGTAAGACTCACAATATTGACCAGCCTCATTCAGAGTTTCCTGCCTGTCAGCCACTCCATTCCATGCTACAAATTCTAAGGTGTTTCTCCCACATAACACTCACAACATCACACATGCATCATACCCACTTTATAGATGAAAACTTACTGATAGTCAGAGAACGTAGGTGACCAGTGTAAACTCACGCAAGTATTTTTATATATGCCAGTGAGTATATTTCTATTTTATGTGCATTGGTGTTTTGCCTGTATGTCTGTGTGTGAGTGTGTAAAATTCCTTGGAACTGGAGTTGCAGACAGTTTTGAGCTGCCATGTCGGTGCTGGGAATTGAACTCAGGTCTACTGGAAGAGTAGCCAGTACTCTTAAACATTGAGCCATCTCTGCAGCCTCCTCGCACAAGTATTTTTAAAAATATTTATTTTTAATTTTATATACTTGTCTATGTGTGGATATGTGCATATGGGTTTGGGTAACTGCAGGGACCAGAAGAGGGCACTGGATCTTCTGCAGCTGGAGTTAAAGGCAATTGCAAGCTACCAGATATGAATATTGAAAACTGAACTTAGGTCCTCTCCAAGGGCTTGACCACTGAGCCATCTCCCCCGCCCCTTATGGAAGGTTTAATAATTACAGTTAGAATTATGAGCTCAGATGTGTATAACTACAGTTTGAGGACATATCCTTTGTGTCACACTGTTTCCTAGGGTGAGAGGTTGTTTGTGTTTTGTCTTTCCTTTCCTGTTAAGAGGGAAAATGGCAGAGAAGAGAAGAAAGGATATTTGGATTTTTCTGATCCAGTACAGTAAAAGCTCCAACGTGGTTTGAGTTTCAGCTACTGTGAAATTTCAGCAAGCGAGGTTCTGGACAGCTCCTCCGGGCAGCGGCTCCCCAGGCCGGGAAGAGATGAGACTGCAGACCTATTAGGAAGCATAACTAGACCGTTCCATACAGGACAAATGGCATCAGAAACAAGGCCCTCCAGGAGCTCACAACACATCAAGTTGGCAGTTCTCGCCAGCAATGAAGATGGTAGTGCCTCTCTTTTGAGTCTTGCTTCTGCCGCGCTAATGATTGACTGAGGGCTTCATGTGTCCGAACAGCCTCATGCTCAGCCTCCAGCAGTGAAGGTAGGAATGGGAATCACATCCCATCTGATCAAAGATGGCGCCAGACTTACAGTGGGGTTTAAAGGACAACTCCCTCCTCCCAACCCCCACCAGCAGGGTCATGAAACAGGTCCAACTTTTCAAGAAAACTGCTGTTGGTGGAGTTCTGGAGAAAAGCCACCCTTGTGTCACACACCCTGGAGCATGGAGATTGCAAAGCCAGGCAATCTGACTGAACTTCCACCCTGACATTAGGAAAAACAGTTCACCCAAATAGCAGTTTCTGGGCCTATCAAAGCCAGGCCCTCCCCCACTCCCTGTTCTCAACTTCAAAACTCTATTCTCAGACCCCGTGTGGTGTGTTCTCCCGTACCCCCCATACACCAACCATAGAGTTTGGGAATACCAACCTCTCACACCTATGAAAGTTTGCTTTAAGTTCGCTGTAAGTTTTAAAGGTAAACCTGGTATTTTATTTTCCTCCACTGAGTTATTATAGAGTTACTTTGTGATAAACCTATCTTAAGTTGAAAAGGTCAGTAAGTCCAGAATAACACACCTCAATCCTACCCAGCCTGAGAGCTAAACCTGGCCTGCCTTAAACACACTCAGACCTACATCAAACTACAGTTGGGTAGTCATCTTACACAAAGCTTGTTTCATAATCGAGCTGCCTATCTCATATCATCTGTTCAATATTGCACTGAATGTGAAGGACGTGGCTGTGTTGGGCACACATGGCTGAGAGTGAACCTGGCCTGAAGAATGTCAAAGACACTGAAGTCAGTGACTGTGACTCAGGGATGCCACAGCGACAGGGCCATCATTCTGTCTGGGAGCTGCTCAGCACCACAGGACCATTACACCATGCTAACTTGAAAAATATATCAAAATTCAAAAACTAGAGGTACAGTTTCTATTGGATGCACATTGCTTTGACCCCATCATAAAGCGAAAAACTATAAACTGAACTGTGACAAGTTGCAGACCGAGTGCATTGGCCAGGAATTTGTGGTAGGTGTGGGGAGGACATCCCTGGGCACAAAACAAAAGGACCTAGGATGTGTTTAGCATCTTCCATGTTCTTGAAATTCCATACACATTGATGAGTGCATCTCTCACCAGCTTACGGACATTTCTAGACAGCCATGGCTGCCCATGTGCATTGTCTGCCCAAAAGAAGCAGTAGATGTGGTCCAACTGCAATCATTGCAGTGTGTTCTGTGCTGGCCTTCGAACAACACAATTCTTCCCCATCCTGCTCTCTCCTCCCTTCTCAATAGCCCAGGTTGACCTTGGACTGATAGAAATCCTCCTGCTCCAGCCTCCCAAGTTCTGGCATTATAGGCAGTGTGTACCACCACACTCAAGTTATAGGAGGTTTAGGTGGGGGTCTGGGAGTAGAGAGGGAAGAGAAATTGAGCAAGGTGCCATGTAGCTCAGGCTGTCCCCAAACTTGAGGATGACCCGTGTACTTCCTATACCCACTTGCTGAGTGGTTGAATTGCAAGCATGCACCTCGTCCACAGAGTGCTGGGAATCAAACCCAGGACTAGGCAAGGACTCTGTCATCTGAATCTCCCCCAGCCCCCTGCCATGGTGTCTCTCTCAAGCTTCGAACTCTGAAAAGTCTCAGGCATCACAGTGACAGCAAAATAAAGTTATGACAGATGCCCATCTGACAACTATAAATGCTGTCAGGTCTTACTGGATCTCTCAAGTGAGGAAAAGGAGAGGCAGCCCAGGTCCCCTAGTAACCCTGCATAGAGGCAAGTTGCATGGGAATAAAAGGGTAAGCCATGCAAGGCTCTCTCTTCATAGTTATACCTCAACTAAAATGTCATGCTGCTCCAGATTGCCCCTAAGCAGCATGACTGAAGCCCTGCCCAACCCTGAGTAAGTCCTCGCATCATTTCTTCCTCCTGAGAACTTTAATATATATATCAGGATATTTTCCCACAAGTTGGGAGGAGCTAAGGTGGGAGGAGTAAGGAGAGGAAGAGGAAGAGGAAGGAGAGGAAGAGGAGAAGGAAGAGGAGGATCGGAGCTAGGGGAGAGAGCACCAGAGAAAGGGGAACATGGAAGCGGATGTGCGCCTGACTCTAGAAATCAAAGGTAGTTGGTATATCTAGGTTGGGTATTGGGTTACACCTCTGATTGTGTGGGCATCTTGTTATTGAGCATTACCAAACATATAAAGCCTTTGGATAATCTAAGCATAGAGTCTCATTCCTACCAGGCTCACATGGATGGCAGGATGGTCTGGGCACTGCCCAGCCTTGTAGAGACAGCGTGGAAGATTGGCAGAGCCATCTCCCACGTGGGTGGCAGGGCTGGTGTTTCTGGCTGGTCATTTCTAGCTACAGTGTGCACATGGCCTCTGGCCAGCGGCCGTTTTTAAATAATTGCCACAACACACACACACACACACACACACACACACACACACATATTGATATTGGACTTAGTTTTCTCTTCAAGACAGAGTCTTATTCTGTGGCCTAGAACTTACTACATAGCTCAAACTTGAAGCAATCCTCTTGCATCTTGAGCACTAGGATTACAAGAGGGTACCACCATAGCCAGCTGCCCTTCTGAGCAAGTACTTAGGAGAAACTTCTTCCTTAGTTACAAAATTCTAGCTTTTTACATACTGTATCCCAACTCCTGATGGAGGCTTCTGGGAGCAGGGCCTCAAATCTTCATGTGAGCACCTAAAACAGAATAGTTACTAAATGCATTAAGTGTTGGGTGGACTAATGGGTGGAGAATCACTGATGTGCTGGAGAGTGGTTACGTGCCTGCTGTCTCTCAAAGGGCTCATGGTTTCCAGCACAAATATCAGGTGAGTTACAACTGCCTGTGATTCCAGCTCTAGGGACTCAGACAATTTCTTCTTGCCGCTGAGGGTGCACATACATGGCACCCACAGAGAGACATATACGTGTGCAAATAAATAAAGATAACTATAAGAAGTGAATGCAGTGGTTTGAATGAGAATGGCTCCATAGTCTCATACGCTTGAATACTTGGTCCCCAGTTGGTGGAACTGTTGGAAAGGATTGAGAGGTGTGGACTTGTGGTAGGAGGTGTGTAGATGGACTTTGAGGTTTTAAAATCTGCCATTTCCAGTTAGTTCTATCTCTGCCTTGTATCCTGTCTTAAGATATAAGCTCTCAGCTACTGCTCCAGCGCCACGCCTGCCCCTCTACTACCATGATCTCTGCCATGATGGTCATGGACTCTAACCCCCTGAAATAGGAAGCGCTTTTCTATACATTCTCTTCTATAAATTACCTTGGTCATGGTGTCTTATCGCAGCAATAAAAAGTAACTAAGACAGTGAGTTAATTAATGAACTCTAGTCATCTTTCTCAATCAAGGAGACAATGTAACCGAACTATGCAAACAAAAGGTGGACAATGTGAAGCCAAACTGGGTGGCCCACCCTTGTAATCCCAACATTCAGGAGGCAGAGGCAGATGAACAGTGACAAGCTCAAGGCCATCCTTGGCTACATAGTAGCCTCTAGACTAGCTAGAACTACATAAAGAGATCGTGTCTCAAAAAAAAAAAAATAGTTACAATATGTTTGTGCCCATTAGGAGCCAGGAGATAGTTGGTTTTTTTTTTTTTTTTTTTTTTTTTTTTTTTTTTTTTTTTTTTTATATCAGTGACCCACTGTGTTGGATACTTTTTATTGCCACAAGCAACAATATTAATCTCCAGCACTTGGTAGAGGCATGAGAATCAGAAGTCTAGGTTTTCATTTTGTTGTTGTTGTTTTGTTTGTCAACTTAACAAAAGCTTGAATTTGCTGGGAAGAGGACTCAGCTAGGACTAAAGAAAATTCCTCTGTCACAGACTGGCCCATACACAAGTATATGGGGGTATTTTCTTGATTAATGAGGGCTATGGGAGGGCCCTGTGGGGAAGGCCATCTCTGGACACTCAGTGGTCCTGAGTATTGTAAGAAAGCAGGTTGAGCAAGCCATGAGCAACTAGCCTCTAAGGGCTCCTGCATGGCCTCTGCTTCAGGTTCCAGCTTGACTCTTCCATTCATAATGGACTATTCTGTAAACTTAAATAAATCCTTTCCTCCCAGCTTGCTTTTGGCCATGGTGTTTATTACAGCAATAGAAACCTAACTAAGACACAGTCAAAGACTTAGTGCTAGAGTGTCTGTCTGGTGCTCACAGTGTAATGCCATTAGTTTGATTCACAAGACTGAAGGAGAAAGAAGAAATAGAGAAAAGGAGGAGAAACCATTGCAAATTCAGATTTTAGTCATGAAGATTTGGTCCTACCTTTTTGTTTTTTTGTTTCCCTAAGGAGTTTATAGCTTTAGATCCTAAATCAGTTTGCCTCTGCTTTCTCAACACTGGAATTACAAGCATGCACACCATGCCTGGACTTCTTTTGGTGGTTGTTTTGTTTTTGGAGTCATGGCCTGGCTATGGTAGCCCCAGCTGGCCTGAACTCACTGTGTAAGACTGGGCTGGCTTCGTACTCACAGAGATCGACCTGCCTCGGCATCCCAAGTGCAAGATTAAAGGTGTGACTCCCAGGCTAGGCCTAGATCTTCTTAACCAGGGGTTTAGGGATTGAACTCAGGCCCTTCTGTTTTCCAGGCAGGCACTTTACTGACTGAGCCTTCTCCCTGATACTTTAGCTTTGGGGGTGCATGCTGTCCAAAGTACAGGCCTGGAAAACAGATATATGTTGTAACTTGACTCTAGATAAGTCCTTCCGGGTCTCTGGGCCTCAGTTTCTTCTTCTTTGGGGGAGAGAGAGCAGTCATCTCTGATCGGAACCCACGTTCTCATAGCCTTCACACTCTCCACACTCTTCACCTGGATCTCCACAGTGGTGCCCCACCCCTACTCTTCCCCTAGCCACACCCCCACAGAGTGGCCATCCAGGACAGACTCTGAACAAAGGAGAGTCCTCCAGAAGTGCTCCCCCAAGACATCCACTTCCTGGGCAGTAGAAAACCTGCAGGACTGTGGAAGTAAATGTGCAAAAAGGCTGCATCCAGAAGGCCGACAGTTTTCTTCACAGGTGGCAGAGTGAAGCTATTTGAGAATCAGCTTGCAGAGCACCTGGCCCCAAACACCCGCTTCCTAGGCCTGCTTAGCCAGAGAGAAAGCAGCAGCTTTGCTCCACTTCCAAGGGAGCCCTGAGGTAGGGCCCCACAGTGCCTTCCAGGCCTGGCTGAGTGAAGACTGAACAGATGAATGAGATGAGCCTCGGCTGCCTTCTCGTGAGGGCTTTAGCTTGGGGTGAAGCAAACGTTTTTCAACCAAGAGCACGTTGCAGCTGCTCAGCTCTGCCTTAACAGTGCCACAGGCACACAGAAGTGAAACTGGGAGGCCATAGCCCAGGAAAGCCTTCCTCGTGCTCACTGAAGATTTAATTCCTGATTGATCTTATGAGGCTTTTTTTTTTTTTTTTTTTTTCAGAATCTTTTCCAGCCATTTAAAATATAAAGCCTAGATTTAGTTCGATTTCATTCAAAAGTAGATGAGTCCTGGACCTTTAATCCCAGCACTAAGTAGTTTGAGGCAAGAGGAATCAGTTCGGGACCAACCTGGACGGCATATGAGACCCTGTCAAAAATAACTATCTTAGCCAGGCTTAGTAGTGCATGCCTTTAACCCCATCACTCAGGAGTCAGAGTCAGGCGGATCTCTGTGAGTTTGAGGCCAGCCTGGTCTACAGAGTGAGTCCAGGACAGCCAGGACTGTTACACAAAGAAACCCTGTCTCAAAAACCACACACACATACGTACACAAAAAGTATTTCTTGAGGCGTTTGACTCATGAGCCAGTTTGCCAATCTATGCTTAAATATTTGCTTTGGTGTTTTTGTTTTTTAATTTTAACTATTTTTTTTCTTAGCAGGGGAAGGTGTGCATATGTGTGTGCATGTGTGTGAGTGTGTGTAACTTTATAGCACACGCTCACAGTCTCAGCACTCAAGAAGTTGAGTCAGCAAGATTTAGCCAGATGTGGTGGCAGATACTTTTAATCCTAGGACTTCGGAGGCAGATGCAAGCGGATCTCTTGAGTTCAAGATCAACTGGGTCCACAGAGTGAATTCCAGGACAGCCAGAGCTAAATAGAGAGACTCTGCCTCAAAATAACAGCGAAAAGATTGCCAGAAGTTTGAGGCCAGGTTGGGTTACATAGCTAACAATAATAAATAGCAATTTTAAAAACAAAATAAAATTAAAATAATTCATAATGTCAGTATACAGAGGCATTTATTTCTACTAATGATATTATTTACCCATCCTGTCTCTCTGGCTAGCTTCTTGCATCATTTCTGTCTAATATGGTAGCTACTCATTTTGTGTTTGTCTGTTTTGAGTGGGCAACAGGGGTGATGCTTAAGACGGAGTCTCAGGATCCCACATTGTAACCAATGCTGACCTAGAATTTGATAAATAGCTCAAGCTGGCCTTAGACTCGTGGCAATCCTTCTGCTTCAGACTCCTGAGAGCTGGAATTGTAGGTATTAACTCATTTTACTGAGTGAACATCTCATGTACGTCAGGCAAGCCTCAAAACTCGATTTTAGTCAAAGATGACCCTGGAGTTCTTTCTGGTCCTTCTGCCTCTATCTCTTGAGTATTGAGATTATATGCATGTACCATAAGATTGTGTGTGTGTGTGTGTGTGTGTGTGTGTGTGTTCAGAGACAGAGTCCCACTATGTAGCCTTGGTTGTCCTGGAACTCACTATGCAGACCATCATTCTGGTCTCCAACTCTGCCTCTGCCTCCCCAGTGCTGGGACTAAAGGCGTGTGCCACCACACTTGTAATTTTTTTTTTAAGATAGAAATATCCAATTTCTCTCAAGAACGGCTGAGATGACGCTAAGCCAGCAGTACATGAAACTGCACAGTTCCTCGAAAGCTCACGGATATCGATGAGGCCAGAGCCATCTTGGGGGCTGAAAAAGCCAGATGTTCCCGTCGTTTTGCTTTAACTTGCTTTTCTTTGCGAAGTTTTCCTTGTCCACTTGCTCTCTTTGGGCAGCTCTCGAGCAATAAAGGGATTATCCGCAGGCTTAGGTTTCAAGGAGAACTTGCTAGATTTACAACATAGCCTCTGGAAAATTCCTCGGGTCAGGTGACAGGGTTGACATGGCAAAGCAACTGGCAGGACCTTCTGGGTTCCCAAGGGACCAAGGATCCCGGCTTTCACCTGCTCCCTTCAATTTGTCTAGTCATTGTCTCCATGAGGCTCAGTTAGGGATCGCAGTAGATAGCTTACTTGGAGGTATTTGATTTGTTCATTTATCTCAGATCTATCTGATCCCTTTACGTCTACGTTTACAATTCATAATAAGTGGGTATGAGGCTGCTTGGTTTCCTGGACTCAACAGGGACCTCCAGGCTCTGGAAGAGTTGAGCAGATACAGTTGCCTGGGATACGCTTAGAGATGGTCAAATGTTTGTGTCTTTGATTTTATCAATGAATGATGGTACCTTCTGTCCAAATAACTGTGGAAAGTTGTGAGATGGTTAGAAACGAGCAAGCAATTGAGCAAGCAACTGTAGTCCCAACACACTTCATCCAAGCAAATCAAAATAAATCCTCCCTTTCTTAAAATTAAAAAAAAAAAAGGAGCCAGGCATGGTGGCGCCTTTAATCCCAGCACTCTGGAGGTAGAGGCAGACAGATCTATGAAGAGATCTAATAAATAAACAAATAAATAAATGAAACAAGAAAGAGAAAAGGAGAAAGGTGGGAGGAGCTGGCCGAGCAGCTGCGGGCACACACTGCTCTTTCAGGAGCCCTGAGTTCCATCCCAAGCACCCCATGCAGTCAGCTCACAACCACCTGTAACTACAGAGCCAGGCAATCCCAGGATTCCAATGGCCTCCTCGGGCATTCATACACATACATGTACACAGACAGATAGACACGTGGTTAAAATACATCTTTATTTTTAATGAAAGAAAAGGTGTGGGACTCTGTCACTCACATATTAACTAAATCTTCGATTTTCTGAACGCGTCTCTATCACATCTAAGATCTTGTTTCTACTCATAAAAGACATACAGCCAATTCCGCCTTCCTTTACCATTAAGGAAAGAGGAAGGGTTGGAGAAGAGACCTGCCCTGAGTCCTGGTCTGACTCCCAGTTTAGCACTCTTTTTTCCCTACTGTGCACCACTGATGGAGGGCCACCGCTTTAGCCCTCTGTTTCAGGGCCTCGGATTCTCAGTTTCTAGAGACCAGATCCGAAGCACAGGGGTCGGGGTTGGGGCGGGCGGTGGCGGTTTGGGGGGAGGGAGGGCAGCTCCATTCATCAGCAATACCCAGGATCTTAGAAGAGTGATGTGAGGTGGGGGTACAATGAAGATTCGTGTTAGACTGTTAAAGTCTCTCCCGCCAGTGAGGAGACAACTCCTAACCCCCATCTGACTTGCTGGGGGATCCTCAGGCTGCCTCTCCCCAGCCTCTTGCTCCGGCCCTCACGGCCCTCCTCCGAGACCCCCGGCGCATCCTATCCACGGAGGTCGGACTCTGCCCCCGCCCCGCCTTCCCCCTCCCCCCGGGGGCGGTGGCCCATGGCGGGCTCTCTCATTGGCTAAGGCGCAAGCAAAGGGCCAGAGGCAGTGGTGCTGATTGGCCAGGGAGGCTCGGCGGAGCTTGGGAGCCTGGCGAGTCGCTGGGGGAAGCTGAGCAGACGCCAGGCGCAGCCGGGAGCATCGGAAGGTGATCGCGCCAGTCGGACCCGCGGATCGCAGCCTGTAGATCGCGGCCCGGGCCTGGAGGTAAGTGCGACGCGTCTGGACGCGCTTGCCCAGCCCTTCTGAAGGAAACCCTGCACCCAGGAAACCAGAGTCGGGCATCTTCCTCTAGAATCCGGGCCCTCCAGCCAGCCAGGACGCGGGCTCCTGCTCCGAAAGGAAAGGGTCTCCCACTTCCCAGGCCCCAGAAAGCAAAACAGCTTCGTGTAACCTTCAGAAATGGGGCTGTCCGTCCTGGCCGCTGGCTGGAGGGGGAAATTCCTCCCTTGTTTAGTCCTTGGAATAGAATGCCCCCCCCACCCCCAAAGTGGAGTCCTGCCTCCGCAAATATCTAGACCCTCTCCCATCTCCTCCTATTCCTAAAAAAAATCTAAGTTAGGGTCTCTTGCTTCTCTCTCATTTTTGTCTCCTTAGAATGTTGAGGTCACAGCTTGTATAGAAGGGTCCTATCCCTCCCCGACTGTGAAAGTCCTGGAGAGTAAGACCCTCCCTTCAACAAGGACATTCCAGGCCAAATCACCTGCATGCTCATTCCAGAAACTAGGTTCTGGATTCTGGGGACAGATGACTTCTCTTCTATCCCTATGAAGACCCTTTCCCACCCATAGGAGAGGACATATCCCCCCCCCCCAAAGGCTTTTAGAGGCCTCCCCTTCCCAGGCCTAGAGCTCCTTTCAGGAGCCTCCAAACTCTAAGAACACAGATGGCCTTGGCACTGCAGGACCAGCAGGCACCCCCTTTCACCCCCACCTCCAACACAAATATAAAAGGCTGTTATTCAGTGTTACCCTACAGACGCAGGTCTCCCTCCTCCTGGACAAAGGGCTGTCAACATAGAGAAGAGCTGCTGGCCCACTTCCAAGGGTCCCCTGTTGGTTTCTTGGGTCTGCCCCCATCAAGTCCTATGGCTATTGCCCAATGGAATTCCCTGGGCATTAGGCCAAGAGAAGGCTGCTGCTGGGCTTGTCCACTGGTCTGGGGACACTGTTGGCTTAGCTGTGTGCCTCCCTTACACTCGCCTGAGGAGGTTTGGTGGGGGCAGGTCAGGAGACAGGAAAGCAATGAATCTTGGCTGGTTCTCTGGATTTGGGCTCTGGGATGTGGGGTGGAGAGAGATGTGTTTCCTGGAGGCAGGAGGACAGCTCTGGGAGAGACAAACGACCCTGTCTGCAATCCTACCATATAAAAGAGCATCTACATTAAGACCGACCATTTGTTTGGTACTTGAACAAACTGAGGCACAGAGAGAGAAAGGGGCTGGCTCAAGGTCACCCAGCCAGTCACTGACAAAACCAGCGTAGCTCCTACAGGGTGACTGGGGCTCCCCAACATTAGCTCCAATCCTCATATGTACAGTGGGCACTTCTGGGTACCATGTCCACGCATCACAGGACACGGTAACACTGAGAAAGTCAGCCCAGAAGGAGCAGAGCTTTGTAGAATGTCTGCCGACACTCCACAGGCACTGGTGGAACCCATTCCTGGGGGCTTAAGGGTTTCTGTCTTGCACCTACTGCCGTGCAAAGCTTCTCAAAAATCCAAATTGAGTCAGTAGAATGGGTGTTATCAGTTACAGTCCGCTAGAGCCAAGGCTACTGTGAGGACCTCAGCTTCGTGACTGGGTTTGCTCCAGGAAGGGGTGCCTGAGGAAGGTGCACCCCTTCCCTTTCTGCCTCTGCTCATTCTCTCTGGCTCCCATTCTCTGCAGCAATTGCTTGTCCTTCTCAGAGCCTGCACCCTTTGCTGGCACATGGGTGATTTTCTGGGACCACTTAGTGATTACCAAGCAGTGGTGACCAGACCTGGGGTACCTTGCTCCTTCTACTGTCCTCTCAGCTGGAGGGTAGCTGTCCTACATCAAGGGAGAGCCAAGAGCTGAGTTCAAGGTGAAAATATAGAGAATAGAGTGATGGTTTCCATCTGCTTCTTGGTGTATGATCTTGGGAAGATTTTTCTTTTCTCTCTTTCTCTTTTTCTTTCTTTTCTTCTTTCTTTCTTTCTTTTTTTCTTTCTTTTTCTCTTTATTTCTTTTACGGCAGTCGCACATAGGACAGGCTAGCCTCCACCTCACTGCATAGTGGAAGATGACCTTGAACTTCTGATCCTTCTGCCTTCACCCCCTGAATGCTGGGATTGTGTGAGTTTACATCATCACAGCCAGCTTCCCTGCAGGGCTGAGGCCGGAGCAAAGGGCTTGCACTCTATCCCCGGAGCTCTACCCCCTGACCTTTGGGACAGTCCTCTCTCTGTTAGTTATCCTCAAAGTATATAGCACAGCTAATAAGTAGAAAGAGTAGTCACAATTTCAACTACAAAGTCAAGCCAGGCAGTGGTGGCACGAACCTATAATTTCAGGTAGATTTCTGTGAGTTGAAGCCAGCCTGATCTATAGAACAAGTTTCAGGATAGCCAGAGCTACACAGAGAAATCCTGTCTAGAAACCATCCCCTCCAAAAGGAGTCAGCTGAAATGGGTAGTGTGTCAGCAGTGCCTCTGGGTGTGC
This sequence comes from Arvicanthis niloticus, assembly GCF_011762505.2. Lineage (NCBI taxonomy): Eukaryota > Metazoa > Chordata > Mammalia > Rodentia > Muridae > Arvicanthis > Arvicanthis niloticus. The sequence goes on from NC_047663.1 coordinate 97,999,426, forward strand.
CCAGGATCCTCAGTTGCAGACAGTCCACCAGGACAAGGGCAACAGACAAACCCGGGCCATGGAAGAAAAGCGAGGACTTCAGGCAAGCAGAGCAGTGTGTGCAAAGGACCATAGACCTTAAACCCAGTTGGAACCTAGAGCCAGCCATCATTGGCTACTTCTGCCTGGAGCAACATGAACAATCATTGACTTGTCTGAGCCTCCGTTTCTTCTCTCTAGCCTGGAGGGTGGGCATCAGGTAAAGGGTAGCTTGCATTGACATTTCTTATTCTTAAACCCACTGGCACTGTGAGTTGGGTGATTCTCAGCTGTGAGATTTATGATCTTCATTGCGTTTTACCCGCTTGGTGCCAGTGATACTACTTCAGCTGATAGAAAAGAAAATATCCTTTGTTAGAATGGAGAGATGAATCTGTGGGTATAATGTCTGGTGTGTGAGCATGAGTTTGGATCCCCAGCACCCACCTAAAAGCCAGGCTGGACAGCTGGGGAATGGAGACAGGTAGATCCCTAGTGAGCCAGTCTTGCCAAAAGAAGGAGCTCCAGGTTCAATGAGAGACCCTGTCACAAAGAATAAGGTGAGTAGCAGTAAGACCTCTGGCCTTCACCACACACACACACACACACACACACACATACGCACACAAACACATACACACACCACCACATACTACACAGACACACACACCACACACTCACACCACACATACACCACACACACCATACATACACCACACAGACATACATACACACCACACACACCACACATCACATACTACACACACATACACCACAGACACATCACAGATGCCACACATACACACATACCACACACACACCACACATAGACATCACACATATACACACCACACATACATACACCACACAGACATCCATACACCATACATACACATACCACACATACACATACCACACAGACACACACACCACACAGATACCCCCCTACACACATACCATACAGACACACATACACAGACACACACCATACATACACACATACCACACATACACCACACACACACCACAGACACCACACATATACACACCACACAGACACACACCACACAGACATACATACACACACACCATACACCATACATACACTCACCACACATACCATACATACACATACCACACAGACACACACACACCACACAGATACCCCCTACACACATACACAGACACACACCATACATGCACATACACCACACACACCACACACACACATACCACACAGACACACACACCACACACATACACCATACAGACACACACCATACATACACACATACCACACATACACCACACACACACACACCACACAGACACACATACACAGACACACACCATACACAGACACACACACATACACACACATACACACATACACACACATACACACACACACACAGAAAATCTCCAGAAGACTCAGTGTCTGGTAGAGAATAAGACCTTCCCCCTCTCATTCCTCATTGGGAACAGCTGGCCTAGTGTGGCTTCAGACACGGCTGGTGTGTGAGCTGAGCCCCCACTCTGCTGCAGCAGCTCCTCACTGTGGTTTCTCCCTGATGGGAGGGTGGGGAGCGCTCTGCAGGTAAGCCTCCCGACACCCGTGTCCCTTTAGTCTCTGTCCTCCCGAGAACTCTGCCATTCACAGAGCAACATTAGGATCCCATTTTACAGACCATGGAGGTGAGAAGTCTGGTCTGAGTGCATCTCACCTTCCCCACAGAGGCAGAAGAGATGCTCAAGGAGAAGGCGCTTGAGATTGATTACACCTATTTCTCTACCTGGGAGGGGGTTTGTACACGCCACAACGTGCATGCCGAGGTTGAGTACGACTCTTTTAGGGTTGGCCCTATCCTAATTGGTGGGTCCCCAGGGTGGAACTCAGACCTTGCTCTGGGAAGCGAGTGCCTTTACCTGCTTGCTGAGCCCTGAATGCAATCTTAGAGATCTTGTTCGGGAGGCTTCCTCAGAAGGATGTGAAGCTCTCATACGATTTAAACTGCATGAAGACCCAGCATCGGGGAATCTGCTCCAGCAATGTCTCCACATGTATGCAGATGACCGAGGACCCATTTGTCATCCCAATGTGGGAAGGGGCAGCATCTTGTTATGCTCCACTGGAGAAAAGAAGTGGCTTTTTAGAATAAGATTTAGGCCCCGAGCCTGGAAAGGTCTCAGAGACATATAATTTAGTGAAATACAGACACTGGAACCGTATAGAGAGGATTGTCTTATTTTAAAAACATAATACAAATACACAAGAAAATGGGCAGTTAGGGGCCAGTGAGATGACTGAGTGGGTGGAGAGACTCATCGCCAACGACCTGAGTTCCATCCCCAGGGCCTACACAGTGAAAGAGAGAAACAACACCTAAAAACCACCGGTTCCACGAGAATACCATGATGCATACACACAGATAAATGTATTTAAATTTTTTAAGAAGCTGAGTCGCCTTTTTAGCACTTCAGACTGCTCATCAGACGGTCTTATAGAAAGAAAAAATGATGGTTAAAAGGAAGTCCTGAGAGGGAGGACAACCCCGTTCGTTCAATTGTGTTCAGGAAGCAAGAGGAGGAGCCCAGCCAGGGACCCCTGCTTGAGCAAAGCCAAGCCCATACTTTGTGTATCCGTACTTGATACATACCTGTAGTTGCCAATGGCAGAGGTTCGGATCTTCTGAGCTTCCAGAGGCTTCTGGGACTAAGAAACAGGAATGAGAGCTATCATCTGTACTGGCTGAGGATGTGGAGACGTATCTTGGAGTTACAGGAACCTGTAACCTGTCACGTGGGTATCAGCCACTTTGATCTCTCAGATCCTCATCACCCGTAAGTCTTTGTGTAAGGTGTTAGTAAAAACGGCAAATAAACAGCAGTGGACTCTGAGTTAGGAGGACAATAGAAGTGACCTGACTTGGTTAGGGTGAGGATTCACTGGGACCTTGTGTTCCAACCCTTGATAAACAGTCAGTGCTTAATTTATGTAGCCATCATCTCTCTCATCTCTTTCTCCTTCTGCTTGCCTGTCCCCTGGTAAGAGACAGACCACAAAACCCTCATAAGTGACAGCTGGGCAGCCCGGGGCCTGCAAGAGCGCTCAGCAGATCGATAGCCCCATGTACCACCATGCCTGACAGGGTTCTCGGCTGAAAGTCAGGGGAGGGGAGCCGTGCTCCAGTTCCTCCTCCCATGCCTGGCTGTCCTCTCTTTAACACTACAAACTGAATTCTTAAAGGCTGGCCTCCAATTACACACTCCCTCAGCAATTCCATTTCCAAGGGCAGAGTCAAGATTTAAAGGCTGCTTCAAGATCTGTCTTATCTTCTTTTTCCTTTTTTCTCCTTTCCTTCCATCTCCCTTCCCTTTTTCTCTCTTCCCACACCCTCCCATCCCTCCCCTCCCCTCCCCTCTCCTCATTTCTTTTCCCCCACCCCTTAATATTTTGAGACAAGGCCTTACCGTTAGCCCTAGCTAGCCCGGCCCTCTCTATGTAGCCCAGGCCAGTCTTGCATTTGGTATGTAGCTCAGGCTGATCTCAAACCTATGACAATCCTCCAGCCTCAGGAACCATGTCCTCAGTTATAGACTCTGGCACCTTTATGGAAATTTTCCTTTAACCCTTCTCTACCCTGAGCCACAAACCCATTTCTCCCTCTACTGGCAGCCCAGTCTCCCTTGGCCCCTTCACTGTTGCCTTGTTTTCTCCCCTTCATTAATTCACTTCATTAATTCCCTAGCAAGCAGGGCTTGTGACAGCCTTGTTTGTGCCCACCTCTCAAATGCACTGCCTGGTTTCTAGCAGCAAGAGTCTCTGCGTTTAGAAAAATTATTTGTGGGGCTGGAGAGATGGCTCATCAGTTAAGAGCACTGTCTGCTCTTCTAGAGAACCTGGGCTCAATTTCCAGTATCCACAGGGCAGGTGACAGGTCTCTGTAACTCTAGCTTCCGGGGATCTGACACCCTCACACCAACATATATGCAGGCAAAGCACCAGTGCACATAAAATAAAAAGAAATCATTTAATGAAAAGGAAAACTATTTGTATTTTATGTGTATGACTGTTTTTGCCTGTGTGTGTGTGTGTGTGTGTGTGTGTGTGTGTGTGTGTGTGTGTTTTCCCTGAGCAGGTCAAAAGAAGGCACCAGATACTCTGGATGGACAGTTATGATTAGACATGTAGGCACTGAGAACCAAACCCAGGTCCTCTGCCAGAACAGCAGGTGCTGTTAACTACTGAGCCATCTCTCTGCGGCTAGAGTCTAGTCAGACTCTGTGAATTGTCATTGTGAGAAAACAGACAACACACTAAACTGAGTGTTTAAACTACTTCAAGGGATAACATTCCATGACATTAAGCATATTCACAATGCTGTTGTGATGTAACCTAGCTCTAAGCTATCTTCATTACCCTGTAAGGAAGTCTCCATGGTCACTCCACACGCCTTGGCTCCTGGTATGTACGTGTTTGCCTGTCCTGAGTACTTCCTATTGATGGACCCGTACTCTGTGTGACCCGTAGTGTTTAGCTTCTCCATGTCTGTGCATGCTCCAGTACTTCTTCCCGTTTTAGGAATGAACAATATCACGTTATATAGGTTGATCGTGACTTGCCCCTGCATTTATCAGCCAGCCAATAGGCATGAGAAGGTGATTGAAATCTTGCCTACTGTGAACATACGTGTGCAGGTCGTGGCTTAAAGACCTGCTTTTGAGCCATGGATGCAGTTCATTTGGTACAGTGCTTGCCTGGCATGCACGAAGCTTGGGTATTAAAGTCATCATCGGCTACAGATGATCTTGGAGCCCACCTCGGGTAGGTAATTTGCTGGGGAGATGGCTTTGTGGGGAAAGTGCTTTGCTTGCAAGCATAAGGACTGGAATTTGGATCTCCAGAGCCTTTATAAAAGCCAGGTAGACTCACTGGCCGCTTGTAATCCTTAGACAAACACAGAAATGGGTGGAACAAACTGGCTGGCAAAAAGACACCCATTCACTTCAGGCCCATATACCCATCACCACCACCACTATCACACCACACTAGACAGACACAGTAGACATGCAGGAAAAAAAGATAAAGAAAAGCCTGCTTTCAGCATATAACCAGGAGCCAAACTGACAATCTGGAACTGACTCCGTGTTGGACCTGAGGAACTTGGGGGCAACACTATTTACATTGCCACCTGCAGTGTGTGGTGGCTCCAGTGTCCACAGGTCCTCAGTAAATTACTATCTTCTGCTGTGTTATCCAAGCCTGTCTGGGCAGTGTGATGTCGCTACATTGTTGCTTTGACCTATATTTTGTAACCACTCTTGCTGTGATGTTGAGCATCCATCCACTGCTCATGTGCACTCTGCTCCTTAATGTCTCTTCAAGTCCTTTTTCTACCTAAAAAAAATTACAGACGCAATGTGGTGGGGCACCTGATTAATCCCAGTACTTGGGAGTCAGAGGCAGATGGGTCTGAGCCCAAGCCCAGCCTAGACTAATACAGAGCTGCAAGCCAGCCTGGGCTAATCTCATTAAACTAAAGTTTCAACAAAATTAAAAAAAACAAAACAAAACAAAAAAAAACTATTACTTTAATTTACTATGGGGTCACACATGCATTGTGTGGTTGTGGCAGTCAGAGGACAGCTTCCTCCATGTGGGTTCTGGGGATCAAACTCTGGTCATTAGCCTTGGTGACAAAAGCCTTTATCCACCGAGTCATCTTGGTGTCCCCTTTGCCTACTTTTCAACTGGGTTTGTTTTTCTAAATTGAAGTTGTGATTACTTTATTTATATTTAGGTTGGTTGGCTGGCTGATTGGTGTGTGTGTGCATGTGTGTACAGGCCACATGCTTATATGAGGTCAGAGGACAACTCTTGGGAGTTGGTTCTCTCCCCCATGTGTGTTCTGGGCATTGAACTCAGGCTGCCAGGCTTGGCATCAAGCCCCTTTACCCCCTGAGCCATTTTGCTGGCCAAAGAAGTGATCTGTGTGTGACACTATTTCCTGGTCCATTTAAACAGTTGCTCAGGAACTGTCTGTGACCTTGGAATACAGGCGACTCCAGGACAGTTCCTGACCACGAGGAAATCACTGTGTAAAGCAGGTTTGCAGCCTCAACACTGCTGGCTTCATAGGAGGGCCGGGGCATCTGCTTTAATGCTTCTCTCTGAGACGTTGGTTGAGGTGACAACCACAACCTCTCCATCACCGAATGTTCTATGGGGAACAAAACTGCTCCTGGCTGCGAATCACCGGTTTAGAGGTGCTGTGTGACTGCACCTTGGAGACATGTTGTTGGAATACCCAACAACAGACCAAAGAAAGCCTTCAGCCCAGGTCAATCTTGGTGAACTAATACTTTTCCCAGAGTTCTCTACACGGGGTGGGTAGTTTGGAAGCAGCTGTATCACTAAGAAGTCCCACCCCAGCATGGGTGACACTCACAGATGCTTGTAAGTTTCCTTGGCTTCCTGGAGTCCCGTAAGTCTCCCTGTCCTTGTTCCAGGAGGGGAAACAACTACACAGGTGGCTGAACCTAGATAGCCATAATTGCTGTCTTGAGGCATATGGTTGGATGTTGGACATGTGGGTGGGTGGATATATGGATGGACGGATGCATGCACAGATCAGTGGATGATGAGCAGATGGACAGATGGATTCAACTGGTTTTTTGCTGGACAGATTGATGAATGTGTGAAGGGATGGATGGATGGATGGATGGATGGATGGATAACTTTGTAATATTTGGACATGTTCCTGAGGCTGTACTGAGGCTCCACTTTTCCTACTGGAATATGCCACTTCCACTCCTGAGCATGGTAGTCCTCACGCTTTTAACATGGGCACGCCCTGGAAAGCTCTGTGAAACAGACAAGCTTAGCCATCAGGATTTGGGCTTTAACAGAATCGCCAACTGATAGCCCACTCTCAAACCAGCTTCCTTGCCCTCTGCAAATCCTGACCAATCCAATTCCTACCTTACCAATCTGACAATTCCCAGAAGTCCCATTGCTTTCTGCCAGTCTCTTCATGAGATGCTGATGTCATAGAAGAGCATCGTGCTGACAGTGTCCTTTGGCTGCACTAAGTCCTTCAAATCTGGGCCCACTGTGCTTTGGAACCTCTTTATTTGGACTGGGGAGATGGTGTCATATGGGATGAGGACCTGAATTCAAATCCCTGTAACCCATATAAAGTTGGATGCATGACATGTAAAAGTCAGAAGCATCCCCGTGCTTCTTTGAGGAGATAGAAGATGAAATCAGGATGATCCAAGAAGCCCAGCAGCCAGCTGGTCTGCTGAGCACGTAAAACACCACCACAATAACAGCAAAGAGACTCTGACTGTAAAAAAGTTGGAAGGCAGGGTACTGACACCTGAGGTTGTTTTCTGACCCCTACACTAGCACTGACGTCCACGTGACAGGCCCTGGGTAGGCCGGGCACTTTCTTCAATACAGAAAGAAAAAGAAACAGTGAGAAAGAGAGAGAGAGAGAGAGAGAGAGAGAGAGAGAGAGAGAGAGAGAGAGAGAGAGAGTCTTTAAGAACTGGGAGACCACATAGTAGGTAAAGTGTTTGCCACAAAGCCCTGAGGACCTGAGTTTGATCCCAGCATAAGGAACCAGGCGTGGTGGTGCACTCGTCACCCCTGCACTGGGGAGGTGGGGCCAGAAGGATCTCTAATGCTCACTGATCACCAGCGCAGCCTGACTAGCAAGCTCAAGTTCCCATAAGAGAATGTATCTGAAAAACAAGGCAGAGCGTTCCGAAGTAATGCCATTCCAAGTTGACCTTTGCCCCGCCCCCACGTATGTTACACATGCATTCTCACATGTGCGTTTGCGTCCAACAGAAAAATAAGTCGTGGGGAAAGGGTGAAAAATCACGGCTCTTGAGAAATGGAGGAAAAAAAAAAAACAAATACTTGTCGTTGGGTTTAACAAGCAGATGTTACAAGTTTAAAGGAAAAGCCAAATACAGCACAGCCGTGCACGCAGAGAGACATGATGGTGTGGATCACAGGTGGAGGCAGAAATGGTCCTGATGAGGCAGAACTGGCTTATCTGTCAGTTTCCTGCAACTTACAAAAAATTGGGGGGGGGGGGGGGGCAAGCTGGCTAGAATGCAAGGAACAAGGCTAGAATCAGATAACCCAAAGGCTGGGGTTCATGTAGGCAGGGTGAGGATTCCCATTGATGAACAGTTTCTCCCTGTAAAACCTGTAAAAAAAAAAAAAAAAAAAAAAAAAAAAAAAAAAAAGGAAGGACAGAGGCAGGAGAATTCAGGAAGGAGCAGTCACTAGCCAGAAGACCCTTTCCGAGTCTGAGCTGGACCCAGAGATCCACTGGGGACCACAGTGGGGTTCTGAGCAAGGTGGTGAGGTGATTTCATTAAAATTTGAAGGAACTGCACAGCTTGGGGCAACCCATCTTCTTCCACCATTGAGCCCAGGTTCCACATGGGAACCAGCCAATCCTGGCTTTGTACCAAGAGCTTTTAGGACCTTAAAGCGCCTAGGGGGCAAGGTTGGCAGAATGCCAGCCAAAAGAGCAAGACCCCCACGCACAGGCAGGCCTGTTCCCAAGCAGGAACAAAGGCAGCCTCCCCTCTCCTTGTCCACAGCTGTAAATAGCTCTCCGCTGGCTCTGCAGCCTGAGCTCCTTTGTGGGGACAGGCTGGAAATGAACATACTGAGAAGTGTTTGGGCAAATTACTGCCTGAATGCACCGTGTACACCTGGCGGCCTGCCCTGGCCCTGTGTGCACCACCCTCCCAGGGGCTGCAAGCCAGGCTCAAAGAACAGACACACACAAGAGCGTGGACATTGTGACCTAGGGACAAGCTTGAGAAAGGCTTCCAAGTTGAGCTAGTAGTCAGGTTAAGAAGAGAAGCAAACCCTCAAAGGACCCAGACCAAGTTCCATTATCATGGCAGTAACTCAAGAACAACAAAGGGGCAGACACCCTAAGAGCTCGCCTGAACCTATGCATCCCACAAGGCAGGACTGAGCAGATTTCAAACATGTGAAACAGGATCCGAAAGTAGATCCCACAGAGGGCTGTTCATCCCAGCAGTATCCGCTGTCTCTACTAGGCATGCCACATGGATGCCTCTGGGCAATCTTGCAGCTCCCTGGCTTCAGGGGACTCATCTGTCAGTTCAAGCAAGAATGTTTCTAGGCACTGAGAACTGGGGTAAGGGGGCCCAGCTACCACATGTAGAAAAGTAAAGACAAAATATTTAAAAAAAAAAAAAAAAAAATGGGGCTGGTGAAATGGCTCAGCAAGTGAAAGGGTGGAGTCGGATCCCTGGGACCTACACAGTGGGAACAAAGAACCGACTCCTGCAAGTTGCCCTCTGGCTGCCACACATTTGCCGTGTGCATCCCCACGTAAACTGAGTAATTTAAAACTGTAATTAAAAATTCTGCTGTGTGGGGTGATGAATGACTGTAATCTCAGTATTCCAGAAGCGGAGGCAGGAGAATTGTGAGTTTGAAATCAGCATGGAATATGGCTCTATCCAGCCGGGGCTATATAATAAGATGGGGGTGGGGTGATGTGTGTGCTAAGGATATAGCTCCATCAGTAGAGGGTGTGCACGGCATCATTAGCAGCACGCAAACCAGACGTGGTGGTGCACGCCTGCCCGTGGTCCTATCACCAAGAAGTAGAGGCTGGGGTGGAGGTGGAGGGATATGAAGTTCAAGGTCATCCTCAACTATTTAGCAAGTTTGAAGTTAACTTGAGAGGGGTGAGACCTATCAGGAGAGAGACGGGGGTGGGGGATGGGAGTGAGTGCCATGATGCATGGTTGCTCACATCTATAATCTCAGCATTCGAAAGACTGAGGCAGGAGGATCACCTTTAGTCTTAGACCAGTTTGGGTCACAGACTAAGACACTACTTAAAACACAAATGAACAGTCAGGCTTGGTGGCACACCCCTTTAATCAGCGCTCAGGAGGCAAATGCAGGCATATCTTTGTGAGTTCAAGGCCATCCTGGTCTGCAGAACCGCCAGAACTATATATTGAGACTGTAGCTCAAACAAAACCCTCACACAAACACTCAGGAGGGAGCTGGCGGAGTTTGGCTCATGCATGCTGCTTGCTGAGACCTTTCCACTCCTGCCGATTCAGAACTGGATTGGTTGGCTGTTGAGAGGAACACCTTCCCCCACGGAGACTGGAAACTCTTAGCCATGTTCTCATAATCCTTCTTGGAATGGAGCAAGCTCAACAGTTTGCATCCTCACTGCTTGTTGTGGCTCAAAAGGTCAGCTGCCTGCACCTGTGTCCTGTTTGGGGTCTACATTTTTTTTTTTTTTTTTTTTTTTTTTTTTTTTTTTTTGGTTTTTCGAGACAGGGTTTCTCTGTGTAGCCCTGGCTGTCCTGGAGCTCACTCGGTTGACCAGGTAGACCAGGCTGGCCTCGAACTCAGAAATACGCCTGCCTCTGCCTCCCAAGTGCTGGGATTAAAGGTGTGCGCCACCAACGTCCGGCGGGGTCTACATTTCTATTTGTCGTGGTAACTGGTCCCCCTCACCCCAGTTCCCAATGACTATTTACTTAGAGTTGAACCAAGGTGGGGGCAGGGGCCAAGCAAGCACACACATCTTAGCTTTTATTTTATAATTTTCTGGTTGGTGTTTTGCTCTCTGCTCTGGGAAGGAGCACTTCCTCCAATGAATGGAAAGAGAATTACCCAGGACCCAAAGGATATTTCACCCCAGGCCAAAGATACTTTATCCCAAGTGATTGTAGATTATTCCTGGGGTTCACCAAGATGACTAATCTTTAACCTGGGAAAGCATACAATGGGGGACACAGTCCTTTGTCTCTGAGCTGACAGTCAAGTCCCTACAGAGAGTCAGCTAGGAACTGCAGCTGCTCCTCTCTCCTCCAATTTAGGGGATCAAGGGCACCTGCAGGAGCCAGGGGCCCCTCACATGGGTACATATCCCATAGGCTGACTCTGGGAGCCACACCCAGGATCTGGAAGGACTATAGGGCTGTGCTTTAATAGGGAGCCAAAGGGCACTTGAGGCCTTACACCTATTAATCATTGAACCCTACATCAACGCCCAGAGCGCTCATCGCTATTTTACAAGCAAGGAAAGCGAGGCACATAGAAAAGAAGGAAATGAACTCCGAGTTATACATACCTCAAGTTCCCAACTATTTGATTAGAGATGAACCAGGGGCAGGGCTGGCCCTGTAGCTCAGTTGTAGAGTGCTTAGCTACCATGCATGAGGCTGTGGGTAGCTTGATCCTCCAGCACAAGGGGCTGGGGGACACAATAGGCATGTCAGTCCAAAGAAGCAGCACCACTCTTTGGGGAAGGTCGCTCCTTGGGGAAGGAGTTTCCCCAGCCCCCTTTAAGTGAGTTTAGCACTCTGTTATAATCCTTGGCTCATCTCTCTGTTCCTAGCAGGAGAGCACACATCTCTTAGGTTAAGTTTCAACATGTCTGAGCCCTTTCTATGTCTCTAGCATCCTTCTCGGAACAGCATTAAAGTAAACAGATCACTGTTAGCTGATACAAGTTTGAGGCATTGTTATTTGATGCTTCTGGGATGTTTGGTGTCTCGATTTGCTTGTTTTCTTTTCCCTTGCCTGCCTTCTCCTCTTTTCTTGTTTGGAGACAGAGTCTCAGGTAGCACACAGTGGCCTCAGACTTGCTATGTAGGCAAGGCTGGCTTGATCCCTGTTTCTGCTTCCTCTGCTTCCCCACGTGTCATATGGGATCATAGGTGCCTTTCTTATAAACATTTTACACTAAAATGACCGTCCAAGTGTAAGAGGTACAAAGACTCCATGTGCCTTTCTCCAAATGTTCTTCAGGTGCTTGCCTTTAATATAAATAAACTTTTTACACTGAGATGGCCATGAATGTGTAAGAGATACACAGAGACCCCATGTGCCTTCGCCAAATGTTTCCCCACGGCCCCCATCTTACTAACCCATAGATAACACACTAGATGAACTAGGAAACGGCCCTTCAGTGGGATTTCCTCCCGTTTACACAGATCTGCTGCACACATTTAGGGTTTTGGTTTTGAATTTATTCTTTTGATGATTTTTGCTTTTCTTTTTTTCTTTTTTTTTTTTTTTTTTTGAGTGGTGCTGGAATTAAACTCAAGACACTGTACACAATCTACTACTCTCTCAGCCCCACCCCACAGCATAGTTTTAAGCAGTTGTCAATCTCATCAACAACTTAAGGAGTTGTTCATCTCCTCATCTCAGGAGGCAGATGAAATGAGAGACAAGCACCACCATCTCAGGACCACCCAGAGTTCAAGTCTGTGGAACTATGAGACAAGGAGTTGAGGATGTGGCATGAGACATCCTAAACTCTGCCTCCGTGGGACAGGGAGGGCGGAATGGGGGAGCACGTGGTTTTGAGAGTTTAAGCAATGCAGCTCGTTGATTCTGCAATTCCATCTTCCTCGTCACACACTCTGGGGTTTTGTCTTTGCCGAGAATTTCCTAAACCCAGTTTACAGGTTCGAATCCCAGCTTAGCTGCTTCCCAGCAGAAAAACCTTGGGCAGGTTGGAGAGCTTCTGCACACCTCCTTTGTAAAATGGGCCACTAGTCTTATGGACACAGGAGTATTGGGGGGTTAAAGGAGGGACTTACGGGAAGGCCTCAGGAACAGGAGCAGGCCTGAAGTTCCGTAATGTTCAGTAAGAGTGACTGCTATTTTTACTACCCATTATTTCCTTTAATTAAATTGGTCGGCTTAATTATGAACTTCAGCTATAGGTGAGTGGTCACAAATCTCTGATGTTTGTTTGCCTGCTTCCTTTTCTTTCTTAGAGATAGAGTCTGTGTAGCCTGGGCTAGCCTTAAAGTCTTGATCCTTTTGCTTCTACCTCCTAAGTGCTGGGATTCCAAGCATTTGCCTTGGCCTGCCTGGTTCTCTCTGTCTGTTTGTCTCTGTTTCTCTGTCACCATCTCTCTCTCTCTCTCTGCTCATGTGTGTGTGTGTGTGTGTGTGTGTGTGTGTGTGTGTGTGTGTGTGTATGTGGAAATCAGAGGATGATGTAGGGTGTCTGCCTCAATCAGGCTCCGACTTGTTTTTTGAGACAGGGTCTCTCACTGATTCAGCTACACTATCTGATCAGTGAGTTCCAGGGATCCTCCTGCCTCTGCCACCCCTGCCTTGAGATTACTGGTGCATGCTACCTGGCCTGGCTTTTTCAGTGGACACTAGAGATCCAAACTCAACCCTGGTGTTTGCACACAAGCACTTTACCATGGAGACATCTGTCTAGCACACGCCTCCTGTTTCTCCTTAATGCACATTAAAGAAAAAATGTTGCCATTAAAATAAATGTCATCCACCTGGGTGGTGGTGGCACAGGCCTTTAATCCCAGCACTCGAGAGGCAGAAGCAGGCAGAGCTCTGAGTTTGACTCCAGTCTGGTGTACAGGATGAGTTAAAGAACAGCCAGGGCTATACAGAAAAACCGTCTCAGTAAGTAAGTAAATAAATAAATAAATAAATAAATAAATGTCATCTATTGTCTTTGGAGATTGGAAAATACATTTCAAGACTCTGGGATCCTGGAGGGTGCTTTCAGGCATGTGTTGGTCAAGTCATGTGACTCTGAGCCTCAGTTTCTTTACATGGAGAAAGTGTTCTGCCTTGCAGAATGTATCAGGATATTTGGGTTGTTGAGCACATAGTAGGCCCTCCAGAAATGTCCCTTCTTCCTGGCACATTCACCCCGAAGCCTCACATTGCCTTCTCTGGGCCTTGGAAACAGAAAAGTTAAACACGATCTCACTGAGGTTTTCAAATTATATTATTTAGTGCTCACACACACCCTATGTGTTCATGTGTGTACTTCTGTACATCTGTATGCACACACACGTGTGTGTGTGTGTGTGTGTGTGTGTGTGTGTGTGCGCGCGCGCGCGCGTGTGTATGAGTTCATCCCAGGGCATATATGTGGCGAGAACAACATGTGGAGGTCAGTGGTTTTGGTTTGAACTCAATGCTGTCAGGCTTGTCAGTAAAACCTCAGCTGAGGTTTTTATCCAGCTCTGAAAGGCTTTGATTCAAAGTCATCAGCTGTAGCAGCCACTTGGTTAGGTATGGGAAGGTCTTGCTCCCAAGGTCCAGTGATAGTGTGGCTGTGACAGGCACATTTGCAAAGCAAGGTAAGTTCCAGTTTCTGTCCTGAGCTAGGTTAGGCCAGGAGTTCTTGGACTAGAAAAGAAATGCAGAAAAATGAGAACCCAGCAGGCTGCCACATCCCATTAACTCCGTTCTGGATGGAGCCTGGGGGCCTGGTGCTTGGAGACATGGAGTCTGTCCCTGTCTGACCAGTGCCCGCGTCTGTGTAAGTGCAGTTTTTGTTGGGTCTCCTTGAGTCTGAAATGGCAAGTTCCAGCCTTGTCTTAGCCTTGTCCTCTGGGAACAGAGTGTCATGCTGACACCACATGGCTTTTGGGGCAAGTTGCTGAGTCAACAGGACATCTCCCCCATTGAGCTGGTGTTGTGGCAGAGAGGAGAGCTCCTCAGAGGCTTCTGTTTAAAGATGGCATGAGAACCAGATGGCTTCTGGGTTCTTTGATAAGAGCCTGGCACTAGCTGTGGTTTTAATTTCCTGCCGGGGCCAAATGATTGTGAAGATTGCGTTTCCCGGCCTCTGCAGAGCGCCTCTGAGCTCTGGCTTGTGACTCTGCAGAAAAACAACCCACAAGAACAGAGGCAGGTTCCCCCAGAGTCAGTTTCTCCCTTGACAAAATAGCACCATCCTGTGTCATAAGACACATGACAATGACTGACTGTCATTGGGGCTGGGGAGATGGCTCAGTGGTTAGAGCACTTGCTGTGCAAACCTGAAGACCTTTCAGATCCCCAGAACTCACATAAAAAAGTCAGGCAAGGCAGCATGCACTGTGACCCTGGTGCGGAGAGAAAGCAGACAGACAGACAGATCCAAGGGCTTGCTGGTCAGCTAGTCTAGTCCAGACAGCAACCTACTGGTTCAGTAAGAGACTGTCTTAATTAACTAAAATAAGGTGAAGAAATGACTGAAGAAGCATCCAGTGTCAGCCTCTGTCTACCTGTGTCACCTACCCAGACAAGCATGCCTGTGCTCCTGCATGCGCTACATACAAAGACTACATAGATAGGGAAGAGTTAGCCATGTCTAAAAATTAGTTTCCTTAGGGTGAGTGCAGGAGAAGCCTGCCCCATGGAGGGGCTCTGCAGCTCCCTCCTCATTTCTTCTCATCGGCCAAGTGGGAGGAAAGTCTCCCTGTGGTGGAGAGATTCGATGCTGAGTCTAGTCAGAACACAAACAGTGCCGATGGTCCAGAGAGTCACAGGGCAGTGTTGGGTGGAATCTGAGGAATGGTTTGCTCCCAGGACACCTGAGTGTAGACCTGCCATTCCTTGGGACAGAGGGTTTGCCCGAGGGAGTGGATAACCAGCAAGGAACAGAAGCTCAATGTGGTGATGAAAGCCTTTCACCCCAGCTACTATGAAAGCCAAAGGAGAATCACAAGTTCAAGGCCAGCATGGACAACTGAGCAAGGCTTGGCGGCCCGTGCATGTGTGTGTGTGTGTGCGTGTGTGTGCGCGTGCGTGTGTTTCTTTGGATGTGCTTGTGCCAGAATATGCTCATATAGAGGAAAGATAACGTTAGGTGTCTTTGTCTGCTGCTTATCCTTCTTAGTTTTTGAGACTGAACCCGGAACTCACCAACTGGCTAGACTAGGGAATCCCCCTGTCTCCACCTCCCAGGCCACCATGTGATTGCAGGTTCACACGGACATGCCAGGGTTTTTACCTTACGGCTGGGGATCAATGCAGTTCCTCACACGTGTGTGGCAAGCACTTTACCCGTTTTTTTGAGACAGGTTCTTATTACTGTTCAGGCCTGGCTGGCCTGGAGCACAGTGTGTAGCACTGAGTGGCCTTGAACTGCCAGTGGTTCTTAGGCCTCTGTCAGTTGTGTGTGACTTCGGGCATGTGTCACCATACCTGATTTTTAAAATAATTTTAAAAGTCTTGGCAAACTAACAAAGTAAAAAGGGTTACAGCTCAGAAGTAGAGTAGTGCCTGGCACATGCAAGACCTTGGGTTCAATCTCTGATGGCAAAGGATGCATAGATACATGAACAGTACAGAGTCTCAGAACGTGGGACATGGGGACCCTCTGAACCGAGTAAACTAATACTTAAAGCTTCTCTCCAGCAGCCTAGACCAAAAGGCACCAGCCTTGGGACCAATCTCAGACCATGCAGGAGCTTCTGGTTCTTTCTTTGCCAGTTTGCAGAGTATAGAACATTGCAGGTGTGGTATCAGGAGAGCTGGGACTTGAGTCCAGGTCAGAGCACACAGATCACACCTGTGACCCCTGAACCCTGTGTCCTCTCCAACCCAGCCTTCTCCTGCTGCATGGCATTCTACCCAGGGCTTAGCAAGGCGCTCGACACAGCAAGACTAAGGAGGCTGACTGTTCCTGACTCACTGTGCAAGGCAGGTCCCTGTAGCCAGGAGTTCTCTGGAAGTCTGGGGATCAGCAATCTGTGTTGCTAGAACAGTAGTCAGTTCCCATCTGTGGGTGCTTATGGGATTGCAGCGACATTACAAGAAGAATCCGGGACTATCTGTGGCAGCCAGGTGGTTTAAGGGGCATTCTTAAGAAGCCTGATCTTGTGCAAACCTATCTCAGCTGACCAAAAGTGGTCCATGTGCCTGTGGAGGAAGCACCTCAAGTGGAGTTATCAAGTTGGTTGATTTTCAATTTTTCCTGTTGGAAAGTCGCCATGCTGTCCCCATTGCGGGAGCTGCTGTGCTGAACTGGCAGGGGTGAGCAAGGGAGATGTGAGGCCGGGCCGGCGTGCCCGAAATTAGTGCACCGATCACAGATGAAAGGAAAGATGGTGCCCCAAAGTGGCAGGGCTGCAAGGTCCTGCCTGAGGAGTGATGTTTAGCACTGGAGCCTCCAGCAGCAGGTGGAGGCCAGCAGTGTACAGAAGGGCCTATTGGAGAGAGAACACCAGCCTATGGTTAGAGAGCTGTTCTTTACTCTCTTTGCGATCAGCCCTTTGGCAGACACGCCATTTCCTCTCAAACGGCTGCAATAAAATACCTGTAACAAAAAGCAAACAAGGAAACAGGGGCTCATTTGGTTCATGGTTTCTGAAGGCTCAGTCTGGTCATGTGGCTCCATGTGGAGGGAAAAAACATCACAAGAGTGGAGCATGCTGGGATGAAAGCTGTTTGCCTCCTAGTGGATAGGAAGCCCAAGGAAGAGACAGGAACACATACTCCCTGTGACAGTATAATAGTGTTAGTCAGCAGGAGGTGATTTGAAGTACACAGGAGGGCACTCACAGGTAGCATAGAGCTACCCTGCTCTATGCATGAGGTTTGAACATGTGCAGACTTTTAATCTCACAGGGTCCCTGGAACAAATCCCCACAGATACCAAGGACTGACTAACTGGTTTCCTAGGGCTGTAATGTAAGACATGAGCATTAACTGGGTTACTTAAAGTGGCCAGGATAGATTCTCCTACAAAGCCAGGTGTTAGCAGGACCCCACTCTCTGAAGGCCAGACACTTCCCCAGTAACTACTAACTGTGGGAGTGCAGACCAAAGTGGAAGTGGAAGTGGACATGGAAGACAGAAGGGAGCCGTGGAGGGGGAGGCCATAGATGAGATTTGTGAACAGTGGAGAGGGGACAGCAAAACTTTGGGAGTCGGGCTCACTTTGCATAGTGTAGGGACAACAAGAGGCATACTGACCAGGGCTAACTGGGAGAAAAGCAAGGTGGCAGGTGGGAGGGGTCATGACCCTGGAACAGGGACCATTGCAGGACTAAGGCCAGAGGCAGGGACACAAGGTCACTGTGGCATATAGACCACAGGAAACAGAAAGGTCCAAATGGGGGAAGAGTGGCATGGTGGGAAGCCTGAACTTCGACCTGGAGGGTCGGGGTGAGGAAGGGAATAAAAGGGAGAGAGGAGGGCCATTCCAGAGCCGTTCTGAAGGTGGAGCCCAATCCCGGCCGCAACTATATGGGCTTTCTAGATTCAATAGTGATGCAGCTATCACTTAAATTTATTGCTGTTAAATGTTAAAACACAGGGCTGGAGAGATGGATCAGCGGTTAAGGCACCGGCTGCCGTTCCAGAGGATTGTTCAGTTCCTTGCACCCACATAGTGGCTCACAACTGTCCGTTACTACACTTCTGGCTAGGGGTAGGAATGACTGACACCTTCTGCTGGCTTCCACAGGTACCTGACATGCAAGGGGTTCATAACATACATGCAGGCAAAACACTCGAATAATACAATAATAATTAATAATAATAATAAAATTTAAACTTATCTACTGTATGAAAAAACTTAGGATGATTTCAAGAAACCATCTTCTGTTCCCCTCCCCTTGTTTTGCTTTGTTTTGTTCTGTTTTGTTTTGAAACCAGGTCTCTGTGTGGCCCTGGCTGTCCTAGAACTAGCTCTGTAGAGCAGGCTGGCCTTGAACTCACTGAGATCCGCCTGCCTCTGCCTCCCAAGTGCTGGGATTAAAGCCATGAGCCACCACCCTGCTTGTTTCCTCCCCTTGTAATTTGGACTTCCACGTTTTATTTTGTGTGTATGTGGTGGGGTAGTGCCTCTGTGCATGTGAAGGTCAGAGGACAACATATGGGACTCGGTTTTTTCCTTCCACTGTGTGGGGTAAGCTCAGGTCCTTGGTCTTAGTGGCAGGCCCTTGCACACTGAGCTATCTCTTCAGCCTTCTGTTTTTATTTTTTCTCTCTCTCTGTCTCTGTCTCTGTCTCTCTCTCTCTCTCTCTCTCTCTCTCTCTCTCTCTCTCTCTCTGGCCTACATTCCCAGTCCAAGGAGGAATGCTATAAACAATGATAGACACCTAACATGGTCTTGGGGAGAGATGTGCTTTGTGCCTTGCTGACACATTAGGGAAAACAGGAGATGATTTCTGATAGCAAAGGGACGCGAGTCTGGCAGCGTTCTCTGAACTTGAACTCCTGGTAACCAGGGGCAGAGTGCCATCGTTTCTTACAGAGGGTTTGCTACTGCACAGCTAAGCCTGGAATACCCAGGCCAGGGGCCGTTTTCCCAGCTACTAAACTGAGCTCCGTAGTGCAGAGGCAACCAGTGACGAGAGGTCTAGCTGTGTTGCAATGAAAGTTTATTTTAAAAGGCCATGACCATGGATTGTAGGTTCCTAGTCCAGAATAGGTCAGAGTGGCCTGGTCCCAGGAACACCTTCAATCCTGGCCTTCTAGGAATTCTGGGTATCGTCCTCTAAGCTTCCCAGCTATCCACTGATGTGAGGTGATAAAGTTTCACTTTAGCCTGTAAATGTGCTAAACTCCCTGATTGTGCTGACCTACTTTCTGCTTTTAAGTGTTTCCCCCTGGGGACTGGAAGCCATTTTGACCTGGTTCAGTGCCAGAACACTAATGTCCTTTTATATCCGTTTGGACGCTCATCTCTTTTCACACTGCTCAAATCCAAACTGAATACAGATCAATGTCCAAGCGCCTTCGGGCTCTCTGTTAATGCCCTGTCATGTAACTCAATGGTGTTTTGCCATAATTAAATACCTTGAACTATTCGGCTGCTATCCACCCATGCCTCCCTCCCACCCTCCACAGTTCCCCTAGTTATTGAGGAAAACAGACATGGTCTTTTACTTACTTGGTGAAATTAACTTGGTATCACTAACAAGCTATCAGAATGTAGACTGGGATGTGGCTGTTGGTATGGTGCTTGCCTAACATGCCCCCATGTGCTAGTTCAAGCCACAGTAGACATATACCACAGGCAGAGTGGCACATGCCTGTAACCCCAGCTCTTGAGTAAGAGGTAGAAGCAGGAAGATCAGAAGTTCAAAGTTGTTGGGGGCTGACTTTTAGCAGAAAGCGGCTATCAGCTTTGCAGCCATCTTGAGCCATATACCCTGACATGAGACTTGGATTACAATAGCCTACAACAGCTGAGCACACTCCGATAATCTTGGTTTAGATACCTTGGGTGTGTGAGATTAAAGGTGTGTGAGATTAAAGGTGTGTAACTTAAGAGTGTGACTTAGAAGTGTAGAGATCAGATTTAGAGACAAGACCTAAGGGCAAGATTAAAGGTGTGACCAAAAGGCATGGCTTAGAAGTGAGACATATAAAAGGCAGAGACAGGAGAGAATCAGACAGAGATCAGAGAATCAGACACAGCAGAGAGAAGACGGAGAAGCAGGCACTTGGAAGAGAACTTGGAAGAAGTAACTTTGAACTTGGAGGCGCTAGGAACTAGGAACTCAAGACTTGGGACTTGGACTAGGAAGATAGACTGAAGAATAAATGGGATTGAATCACGCTCTATCTGGTCTCCATTCTTCCAGTCCGTCCTCACTCTCTCTTGCTGAACCCCAACACGTGGACTGAAGCGGCAACTTGGGCCGAGATACAGTGGCCGCCCAAACGCGGGGCAGCCCGGGCCTCAACATTTAGCTTGGGCCGCAACACAAAGTCACCTTAAGCTACATAGCAGACACAGTCTGGGTCATAGACAGCACTCTCTCAAAAACAAAGCAGAACAAACTGGAAACAAAGGGGAGGAGGGGAGGGAGGGAGAAAAGGGTAGAAAAAAGTAGCTTCCACCCCAGAACCTTATATCCTAGATCATATGGTGTTAAACAGGCTCTGCTCTTCTGCCAGCCTTCCTTCACTGTGGGCTTAATTTATATCTCTCAGACTTTAAAATTCTAGGCATTTCTATGGCCAGGTGTCGGTGACACACCCCTTTAATCACAGCACTTAGGAGGCAGTGGCAGGTGGATTTCTGAGTTTGAGGCCAGTCTCTGGTCTACAGAGTGTGTTTGAAGCTAGCCAGAGTTGCACAGTGAGATCCTATCTCAAAAAAAAAAAAGTTAAGATTCCTTTTCTCTGTCATTCATGACTTCAGAAATCATATTTCCGGCATTTTGCAGTTTCTGCTAACTGTCAAGAGTATGACGCCTTCGCACAGGTGCCTTCTCTGGGCAAAACTCAGTGTAAGCAGCTTCCATTCCTTCAGTTGTCCACTCTTGAGAATCATAGCTGTGCTGGGGAACTCTCCCTCCGATGGGGATGGTCTGAATTAACAATTCCTGGAGTAGAGATTATTTAAGGTCAAAGAATTTAAGATCTTGGACTTCGGAGAGGGCTCAGGAGCTGAGAGTACTTGCTCTGCAAGCCCAAGGACCTGAGTTCTGATCCCAGCACCCACATAAAACCAAACAGAGAAAATAGGGGAGCAACAGAGTCCCTGGGACTCACCAGTCAGACAGGCTAATTGAGAAATGGCAAGTCTCCTATTCATCTAGAAATTGAGTCTCAAGGGGATGAGGTGGAAATGATTTCTCTTCGAACACATACGCTTGAGGGCAGGCCTTCACAATTAAAAACAAAGGAACAAAACCCAGGACCTCTCTCTAGCTCTTGAAACAATATTGTTTTCTAAAAGGGTTGGACACAGATGGTCCTAGGAGAGTTTTAACTCTGACATGCCATGCCGAGATAGCATTAATGCCTGGGCAGTTTCTTAACTGATTCCACATGCTGAACACACACCCTCAGTTTTTTGAGTTGTTTGTTTGTTTTTTAAGCAGTTAAGAAAGAGTACAGATTCCACAGTCCTTGCAGCTGATGGTGTCATGGCCCAAGTGTAAGCACTAGCCATTTCCCACAATCCTTAGTAGAGCATCTGTTCTCTCAGAATTGGACCTTGTACACAGTAAGCTTTCAGGGCAGTCCCGCCATTGACAGAAGCTACATTCCTGCTGAGTGTTCATCTCCATCTGTAAAATGGAATAGTTACTCCACAGAGGCTGCTGAGAAGGCTCAGTGGGTCAAAGCATACACACACACACACACACACACACACACACACACACACACTGTGAGTCAGTTATGTGTTGGTCAGCTACTCCTGAACTCGAGGTCTGCGCTGGAGTCATTGATATACCCTGTGTCACTCTGTTGGAGAGAACTGATTTTCCCAATCCCGGAAGGTTTAAGTGACATGGTTCAGTAGTTAACCTTTGTCCCAGCGGTAGTATAAAGTATAAGCTAAAACAAAAACTATCACATCAGAGTTGGCAAGATAAACCAATGAAGGGAAAGAGCCCAAGAGAAGGCAAAAGAATCAGAGACCCACTCATTCGCACACTCAGGAGTCCCATCAAAACCCTAAACTGGAACCATATCACATACACAGAGGATCTGCCACAGACCTGTGCACACCCTGTGTATGCTGCCTCCGTCTCTGTGAGGTCGTATGAGCAGGAAGAGCTCTTAAACACTGAGCCATGTCTCCAGGCCCCATTGTACATTTTTTAAATGAATGCATAAACAGTGTGTTCTGTATTGACCAATCAGTTTTCTTTATACATGTGTGATTGGCAGTAGCGAAATGTTTGTCATCGATTGCCAACAGTATGAGAGGTCACGTTTTTTGGGTGAACTCTGCTTTACACAGCAGCTCCTTAGGTTAGTGTTAATAGGTTGGGTACATCCCTAAACTCCTGAGATTCTTTCCCTGGAGCTCATAGGAGCACTTACTCCACAGGCTCATGAGGACAAACAATAGGTGCTCCGTGAACACCAGTGAGCATCCTCACTTAAAGGTAGGGCTGGATCTAAAGATACCATTCATCTCATCTAAAATCCATTCTCCAATGAGACCAGGCTCTGAGGACCTGGAATGGGTCTGTCTGAACTGAGGCATCGTAAGCGTAAAGTACCAATTCCAGAAGGTGAGGCGTATGAATGTTTTGGTTATTAGCTTTTGTGCTGATTTCATGTTGATATGATGAGGTTTTGGACACAGGCTAAATAATAGAATATACTTCTCACATTAACATCAATTTCTTGACATTTTATTGTGAACTAATAGAAAAGTTTAAGTCACAGACATGACTTACCTCTCTCTCTCTCTCTCTCTCTCTCTCTCTCTCTCTCTCTCTCTCTCTGTGTGTGTGTGTGTGTGTGTGTTGTAGGGATTGACCTCAGAGCCTCCTGCCTGCTAGGCAAACACTCTACCACTGAGTTACGTCTCCATTTCTATATATGTCTTCAACAACACTTTCCCAAACGTATCATTTAAGACGTAGAGATGATCCCACAATGGGTAAAGCATGAAGTTTGTAATCTGGAAGATGGAGGAGCTGCTAGGGTGGATGGATGTAAAGGACGACTGGGAAATAGGAAGATAGGAGAGCAGATGGGAGAGCAAACAGAAAAACCCAACAGACTTTTATTCTGTTTGTGCCGAACCACAAGTCATTGGTTCTGTCCTTGTAAGATGATGGGATGCTTCATTTTATACAGGCTGGGGCATTTTAGGAACAGTATCTACAGTTCAGTTTAAAATGCACTGAGACATCAGCCAGCAGAAGCACTGTTAATGGCTGGAGGGGGTGGGGGCACACATGGGTTCATTTTAAAATTTGTTCCAACTTTGCTGTGCATCGGAAATTCCCAAGCTAAATTCATAGGAACCATTTCAACAACAATTAACTGGCAATTTCATGTAGCTTCTCCTAATATTTATTTGTCCCTTGGCTAATCAATTCTTCCAAATTTGCCATCTATAACACCAATGTTTCTATCTCACCAGGCCTCCTTTGGCCTATTCTCCCCCAGATCTGGGGACCAGCGGTCGGCGCTTCTCCTTCCTGGGGTTCAGGTTGAATTACCCTGACATGCTGATTACTGTGCCGAACATACCAGTGTCTGGCTTGTAATAATTATAGATTTCCTCTGCGATTTGATCCCATTGGTTGTCCCGGCAACGGCGTAATAGCTCAACTGAAGTGCTGTCACTGTGATTTAGAACCAGCAAATCTCAGCCTCCCGTCTGGGTGTCCCCACTCTCTTGCTGCTGTTGTCATGGCAACTGATGAGCAGCACATGACCAAATGCTGTGCATCACACCCCTCACTTCCTCCCCATTCTGTGACCATCCTCTCTTCTTCTGAACCCCAAAGGCAGTGATCCTGGTTTGGGCTATAAGAGGAAGTACTTGAATCCCAAGGTCACCATCTTACCCTGAGAAGGGAAGGCAGGTGGACCACAAAGCCAAAGAAGTCCCTGGTCCCCAGAGGTCTTGGGGTGACTATATATACTCCTGCATGGCAGGAGCTGCATCTGCTCAGTATCAGCACAGATACCTGAGTCCAGGGAAATCATTTAGGGATCTGAGGCTTTGCCTGTCATAAAATTCCTCGCCGGGCAGTGGCAGCACATGCCTTTAATCCCAGCACTTGGGAGGCAGAGGCAGGCGGATTTCTGAGTTCGAGGCCAGCCTGGTCTACAGAGTGAGTTCCAGGACAGCCAGGGCTACAAAGAGAAACCTTGTCTCGAAAAAACCAAAAAAAAAAAAAAGAAAGAAAGAAAAGAAAGAAAGGAAAGAAAGAAAGAAAGAAAGAAAGAAAGAAAGAAAGAAAGAAAGAAAGAAAGAAAATTCCTCAAGGATGCCTCAGCCTTCCAAGGAAATGTCTGACGAGAGGGCCCTGAGATGAGAAAGAGGACGAAGCCAGTTTCAAGAGGTCTGGTGCTTTGTTTCTTCTTTTTGGCTTGAACCAAACTGGGCTTAACACCTCTTTTTGAAACAGCTGTGGTTTATTGCCCCTCTCTGCTTTTCTTTTCCTCTGCCCACTTTCTTTGTGTTGTTTTGTTTGTTGTTTTTCTATGGTTATTTCACCTCCTCTCCATTTCTTTCCCTCATGCATGACCTGGGTACGAACTAACGCAGTCAGTACATCATTTCCCCAGGACTGCTTTCCTTCCAGAGGGCCTCTTTTGCCCTGAGTCTGTGTTTTGGGGACTACTTGGACCTCCAAAGCCCCTTATATTCAGAGAATGAGCCCAACGACTTCTCTGGCTTGTACAGAGTGACAATGTAGTGGAAATGTTTAAGACAGGGGAGCTGAGCTGGTTTCTGAATGCTGACCAGCAAGCACATGAATGCAAGTTTGCGTGTGTGTGTATGTGTGTGTGTGTACATGCGTGTGTTCGTGCATGCGTGGCATTTGTGCCTTTCTCCTGGTATATATGGAGGTGTCTCTCAATGCGGTGTCAGAATATGTAATTGTGTAGTCGAAGCCCTGTATAGTTGTGCATGTGACCTGTGTGTGGCTTTGTGTGTGAAGAGCACAAAGATGTACATAAAAATGTTGAAGGATGCTTTATGAAAAAAGCAGGTTGAGCCACTTTAAAGAGGGAATAAAATAAAGACAGTTGTAAAAACAGCAGATCAGGGATGTCTTTTCACGGAGAAGATGGAGAATGCTGAAGGCGTTTGTTCTGTGCAAAAGCTATTAAGAGTCACCTTGAAAAGGCATTTCACACGAGCCCCAGAATGTCTTTCCCTCCCCTGTTCAGGACTGACGTTGGACTGGCATCTCTTTGTGTTTGAAGCCATGAACAGGGTGCCCAGAGGTACAACCTGCAGCACCGTTACCTGCTTCCTCAAGACAGAAAATTTCCATTAAGAATTGCAGGTACAACCCGGAGAGCCGGTGCCAAGCGAGTGCGGGGCAGCTTTAGAGCCCAACTCCTTGCACGTTTTGTGCTCGATTAGAAGTTCATTTTTTTATTTTTCTCTGGGAAGCAGCCCATGCCCCAAGAGGCAGCCAGAGGAAGTGATTTCAGAAAATGAATTTTCATTTGCAGGGTGAGATGTGGGAATCCTGGCAGCTTGCCTGTTAAGATCCTGCGGCCAGTGTCAGAGCTGGCAGGCAAGTCATCCTGGCAGGGAATCCTTTGTGCTTAGTCTGGCCCTGAATACTTGGGAGACTTGGCAAGCAGCTGCCAGGCAGCAGGCTGTGTGAAAGCTGACTGTGGCATGGAAAATGTCCCAGGTACCCTGAGAGAGAGGGGCTAGCTAGACTTGAACCTCTGGGGTCTCTGCTCCAGGTCAGAACAGATCGGAGCTCCAGGCTCACATGGAGCTCCCACTCAGAGGTTTGTGGCCCTTTTCCCCCCTCCATGGCCCATCCGTCGCTCTTTCTGCACGCTGCTCTACTTCTGAGTTGATCTCCAGCCTCTGCCATGGCCACCTTTGTCATCTTGTAGAGACATAGCCATCTGTAAACCTCCCTGTTCATTGCTTGCAGAGAAGTGTTGGTTTGTGATGGGGCTTCAAGTAACCCAGGCTATTCTTGAGCTGCCGCAGGCTAGTCTTGATTTCTTCTTTCCCAATTTAAAAGAAGATTTTATTTTGCCAATGGGCTCATTTATTAATTGCTGATCTACTTTTAAAAATATTTAACAATTTCATACATATATTATGAATTTTATTATATTTATCCTCATTTTTATTTTATTTTATCATATTTATTCCCTCTTGCTCCCTGCCATTTTGTCAAGCCCCTTACTCCTCCCTGCATATCTTTTGGGGTGCCTGTGACCCACTGAGTTAGTTTAGTGGTACTTTCACAAATGGACAGGGAGTTATTTGGAGGAACACAAGCAGCTTACTCGTGGCTGTACCACTGGAGAAAATGGTTCCCTCTTTAATCATGATTTTCCAGTAGCTCCTCCAATGGGGTTCCCTGAGCCCCACCCCTGCCATGGAACCCTTGATCTTCCTATGTCCATTTCCCAAATAATGATCACAGGTGCTCACTACCCCACGCCACTTCCGGGAAACCTTTAACTGCTACCTACACAGGCCTCTCAGGTTGTCTGTCCTGACCTCTTTCCTCACGTTTGTCCATGACTCCAGTCTATTTTACAGAGAATTAAAGAAAAATACTGACTGACTAAGAGAGTGTGTGTAAAGTAACTGCCTTCAGCTCTTAAATGTCAGTGTCTTCAAAGGCAAACAGCTAAGGATTGCTTCCAGGTTAAACGAGATAAAAAAGCTACAGATGGAAATGCAGTGTGTAACCTGGGGTGGAGCTGAACCAGGAGAACCTAAAAGAGCCACAGAGACAGTTTGGAGACAAGCGGAGACGTCTGAGCACAGACTGTGTATTAGATAGTGATACTATCTCAGTGGTACATTGCACTCGCTTTCCTCTGGAGTGATTCTGAGCATCCACAGGAAAATGTCTGGTTCTTAAAGGTACAGTCTGGGGGTGAAGGGATGAACTATCACAATGGTGGTGGCTCAGCTCAGAAGGCAGATTGAATGGCTGGGGGCTGGGGTGAGGAGGGGAAGATTGGAGATAGCTCAATGGATTCTAGTGTTCCGTAAAATGTAAAATATAAGAACCTGAGTTCCGATCCCAGCACCCATGTGGAAAGGAGGCTGTGGAGACATACTGTGGAGACTGGAGGATCACTGGGGTGGGGCCGGCTTCCGGTCTAGGTCCCGTTTCAGTGAGAGACCCTGGTATAGCAGGAGACCCAAAGTCTTTCCCTGGCTTCTATGTACATGCTCTAGACATGAGAGGAGAAATAAACAGTGTGTAAAGAGGGTTTATGGTGAAGTGTTCATCTGACAATTGAGGGTTCTGTGGTCGCTAGTAGTTAGTTTTGGTTTTGGTTTGGTTAACTTTCTGTTCTCTGGGTACTGGAGGTGGGTCAGGGACTTGTGTATGCTGCAGAGCAGGAATTCTTCCACTGAGCTACGTGCCCAGCCTTTACGTTTATTAATGTTTATTTTGAGACAAGATCTCAAGTTACTCCAACTGACTGGCCCCTTGAGTCATTCTGTAGCCCAGGCTGGCCTTGAATGCATCTCCCCCATGCCAGAATTATTACCAGTGTGTCATCACAATAGTCATTGCTGAACCGTGTTCTTAACATTTTTATGGGCATGGAAGTCTGTGTTTTGTCCCATACACACATTGTCTCCTTTCACTGTCAGAACAGCCTGGGGATCCGAGAGCCCCTCACACCATTTTCTAGTTGAGGACTAAGAGGCAGATCCATGCCTGCTGATTACTGTGGAATTACTGAGATCGACCCAACAGGGATTTAAGTACAAGAAGCGCTTTGCAGTTGAGTCCGCGGGGCATTTGCCCCTTCCTGTACTGCAAGGTGAAGAGGACAGCAGAGAGTGGGGTGTGACACTCACACCCGTAATCCCGGCCCTTGGGAAACAGAGGCAGGAAGAGCAAGAGTTCATCAGCAGCCACGGCTGCCTAACACGTCCTAGGCTATCTTCAACTACATGGGACCTTGTCTCAAAATAAGGAACACTAGATGGAGAGCCAGCCTGGGCTCAGCAACCTTGCTGCTGTGTTGTACTGACCACTAACCTTCTCTGCCACCCTTCTTTTCATTTAGTGAGTGGATAAGGATAGTATCTACTTCGGGGACTGTTGTGAAATTTAAAGATGTTTTTATATCTCTGAAACTTAGGGCAAGGCTCGGTCCAGAAGTAGTGATTAGGAAGTGAGCACTGGCATCTCTGCTGTTAGTGCTGCCACGTGATCACTCCATCCCCAAAAGCTTCCTAGAGGGGGTAACCTGGGGTACACCATACAAAGATGCACAAGGGAAGGCGGCTCAGTTGGTAAGGTTCCTCAGAAGCATGAAGGCCTGAGTTCAGATACCTGGCACCTAATAAAAATCTGCCCTGCCATTCCCCTGGGACTTGGGGGGTGGGGGGGGGGGGGCAGAGGCAGGAGGACCCCTGAGGCTCACCGGCTGCCAGCCAACTGATCGAGTTCCTGTGAGCAACCAACCGGCTCCAAACAGTAAGGCTGAGAGTGATGGAGGAAAATACTGGCCACTAACTTCTAACTCCACATGCAGGTGCACACAAATGCACACGGCACTCACACACATGTGCACACCCATGGGACAAGCTCATCCATAACACACACGCACACTCGAAAAAGAAAAGAGAAAAAAAGATGGCCAAGACTCTGAAGTATGTCAGCAGGGGATGCTGTTGGAAAAGACACAGCTCAATCCAGGTGAAGCTGACAGCAGGGAATTGGGAGCACATTGTGTCCCGCCAAGACTGTAGCAGGTCATCTCCAAGCAAGAGAGTGACTTTGTTAGTTTCGCTATGGAAGAAAATAAAGGAGTTTGATGAAAGCCCTGAAGCTGACCTTTCTAACCCTTCTCCCTCCCCCTAGAGGACAGCTAGAGATGTCAAACCTTCCCCTGTGATTGGCTTTACTTCAACTGGCAAGTTGCTTTTCCCATATAAGTGTCAATCAGAAATAAGAAAGGGGAAATTTTCTTAAAACCAAGTTGGGGGCCAGGTACCCCAAGAACTCCAGTAGCTGTGGGCACATTAGTGGCCTCCCCCATCCTGGAAAGAATGCCACACAGCAAACATTCTGTTCCCGCTTTACTTGTCTAGATACAGAGCTCAGCGGGGACAAAGTAGTGGAGAAAAGTTGATACTTAAGAGAGACAAAGTAACAGTTGCTGGCCTTGCTCGCCCTTAGCCAGTAGCAACCCGTGGCGAGCCTCCTGCAGAGACTGCTTCCCTTCGCAGCGCAACCCTCAGTTCCCATTCCCTTCACTAAGCAAACCTGAGCTAAACGACTTGAAAGACATTGCATGTGGCGCTGTTAATCCTTTAATGGCTCCAGCCATCTGCTTCCTGTTAGCCTATAGGAAAAGGTGCCAAGCACCCTCTAAGTGGATGGATTGAATTTTGTATCTCATGCAGACAAGGCACAGGGAGGTGGGTCCCAGCATGAGGATTTTCTAAAATAAAGACCCAAGTGCCATCCAGGTGGCCTGAGAGTTTGGTGGGTGTCAGGTGACTGTTATAGCCACACCGAAAGCAATGAGTAAGACACAGAACTGCAGAATCAGACCCTCCAGCTATCATTCTGGGGTTGGGGAATATGGTTCAGTTGTTAACAGAGCTTGCCTGGAATGCACAAAGCCCTGGGCTTGATCCCCAGCATTACATAAACCCAGGCATGGTGGTCCACATCTGGAAGTGAAAACAGAAATTAAGAATGTCATTCTTGGATACATAGTGAGTTCATAGTGAGCTAGCCTGGGGTAAATGTCCAAAATAAAAAACCCGAAAAAGATTGGGGAACATCTGAACAGTTTTTCACACATGGAACTACCTTCTTAAGAGCTAAGGAAAGTCAGGCTTAGTGGCATACACTTTTAATCCCAGCACTCAAGAGACAGAGACAGGTGGATCTCTATGAGTTCAAGGCCAGCCTGATCTACAAAGTGAATCCAGGACAGCCAGGTCTGGTACACTGAGAAACCTTGTCTCAGAAACAACAACAGCAACAAAAAGAGAGCTTAAAAGAAAAATCATTGTAGTAAAGATATGCCTGAGAAAAAAATTGGTAAAATACCATGCAAGTATGAGGACCCAGTCTTGACTCCCCAGAACTCAGGAGCAGCGACTAGGCATGGTCCCTTGTACCTGTAGTCCCAACACTCAAAAGAATCTCTGGGATTTGCTGGCCAGTCTAGATGAATTGGTGAGCTCCAGGCTCAAGGAGATATTGTTTCAAAAAATAAGGTGGAGAGTGATTGAAAACCTGCCACGGATGCCTGACATGTAAGATGCACTCGTACACCCCCACACTCATGCATGCACTGAAGAAGACAAAAGGAAAGCTTCCCGCTCTCCTCCCCAGCTCTGAGGCACATCATGGAGGTATACTCTCTCACTTCAGAGGGAAGGAACTAAATTTAGGTCTTAGACTTCAGAACCACAAGGCCAGTGGGAGTGAATCTCATAGTGAGTAGAACCCCACAGTCCAATTTGCCAGGCCAGTGCTACAGACTGTGCGCCTATGTCGGCTAGATAGATAAGCGACTAGGGGCACTATTTCTTCCCCAGCCTGCAGGAACACAAATTAGAAAAAGACTCCATCCCTTGATGTAGGGCAGGGCAGTAAACATAGGGCTTTATCCTGGAACTTATGTTTATCCTAAAACCCAACACTGAGCAGAACCCAACAGCCAGGCCCATGCCTGCTGCAGTGTCTAGACTCACAGGAGACCTGCAGAGCCGACTTGAATTTCAGAGCAGTACCTTCAGCTGGCTGCAGTGGCTGGCTGGCATCAGACCACAAAAACACAACAGCAGGCAGCCTACAGCCATAAGGGGCCTTCACCCTGTCCCTCTGGGGCATGAGTTTTGACAGTGGACTCTGGAAACAGTGAAACATTATTGCAAACCTGGCTATGGGATCGCTCACCCATCTGTTCCCAAATGCCAATATAGCACAGAAAGCACAAGCATCTGCTTGGGAAAAGAAACAGGAGATGGAGACAAGTCACTGCACTGACTGGAGCAGTTCCTCTATGGTGACACTCAGTGCCTGAACACACAGGCTGATGGCAAGGTTTAAAGCATGAGCCCACCCTGGCCTCAGATGGATATCTGAAGTTTTTAGAAACACCCCAGTCTGTCCTTAATAACATTCCAACTAAGATTGGGCTTGGAGCCTCTTAACACTGAACAGTAACATCACAGCAAGTACAGACATACATTAGCCCTGGACTTAAGAGTACTTACTATCTGCTGCTGAAGTACCAGCAGAAACTGCA
This sequence comes from Arvicanthis niloticus, assembly GCF_011762505.2. Lineage (NCBI taxonomy): Eukaryota > Metazoa > Chordata > Mammalia > Rodentia > Muridae > Arvicanthis > Arvicanthis niloticus. Next base: position 98,030,943 of record NC_047663.1, read on the forward strand.
AACAGAATAAGCAGCCTGCCTAGAATGTCGAGGATAGAAACAACTGCAGCCAGGACAGATAACTAATTGTTAATAAATTCCAGGCTTCACATGATGGTTGATATGCAATAAAAACCTCCAGGGAAAGGCCAGGTGTAGTCGCACATGTTTTTAATCCCCACACTTGGGAGACAGAGGCAGGTGGATCTCTATGCATTTGAAACCAGCCAGGTCTACACAGTGAGTTCCAGGCCACCTTGGCTACATAACGAGGTCTTGTTTCAAAAAGAAAACAAAATAAATCAAGACTTCCTGATGGCCTACCTTCAATTCCCAGAATCCACATAGAAAAGGAGAGAACCAGCTCCCAAAAGTCGTTCTTTGACCTCTTCCCACCCCACAAATAAACAATGATTTTTACTTAGTGGAGGAAATGGGGCACCTAAAGTCTACCTAAAGGTTGATGTGTATGGCTTCTCAGAGAATTTTATTCATTGATTTATTTTGCTGTTTGCCGTCATTTAAAAAATTTTTTTCACAAAACAGAGAGAATTTTAAGCATTCATTTTAAGATCTCCCATTATGGTATCACCACCTAGAATCACAGCACTTGAGAGGTGGCAGCACATTCAAGGTCATCATCTTCAATATCATGAGTTTGAGGCTACCTTAGACCACATGAGACCCAGAAGAAGAGGAGGAGGAGGAAAAGGAGAAAGAGGAAAAGGAGGAAGAGGAGGAGCGGCAGCTTGGTTTCTGTGTCACTTAGGGTTTTACTGCTGTGAAGAGAAACCATGACCAAGGTAACTCTTATAAAGAAAATCATTTAGGTGGGGCTGGCTTAAGTTTCAGAGGTTCCGTTCATTATCATCATGGCAGAAAGCATGGCAGCACCCAGGCAGGCATAGTGCTGGAGCAGCCAAGAGTTCTACATCTTGATCTGAAGTCAGCAGAGGGAACTATTCTCCAAAGGCAGCCAGGAGGAGACTGAAATTCCACACAACTTGAGCACAGGAAACCACAAAGCCCACCCCCATAGTGGCACACTTCCTCCAACAAGGCCACACCTCCTATTGGTGCTACTGCCTGTGGGCCAAGCATTCAACCACATGAGCCTATGGTGGCCCAATCTATTCAAATCACCACAGTTTCCTTTGGGTTTTCTCTCCTTTTGTTCAGTGTCAAGGCTATCACATCTAACTGTAGCAGACCAGAACACAGCAAACATGGTGGCTGCCTTCTAGAGCTTGTGAGTAGCTTACCATGAGATAACACAATGCAAAGAAGACACCAGAGGTCATAACTTCTGTGTTCTCTCCTTTAAATATGTTATAATTTTTTAAAAAACATTTGTAGACGTAAATAAAACCAAGCTACACTGTGTGAGAGGGACGGATAAAGTGGAAACTTAAGGGTTCTTTGGGAAGTCGGTTGTGTTAGATGGTTTTTTGCTGGGGCAAACACATGAAGGAATGTCTTCCTGAAGTGGACCCTTGTGAAAGGCTAAGGCAGAGTCGTGATGGATCGTTTAGCTGAAGCAGACACCAGTGAAAGGACATGTGATGAAGGATTCTTTGCTAACAACACACATGTATTGGTCCACTTTACATTACATAGTTGAGATGCATTTGTCGGGACTCCATAGAGAGAAACTCGCCAAAAAACTTCTGGTGCTGTGCTGCGGCTTCTTACTGACTCTGGCTGATTGGTGGAGTGATGTCAGCTGGGACAGACACACATGCTGAGGCAAGACGAGTGCTGAGGCAAGGCCCATGGAGGACGTGTGATGTTTGGAGAGTATGTGAACAAGACTCAATGGACGGTGATGGAGGCTGAGCTAGGCTTGCTTACAGAGCTAGCTGTGCAACACTTGTAGATCTCCTGTCTTTTCTGAGCTTCACTTCCCTGAGACAAGAACTTCTGGCATCCCGCTGGGTTCCTCCTACTGACTGGAGCCAAGGCTGAGGTCTGACTGTCTCTGCCGCTAGTGACACTGCTGCTGATTCATGTTTGCTGTCCCATCTCTACAGAACTGGACTGCTGGTGTATCTGTGAAGTGTTTGCCAGTGGATCCAGCTGCCACTGCTGACCTGTGAACTGAACCAGACAGCACAGATGGGAGTTGCTCCAAAGAACATTTCTACACAGGTTCACTTCCCCGCATCCTTTCTTTCCCACTACCTCTGCTGGATGATGGACTAAAAGGGAGGTTAAAGTGTTTCAGAGCCATCATTAAAAATACGTTTTGAAGAAGTTAAAGTTACAGAGGGAGTTTATATGCATTTAGCAACAAAAAAGGAGGAACGCGCTGTACTTTATAAAAGAGAAAACAAAAATACTGTAATTTTTAAAAATCGAAGAAATTGGGCTGGACAGTTGGTTCGGTGGCTAAGAACCAGAGCTCAGTTCCCAGCACCCGGGTCAGGCAATTCACCAGTGCCTATAGCGTCAGCTCCAGGAGCTCTGGTACCTTCACTACTATGTGTAACACACACACAGGGGCACACAAATAAAAGTAAATTTTAAGAAACCATTATGTTTTTTTAAAAGACTAAGCAAATTAAAGGGAAAAACCATAACAGAAGGCATCAACAGCAGAATAAATCAAACAGGAAAATCAGTGATCTCCATGACAGACTATTTGAAAGGTGAAGGGGAGTAAATATAAATTTAAAAGGCATTGAGAGCTTTGGTACCGCATTAAACGTGCATATACTCAAGTCATTGGGGTTCAGAAGGGACTGAGAATGCCCAATAGACAGCTATATAAAGAGAGAACAACAAAAAACTGCTGGAATTTAGTGAGATTACAGATGCCTGGGTAGAACCGTCAATGATGACACACTCATTCAATTCAACTAAGACTACTGCTCTAGTTTTATTCCTGGTATTGTGGAAGAACTATAACCAAAGCAACTTAGATGAGGGAAGGGTTTACTGGGTTCATGCTTCCAGGCCACAGGTTATTTCTGAGGAAGTCGGGGCAGGAACTCAAGTCGGAACTGAAGCAGACACCGTGGAGGACTGAGGTTAGCTGGCTCACGCACTGGCTTTTGCCTCATTAGCTTTTTCTACAACCCAAGAGGACCTGGTGCAGCCCACAGTGGTCTGAGCCCTCCTGCAACACTGACCAATCACAACAGTCCTCTGCAGACATGCTCGAGCCTAGGCTTTTCCTCTCAGATGATGACAGCACGAACTGGCAAAGAAGGCTAACCTGGACACCCACCTCAAGATGTATTTAAGCTCTCTCGAAGGCTAATGACAAAGGCAGGCTTGTTAAAGCTACAAGATAAAGGAACCAGCACAGGAGGGCGTTCCGTTTAAGCCAATAGGAGACTTCTCAGGCTGAGGGAGAAAAGATGAGATATCCACAATGTTGAGGGAAAACAAAACAAACAAAAAGAAACCCTGCCAACCGAGATCACAGCGCTCTGCAAAGCTATCCTTTAGAAATAAGGGATAGAAGGAAGTATTACTTTTTTTTTTCCCCTCAGACAAAGCTGACGTGGCCACCAGACCTGTCATACAAGAAATGCTAGAGAGTTTTTCAAATTTAAAGTGAAAATCAGTATGAAGAAAACATTGGAAGATGCAAACTCGCTGACAGACCTGTGTGTGTGTGTGGGGGGGGGGCGTGCAGTACAGTGGTTGGGGCTGGAGAGGTAGTGCAGTGGTTAGAGCACCTGCTGCTCTTGCAGAGGACCTGGGTTAGGTTCTAGCACCCACACTCTTTTGTAACTCCAGTTCCCAGGATCCAGTGTTCTTCCCCCCTTAATTTTTTGGGGGGAGGGGCATTTGGCCACAGCAATAAGAAAAGCAATTACTATAACAAACTAGTAGTAATGGACCAACTTGCCCAGATACACTTTCCAGGAATTGATTCAAAAAGAAATGGAAAACTTGCAGTGGGAGAAATCCTGTCTTGAAAAAAACTAAACAAACATAAAGAAACAAAGAAATAAAAAAATTCAAACATACCAATAAAGAATAATGGGATTAAATCCATAATGAAATATCTCCTTTCAGAGAAAGGCCTGGCCAAACTAGCCAAGGACACAACAGAAACTAAAGAAGCCACGAGCCGCTCTGCCAAAAAATCTTCAACAAAGCACTGCTAAACAGAGTGCCGTAGTACATGACGAGAGTGGTCACCTGATCAAGTACATAGGATGCAAGAGTGGGCCGGCATATACAAATCAGAAAACATGGTATTCCAAACAGAACGAGGAAGAAAACCCTGTATGTTTTCCCCAGGCAACAGGGGGAAATTTGAAATTCAGCATCCCTTAATTTTGAAATCCGAGTAAATTGGGCATTTCAAGGAACATAAGGTAATGCAGGCTATGTGTAGCAATCCAAAGCCAACGTACAGAATGGGGGAAGGACCACAGCTTTCTCTGTAAAGTCTGGAACAAGACAAAGGTGGCCGCTTTCAACACTTTACCTCACCAGACTTCTGAAGATTCTAGGACCCAACGAAAAGAAACGCTGAGCAGGATCTGGGAAGGAAGCTGAACCTACACTAATGGGGTCAGAAGATCATATGAACAAGCTATCATTGCATCTCAGGGCGCTAGGAACAAACAATCAGGCGAGAGGGAAAAAATAACACTGTCCAGATTTAAACGTAGCAAGTCGCATGGTCACTGCTTGAGGCAGCATGGTATAGAAAACACTAAAGATTACCAAAAATACTAGGACCAGTAAATCAATTCAGCAAAGTTGCCTGTTTCATACTGTACATCAGCATGACTTTCATCTTTGCACTTTAAAACACCTGCGTTAATTTCGACGTCGTATTTTTATTTATTTTGTGTGCCTATATGTATGTCAGGGGACAACTTTCAGGAGGTGGCTGTCTCCTTCTGCCATGTGAGTCCTTACAAAAACTAACTTTGGTTCGCCTGATATAATTGTCTCTGAGCTATATATAATTGTCTTGCTAACCTTGGCCTAGTCCTGGAAGCTTCTAGCCTCCATACAGTCTAATGTAAGCCTCAAATGATTTCAGCCTCTGAAGCCTGCTGCTGAGTAAGCTCACCCTTTCTGGTTCTTTCTGAACTCTGGCTGGTTTAACTCAGTTGTTCTGGCCCAAACTCTTCTCCCAGATGACCGATTCAATCTGGCTTTTCTCTCAGCCTCTGAATCACTCTACCTGGCCTCAAACTGACTCCGGCAATCTTTCTAATCTTCTGGTTCCTTCTCATTCTCTTGCTTGTTCTGTCTTTACCGGTGTCTAGCTTGTTCTCTCTTCAGTCTGTCTCTGTACACTCTCCGGATCACACTGCCTTCTCCTCCTCCCTCTGTGCTGCTCTGCTCTCCCTCCAACTCTCCTGCTCTGCCCTGAACATCCTCCACTGTTCCTGTGCTGTGTTCTCTCCTCCTGGACTGCTTGTCTCTCCCTGAGCAGCTTCCGTTTCCTCTCTCTCCTGCTGAGAGGTGGGCGGATCCTAGTCTGTCGAATCTTTCCCTCATTCGTCACTTTTTTTGCCACTCAATTAGACATCACTCAATTAGACATCACCTTTAAACGTTGGTGCTTCCTTCTACAAACTACCTTTACTTTCACTGTTAGAGATGAAAGCTGTATAGTAAGGGCATGTCTGTATTCCAGCCAGAGGGATTAAGGTGTGTGCTAAGGGCTGAGCCACACCCTAACTAGAAACCAGTTCAAATATCCTAGAACAGGTCCTGGAGATCAAACTCAGATCATCAGACTTGGTGGTAAGTGCCTTTACTCACTGAGCCACTTGGCCACATTTTAACGAAACCCTTTATTGGTATGTATTAAGTGTAAATAGTGATGGGCTTCATAAAGACAATATTTCAAACATATGTGCCTTACCATATCTGGATGGAGATTGTATTGAACTCACATGTATATGCACATACTTATACATATATTTATATTTATTTATGTATCCATGTAAAATCTAGAATTCACAAATAAGAGAAAATAAATGTCATCTTTCTGAGTCTGTCTTGTTCAGTATGATGATCTCCAGTTCCTTAAGTTTTCCTGCAAATGACATCATTTCCCTCTTTGGAGCTGACTGACACTCCACTGTGCGTGTGAGCCAACCTTCCTTTATCCATTCCTCTCTTGGCAGGCTGATACTTGGCTATTGTGACCTGGTGCTGCAGTCAACATGGCTGTCTAAGTGTTTCTTTGATGTGCTGACTTAGACTCCCTCTCAGGTAAACACCCAGGAGTCATGGTGTCCTGAGTCTCATGGTAGTTCTATACCTAGTTCTTTGAGGAACCTCTACTGACTCCCACAGCAACTGACCAATTTAATATTCCCGACAGCAGGGAATATTACGCTGGGAATGTACGGGTCCCCCCACCCCCCATCCTTGCACGTTGCTGTTTGATTTCTTAATAGTAGCATTTCTGATTGGAGTAAGATGGCATTTGCATTTCTGGTGCCAAGACTGTTGACAGTTCTATGCTTTCGCCCTCATTAGTACTCAGGTTCTTCAGATACTCCTCCTCTGTCAGATGTGTAAGCACCAGGTTGCTCTCACCTGGGCGCTCCCTTCACTCAGCTGATTGCCTCTTTGCTGTGGGGAGGCTTGTTAGTTTCCTGCTCTCCCTTGTTGGTTCTTGGTTTTGTTTCTTGGCTCTGGGAGACCTTTTGGAAAGCCCTTTTCTGGGCCTGCATCTTGAAGTTTCTCTGTGCATTCCTTTCCCAGCTTCAGAGTTTCAGGCATTTAGAAGGAAACAGGTTGGTCTGCTTTGGATTCATTTTCATCTGAGGTGAGAGTGCACAATCTGGCTTCATTCTCGTCTGTGGGGGTGTTCACTACCTGCTGTGTGTGTGTGTGGAAGAGGCTGTCTCTTCTCCAGTGCATTCCTATTGCACTTTTGAAAGTCAGGCAGCTGTGAGCTGTGCAGCTCAGTTGTAGCTGGGCTCAATTCTCTGTCCTGCATTCTGTTCCAGTGTCTCAGGTTTACTTTTTTGTGCTAGTAACAGTGTTTGTTGCCTTGTTATGCGTCCCTGTAGCATAGCTGAAATCCGGTATTGTAATGCCTCCAGCAATTTCCTTTGTGCTCAGGATTGCTTTGCTATCTGGGGTCTTTTGTGCTTTGGTGTACATTTTAGGGTTGTTTGTTTTTAGTTCTGTGTGAATGTCATTGGAATAGACAAGGGGATTGCGTTGACTCTGTAGGTCCTTTTTGTTAATATAGCTGTTTTCACTGTATCATTTCCTGCAGTGATGCTTCTCTAACCCAATAGCAAATGATCCAGAAAAACAAATCAAGGAAGCAGTCCCTCTCATGGTAGCTACAAAAACAAAATAAAATGCCTATGAATAAGTTTGATCAAAGGTCAGATAATCTCTAATGCACACTATAAAGCACTGATGAGAAACCTAAGAGGGTACACACGTGGAAAGAGTCCACATTCGTGAATTAGATAAAAACATTGTTAAAATAACCACTGTACCTGAAGTGGTATACAAATTAAATGTGATCCCTAACAAGATTTAAACGGTGTTTTCACAGAAATAGAAACAAGCACAAGCCTGAAATTTATATGCACATACAGATACAGACAGACAGACACACACACAAGAGGAGAGAGAGAGAGAGAGAGAGAGAGAGAGAGAGAGAGAGAGAGAGAGAAGACCTTGAGATAAAGAACAAAGTAGAAGTTATTATGCTACCTGACTTCCAAATACACCATGGGGCTGGGGTGTATGATTCAGCGGTAGGCCCTGTGCTTAGTATTCACAAAGCTTTGAGTTCAGGAGCTGGAGTCATGGCTCGGTGGTTAAGAGCACACACTGCTCTTGCAGAGGACCTAAGTTGGGCTCCTAGCACCAGTGTCAAGCAGCTCACAACCACCTGTAACTACAGCTCCAAGAGGATCCAACACCTCTGGCTCCTGGAGGCCCTGCATTCATGTGCTCATAACTACATACAGATGCACATAGATGCACATAATTTAAACTAATAATGAGAGGAACAATAGATCTTTATTTAAAGCCCTAAGTTCAAAACCCAGAATACACACACACACACACACACACACACACACAAATAATTAATGCAAATAGAAAAGGAGTTTGAGTCTACTTGTTTATTGTTCTTTTATGGAAGGCAAGACATTAGTACCTGAGATATTTTTCTTTACTTGGGTCTCCCCTTCACTCTCTGTGCCTAGACAACTAATTGTTTAAAGGGTTAATGAGAACAATAGAGGAGAAAGATGAGAAATCACATGTTACTTTGAGATATGACATCACCTTGCAACTCTGGCTGGCCTAGAACCAACTGTATACACAAAGCTGACCTTGAACCCACAGAGATGTCTGCCTCTACCTCCCAAGCGCTAGGATTAAAGATGTACACCACCATACCTGGCTTTTTCTCCCTTCCTTCCTTCCTTCCTTCCTTCCTTCCTTCCTTCCTTCCATCTTTCCTTCCACCCTTCCTTCCTTCCACCCTTCTTTCCATCTTTCCTTCTTTCCTTCTTTCCTTCTTTCCTTCTTTCCTTCCTTCCTTCCTTCCTTCCTTCCTTCTTTCCTTCTTCCCTTCCTTTAGGATCCATGAACTATTTTGTTACCTGGAACTGCATATTACTAGGAAGCTATAAATGTCATGCCAGGCGAAGGCCTGCCCAAGGATCAGGTGTGATGGTAAACCCCGGTCTCTGGAGACAGAAGGCAGAGGATTGCTGTAGATTAAAGGCCAGCCTGGTATACCTAGTGTGCTTTAGACCAGCTAGAGCTACAATAACAAGAAACAGTCTCAACAAACAAACAAACAAAAACAACCAAAGACTGTGTTAGCCCTTTGTGATGGCTTTTCCTGGTTTCCCAGTTGTCAGCTTGACTCTATCTGGAATGAACTACGATCCAGAAATGGAGGGCACACCTGTGATTCAGATCTTGAACCTGGAAGAGATATGATTTTGATCCAGATCTTGAGGCACAGTAGCAACAAAAAGCTTAGGCCCAGGCAATGTGATACATGCCCTTTTAATCCCAGGAGACAGAGGCCAGCAGATCTCTGAATTCAAGTGTTAGCATTCTGTGTAAACTCCACCCCCACAGTTACCAGGCAACAGCCAGGTAGGCCTGGCCCACTGTAAAAGGGGCTGCTTGCCCCCACTTCCTCTCTTGCTCTCTTGCTCTCTTGTCTTCTTGCTCCCACTCTGTCCCCTCGCACCTTCCCCATTCCCTTCCCCCTCTCTCTACATGCTCATGGCCAGCCTCTATTTCTCTACTCTCTCCCTCTTTCTGCCTTTCTCTGTCTCTACTACCCTCTTAACTCCCTCCCCATGCCCTGAATAAACTCTATTCTATACTATATCGTTGTCATGTAGCTGGTCCCTCACGGGGAAGGGATGCCTCAGCATGGGCCCTCTGAGATATCCCCTTCCCCCATACCTTTCCACACACCCCCATAGAACATATTCTGTATCTCTTTATTTTTTTATAAACACATCATCAAGGCCAGCCTGGGACAGAGCAAGTTCCCAGTAAAGAACAGCTTACTCCCAGGCATGATAGTATACATCTTTAATCTCAGCCATACCTTCTGCTGGGGGTCTACTTAAGAACGATGGAAAAAAGAAGGCTTCCTTCTCTGCCTGCTTGCACTTGCTTGCCTGCACATCTATTGAAGCCGCCTTCAGAATTCCAGCATATACAGAGGACCAGCTGGAACACCCAGCCTCACGGGACTGAGCAACTACTAGATTCTTTGACTTCCCATTCACAGCTGCCTATTGTTGGGTTAGTTAGACTACAGACTATAAGTCATCACAATAAATTTCCTTAATATAGAGAGACATTCCATAAGTTCTGTAACTCTAGAGAACCCTGACTAATATACCTTTTCAAGTTGCTATAACAAAATGCCATTGACTTGGATACTTTATTGACAACAGAAAGTTATTCCTCATGGTGTTGGAGGCTGAAGTGCCAAGATTTAGACTGCGCTGCTCATAGATCTGGTGTCTCTAGAAGGCCCACTTTCTGATTCTTGGATGACCAACTTTTCTCAGTGTCCTCTCATGGAGGAAGGTTTGAGGGATCTCTCTGAGGTATCTTGATGAGGACACTGATCTCATTTGTGTGACAGATTTACCCTTGTGACCTAATGCACTCCCAAAGCCTCCACCTCCAAATAAGATCTGCAGGCATAGCCTGCAACAAGTAGATTTTGAGGGTGGGGTATGGGGCAGAATATTGACGTGGTTAAGTCATTACATTTACACCTAACCTGCCTCCTTTCTGACCTAATTCCTCTGTCTATCACTGAGTGGTCTTGTGTGGAAAGCAAAGCCATTTCTCCTCATGGTAAACAAGGGTAGGTGCATTTGACTTCCAGGATCAGAGGAAACTGTGTATGCAGCCTTGATGCAAAGGTGTGGCTCTGGTCTCATTTCTGTTGCTGCTATAAAATACTTATCCGGAGTCACCAAACACTTACACCTGCTCAGCTGTGCTTCGTTGCTCAACTCCTGGCTCTTCTCTCTGTGCCCCTCGGTTTTTCTTAGGTGCCCATGCTTGCTCATTTCTAGAACACTGTTCCTCTGTCTTTACACAGGTCACCATGAAATTATAAAACCCCCATGAGGCAGGCTGAGGGAGATCACTCTGGAATAAAGGGAGGAAGAGTCCCTGCTGTAGTAAATGCAAGCAGATGCCTCCAGACTTCTTAGACCTCTTCTGGAGAAAGGAAGGTGGTCCAAACTGGAACCTGTGCTGTCAGCCACCCATTACTACTCTGTGAATGAGGCCCTGCTAACCATCTGCAAAGACTCAGCCCCAGGCTGGCTTTATTGGTTTCCATGGAGACCCCTGGCCTTGAGGGACACTTGGCCATTGTGTGCCATTGTGTCCCATTGAGTCTGTAGGAAAGATGCCAGCTGCAAATCAAGAAAGGAATGTCCTGAGTCCCTGTCAGTACTTTGTTTTAGGCTGAGTGAGATAGGGGAATGAGAGACCACCCTGAAGCCCCAGAGGGGCTGCAGGGGAGGTGTGTCGCTCTCTAGCCGACAATTCGTACAAAGATTTCCTGTGTAAAGGGCCCCCAGCAGTGCAGTGAAGACATGTCAGAAGCTGGCAGTCTTCAAGGTTTTTGTCAAGCACTTAGTGTTTATTCAATGATTGTGCAAGCAGGCATGGCTCCTGAGCCAGGCAGATAGCAGGAGCCAATGTCCCAGGTCTCAGGTCACACCACACCCATCCACAAAGCAGGGACATTTGATATGACCCTGATTTTATAGAGGAGGAAACTTAACAGGCCCAAAGTTAAAGTGAAGAATTGAAATCAGGGATGAAGGGTGTGTAAATGTGTGTCTGTGTGTCTGTCTGTGTGTGTCTGTGTGTCTGTCTGTGTGTGTCTGTGTGTGTGTCTGTGTGTGTCTGTGTGTCTGTCTGTGTGTCTGTCTGTGTCTGTCTGTGTGTGTCTGTGTGTCTGTAGTGTGTGTGTGTCTGTCTGTGTGTGTCTGTGTGTCTGTCTGTGTGTGTCTGTGTGTCTGTCTGTGTGTGTCTGTGTGTGTCTGTGTGTCTGTCTGTGTGTGTCTGTGTCTGTCTGTGTGTGTCTATGTGTCTGTGTGTCTGTCTGTGTGTGTCTGTGTGTGTCTGTGTGTCTGTCTGTGTGTGTCTATGTGTCTGTCTGTGTGTGTCTGTGTGTCTGTGTGTGTCTGTGTGTGTGTCTGTGTGTGTGTCTGTGTGTGTCTGTGTGTCTGTCTGTGTGTGTCTGTGTGTCTGTCTGTGTGTGTCTGTGTGTCTGTCTGTGTGTGTCTGTGTGTGTCTGTGTCTTACACATAACCAAAAGTTAACATCCATCACTTCCCACCTATTTTAATTTATTTTTGTTTGGTGTTGTGTAATCCTGGCTGTCCTAGAACTCACTGTGAGGATCAGGCGGTCCTCAAACTCAGAGAGATCCACCTGCTTCTCCCTCCTGAGTACTAGGTTTAAAGGCTTAAAGGCACGCTCACCAGCCTGGCTCCACCTATTGTTTGAAACTGTCTCTCTCATGGATTCTGTGGCTCTCAGATTGGGATAGACTAGCTGACCAGCGTTTCCCAGGGCTCCTTCCAGTGCCGGGATTACAGATGTGCTCAGATGTGCTCAAAAGAGTGTGATTTTAATGTGTGTACTGTGACTTAATGTCAGGTCCTCTGCCTTACGGTGCAAGCACTTTTATAAGGTCACCCACCTCCCCAGCCCCTGAGGCGTCATCCTTTGAAGGGTGTAAAGAACTGGGTGATGTGCCAAGAGTGGGAACGAATCCGGTTTTCTTTGCAGTAACACACATCTCCTCTGCAGGTGGCCACCACAGGCTTTGTTCTCTTGTAGCTCTGAGATGCTTGGCCTTCAGGGTCAAAATCCCTGTGTCCAGGTCCTGCTGTTGTGTTTACCTCATTGTGGTAGATAGCAGGAATTGTGAGCTTGTGTCCAGAGCTCTTCCCCTGCCTGCGGGGGAGGGGGAGGGAGAGAGGGGTACAAGCGAGAGAGATGCTTGGTTTGAGTGACTGGTTTGAGGAGTGTGACCTTGACACAATCTGGTACAACCAAGTCTCTGGCTTGGTACCTTTTTTTTTTTTTTTTTTAAGATTTTTTTTAAATTAATTTAATTTTATATATGTAAGTACACTGTAGCTGTCTTCCGAAACCCCAGAAGAGGGCATCAGATCCCATTACAGGTGGTTGTGAGTCACCATGTGGTTGCTGGGAATTGAACTCGGGACCTCTGGAAGAGCAATCAGTGCTCTGGCTTGGCATCTCTAGGAATTTAGACAAACCCATTGAACTTCTGACCCTGTGAGCCAAAGCAGACCCTACTGACAAATTAGTTAGGTTATAAAATATACCAAAGGCTGGGGATGTGGCCCAGCGGGTCAAGTGCCTGGAGCCTCAGGTTGGAATTATAGCACAAAACCAGGTATGGTACATGCCTGCAACCCCAGTACTCAGGAGGTAGAAGCAGGAGGATCGGAGGTTCAAGGTCAGCCTTAGCTACATAGCACCCTGCCTTAGAAAGGGAAAGGGTTGAATGTCTAGGTAAGTAATCAATGTGAGGGAAGCCTTTGCTGTCACTGTCCATGCAGAGTAATTGCTCTGGGGGAGTTATGTTGCTTGGGTGTTGTTTGTTTTTCTGTGATGCGGGATGTTGTGCTTACCAGCCAAGCACCACATGGCTTCGTGACCTTCCCCAGAACAGATTAAAAGGATTTTACTTACAAGAGGTGGCTTCAGTTTCCTTCCCTGCCATTTTACCTGAATTATTCTCACCTTGTTGATCAAAACTTTTGATCTTCACGGGTCCTACTCCAGCCGGTCCTTCTCCAGCTCACTTCTCCCATTCTACAGGGCAGGTTAGAGGCAGCACAGGAACCAATTAGCATTTTAATTAAGGTGGGCCAGACTGAGGAATTAGCTATCTGGATAGACCAGAATTTTCAGCTTGGTCTGGTGACAGTAGACCAGGACTGCAGAGCCACAGCTCAGCTGGAGCAAAAGTTCTCTTGGTTTGCCATGCACTCGGCTGTTTAACTGATTTTATATCAATTAAATCTTTCCTTTCTGACCACACCTAAGGAAAGGCTCCCACCGGGCTTTAGGCCACCTTTAAAACTGTCTGTTCTCAGCTAGTTTCCCAGTCTGTCATTTTGCTTAGTTGATCGCTTGGGGAAGGCGGGGAGGTGGGTGGGGAATAGAAGGGCCTTGGTGGGTGCATTGTCTTGAGACAAGACCTCATCTAGAACAGGCTGTCCTTGAACTCAGTACATATCTAAGAATATGCTTAGCTGCTCCTTTCTACGCTCACCTCAGTGCCTCAGCGCCTAGTTTATGCAGCACTGGAGATAGAATCCAAGACTTCGAGCATGCTCGGCAGGCACTCTACCAGCTGATCTACCTTGACAGCTCTGGATTTTCCTGTTCTTCAAGTGTCATACCGATGGAACATCTAACACGGGGCTTTGTCTGAGGCATAGCCAGTGTCTGTCCTTTGTTCTTTCCTGTGTTTATCTATTCATCCATTGATGGACACTTGGCTATTTTGGACAGTGGTGCAGTGACAGGAGAATGGTGTGTTTAAGTCCTGTTTTCAGTTTTCTTGTTACATAGTGTCTGAGTGGAATCTGTTAAATGGCAATACTGTATAATCTCTTGAGGAACTCCTAGACTCATGTTGTTTGTAGGTAGAGTCTCTGTGTGTAGCCCAAGCTGGACCTAGTCTCCCTGATTACAGGAGTGTAGCACTGTACCCTGTTTAGAAACTGTTAATTCCACCAGTCGAGAATAAGATCACTACCACAATTTTTTGAGCCAAATCTGAAGCAAGCCTTAAATTAAATACTGGCCAGGACGATGAACTCTGGCCAGGTCCATTCTGGAGTTCCCAGAAAATGGCGACAAGCCACATTTCCCAGAGGCTGAGTATTGTCCAACTGGGCTGGTGTACACCCTGATACACCTCCTGCCACGCTGCCTGCCTACATGGGACCAAGCACATCCTGTGCAGTTGGGTCAGACAAACTTGTTCAGGGGAGTGAAAACATAGCTTGTTTGTCTCCCCTAGACAGTAGCCTCCAGCATTTCAGGAAGTATCTGTTTCAGGTTAGAGGCATTTTTGTTTTATGGACCTCTTAGGCTTGAAAACGGAAAGCATAACTTTGGAATTCATGGAACCTATAATTCCGGGTCTACAAGATGACTCAGCCAAAAAAAAAAAAAAAAAAAAAAAAAGGCCGGCGGTGGTGGCGCACTCCTTTAATCCCAGCACTTGGGAGGCAGAAGCAGGCGGATTTCTGAGTTCAAGGCCAGCCTGGTCTACAGAGTGAGTTCCAGGACAGCCAGGGCTACACAGAGAAACCCTGTCTCGAAAAACCGAAAAAAAAAAAAAAAAAAAAAAGATGGCTCAGCCAGTAAAGGCTCTTGGACCAAAACCTGAGAATCTAAACTCTGTGGCTGAGACCCAGGTAATGGTTGTGAGAACTGACTCCTAGAGTTTGACCTCTGACCTCTACATCTCTGTATGCGTGTGCTACACATGGTGGAGGGAGGCGTAATTTTCTTTAAAAGAACCCAGTAGCCCTTGTTGGCCCCAAACTCCATAACCCTGCCCCAGTGTCTTAGTCAGTTTTCTAGTGTATGATAAAGCACTGTGACCAAGGCAGCTTGCAGGGGAAGGCTTTATTTGTACCTACAAGTCCAGAGGGGTAAGGGCCCATCACCACATGGGCTCTTATCTCAGGCTTGGCAGCAGGCAGGCACGGTGGCTGGAGCAGCAAACTGAGAGCTCAGATCTAGAAGCACAGCATGAAAGAGAGACACTGGAAATGGTGTGGGTGTTTGATTTGTCAAAGCCTGCCTCCAGTGATGTACTTCTCCCACAGACCCACACCTCCTAAACCTCCTCAAACAGAACCACCAACCGGGAACTGAGTGTTCAAAGACATGGGCCTATGGGGAATATTCTCGTTTAAAGCATCACACACAGGCTCTGTCCAGGTCTGGAATTGCAGATGTGCACTGTCATACAAGTGCAGAACCCAGTCTCCGAACATCCATGGCAACATCAAGACTGATGTCAATGTCCTGCAGCAAGCCTGCTGTCTGCTCAGTGATAACCCTGATGCCAAGCAGATACACTTCCTGCACCTCTCAAAAACTCCCCCAGACAGCATGGCTAGCTACCCTCCTTTGTTGGAGATGGCTCTCTGCCACTCTGTATCAACTGCCCCTCTCCAGCATTTGGAATCTAATCTACTTAACTTTGTGGCTCAGGTGACAACCCCCCACACCCCCACCCCAGCCTAGTTGGGAAGGAAGCGCCCCATCTTCCCATAGCACCTTGTACACACCAGGCAATCAGTCATGATTCTATTTTGGACTTGCTTGGTTGCAAGACCTTTCAATATATCACTGGCTGACCTGGACCTTGCTATGCAGCCTAGAGTGGCCTCGAACTCACATCCTCCTGCATCAGCCTCCAAATGCTGAGGTTGCAGGTGCAGTACCATGCCAGGTCTTCCACTTTGTGTTACGTGAAGTTCGTTGTTGACAGTGAAGTGGAAACTTTACATGAGCACCTTGCCAGGTTATTTTAAGAAGTTAATGACAGGGCGAACAAGGCACCTAGTACATTGGATTCTCCCGCCCTTCTCTGGTCATAGTCCTCCGCCAAAGAATTATGAACATGTTTTACCCGTTTTTCTTCCTCCTAAATGATTCAGTGCCTTGCCTGTAACAGCTGCCTAATTGACTTTGGTTGATTGAATTAGCGGGCAAGGAAGTGAATGAACATGGACTCTTCTGATTATTTAAAAAATACCATTGAGAGTGAGTGGCTGATGGAAATTGTTTTGTTAAAAGGTGAGCTTCAGTCACAAGGCACTCAATGTCACATGTCACTAGGGCATGTTTTCCAAAGTGACTTGTCATTGAACATGCATAGGTATGACTCACTTTTATGGGCTATTCAGACATTAAGGCTCACGTCCTTCAAGACACTCGGAAAACATATTTGATAGAAGAAACTTGAATTATGTGATGACATCTCAGCGCTGTAAGACAAATGGGCTTAAGTGAGAGGTGGTGGCTGCCTTTTCTACATAGTTACTCTACTGCTAAATTAACAGGCCTGCCTTGAGTTGGATATTAGAATGATCTTTTAAAAAACTCATTAAATTGCCAAGAGAAGAATATAGTTTCTGCATTATTTTATGGTCACAGTTTTAACGCCTACTGATTTCTCCTAACTTTTCCTCTTAGGAAGAGAAATAAGCTGGAGTCTCTGAACTGCTTTTTGAGTCAGGCTCTCCCTGTGTAGCCTCCAGCTGGCCTGGAATTCACTGTGGAGAGTAAGACATAACAAAATTGTGGCAAGCCATAGAGAAGAAGGCCTTAGAGCCGCTGTCTAATTTCCTGTAGAAGGCCTCTCTGAGCTCCCAGCCATGACCCGACCAAACCCAAGCCAAACCCAAGCCAAGCTACCTGCTGACTAAGCTAAGACCTCTCCCTGCGGGATCCAGCTGGAGCTCCCCTCTTTTCCCCCTCAGCCAGGGCCAGATCCAGCCTGGGGGGGTGGGGGCTCTGTTCTCAGCTCTCTCACAGCTCCCAGGGGTGCCTAGATGCCCAACAGCCTGAGAACCAGGCTTCCCCAGCCTACCTGCAGGCCCAGGGACCCCTGAGCCAGCTCCAGCTGTCCCCAGGACCTCAGACTGTGTTTCCCCACCCCCAGAGTGATGTTCCCAGGACTGCCCTGTAGCCTGACACCTGCCTGGCGACAGTTGTGGGGTAAGCTCAGTCAAAACTTCCTGCATCCTGCCTCTCCAGTGGCCATGCCCTGTGGCAGAGCCGACATAGGAGCCATTAACCCTACACTCGTCCTGTCCGGAGTGTGGAATATGGAAAGAAAAAAGAATGTAAATTAAAGTGTATATTCGGCATAAAATGTGCTTGAGTAAAGACAGTATTCGGCATACAGTAAGGGAATTTGTATCCTAAGAGTCTTTTCCACAAAGTGGGCAATGGTGGGTTTAGAATGCGGAGGTGTGGTCCCATGGGTCTAAGTCTGTGGTTTTTGGTCTCTTTCAGGACAACAGGAAGTGAAGGGGTTCCTCTTCCTGAAGGAGGGGGTCATGGCCTTCTTGTTGATTACGCGACGGCTGGCCTGCAGTCCCCAGAAAAACCTCCACTTCTTCACTGGTAAGCCTCACCAAGGTCCTGGCATGACCTGCTCCTTAAGAGATGGTGCAAACGAGGGGGTCTGTGGTCAGAGTCCTTGAGGACAGAAAAATCTGCCTGCTTCTTCCCTAGCTTCTTCAGTGAGACAGTCACCATGGCTACCCACCCCGTCCACAGATGGACACTTTTCATGTAAGAGGGAAGTCAGTGCAGCTGAGAGCCACTCTGCTCAGGAGGGGTGGCCTCTAAGCCAGAAGGACCCAGAAAGAAACACACAGTGCTGTGGTTAGTGCCAAGGTGTACAGGAAGCCACAGAGGGCGGCTGAGGGTGTGTGTACCTCAGGGGCAGAGAGCGTTCCTAGCGCACACAAGGTTTAACCCCTAGTGCTGTATAAACTGGGGTAGCTGGGCTGAGGAGGTGCCCCAACAGATAAGGAATTTAATGTGAGAACTGGAATTCCTATCTCAACACGAAAGGAGGTGGGCGTGGCAGCCTGCTTGTGTGTCCAGCCTTTAGGATTTAGAGAGAGGAGATTCCCCAGGCAGGGTAGCTAGGTAGACTGATCACTCCATAGTTCATCAAGAGAGCCTGCCTTAGTAGGAGAACTGAAGAAGACACCTACTGTCAGCTTCTAGTGCCCAACACATGCATTTGAACAGTTACACACACATACAATTTCACAAATGGGTGAGATGATAACTACCCTTAATCCCAAAACCCAGTTCAGAAGGATCGGGAATTCAAGGTCATTACCAGGTATATTGCAAGTCCAAGGCTATCTTGGGTGCATGAAACATGAAAAAAGAAAAGAAAAAACAAAGCTGAAGTTACAAGCCTGATGCCAGTGGTCATATATAGTTTCGGCATCCTTAACGGAAGGAGAGTCAAGAGTTCAAGGACAGCCTTGTCTATGTCATAAACCTTGTCTAAATAGAAAGAAGGGAGGGAGAGGGGAAAGGAAGACAGAATGGGAAAGAGAAGTGAAGAGAACAGTGCCAGGAGGGGTACACACAGCCTCCAGCTGGTAACTGTCTGACTTGAGTGTTTAGGCACTGAGCTCCAGCTGTGAACTCTGACCTACTCCATCTAAGCACGCACAGCATGGGGCTGGCCAGCCGTGCTGACCCACAGCAAGTCAGGAATTTGTCACTGAGTCATTAATTTTACTTATTTATTTTAACCTATTAGCTCTGTAATCCCAGCACCCAGGATGCTGAGGTAGAAGGATCCTTTAAGGCCAGTCTGGCGTGCTACATAAGTCTGGAGTGCTAGGCCAGTGTCATAAGATCTTGTCTCAAAAACAACTAAAAGGGCCTGGGGAGATGGCTCAGTGGTTTGTTTTGTTGTTGTTGTTTGTTTGTTTGTTTGTTTGTTTTTACCAGCTGAGTCAACTCTCTGGTCTTAACAAAAAGGACTTGCCACAAAAGTATGAGAATCAGCAGCCACTTCAAAGCTGGCTGTGTAAAAGCTGAGTGTGAAGGCACACGCCTGCAATTCCAGCACTGTTAAAGGAGGCAGGAGGGTCCCCGAGGACCAATTCTACCCAAATCATTGAGTTCTAGGTTCACTGAGAGACACTGTCTACAAAAATGAGGGGGTCGGGGGAGAGATGGACATGCATTTTACACACATACACACACTGACTGCATTTTACACACATACACACACTGACTGAATGAGAGGTGGGCAGGGCCAGGCTCTTTATCTTCACATTGTTCAGGCTTACATAAAGAACAATTGTTTTCTGGGTATGATATTTTAATTTATTAAGACAAGAGAGTTGCCTCAGCCAGTAAAAGCATTTGCTGCTTTTGCTTGCATTGGAGCAACCAGATCTTGGGGTACAGAATTTAGCATTTGAATACAAGCAGCACCAGACCAGCCCCTTACAGGGATGAGTACCGTCAGCCACAGAGGCTGAGCTAGCAAGCCTTCTTCATCCACTGTGTCCAGTCTTGTGAACCCATGACACACGCCTGCTTTCTACAGACCTTTATTATCCTCTGTGATTCCGGTAAGAATTCGAGTCTGGGAGAAATGTTGCTTTTGCTGAGGCATTAGATGTGGCAGCAGGGTTTCCACAGGCCAGGGAAGAGTCAGAAAGTTGGGTTTTCAGGTTAATCAGCAGTTAGCTATGTGAGCTTGGGTGAATTCACTAACCTCTCTGACCTTCTGTCCTCAATAATGTAAGCATAGCATTCACCCTGTGCTCAGCTGCTGAATGTGATTTTTTTTTTTTAATTCTTTTTTCCTGTAGAAAATAAGGCCTTTTATGTCCTCACTGGGGAAAAGCTCACAAACTTCTCATTTTTCAGTTTGCTCCTTGGCTGGAAATTGAACAAGGCTGACTTGGCGAAAAGCCCTTTTTTTTAAAAAAAAATCAGAATTTACATTTCTATTCTCCAGGGATCTCATTGGAGTCGATGTTGTTAGCCTGAGTCTGGCCAAGGAGGGAGTGAATAGGTTAGCATCAGAGACTCATCAGTGGGGCCCGAGAGATGGCTCAGTGGTCCAGAACACTTCTTCTTGCAGAGGACCAGGGTTCAACTCCCAAAACCCATGCGGAGGCTCACAGCTGCCTGTAACTCCAGTTCCAGTGGATCTGATGCCTTCTCCTGAGAGCGCCCTCTCCTGCTCAGGCACCAGTACACACGTGGTGCAGATCTGCATACATGCAAAACACTCGCATAAAAATAAAATGAGCTTATCAAATTTAAAGGTCATCACTGAATGCTATAATGTTTGTTGTTGTTTGGTTTTGTTTGTTTTGTTTTTCTGAGACAGGGTTTCTCTGCATATCCCCAGCTATCCTGGAACTCACTCGGTAGACCAGGCTGGGCCTCAAACTCAGAGATCTGCCTGCCTCTGCCTCCTGAGTACTGGGAGTAAAGCCACCATCACTAGATGACTTCTGTAACATTTAATTCTTCTAGTGGAATGAACTCTAGAAACATCCTTTTCAGGGTCAAAAGAAAAGAGAAAATATTTTCTTCATGCTTAAGCAGGAGTGGTATATGCTAACTGTTTCAAATACAGTGTTTAAAACCCTGCCTTACATTGTGTCCTTGCTTGAGAAGCTTTTGATAAGCAACTAAGAGTCAAGAACACATCTAGATGTGTTTTCTGGTGTCATAATTTTACATAGAGTGATTGACAACCTATGTATATTTATGCACCAATATGTGTCATGAGATTTTGGCACATTCAGGTATGCATGTGTGCATGTATGCGTGTGTATGTGTGTGTGCGTGCATGTGTTATATGCTCATGTGTGTGTTCATGTGTGAGTATGTGCATACATGCCTGTGCATCTGTGTGTGTGTATGTTCAGGTGTATGTGTTTACAGTGCTGTGAATTGAACCCAGATTCAGTACATGCCTCAGCTGCTGACATATTAGTTCAATATCTCTGAGCTCTAGTCCTGTGAAATGGAGACAGTGAGGCAGATAGAAGGTGGACAATAGGTAGATAGATGACTAATAGATTGATTTTTCTAAAAGATACATTTTTATTTATATGCATATGTATCTGTGTATGTGTGTGCCTGTGGGTGCAGGTTTCCTCAGAAACAAATATATAGATTTCATTCCATGGAGCTGGGATTATAGGGAATTGTGAGTAGATCAAAGTGCTGAAAGCAACTACTGAGTCATCTTTCCAGACCCTAGAATTTTGGTAGATGATAGGCTATAGATAGAATATAGGTAGAACTTAGATAGAAGATACATAGATAGATAGATAGATGATAAACAGACAGGCAGATCAGTAAATGACAGAGAAGTAAGTAGATGACTGATGGATAATAGAAGATAAAGTGATAGATGATAGGAAATAGATGGTAGCAGATAGATAATAGATGTAAATGCACACGTCCATCTACATAAGGATAGTGCAGCCTCCCGTATGTCCCATGATCCTCTGCTTTCATATAGTTACAACAGCATGGGAACTCAGCGACAGATGCTAATTAGCTTTGAGCCTGCCAGGAAGGTTAGGATGGGCAACAGCAAGTGGACTCCTAGGAGTCACTGTCAATCCTGACTTGCTTACAGCTGTCTTTTCCCCTGGGATGAGGCAGGCTTGGGCTCCAGGCCATCTTTGTGTGGCTGACCACACGCTGAACAGGAGTGCCTGCGGAACTTAGCTCTCCAGTGAATTTATTACTCTGCAAAATGCCAAATGGGATTCAAATCAATGACTTGAGGCCAGAACTTTTTAGCAACAACAAAAGAATCTATTAAAAGGACCTCTTTCATCTGTAAATTTACTTTCTCCTAGAGGATTCTTTTCTTCCCTCTCTAGATCTTCCTTCTTGACAGTTAATGTGTCATGTGTGGGGTCATGTGTATAGGTATGTATATATGTTATTATATATGCATGTGGAGACCAGAGGTCCATGTCAGGCACCCTCCTCAGTTCCTGTCCTGTTTAGTTTTTGAGTCAGGGTCTCTCAGTGGACCTGGAACTCACCTACCAGCTAGACTGGCTGGCCAGCCCGCCCTGGGGATCTTTACGTCCCTACCTCCATGAGACTGGAATTAGCCGCCTTGCCCATTTGTTTTGTTTTTAATGTGGGAGCTAAGGATGGAACTAAGATCCTCATGCTTGCATGGCGAGCACTTAAACATCTGAGCCCTCTCCCGAGGCCCCATGGTGGTTAATATTGACTGCCAACGTGACAGGATCTAGAATCACATAGGAGACAAACCCTAGACATGACTGTGAGGGAGTTTCAAGATTAAGCTGAGGTAGGTCTTCCAAAAGACCCACTTTGCCTGTGGGTGGGCCATTCCACACACTGGGATCCCAGACTAAAGGAGAAATCCAGTTGGGCAGCAGCATGCATCTCGTCCTGCCTGTGGGCAGTGTGACCCCACAATCCTGCCCCCAGCTTCCCCCACCATGATGATTGTAACCCCTCCTCCTGTGAGCCAAAAGAGACCCACTCTTCCTTGAGTTGTCTTTTCCAGAAATTTCATTACAGCAATGAAAATAGTAACTGATATAGACAGGACCTCATGATAATTCCCAAACTGGCCTTGAATTCTGGGGCTCAAGGGGTCTCCTGCCTCAGCTTCCCTAATGTCTTTAACTAGATGCATGATCTTGCACCCAACTCCCCTTCTGGAGCTTTCCCAGGAATGGGTGCACGTTGTATCTTGTGGTCAGATGTAAGGATGGCCCCTGAGCATCCTGCAGTGTTTGAGCAGCAAGGGATCACCAGCCAACATGTCAGCAGTGCCAAAGTTGAGAGGCTCCACTCTCTATATATACATCTCAATTTATTTAGACTGGCTTTGTTTTGTTTTGTTGTTTTGTTTTGTCTTTATGTATTTTTATATATGGGTGTTTTTGTCTGCATGTATGGCTGCACAACAGAAAAGGGCATCAAGTCCTATTATAGAGAGTTCTGAGGCACCTTGTGGATGCTAGAAATTTAACTCAAGACCTCTGGAAGAGCAGCCTTTGGCCTTAACCACTGAGCCATCTCTCCTTGAATTTCTTTTCTAAGGTGTGTATGTGTATGTGTATGTGTGTGTATGTGTGTGTGTGTGTGTGTGTGTGTGTGTGTGTGAGAGAGAGAGAGAGAGAGAGAGAGAGATTAAGAGGGAGAAAGAGAGAGAGATTAAAGACTGTTTTGTTCTGCCTAATGTGGGTGCCAGGAGCCAAACTCGGTCCTCTGTAAGAGCAGCAAGCAGTCTTAGCAACTGAGCCATCGCTCCAACTCCTAGAAAGAAGTTTTTGGTCTGGTAGGATAGCTCAGCGGGTGAAGGCACTTGCCATTCAAGAGTAAAATCCCAAGTCCAATTCCTGAACCCACAGTGGAAGGAAAGAACCAACCTCCAAAAGTTGTTTCTGTCTCTCTCTCTCTCTCTCTCTCTCTCTCTCTTTCTCCACGCACATGCACACACACACACGCACACGCACACGCACACATACACACACACACACACGCTCATCCGTCCGCCTTACAATAGGAGCGTGCCTGCTTTTCCTGTTGTTCTCAGTGTCTCAGTGTCTAGATTTGTTCAGATGAAGTGGACTAAGGTGACCTTGTCAGAACAAAGCTGAGGTCTGGGACCACCTGTTAAGGACTGAGGGCACCTGTTGGGGCTGTTCCTCCTTGCATCTTGTCACCAAGGGTCCCATTTGTCTTCTGTATTACAGGATCCAGATATATCAGCCAAGCTGCTGCCAAAGTTGACATTGAATTTGATTATGACGGACCACTCATGAAGACAGAAGTCCCAGGACCTAGATCTAAGGTGAGTCAACCTCCCAGAAACAAAGTCCCAGGAGGCAGGCACACAGGCTCCTTAGGGGCACTTTCATAGCATCTACTAAAAGCATGTGTGAAACAAACCCAGCCATTGTGAAGGCTTCATAAATGTCTCATGTCTGCTGTAATGGGATAGTGCCTAACAGCCAGTTATAGACTGGGGCATGTGCCATTCAGATTGTTCATGAATTTAGGGATAACCAGCAGTTAGGCCGGTGGCCTTGTTGGAGCCATCTGCAGGTCTAAGGGGTAGCTGGCTGTCACCTGGTATCGTTTATGCCTGAAGTGGCCTGCCTCTGCTCCATGGTTCTCTGATCCTCCAGCTTGTCACACTGAGTTTATTCTAATCTTGCTCTAAGTCTATTGAGACTGAAACTCTACACTGGCTTTCAAATGCTCCCATCTTTTCTATTGGCCAAAGCAAGTTGCATGGCTGTCAGCGCAGACTTAAGGGCTGGAGCCGAACTCACAAGCAACACTGGAAGTCACAGCATAGGGCCTGAGCAACAAGGACCTATGACTAACTTTGATTTTGAAGGACAAAGAGAAATATAACATAAAGAAGTCAGTTTGTACAACTGATGACAGGGCGGAATGGGGGACTGACTTGGGGAACGAGAGAAAGGAGTCAGAAACAAGTGGCAGACATGGGGGCAGGGAGTGAGTGAGAGAGAGAGACAGTGAAAGCAAGGGCACCATGATGAATTCATGAAAAAAACAGTAGGAAGATGTGATCTTCAAGCTTGGCTTGAACAAGCCGGGCATGAAGCTGTTTAAGCTGGACTTGGTGGCTCACACCTGAAATCCCAGCACTAGGGAGTTGAAAGCAGATGAACCAGGAATTCAGGGTCATTCTCTGCTATGTAAGGAGTTCAAGGCCAGCCTGGGACACCTGGGAGGCTGTTGCCATAAGACAAATAAGAGAAGCTGTCTTCTAGGCAAGAGACATGGTATAAACCTTCCAATGCTTCAGGTTTTTTAAGATTTAACACATTTTATTCACAGTGGGATGCTGTCTTATTTGCTGTAAAAAAAAAAAAAAAAAAAAAAAAATCATGCCTTTTGCCATAGCTGTGGGAACAGGGACCTGGAAGTGAGGGAGAGTAGAAATGAGCCCACGAAGATGCCCGGGATTCAGGCTCTGGAGACCAGCATTAGAGTGGAGATCTAACTTTATTATTTATTATATAAGATTATATATAGCTTTTTAGCCAATTAGGGTATGTTTATGTATTCAAGGGCAAATGGGGTACAACCTACGTTGTTTAACCAAATCAACTTGCCTGTAGGCATGAGTCCAATCCTCCAGGGAGGTTTCTATGAAGATAGGGGAAGCAGCCACTGCCTTGGGTCCTTTGCGTTGTCTCACTAGTGGTATTCCAGGAGCTATGTCAGAGCACACACTGTGTACAGTGGATCAGGGCCCTTCGAGGAGTGGGAGGAGGCTGTGGTGCCTCGCTCTCTGGCCCACTTCCTCCTCCACCATGTTTATCTCCACACCCCCCCCCCCAGCATCTGTTTTATGAGTTCAGAAATATTTGTCTGATTGTAAGCATTTGTATTTCTTTTAGATGGTTTTTGTCAAACAGAAGGAGAGTGCTTTTTCATGCATATTTCTGTTGGGGTGGATTCTAATTTAATGGAGAAACACCTAGAATAACTTATCATATTTTTGTTGTTAATACTATTTTATATTTTTGCGTGGAAATGTGTAATGTCAAAATGCTAACTGCTGACGACTTCTTTATGTGGAATTAATTTGGAGGCTGAAATCTCGTTAGTATCAAGCAACCAACTTTCTATTCCTAGATTCTGTTTGAAACTGGGGAAAGTGAATTTTAATCAGAAGTGGTTCTTTGTTGAGAAAATTAATACTGTCAGTTGATTTTTTACCCCCCAGCTCCTGATAAAGGAGTTACATCTTTTCTCCCCGAGTGCTGGAGGTCAAATGTAAAATAAAACTAGGGCTAGAGATATAGCTCAGTGTAGAGCGCTCGTCCCAGCATAAGCAGGACCCTGGGTTCTATCCACAGCACCACAGAAAAGGAAAGGAGGAAGAAGAAGAAGAAGAAGAAGAAGAAGAAGAAGAAGAAGAAGAAGAAGAAGAAGAAGAGAAGAAGGAAGAAAGAGAGAGAGAGAGAGAGAGAGAGAGAGAGAGAGAGAGAGAGAGAGAGAGAGAGGTTCAAGGACAACCTAGCCTACTTGCCGAGCTCTAGCTCAGCTGGAGCTACACAATTAGACCCTACCTCTAAAAGACTAAAATAAAATAAATTATATTTCCTTTTCTTTTCCAGGTATTGAAATCTGAATTTCTATGTGTCTATTACAATTGCTACCTACTGTGCTGTAGAGCAGATTTTATCAGTAATTTATGTTAAGTAACTTAAAAATATTTACATATTACAATATTGACTAATAGTCTGTTAGGTTCTTGGCATCAAAGTAGAAAGCACAGCCTCAGGAACTGGGAAGACAGGGAAGATATTTGAGCTTTGACGGGAGGGAGCCACCTGTGGCTGACGCTTTTGTTCTTGCCTGCAGGAGCTAATGAAACAGCTGAACACAATCCAGGTAAGTGGGTGCAAGGCGATTCCTTTTACTCTTTTTTAAATGGTTTTATTTATGTGTGCATATCTGTATGTGAATGTGCATGTGTGTAGTTGCCCGTGGAGGCCACAAGAGGGAGACAGATTCCCCCTGGAGCTGGAGCTATAGGAAGATGTGCGTCATTTCTCACCTGTGCTTGGAACCAAGCTCAAGTCCTCTGCATGAGCAACACAGGTTCTTAACCACAAGCTCCTGTTGTTATTTCTTGATTTCTATTCACTCCTAGTTTTCTTAGTGGCTTTTCTGAGGCTTACCACATATTCTCTAACTTGTCATAACTCACTTCTGAGTTTCTTTTCAACCTTCCTTTGTTGTGTGATAAACAAACCAGACATACAGTTTCACAAAATACAAGACCATGGCTTCATGAATCAATTTAAAGCAAGCTGCCTGGGTCATTTCTCCCAGACAAAGACACAGAAGCTTGTCGGCACCCACAGATTCCCAGGCGGTATAGGACAAACAGGATACAGAGCAGTCTGCTTCCATGGTCCAAGCGTATTCCTATGAATCTGGGAAATACTAGCAAGCCTGAATCAGTTTCCTCTTTCCCAAGAATGCAGAGGCCGTGCACTTTTTCTGCAACTATGAAGAGAGCCGAGGCAACTACCTAGTGGACGTGGACAGCAACCGTATGTTGGACTTGTATTCTCAGATCTCCTCCGTGCCCATAGGTAAGAGCTGGACAGTCACCTCTCGTTCCTTCTTTGTTATGACCATCAGACTTTAGATGTCTGACCCCAGTGTTTTGCCAGCCTCTCCCCCAAGGGTAAGTGAACGAACAAGTAATGGTGGAGAGAGCATGATTAGACATTGTTGTTGCTAGGAGTTTTTCTTTTAATTTTAAGTATGTGGGAGCTTTGCTTGCAAGGATGTGTGTGTGCCACCAGTGCACAGTACCTGCAGAGGCCTGAAGAAGGCATTGCATCCCTGAGACCCGAATTACTGATGGTTGTGAGCCTCCATGTGGATGCTAGAAATCAACCTGGGGGTCTCTAGAAGAGTACCCAGTGCTCTTAACTGCTGAGACAACTTTCCACTTCCAAGACACTGTTTGTTTGTGTTTTTTTTTTTTTAGATTTATTTTTAATTTGTGTATGTGTGTACATGTATGTGAGTGCAGGCGCCCATGGAATCCCTGGAGATGGAGCCCCAGATGTGAACTGCCTAGTATGAGTGCTGAAAACTGAAGTTGGATCTTTTGCAAGATCCGAAAGTGCTCACAATTATTGAACCCCAGCCCACTAGACATTGTTTGAAACAATAAAGATTCTTTCCAGGTGTGGTAGACAAACTATGATGCAATCAACTTCAGGTGATCAGATCCTTTAATGACTCCAGTACGTGAAGTGAGGGCAGCTGGGATATGAGAGCCAACAGTAACACACAGCACAGATGAAATCCCTAATTTATAGACTTTAGGCATAGGTCTGACTGAGCTTAAGAAGGGAGTGGTCTCTGAGTTTAGCAGGTTAGTGAAGGAACTACAGATTGCATGTAAGGCCGTGATTCAGTAAGCTGGTCCTCTTTCCCCATCAACCTTGGCTGTTAGATGCTGGGTTGCTAAGGTACTCAATAGGTGCAGCCTTTGAGACCTAAGATGTAGTGGGGCCTTCTCTCCCTTCTGCCTCCAAATGCCGTCAGGTGAGTATGTACTCCTTTCCCTATTTTGCAACTAGGTGAAGAAGGCTTGAAGAGGTAAACTTGCAGAGCAGTGGCTCAGTGGAGCTGCCTAGGTTGGGTTTTCTAGCAGAGCCTGAGGTGAAGATTCTTCAAGTAATCTACGGAGGGAACGCCCTCGGTTGAAAGGGAAGGCTGGAAACAGCATCCAACAAGAGATCAAAAGGACTCTGCTAGACAGACAGCCTGCTCTCACAGGGAGCTCTGCAATGCCAGACTGACACAGACCACTGGCCTTTTTGCACTCCTGAGCTGGCTGCTCATTGCCTGCCCACCGCCAGAGGAAGGGCCAGCAAATCAACCTTCCATGCATGGAAGACAGTTTCCAGAGGAGGAGGCAGCTGGAGCCATTACCAGCCAACACCGATAGCAGCTGGAATAGGAGATGATCTGCCCAGCAAACATGACCTCAGTGGATGCTAGCAGCCCCTGCCTCACCTGGGCTTACCGCCCAGCCACATAGAGTGTGACACAGACAACGGGACAGACAGGGTTAATTTGAAAATGAGGTAGCTGTTATTTGCAGCTCGGCTGGTTATTGTCTCTTGGATTGACAGATGCCCAGCTGTGCCCAGTGGCCTGTGGGCTGTGCCTGTCCCTTCACAGATAATACTGCTTGTCTGCTGCAGAGGAGACAGGCATGGGGGAGTTGGGTGTAGCGCTCTGTGTTAGCAGCTCCCCAACCCCACCTCCTGGCACCCGAGATGTTCTCTAAACACCCAGCCTTGGGTGCCCATTCTTCCTCTACCTCCCCAGCATCTGTCCTCAGACCTACTAATGTCTTATTGAGATATGACCACACAGCAACGGTAGATCATCCTTCAGGGGTGCCTCAGCCTCTGAAGGCACCAAGGATTTCAAGTGTTCAAACCCTTTCTCTCCTTTGTTGTTTGCTTTTATATTTATGTCTTTGTGTGCATGTGTGTGTGCGTGCTCACACATATCAAGAGCTATCATAGGCATGTACTTCCAACCCAGCTTCCAAGTTTTAAGTTCATACTCACTAAGAATTTACCAGACACCTGACTGTTGTCAAGGGCTTCACACATTCATAAATGGCCATAACTGTCCTATTTACGGGGTCTTTAACTATTACCTCCAACTGACCTCATTTCAGATTCTAAGAATCATAGGGTCTGCCTGGTGGTACAGAGTCTGAGGACCTGCAGGACATGGACCAGTGAGTCCACCCCTTTTGTACCTACTGAGCAGTCTTGCAGACACCTGCGTTGCTTCAGGAGGTCTTACCACTCAAAGCCAGGTTGAATGTTCCCTAATCAGAGTTCTGTTTTTCATCTCTCTCCTTCAGGAGCCAATGAGTCAGGCTGCCTCTGCAGTTTAATGAGCTGTCCTAGGACCAGGCTTATCTACTGAGGCAGAAAAGTCATAAACACCCAGGCAGCGTGATAAGCCAGAACTCTGGCCAGAAAACGTTTGGAAAAACCCAGAGAATGTTCTGTCCTTGAATGATGAGCAGTGTCTAGTCCTGGGCCCTGCAAGCCTTGTGTGGGCTGGGGAAGAGACCAGAACACGTTAACTCTCTCTCATAGTCCTCTGCTTCAGCTTCTACAATGTATCCTGCACAGCTGGCAGGATGAGACCACAAAGATTTCCCTTTTCTTTAAATCTTTTTCACTCTCTGGAGAAAGTCTCCCTTAGGTGATACTTGGTGTTTAATACTTGTCTAAGCCTAAAGGTCTTTTAGGGAAAACAGGCCTGGGGCCCAGCGCCTCAGGCAGACAACAAAAAGGTTGTTTCCACTGTGCTCAGCCTCTAGCCTCAGCAATACAATGTCTCCTTTCAAAGTAAATGTATTTCAATTAAAAAGCACAAGTCTTCCTCCCTTGAAGCTACTAAGAGGTAATACTGGAGACTGAGTAGCTAATAAAGAACAAAAGTTTCTCCCAGTTTTCAAAGCTGGGAGTGCCCTATCCAGGCCCCACTGGCTTTCTTTCTGGAACAAAGTGCTGCCTTTCCAGTGTCCTCACAAGATGGGAGGCTTAAAACCCCCTTAGGGGTTATAAAGGCACTAACTCCCTTCACCAGGATTCCACTCCCTGACCTAATCACCTTTCAAAGATCTGGGAGAGGCTGCCAACAAGCTCTGAATACTATCACCTCAGGCAGCAGGATCTCAGCAGATAAACTGAAGTTGTGTGTAGTAAAACCTTCCTGCTTTAAGCCCCTCTTATTGCTCTTCCCTCATACAGCTTATGAGCTTCTGTCTTCTTGCCTGCATCACTGGTTTACTGTACTATTCATCCATTCAATTACAGTGTATTGAGCAGAGTTAGCCTTGATGGGGTGGAGTGGGCAGAGGCATCTCACGCTGGTCTCTAGACACCAGTGCCTGGACACATCCTCCAGATACCAGTGTCTACAACTTGCTTGGGCCTTTCTGCCAGAGTTACTGACAGGCAGGTCCATTACTGTCCCTGTTGCTGTCTTAAAACACCATGACAAAAGCAATTTAAGAGAGAAAAGCTTTATTCTGGCTCACAATTTAAAAGTACAGTCCATCAAGTCAGGGAAAAAGTGGTGTTGGGACAGTAAAATATGGAGTCACGCTGTATCCACAGCCAAGCATAAAGTGATGGGCCCTGGTGCTCAGCTCAATCATTCTATCTGCCATCTATCGATCTATTTATCGATCTATCTATCTATCTATCTATCTATTGTGGAGAGAGGGTCTCATTGTACAGTCCTGGCCGACCTAGAATTCAGTATTAATGCCACCCACTTTCAGAATGAGTCTTCCTACCTATCAAGAAAATCTGCCAAGGCACATGTAAAAGCTGGTTCTCAGATGACTCTAAATACTATCAAGTTGACAGTCAATGTAAACCTTGACAATGGGACTAGCAATAACGAATGGAAAGCGCCTTGTACACAGAAGATATTGAATAAATACAAATTGTCATAAAAGATAGTAGGGTGGTTCTAAGTAGACTTACAGGGTCCAAAGCCTGCCTTGCCATACATTTTTCATCTAATTTTTCATCTAATTTCCCTGCCTCCACAGTGCTGGGGCTACAGATCACACCCAGCTGCATCTCTTGATTTCCTCTGCATCAGCAGCATGGCGATGCCTGACCCCCACAGGGCTTCCGGCAAAATGAGGAAGGATGGTCAGGATCAAGAACTATTAGCTCAGAGCCAGGCACAGAGCGGAAGCTCAGGAAACTCGAATTGGAATGAGTTGCAGTATCGTTCGTTTTTGTTTCGTTTGTTACAGAGTCTTGCTCTGTACCTCAAGCTGACTTTAGAATTCTTTGCATAGTCTAGGCTAGCCTCAAAATCATAATTCTCCTGCCTCAACCTCTTACTACTACTATGCCTGTGGCTTTTTAAAAATTATTATCCATCAACTTTATGTGTATGCCCTCGTGAACATATGTACCATGGCGGGCTCATGGAGATGAGTGGACAGCTGTGGGAGTCAATTCTCTACTATATGGATCCAAGGAACTGAACCCAGATCATCAGGCTTGTGGCAAATACCTTTACCTGTTCATCCACCTAGCTGACGTGTGTGTGTGTGTGTGTGTGTGTGTGTGTGTGTGTGTGTGTGTGTGTGTGTGTTAGAAATTTGTAGGTAAAGCCCAAGTTTCTGTGAACGTGTTCTAAGGCAGCTGAATCAGATCTAGCTAGATTTTACAAGCTTTCACCCATTCACAGAGCAGTAGGCGTCCAGTGTTCAGGATGCCCTTGTTGGAGAGGAAGTGTTAGTAATGGTGCCGGTTAGTACACCTTTTTAGACTCAGTTTTGGGTCATTCGTTGCAAGTGAATAGAAACACTATTTACTTTTTGTTTTTGTTTTTTTTTTTTTGTTTACTTGGGTTTGTTTATTTCGTTTTGCTTTTTTCATTTTTTTCAAGACAGGGTTTCTCTAGGTGTAGCCCTGGCTATCCTGGAATTCTCTCTGTAGACCACAGCTGGCCTTGAACAGAGATTCAATTGCCTCTGTCTTCTGAGTGTTAGAATTAAAGGCAGGCACCCCACCCCCACATACACACAGAGCTGTTTTTATAATACATCATAAGCACACAAGTGCAGTTGGTGTCTATCGGCATGGTAACGCTTCAAGGAGCTCATGTACCTTCAATCTCAGTTGGTGGACATAAGATGCTTTCAAATCTAGAGATGTTGAGTGTTACCATTAAGGCTCTATAGACAGGATAACTTCATAGGAGAGTCCCAGGGTATTCTGAACCGAGGTATGTGACATCAGCCACAATGAGACCCTGGAACATGCATATGTATATGAAGGCAGGATGTGGCACATGACACGGTGGTCACTTTGCAGGTGGCATCCCTTGGTCCTTGAGGAAACATTTATTGGGCTCCACCTCAGCCTATGGACACTAGAAAATGAGCAAGACCACAGACAGCCCACCACATTGACCTCTTGATGCCGGCATTGTCCTTGCATTTATGTTTGTCTGGTCCAGCAGGTTTCAAACCTGAACAAACATCTGAGTGTCCCAGAGAACTGGGAGCTCTCCAGGTTGCACTGAGAAAGCCTTCTAGTCAAGGGTCAGAGCCTTTGACTCATACAGAACACTTCAGAGATGGAAGCCAAGGGGCGGGGAGAGAACTAGTACAGAGGGAAGCCTCAGATGCAGGAGCACTCTCTAACCCTGCTATTACCTCCTCTCCCCAGGTTACAACCATCCAGCTCTGGCGAAACTTGTTCAACAGCCTCAGAATGCGGTATGTCTCCCCGATGTGCGGATGTGCCAACTAAGGGCAGACTGTGCTCATGGCCAGACCGGATGGGCATCTTTAGGACTGTTTCTTTCTCAGTACGCAGACGTTTGCTGAGCTTGTACCCCGTTCAGGCACTCAGATGCCTTGGAGAAGTTTTTCTCAACTTGACATAAACTAAGTCACCTGGGGAAAGGAGACTTTCTGTGGAGGATTGTTCTGTGGGTGTGTCTGTGAAACATTTCCTTGATTATGATGGATGTGGGAGGCCCATTCACTGTGAACAGTGCCACCCCTGGGCAGTGTTCCTGGGCTGTATAAGAAAGCATGCTGAGGGGCTGGAGAGATGGCTACGGTGAAGAGCACTTATTGCTCTTGCAGAGGAGTTGAATTGGGTTCCCGGCATCCACATGGTGGCTCGCCACAGTCTGTAACTCCAGTTCCAGGGGATCCAATACTTCTGACCTCCACAGGCTCCTGTAAGCATGTGGTGCACATACTCAGGCACACCCATAAAATAAGATTAATTTTATTGGAAAAAAAATCTGAGCAAGCCATGGGCAACATGCCAGCGAGAGGCACACTCCTCCATGGCCTCCGCTTCAGTTCCTGCCTCTGGGGTCCTGCCTGAAGCTCCTGCCCTGGCTTCTCTCAGTGGTGGAGTGTGATCTGAAAGCCAAATAAGCCTTTCTCCCCGAAGCTGTTTGGTTGTGGTTGTGGTATTTATCACAGGGATAGAACATACCTAGGACGGTGAGGAAAGCTCAGCATCACCGTTCCCATGGAGACAGTTACTTAACCCGATACATCCGGTGACAATGTAACCACATTTAGGCTACAGAACAAAGGATGCAGTGTAGGCAAAGGACAAGTACATGAGCAATGAATGTGCCAAATCTTGTGTTCTGGGTTTTTTTATTTGCATGTAAGAGTGTGCACTGTACGTATGCACCACTCTCAGAGGTCAGAAAAGGGCATCAAGTTCCCAGGGAACAGGAGTTACAGACTGCTGTGAGCAACCTGGTGTGGGTGCTGGGACCCAACCCCAGGTCTTCTGGAAGAGCAGCAAGTACTCTTAACCCTGGGCCATCTCTGTAGCCCTTCTCTTTCAATGCACTGCTATACACATGTAATTTAATACATGTGTATATTGCATGTTGAGCCCACTCCCCCATAACCACATATAACTATAACATCCTATGATTCAAGAATGTTTAATAGATAAAGAAACTGAAGAGCAGGAAGATTATATATCTGCCTGTATTAATTACCTCATTTGCTATAACATAAGCAGCTTAAGGGAAAGGGGGGGTATTTTGACTCCTAACTTGGGGGTACACCATCATGGTGTGGGGAGCCACGGTGAGAGGGTAAGAGCAGCTCCCCACAGTGCACTTGCATCTGGGGAGCAGAACAGTGAAAACTGCTTCTTAACTCACTTGCTCCATTTTATTCAGACCAGAACTCCAGCCCGTGGGATGGTACCACACACACTTAGGGTGGATCTTCTGAGGGCAGTGCGGTCTAGTAAGTTCTTCACAGACATCCTCAGAGGCGACTCTAGATCCTGCCTAGTCAACAGTGAATATTAATCATCATGCTGTGAGGTCATGTGGGCCAGCGAAGAACTGGGTTCATCAGTGATGGAGCAGTCAGAGATCAGGAGAAACCTCCCAGGGATCTGAAGGAGACGCTGTGAGGTGGCAGGCCAGTGAAAGTGAGGCATGCTTAAGGAATAAAGGCCAGGATGGCTCAGAGCAGGGATAGCCTCGGGCAGACCAGAGCAGCCTCAGAGTTCCCACCACTTTTGTTGTCGGTTGGCTCTTGGGACAGTGAACAAAGACTAACCAGTTAGTCTTGGAAGAAGAAAGTGTTTATCTGGCTTACAGTTAAGGTTCATTACTAACAGAAGCCAGGGCAGGAACATGGAGGCAGGAGCTGAAGCAGAGGCAGTGGAGGGTGCTGCTTGTTAGCTTGCTCCTTATAGCTTGCTCAACCCAGGACACCTTCGCAGGGATGGCACTACCTCCTCTCACATCAACCTTTAATCAGGAAGATGTCCCACACATGCCCACTGGCCAGGCTGACAGAGGCGAGGCCTCAGCTGACATTCCCTCTTCCCAAGTAAGTACAGGTTTGTGTCAAGCTGACAGAAACAAACAAGTTCAACCTCCAGTAGGTTTTCTCAGTCTTGGTACTGATGGTGTTTACAGCCAGATCACTCCGTGTTATGGGGCCTCTTGTCATGGCAAAAAAGGAAATGTCTTAGAAGTGTCTATATTTTCTCTGATGGGTATAGTAACCTTGGTGGAGAAGCCCCATGATAGAAGAGCTATCCTGAGCATGGTGGGACACCATAAGCAGACCTGTGCCTATCCTGAGTGTCCCATCACGAGTGTACTCAGTGAATCTGTCCACGGAACCTATTGCTTCCCACAGTTGTCCTTTTAAGCATCCTTTTTAGATGTCATTTTCCTGAGACTGGGATGTCACTCACTTGTCAAACTGCCCACTATGCAGGAAGCCCTGAGTTCTGTTCACACTGCTTAGTGAAACCAGCAATGGTGGGAAATATCGGTAATCCCAGTTCTCGAGAAATGGGGGTGGGAAGATCAGAAGTTCAAGGGTACCCTCAGGTATTTAATGAATTTGAGACCAGAATGGGTTGCATGAGATCCTATCTATAAAATTTAATAATAATAAGAAGAATAGACATTTTACTTTCCTATTTGTTCCACCACCATGCAATTTTGATGCTCTCCTATATTCATTTTCAATTTCTATACTAACAGATGGTCACAAATTTAATTAAAATAATCCCTAAGAGCTATACATAGTGCCACATGCCTGTAATCCAAGCACTCTGGAAGCCGAGACAGGAGAGGATCGGGAGTTTAAGTCCATCCTCGGCTGCATACCAAGTTTGAAGCCAGCCTAGACTACATGAGACAAGAATAAATTTAGGGCAATGCCTGTGGGTGGCCTCTACTTCAGGCCTAGGATCTGTTGAGCCTAGCTGTAGACTCTGCTCCTAGGGCTGCACCTCCCAGGCTCCCAGCTGGAGGCTCTTGGAGTATCAGCCTGTTGGCAGATTCCTTTCTTCTTGGTCCTTTTGAAACCTACAGCGGGCGGGCGGGCGGTGGTGGCGCACGCCTTTAATCCCAGCACTTGGGAAGCAGAGGCAGACGGATTTCTGAGTTCAAGGCCAGCCTGGTCTACAGAGTGAGTTCCAGGACAGCCAGGACTACACAGAGAAACCCTGTCTCAAAAAACCAAAAAAAAAAAAAAAAAAAAAAAAAAAAAAAAAAAAAAACCTACATCACCACTGGCAATAGAACTCTTCTGCTTCTGCTCATGTGGTCACAGTGGGCCCAAAAATAGAGAACCATCTCCCAAGTGAGCCCATTAGGAGCCTGTGTGACAGCTTCTTGGTGGCATAGACATTGTCCTGGGGGTAGCGGACAGACCTGGGATGGAGCATCCTGGGCTTGCTCTTGCAATGTACATATGCTGAAGAAGCACTGCTGAGAAAGTAACAGAGATCAGAAGAGGTCGCCCTCGGCTATATGATGTTATGGGGGTTATGATCCCCCCATCCAAATGAGGCAGACCCTGCCCTTTCTCCTAAAAGACACCTGGGTCACTCCTCTTCCCTGTCCCACGAATGCACTCATTCCTCATGTACTCTTTATCATGTCTGATTACTTTTCTCAAAAACTCACGTGGCCTTTCATCCTTATCCATCCTCTTGTGGGTAGGAGACTGTCCCTTCCGGTGCTTTCATGGCATGGCCTGTGTGAATATGCAGCAACCAGCGTGTCTCCCTCCTGAGGAGAGTTCCACTTTGGGACTCTCAGGAAGATGGCTGCTGTAGACACTGGAGCCCGTATCCGCTGGGAGCTCTACCTGTATTTCTACTGGATATAGAGCCAGCAGCAGAATTGTGACCATGGTGGATGTCCATGTTCTATTTCTGCAGATCCTGCCAGTTGGCAAATTTACTGACCTGGTTTCCTTTCCCACCAACATTGGGGTGGGGGTGGGGTCTCCATCTCTTCATGTCTTATCTGACACTTAGTGTGTGTGAGTTTCTGTGTGACTCAGAGAACAGCTTGTCCACTCATGATGGGAAACTTTTTTTTTTTTTTTTTTTTTGGTTTTTCGAGACAGGGTTTCTCTGTGTAGCCCTGGCTGTCCTGGGACTCACTCTATAGACCAGGCTGGCCTTGAACTCAGAAATCCACCTGCCTCTGCCTCCCAAGTGCTGGGATTAAAGGCGTGCGCCACCATTGCCTGGCATGATGGGAAACTTGATCCTTAATAGAAATCAGGGGACAAAAAAAAAAAGCCCTGACTTTGTCAAGACCTGAACTCAAGGCTGCCCCAGGCTACAAAAGACCCTGTTCTCCCTCCCACCCCAAAATGTGTGTGTGTGTGTGTTAAAGTCTTTTAAACTCAGACTTGAAGATCTCCTGAAAGCCGTGATCAGTGGTCAGCAGGCATGAGAGGGGCTGCCTGCCTAGGAGAGACCTGAGGAGACAAGAGGACAGTCTTGCCTCCAGTTAATTGAGCAGGTGCAAAGGGCATCCTGAGACGGTGGCCAATGAAGCCAGAGGCACAGGGGATGTGTTTACGCTCAGAGCTGCTTTGTTTCAAAACTTGCGCAGATCCCAGATGCCTTGGCAGCTGGTGCTGAGCAAATGTGTCAACAAACATGTCACACACATTTGCAGTGTCAGCTGCCTGCGGAGGCAGTCTTCCCAACAACACTTGACGTCAAGGACCGAGGATTCTGATTCCTGCAACGACATCTCCCTGTTCTTAGAGGAACCTTGCCTGTCTTCCCACATACCCGTCTCATCTCGCCCAGGCAAGGACTGGTCCTCCTCACCTTACCTCCACACTGGGAGTCATAACAAGTCTTGCTAGCCAGCTTGCTATGGGACCCCATCCTCCATCCAGTCTTTCAAAGCTGGAATTGCAGGTGGGCTACCAAGCCCACCAAGCATTTGCTTGGGTTCTAGACTTCATGCTTGCCCAACACGAGCCTTACCCACCATCTGCCCCAGCCCACTCCTGGCTTCTTATCAACCCTCATGGGCCACATCTTAGTCGCAGCCTGATGACTTCATGTCAGTGCAGAAATGGATACTGTCTCATGGATCTCTCTGGGTTCCAGTTCTAACGACTCTCTGGCCATCTCAATACATTTCCCCAACACTGTGCACTGTGTTCTGGGCCTTGCCTGTGTATAGTCACACTGCCATGAGAAACAGCTGTGGTCTGACTTCCCTATACCTGGGATGGATGCACACAGTGGGCCAAGTAAGACATTCACCAATCTGAGACTTCCAGGCTGGTGTACCATACCTCAGGAGCATGCTCTGTCTATGCCTTCTCTTCTGAAGGTTCTCTACCAGTATCTGGCAAGAGGTGCCCACATTGACAGATGAAGACCCTGAAGTTCAGAGATGTTAAGTGATTTGCCCAAGGCTACACAGCCAAGGACAGTTCTCCCTCTGCTGTGCTCTAAGACAGGCAAACCTTCTGCAAACCTGCTCTCATTTGTATCTGCAGCCACATGTCCCAGATATCTTCTGTTCTTAATGTCACGCTCTGTCGAGCAAGAACACCGCCCCCACATCTTTTCTGGGCCCAGATAGGCAATCAAGCTGCCAGCCTGCCTGTCTCTCTCTGGGGACCTTTTCCCCTCAGCTCATGACAGCAGTTTGCTCCTAGCCTGGTCTCGTTGTGTTCCTGATTTCTCACAGGCCCATGAGCAGGTCAGAGCCAGAAGGAAATGCTTTCTAAGGCCCCCGCCTACAGAGCAAGGTCTTCAGCTGTGTCAAGCAAATGTGCACCCAGCATCAGCACTTCTGAGCAGAGGTCCCTGGAGTGCTTGGCCCAGAATGCTCTCAGAAGCCAGCAAACCACACTGGAGGCATGCCTGTGTGTCTTGGGACAAATTACCTGACCTCTCTGGTCCTTAGCAGTGAAGAAAGTTTAAAGTTCATACTTCTCATCCTTGCTGCCCTTTCCATGTCTCCCAGACACAACAAGGAGGAGTCACAAAGCAGGAAAAGCAACAGAAGTATGAATCTGCCCCCCTTTTCTACTGGCCAAAGCCACCCCAATGGCTGCTAGGATGCCCCGTCCTCAGTCTCCCATGGTGTAGCAATGACACTGTTCATATTTGCATTAAGCTTCTCATCCTATCATGTCCAAAAGAGGCAAGGGTCCGAGAGATCCCCGTGTTCCAGGGAGACCCCACTCGTTTGCTTTGATTCATTTGTCTGTTTTTGAGACAGGGTCACCTGTAATCTAGACTGGTCTGGACATCCCTATGTAGCTAAAGATAGCCTTGACTTTCTGAGCTTCCTGCCTCTACTTTCCAAGTGCTTGCAGTTGCCGGCATGAGCCGTGGTACGAGGTTTCTGCAGTGCTGATGATGGAACCCAGGGCTTTGTGCATAGCAGGTGAGCACACAGAGATATCCTCAGCCTAGAATTCTCTGTATACCAGGCTGGCCTTGAACTTGGTAGGAAGCTACACCACACCTTGCCAAATCCCCTACTTTTTATAATAAATATTCCTATTCCTAGCAAAAGACTACTTTTTGATTTATAAACTGCAAAGACAGTTCCTGTCTCCTTTCTCCAGCTGCTCCTGAAGTTGAGGCCATTTCCCAAGTGATGCAAGTTGACTCAGATCAGGGCTGAGCCCCAGGCTTCACTTGGAACTCGCCAGTCTTCCCCGTACTTTCCTTTTGTGATGTGCCCTAGAATCCAAGCCAAGGTGCCAAGTTGCATTTGGTGTGACCCATTTCATAGTCTAGGTTCACGTCCATGTCACTTACCCGTACAGCAGCCTCCGCCGTGACCTCCCCCATCTCTGCTGGTGCTGGGTGAATCCTCAGGGCTGCACTGTTCTTAGTCCACTGAAGGTGTGTTTAGTCATTAGCATGAGGGCGGGCCAACACCAGCACCAGAACAAGGAAGGGATTTGGGCTCTAGGTCAACCTCCAAGTGTACCCTTGGCTTCCCATTCTGTTAGCCCGGAGCACCTCTCTTGAAAACCTGAACGATTCTGAATCCACTAGCTTTGCACAGTATGCTGCTAACCACAGCCCAAAACTCTAGCTCGGTGGTTCTCGGCTTTCCTAATGCTGCCAGCCTTTAATACAGTTCCTCATGCTGTGGTGACCCCCAACCGGAACATTATTTTTGTTGCTACTTCATAACTGTAGTTTTGCTACTGTTATGAGTCATAATGTCAATATTATATGATTTCCAGTTGTCTTATGTGACCTATAGGTCGAGATCCACTGCCCTAGCTGTTCATCTGACAAGTTATCTTAAAGGTGTGCAAAAGCCCTGCCCAGTGCCTCCCAGGGAGTAGCTAACCAGACGCACCATGCTTCCGCCCTGGTCTCTCTGTTGCGTGCTGTCTGGTCTCATCCCCTCCTGGTGGGGTGGCACAGGAAGGAAGGTCACCTGAAGTCGCCACCTCTTAGAGTGTTCCTAGAACCTCTGTGAGCAAAGAAAGGCACAGCTCATTCTCTCTGTTGTAAAGATAAAATCGTTGAGGCTTCATTTTAAGTGGTTATATATGCTTAATAACTTTAACTTTGTGTCAGTCCCTGCCTTCTATCTTGTTTGTGACATAGACTCTTGTTCCCCACTGTGCACTCCAGGCTGGCTAGCCTGAGCTTCTAAGAATTCTCCTGTCTCTGCCTCCCATTTTGACATCGGGTCACTGGGGTTATAGACACTCACTACCACACACTTTACATGAGTTCTGTGGCTTTGAACTCAGGTCTCACCTGATGCTTACCTGCCACGCCAGCTCTCCAGCCTCTGCCTTTTTTTTTTTCTGTTTTGTTTTGTTTTGTTTTGTTTTGTTTTGTTTTGTTTGAGACAGGGTTTCTCTGTGTAGCCCTTGCTGCCCTGGAATTCACTCTGTAGACCAGGCTGGCCTCCAACTCAGAAACCTGCCTGCCTCTGCCTCTTAACAGAATACACCACCACTGCCCAGCTTTCTTTTTCTTTTAGTTAAGGTAAACTAGTGAGTTCCAGCAGGCCAGCTGTGCTATGTGAGAACCTAAAACACTACAATAACACCAGTGAGCCTACAATGCTTCATAGAGCCTATTTGATGCCTCAACCATGTAAAGGTGACATGTCTGCCCGCTGTTCTTCTACAGAGCACTTTCATCAACAGACCTGCCCTGGGCATCCTGCCTCCAGAGAACTTTGTGGACAAGCTCCGTGAGTCCTTGATGTCGGTGAGTCTGGGGGATGACCCCTCCCATGTTTGTAGTCCCACCGCCACCACTTTCCAGCCTGTCTGTCTGTCCTCAGAGGTGGCACAGGTGGGCAGGAAAGGATGAGCTCCATGGCCAGTTAGGATGGGGGGCAGATGGCAGCCGCTGCTGCTGTAGCTGTCTGGCTACATGAGGCTCTGTCTTAAAAGGAAGAAGGAAGGAAGGAAGGAACAGAGGGAGGGAGGGAGAAAGGAAAAGAGGAAGGAAAATATTTTGAAAGAAGGATATAAGAGACAGCCTTGCCAAAATGACCAACATTACTTGGTTCTTTCATAAATGATGTGTGTGTGTGTGTGTGTGTGTGTGTGTGTGCGCGCGCGCGCACGCGCGCACATAAACAGGGTCTCATATATCCCAGAATGGCCTCAAATGCGTGGCCTATGTAGCCCAGGCTAGCCCCAAACTCACTATGGGAATAGCCTTGAACTTCTGATCTTTTTATTAGAGGAGTGTGCCACCACACCCATTTTGCGCAAGGCTGAGACTTTGAACCCAGGCAGGCTTATGTAGCCCAGGCTAGCCCCAAACTCATTATGGGAATAGCCTTGAACTTCTGATCTTTTTATTAGAGGAGTGTGCCACCACACCCATTTTGCGCAGGGCTGGGACTTTGAACCCAGGCCCTGTACCTGCAAGACAAGTGTTGTACCAACTGAACCTCATCTCCAGCCCTCAAGAAGATTTTTTAATTTGTCTTTTGAAGAAAAGCAGGAGTTTTGTGTACAGGACAGAGGGCATCCTGGGGAGATGTGTATGTGCCCTGTGATGAGAATGAGGGGTTTGGTCCTCCATGGACTCCCCTTAAGTTCTTCTTGCAACAGGAATTAAGTCACTGAGGACCTCAGCTTATAGTCCTGGAAGTGCAGGTGCCTCAGAAGACACAGAGGGCACTGCTATTTTCACATGCACATGCATGTGCGCACACACACACACACACACACACCTTTATTTAAAACTTGAGACAGTCTCACCGTGTGGTCCCAGCCAGTGCTGAGATGGACAGGTGTAACATCACACTGGCCTGGGCTCTGCTGCCATTTCTCTTGCCTTCTGCTGACCTCAAAGCTTTTCCTGGGCTTCTCCACCCTGGAAAAGTCTGAGCCCACTCTTCCAACCTGCTGTTTCTGGTGCATTACTGGTTCCCTCCCTGCCTTCCTCAGCCTCCCACCAATGCTGGAAGATTGCACTGCAGGGATAGAAAGTGTGCAAATTCCTCACAGTAGACTTCCTCTGCAGGTGGCTCCCAAAGGCATGTCTCAGCTCATCACCATGGCCTGTGGCTCCTGCTCCAATGAGAATGCATTCAAGACCATCTTCATGTGGTACCGGGTGAGCTATGGGTCAGGAGCACCCACACTGTCACCACCCAGAGTGTTCCACCTGTATATGATGCAGAGAGAGCCTGGTTGGAGCTTTCCCATCCTCCCAGTGTGCGTGGCGCAAAGGGCTTGGGTTCTGCCGTCAATGTGGTTCTATTACTGAGCTATTCAGATGGAGCCTAACAAGCCAGACTTAACCATCAGTTAAATTAATAGTTGAAAACAAACCATGGGGATTTCTTCAGGGTGGACACGTTGGGAAGAGGGACAAATAAAAAGGTCTATTCACATGCCAGTCTGTCTCCCAGGTCCGGATGTGAGACTGGTTTAAACAGAAAGACAGAGATCTATATACCCAGGCAGTCCTGGTCAGGGTGTGGTCCCACCCTGCCACTGTCTCAGCTCCAGTCTCTCCTGTAAGGTGCTGATGATTTGTAAATCTGTCTCAAGGAGACACTCTCCCCTTCCAAGTACCCCTTGGGCTTCAGCCCTTTTTTCTCACAATTTGAGAGCCTGGGGGGAATTTCAGTTTCTTATGGGTGGATTATTTCATGACAGCCAAATCTCTTCATTTCTGCCAGAGGGTTAAAGTGTCAGTTTTTCATGCCATAAACTGTCCCATCTCAACAAACCCTGGTTGCAGCTGATAAAATATTAACATATTATAGAGCAGCACTTGCATCTACTTCATTGCCAGCTCAATTAGTGTTGTGTGTCTGCATAGGCTCATCATGATAGAGCATTAAGTCAACTCTAAAGACATGCTCTACTTGTGTGAATTAAGCATCACCTTGGTGGGGGAGGGGGTGCCTCTTTAAGCCCAGCCTATCTCTGATCTACTTTGTTCCGTTTTGGCAGAGTAAGGAACGAGGGCAGAGAGGTTTCTCCAAAGAGGAGCTGGAAACCTGCATGGTTAACCAGGTAGGTGCATATGGCCTCTGAGTTCAGTCCTAGGAATACACACACACACACACACACACACACACACACACACACGCACTCTCCCCTGTGCTCATCATGGT
This sequence comes from Arvicanthis niloticus, assembly GCF_011762505.2. NCBI lineage: Eukaryota > Metazoa > Chordata > Mammalia > Rodentia > Muridae > Arvicanthis > Arvicanthis niloticus. Next base: position 98,074,530 of record NC_047663.1, read on the forward strand.
GACTGATACCTGCCCTTTTTTCCATTCTAGAGTCCTGGATGCCCAGATTACAGCATCCTCTCCTTCATGGGGGCTTTCCACGGGAGGACCATGGGTAAGGAAAGACCAGTATGGTCCCAGAATGTTGTCTGTCACTACAGATGTTAATGAGCAGGGAGAGAAGCTGCCTTGTATCTAGAAGACAGTGTTAAAAGTGTGCGTGTGCCCCTTCTCCCCTCCTGTCTCTAGCCAGCATCTGTTACAGGTAGTAAGAACAGAGGTATCAATCATTCTAAAGTCCAGCATTGCCCTCTGATCAGGGGTCAGCCTCCTCTCTGAGATGCTGGTATTTGTCCATCTCTCTTTATCTCCTCCTGAACTTTCCCTCATTATTATATACAATATATGTATACATGATTGATAGATAGATGACAGATGGATGGATGGATAGATAGATAGATAGATAGATAGATAGATAGATGTCCTTAAAGCAGGGAGTTCAGTGATTAAGAGCACTGATTGCTCTTGCATAGGACCTGGGTTCAATTCCCAACACCTACATGGCAGCTCACAACTATCCATGACTCCAGGTCCAGGGAATCTGATGACCTCCTCTAGTATGCAGTCCATGCAAAACACTCACATATGTAAAATAAAATATATTTTAAAATTTTGAAAAAAACCTGTGTGCCTGTAGATTCCTTCCTACAATATAAAACACAAATATGCTCTTACGATATAGAATATAAAGGGTTAGAAAGATAGCTCAGAGCCGGGCAGTGGTGGCACACGCCTTTAATCCCAGCACTTGGGAGGCAGAGGCAGGAGGATTTCTGAGTTTGAGGCCAGCCTGGTCTACAGAGTGAGCTCCAGGACAGCCAGGGCTACACAGAGAAACCCTGTCTCAAAAACAAAAAAAAAAAAGTGCTTGATACTCTCCAGGGAACCTAAGTTTTGATTCCCAGCATCCAGGTAGCTCACAACCACATGGGAGTTAAGGTCAGGGTAGTACTATGTCCTTTTCTTGCCTCCTCAGGCATTACACTCACATGACATACATTCACACAGACACATTGATAAAATAACAATAGACTAGAATATTAAAATACCCTATCTGCCCTTCCTACAGGGAAGACATGTGGTTAGACTTGTAACCCAATCAGTTCCATCAAGTCCCTACAGAGAGGGGAGGATTATGCCCATGTGCAAATGTGGATCGTGGCTCAGCAATGAGAGAAACATTCCACGGCCATTTAATGACAGAGCTAGGATTCAAACAAATGTCTCTCCTCTTCAGGGTTTAATTTGTGATGAATCATAAAACAAATGTGCACACACACACACACACACACAAACAGCCCATACAAGGGTTCTACATGCACAGGGCTGAAAAACTTACCATACCTACTGCTTAAAGACACTGTATGCTACGGACCCAAGCCAAGTATCTGCTTTTCTGTTTTGCTGGGCTCAGGTTGCTTAGCGACCACACACTCCAAAGCAATTCACAAGATTGACATCCCTTCCTTTGACTGGCCTATTGCTCCATTCCCACGGCTGAAATATCCCCTGGAGGAGTTCGTGACGGACAATCAGCAAGAGGAGGCCCGCTGCCTAGAAGAGGTAACCTGGGTCCCCACAGCCTCCTTCCAGAGTCTCTGTTTCTCTCAGTATCCTGAGTCTGAGCCCAGAGGAGGATAAATGCAGGAGATGGGTGCTGCTCCCCAAGGAGGAAGGAGGACATGGGGACCTGTAAGGAAAGAGACAAGAAGCATTGATTTTTTTTAATGTTTGTTTGGATATATGTGTGTGTGTGTGTGTGTGTGTGTGTGTGTGTGTGTGTGTATGCATATGTATTTATTTATGTTTATGAGTACACTGTAGCTGTCTTCAGACACACCTGAAGAGGGCATCGGATCTCATTACAGATGGTTGTGAGCCACCATGTGGTTGCTGGGAATTGAACTCAGGACCTCTGGCAGAGCAGTCACTGCTCTTAACCACTGAGCCATCTCTTCAGCCCCCGAGAGACATTGTTTTACCACCTAGCATGTATCCCCCATGACTGGTACCAATTTCTCACCATTTCTTTGAGGACAACTTTAAGTGACTTCAAAATAAGGGATAACAGATTTATTTTAAATACTATGGGTATTTGATAGGAAGAAGACTCCATGGTCTAGTTCTGTGGTTGGCATTCTTTCCCTGAGTTGTACAGCTTCTTTACATTTTCTGGGTTGTCACTCTAGAAGGAATGAAGACCTGAAATCCTTTGCCCCCACGTCCCCATTTCTCCAGAAATAGCCCCCCTTTAATCTGTCTCATCCAGGAAATGGAACAGTATAGGAAGAGCTTTACAGCTGGACCAACAATGACTATATTTTCTATGTTGGATTATTATTAGATGGATGCTCAAATAACTCTGTTGGCTTTCCTCTTAAGCACTTACCGTTTCGGTCAATAATAAGTTAAACACCTACCAGGTACTAAGCAGCATGCTGGGTAATAGGCATTTAACTGTAGATGAAAGAGGTGAGACCACAGGTCAGGGTCATATCAGTAACTATAGATTTCTTAGTTCCTGCAGCTTTAAAAGTGAACAGGACTAGGGTGGAGTGAGGTTAGGAGAGTCTTTCCCAGCATTCAGAGTCCTGTGCACCACATAAAATCAGGTATGGTGGTGCATTCCCATAATCCTACCACTTAGGAGGATTGGAAATCAGCTCATTCCCGGCTACATAGTGAACTCAAGGCCATCCTGGAATATATGAGAACCCTGTCTTAATAAGTAAATGTATTTTAACAGCATCTTTTATTTGTTTCTTGAGATACAGTCTCGGATTCTAGCCTAAGCTGTCTTAAAACTTACTATTTCCAACAGGCTGGCTTCAGACATACAGAAATTCTTCTGCCTCAACCTCTCTAGTTCTGGGGCTCCAGGAGTGAACATATAGCATCTTATCAAACCTAATATATCCAAAATATGATCTCAACATGAAATTAATATTTTTAAAGTAATAGTGAGTTTGTTCTTTATACTAAACCCTTGGAATACTGTGTTAGTTCTACATAAAGAGTACTTTAACGCCTTTAATCCCAGCAATTGGGAGGCAGAGGCAGGCGGATTTCTGAGTTCGAGGCCAGCCTGGTCTACAGAGTGAGTTCCAGGACAGCCAGGGCTACACAGAGAAACCCTGTCTCGAAAAACAAAAAAAACAAAAACAAAAAACAAAACAAAACAAAAAAAAGTACTTTAGTGTGGGATCTGTTTTTTCTAATACTTATTAAACAATTAATAACCTATCATGGTATTATTTGTTAATAATCTATAAGATAATACCCAAGTCAGAACAAGACTTCAAGAAACACAACTGCTTGGGGACTGTTGAGCACCTTTCTTATATACCATCATAGTTTGTTGATTCAAGTGTTTAGTTCAATGTTTTATGACTCAGTACACCATCCCCCAGCCTGGGATGTCTTATCACCCTGGACCGTCTTCTCCAATCAGCCTTAGTGTTCTGCCCACGTGGTCCCCAAGCCCACAACACAGCCGAGATGGGGCTGCTTTCCCTGCAGAAAGGTTTTCCACCAGCTTCTCAAATAAGCCTCTATCTCGGTCTGCCCAAGAGCCCCACACACAGGCAAGAAGAACACGGTAAGGACAACAGCAGTGACATGCTTAGAGAGGTGGCTCTGCCTCCATTTCTAGTAGCTTATTCTAATATGTCCATGTAGAGAACCTGGCATGATGGCACACACTTGTAGTCCCAGAATTTTGAGGTAGAGGCAGGAAACTCTAGAGTGCATATTCACAATTGGTTTTGTAGCACATGTCTTTAATCAGCACTGAGGAGGCAGAGGCAGAGAGGCAGAGAGGCAGAGAGGCAGAGAGGCAGAGAGGCAGAGAGGCAGAGAGGCAGAGAGGCAGAGAGGCAGAGAGGCAGAGAGGCAGAGAGGCAGAGAGAGAGGCAGAGAGGCAGAGAGAGAGGCAGAGAGGCAGAGAGGCAGAGAGGCAGAGAGGCAGAGGAGAGGCAGAGAGAGAGGCAGAGAGGCAGAGAGAGAGGCAGAGAGGCAGAGAGGCAGAGAGGCAGAGAGGCAGAGAGGCAGAGAGGCAGAGAGAGGCAGAGAGGCGAGAGGCGAGAGGCGAGAGGCGAGAGGCGAGAGGCGAGAGGCGAGAGGCGAGAGGCAGAGGCAGAGGCAGAGGCAGAGGCAGAGGCAGAGGCAGGTAGATTCTAAACCAGCCTGGTCTACATAGTGAGCTCCAGAACAGCCAGGGCTATTTAAAAAAGATTTCACTATATATAGCCTTGTCTGATCGAGAACTTACTCTGTAGTCCAAGCAGTCCTTGAACTCAGAGTTTCACCTGTTCTACCTCCTGAGTGCTGGGGTTAGAGGGCTACATCACCAGGTGAGACACAACATAACAAATTTGAAGCCAATCTGAGATATATGTGCATCGACTTGCAGATCAAGAAAGAGAGGCTTCAAGAAGCTAAATTACTCGTCCCATATGTGTTAGTCCCAATAACAGAGGAGCACATTCCTGTACATAGTGTGGCTCCTACCTTATGGGAAATGCCACAGACACACTTTCAATATGATCTCAGGGGTTCACAGACAACCCCGCCTCCCATCCCAATGCCCCGTCCATGGAATCCACTCCTGTTCCAAAGGCTCTTCGAGCAGCTCATTCCCCTTCCGGGTTCTAGGTTGAGGATCTAATTGTGAAATACCGGAAAAAGAAGAGAACTGTGGCTGGAATCATCGTGGAGCCCATCCAGTCCGAAGGTGGAGACAACCATGCGTCGGATGACTTCTTCCGGAAGCTGAGAGACATAGCCAGGAAGGTGAGAGTGTGTGGAATGAGGCCGGACAGGACTACAAGGATTCTGGGTTCCCTGGGGCAAAAAGTTGGCTCCACTTTTTACATATGTGCAGAAACTGACTGGCTTTATTGAGGGCAGAGAAGTTGGTATTGGTACTCAGAATGTGGTTCAATGGTAGGGGTTTACCTAGCTTGTACAGGGCCCTGAGTTCTATTTCAGATCGGGAACAGGCTTGAACTGGGAGGTATGAATGATTTTTATTTAAAATGATTTTGCTGAATCAGCCTCTGGAGCTGGAGTTGTAGCTCAGTGGTAAAGCACTGGTAGAGCACGCACAAGATTCTGGCTTCAGTTCTCAGCTCTGAAGGAAAGGTTTTGTGGGACATGATGGCTCACATCTATAATCCTGGCATTCAGAGGCTGAGGCAGGAAGATTACCACAGGTTCAAGGCTAGCCTGGGTATGTAGAGAATTTACAGCCAGACTGGGTTATATAGAGTGAGAAACAACTAACAAACAGACAAACAAAACCAACCTCCAAACTACTGGAGTTTTATATGTTTGTTTCATGTTTTATTTATTTACTTATTTTATTTCATGTGTATGGGCGTTTTGCCTCCAAGTATGTCTGTGCAGCATGTGTATGCAGTGCCTTCAGTATCCAGAAGAGGGCATCAGATCCCCTGGAACTAGAGTCACAGATAGTTGTGAGCTGCCAGATGGGTTCTGGGAATTGAGCCAGGGTCCTATGGAAGAGCAACTGGTGCCCTTAACTGCTGAGCCATCTCTCTAGCCCCAAACTTTAGGGTTTCTATTGCTGCATTGAAACACCATAACTAAAAAGCAAGTTGGGAAGGGAAGGGTTTATTTGGCTTATTCTTCCATATTGCTGTTCATCATCAAAGAAGCCAGGACAGGAACTTAGACAGGGCAGGAACCTGGAGACAGGAGCTGAAGTAGAGGCCACAGAGAGCTGCTGCTTCCCAGATTGCTCCTCATGGCTTGCTCAGTCTGCTTTCTTATAGAGCCCAGAATCACCAGCCCAGAGACGGCCCTCTCCCATCAATTACTAATTAAGAGAATGACCAACAATCAGATCTTATGGAAGCATTTCCTCAGATAACTTTCCCTCCTTCCAGATAATTCTAGTTTGTGTGTCAAGTTGACATAAGACCAGCCAGTACATCAGGACTTACTCAGTTAGAAGATCCCTGAGATGACCTTGGCCTCTCTTTTCTTTCTGGAACTTGCCTTGTCTCTCAGTCCACTATGGTCTACAGTCAGCAGGTGTAAAATGAGCAGTGTTAGCATGCGCTCATTAGTCTAGTGGACTGGGCACTGCATGTACTAGCTTCTTATCGTTGCAATCAAATACGTGACTTAAACAGGGTAAGCCCCCAGAGGAAAGATTGACTTTATTTCAGAGGGTTCGGTGCATAGTCATTTGGTCCCCACGTGCTTGGGTAGATCACCATGACAGCAGAAATATGTGATGGGAGAACCATCACATCATAGCTGACAGGAAACAGAGAATGAGACGGGAAGCAACCAAGAGATGGTCTAACCCTCCAGAGACCCGCCTCCCAATGACCCACTTCCTCCGGCCAGATCCTCCCTTTGAGAGTTTCCTAGTAGCACCCCCCCCACACCCCCGGCAGGAGACTAAATGCTCAGCACGGAGCCGGTGGGGAAGTTTAAATCCACACGGTAACAGGTGTATGTACAACAGTCACGTGAAACCAGTCAGTGTATAATTAAGAAAAGCAGGACATGAGCCAGTTTACATACACATACAGACCCAGTGAATCTAGGTACTGCAGACGAGGTGGCGGCTGTCACAGAGCGGGGAGTGACTTCTCAGCTTCAAGCTCACACAAATTGCTCTCTGATGCAGTCATGCCCAGGACTGCAGCCACACATGCAGCAGAGCTCTGAGATGGTACGAGGCGTGTTAGATGTTCTAGTTTGGTTCCATCTGGACAGTTCTAGGGCACGTTCAGATGCAGCTACAATCCAGACTGTTCTGGTTTGCTCTGCATGGCTGAGGAATGGGGCTTAGCCTTACAGTTTAAAACACAACGGTAAGGTGCACAGCTGGGCTCCAGCTTGCAGGAGTTGGGGGGAGCGGGGGGGGGGAATCCCTGGAGGCTTACAAGTGTTTGTTTCTCTCCTCCCCTGTTCTCGGAACAGCATGGCTGTGCCTTCTTGGTGGATGAGGTTCAGACTGGAGGAGGCTGTACAGGCAAGTTCTGGGCCCATGAACACTGGGGCTTGGATGACCCAGCCGATGTAATGTCGTTCAGCAAGAAGATGATGACTGGGGGCTTCTTCCACAAGGAGGAGTTTCGGCCAAGTGCTGTGAGTGACCCCAGCTTTGTTAAGAGCACGTGACTGGCTCCTTTCCTGAGGAACCAGGAGCATTCTTGGGTGGCAAAGAGGTTTCCTTTGGTGTCACAATAATAATGCCAGTAGCTACTGCTGTAGAGTCGACACTCTGTGCCAGTCTGATGGTCCCTTAATTCACACAACAATCTAATCAAGGGCCTTATCTTTGTAATGCTTTGCTAATGGCAGATCAGATATAGCAGTTAAGTAAGCTGCTGCCATAGTTACTTTTCTCATTACTGTGACCCAGTACCTGAGAAGGACAAGGAAGAGTTTGTTCGAGGTGACAGTTTGAAGGGATGTAATCCAGCATGACAGGAGGCATGGTGACAGGAGCAGAAGATGACATTGCATCCATAGTCAGGAAACAGAAGGGAAATGGGGTTGGACAATAAACCCTTCAGGTGGGTACCCAGTGCCCACATCCTCAGCAAGGACCTACTCCTTAAAGGTCCACACAGGCATTATGACATTCCAGCAATGATAAAATCACGATGCATCTCTCAGGACAACCTCCTTTTTAAATAATGCAGTTAAAGAACTATCATCTTGATTTTCCTGAGCCTAAAGGACTGTCCAGGGTATTTGACAACCAAGTCTCTCTCAATAGTGCCAGCCTGTAGGGCTGTCATTGGAAGACTTCAAAAACATAATCAATGTTCCCTTCCCAGCCCTTGAGAGACATTTGCTGGTTCACTTTCTCTTCTTTGGGGGAGACAGAAATGTGTAGGTGCTAGGGAGATGATTGCCATACACGTGTGAGGATATGAGTTTGAGCCCCAACACCCAGGTCAAAGCCAAGCATGCTTGTAATCCCAGCATAGCTGGGAAGGCAGAAACAGGAAGCTTCCTCAGGCTTGCTGGCTACCCTGGCAGCCAAATCAGTAAGCTTCAGCTTTAGGGAAAGACTCTATCAAAAAAAAAAAAAAAAAAAAAAAAAAAAAAAAAAAAAAAAAAGGAAGCCAGCCCCTGAGGAACACTACCACTCTGCTAAAGGCTGTTGTAACCGAGTTTCTCTCCTGGGCAGTGGAGGGCCCACATTGAGACCTGCAGAGTCATGTCAGAGAATCAAGGGATAGGATCAAAACTAAGGGCAGGAGGAGTCGTGCCTAGGGCTGGGGCAGGCCCTGTGAAGTGCTCTGGTGTGTGAGCTCTTCCCTGGTCTCATTCTAGCCTTACCGGATCTTCAACACCTGGCTGGGGGACCCATCCAAGAACTTGCTGCTTGCTGAGGTCATCAACGTCATCAAGCGGGAAGATCTGCTCAACAACGTGGCCCACGCTGGGAAGACCCTGCTCACAGGGCTGCTGGACCTCCAGGTATCTGTCCCAACTCAGTGGCAGGATGCAGCAGAAGAGGGCACCTTAGTGGGCCCGTGCTGAGGCACCTCCCCAAGATATCAGCCACTTGATGGGTCTAGTATAAAATGAAGTTCATTTAGGACATGGGAAGGGGGTCTGGGAAAGGGAGTAGAGGCAGAGAAAGAAAGGGGACAGAGAAGGACAGAAAGAGAGAGGAGAAAGGAGGGAAGAGGCTGTCTGGGAAGAGAGAGAGAGAGAGAGAGAGAGAGAGAGAGAGAGAGAGAGAGAGAGAGAGAGACTAACAATATTTTTATATGTGAACCAGGCTCATACCTGGCCATTGCCAACTGTTGGGCAGAGCCTAGAGGAAATTCTGAGCTTGCCCCCAGCAGTTCACAGCTAGCTCTGTTGCTTTCAGGTTCCCAGGCCTTTGCAGGTACAAAACTAGGTAGGCCCATTCTTCCATCTCAACTCCATTCCTAGTCCCCCATTATCTCTTGACATCAAATTCAAATGTACCTTTGAGAAGATTCCCCTATAATGCTTTTATGGCCATAATTCCCTCCTCTGTACTGTCCAGTGGGATCTGTTGCAAGCCCACATGTGTAATTTTTTTCTTTCCTATATTGAAATAAGGTATCATGTAGCCCAGGCTGGCCTTGTACTTGATATGTATCAAGGATGACCTTGAACTCTCCATCCTTCTGCCTCTGTCTCCAAGTCCAGGGATTACTGATGTGTAGCACCATACCAGCTAAAGAGCAAATTTGACCAAGTAAAGTTACCTTTAGTGACACTTAAGCTATCTGATGTCCAAAATACCATTATTCCTACAAGTCATCAACATGGAGAGTAGGTAATGTGCCAGAGCTGTGTCTCACTTTAGTGATCTCAGTACTGAAGAGACAGAGAAAAGTAAGTCATTGCATGTTGGAGAGCAGTCTGGTCCACACAACAAGTTCTAGGCCAGCAAGGGATGTAGACTAGACTTGATTCCCTGCACCTACAGACAAATGATGTGGGTGTGGCAGCACCAGCTGGTACCTGGGTAACCAGCTTTGATCTCAGTTTGTCTTCCTGTTGCAGGCCCAGTACCCCCAGTTTATCAGCAGGGTGAGGGGACGAGGCACCTTCTGTTCCTTCGATACTCCCGATGAAGCCATACGGAATAAACTCATCCTAATTGCCAGGAACAAAGGTAAGGGAAAGAGTGAGAGTGGTCACTGAACGTAACCATTCCATCAGTGTCTATGGGTGACTAAGTCTCCCTGGTACAGGTGCTGAGCTTCGATAGATACAGGGTTGGGGAAGTGGAGGTACAGAGAATAAACAGTCTTGGTTTTCTTCCTCAGAAGAAGAAAACTTACTGTGGGATTTGTTTTCCCTGTTTCCTCTCTCTCATCTGACTGTTTCTTTTTCCTGTATATGTGAGGCTGTGTGTCATGTATCCTAGGCTCATTTTAAACCTGCTATGTAGCTGATTGAGAATGGCTTTGAACTTCTGGTCCTGCTACCTCCTCTTCCCCAGTGTTAGGCTTGCAGGCATGTACTACCACATCCAGCTTATTCATTGCTAAGCATCGAACCCAGGGCCTCATATAGGCTAGACAAGCCCTACCACTGAGCTACACCCCACCAGCCCAGGAGAGATTTCCATCCACTCTTGTGTTGCAGGCATCCTCTGAGAAGCCATGCTGTACTAATGGTGGAAACAGGAACACTGAAACCTGCAGCCCTTCCTCCAGGATGCCATGGTTTATCAGGAAAGCAGATAGCAAACACAATGCGTTTGGCAAGCAGTCACAGCCTCGGTCCAGGGACAAGGAAAGAGAGCGGGGAACAGGGGGCGGGGGAGGGGGCGTTGAATGTCTAGGAAGGATTTCTAGGGTGTTGCTATTTTCCGGAAGGCGTGAGGATGAGCAAGGACTGGCTAGATAAAGAAAGGAACAGTACCCTGGGCAGGGGACAGGGCAGTGTGTGATGCACTGGGGGAGGTTGTGTGAGATACCCTGAGGCAGGATGGCACTAGGAAAGGTGGAGAAATAAATTGGGGCAGACAGATGGAAGGAGTGACTCTGGGGAATAGATCAAGCTACCTCACACTGGCCTGTAGGACAATTCACAATTCCAGTGCTCTGGAGTTTTCTAAAGCCCTATGGGAAACTATTGAGCGTTTTTTGTTTGTTTTTATATTTACTTATTTTATGTATGGGAGTGCTCTATCTGCACGCCTGAAGAGGGCATGGGATCCCATTGCACATGGTTGAGAGACACCCTGTGGTTGCTGGGAATTGAACTCAGGACCTCTGGAAGAGCAGTCAGTGCTCTTAACCGCTGAGCCATCTCTCCAGCCCTTCTTCTGCCATCTTACAAAGTCCTTGCAGCAGCCCCAAAGGACAGTGACAATTAGCAGATTTTGGTTTTTTGTTTTTTTTGGGTTTTGTTTTAGTTTGGTTTGGTTTTTGTTTTGTTTTGTTTTGAGACAGGGTTTCTCTGTGTAGCCCTGGCTGTCCTGGAGCTCACTCTGTAGACCAGGCTGGCCTCGAACTCAGAAATCCGCCTGCCTCTGCCTCCCAAGTGCTGGGATTAAAGGCGTGCGCCACCACAGCCCGGCTGGTTTTTTGTTTACTTGTATTTATTACAGTACTAGAGACCAAACTTCAACTTTACACGTTAATAGACAAGAATTGTACCACTCGCCTAGCTAGCACTACAGTCTGCCTGCTACCCCCATTTCCCTTTAAACACTTTTTCTTAGCTCTGTGATATGTGCATGTGTATGATATGTGTTATGTGCCATAGTGAGTATGTAGAGGTGAGATGATAACTTCATGGGGCAGTTCTCTCTGACCTTTCTTTAAGTAGGTTCCAGGGATTGAATTCAGGCTGTCTGGTTTGCACAAGTGCCTTGTCTATTGAACCATGAGACAAGAGTCCCATTAAATTGGCCAGAGTGGCCTTGGCTCCTTTATAACTGAGACTGGCTTGGACTTGCAATCCTCCTTCACAAGCCTCCTGAGCAGCTAGGATAGCAGGCATGTTCTGATGAACCTAGCTTTTACATTTTTATTTATTTATGGTTTGAGAAAGGGCCTCATTGTATAACCTAGGCCTAGAACTTGGAATCCTGCTTCTGCCTCTCAAGTGCTGTGACTACGGACATGTGCTTGGCTTCGCCTCCATTTTTAAATGTGAAAGACAGTTCCAAAGACAGTGAGCAAGCCAGACAAGTATTGCCAGCATGAATGATGAAGACCCCTTTGAAAATCTGTAGAGTCCTCCCTTTTTCATAATGGCTCTGCCCCTTCTGCGTGTGCTTTTCTAATGTCTTTGTTTGCGTGTTTTCTTACTCCAGAGATGTCTCTACCATCCAACCCACCAGTAGGAGGAGAGTAGGCATTCAAAGTTAGGAGGGCTGGGCCTGGTGGCTCCCGCCTTAATCCCAGGCAGGCAAGCCTCTGTGAATTCAGGGCCAGCCAGGGCTACATAGTGAGACCCTATCTCAAAGGGGGGGAAAAAAAAGAAAACAAATAAACAGTGAAGGAAAAAAGAGGTGGGTGAGGGAAAAGAGGGCAAGGATGGAGGGATGGGTAGTGGAGGGGAAGTCAGAGGGGCCTGCCTGGGAGAGAGTGATCAAGGGTGGATGACAGTGGCTACTCACCTACCAAGCCTCCCAAATGTGGCCCTAGAAACTCACACCCCTATCTACTTCTGCTCTCCTTTCAGGTGTAGTATTGGGGGGCTGCGGTGACAAATCCATCCGTTTCCGTCCCATGCTGGTCTTCAGGGATCATCACGCCCATCTGTTCCTCAACATTTTCAGTGGCATCTTAGCAGACTTCAAGTAAAGAAGCCATCTCTATGACGTTCAGAGAAAGCCCTGTCTCCGCGGTGTCGACTTGATTAGTTTGCCTAATTCATATTTTCACTTCAAAGTTTATCAGAGGCGAATGCATAAACTAAAGGGTCATTTGTGGGGCAGGCTCATTGGTTCGTGCTTGTGGAGGAGTGGGTGGGGAAGACCACAGTTTGAGGGACGCCCCCTGCACAGCTCATGGTGACCATTGGTTAAAGCCCAGAAGTTCTGTGTAAGCCTTGAACACTGTCTTAGGAAAGGCCATGAGGCCATATTTCTGCCAACCCTGGACCAACTAGTCTCTTAGAAGCCACTCAAGGGTATCACACATGCTCCAAGGTGGGTGAGTCTCTGCTCATCTCAAGTCCTGGGATCAGAGACAATGTCCCTCACAAACAAACTCTTGTGCTTCTCACCAAATCCCTAGCTCCATGCCCCACTTGCGACTTACTGAGGGTCTGGATAGTTGTCAGGAAGATGACAAGGTAGGGAGATAAGGACCATGTCTAGAGGTGTAGAGAGGCCTCTGGTATCCTAAACACCAAGATTCACAAAGGCCTGTGCCCTGATGATGTCCCTGGCCTATGAATTCTGTCCTTGACTGACCCATGCTCTGGGAGGATCTCCGAGTTGTGTCAGTGATAGACAGTTTAGTCAACATTTCCATCCTGTGCCGATCTTGACTCAGAGGAAGGAGACAATCTCCTGAGCATCCAGGAGACTCATGGAACCTGAAGTTGCCTCGGGAGCCTCCATTGAGGAACCTGGCAGCAGAGATCCTTCATCCCATCTCCAGGGCCTCTGACTTGTGACCCCTCATCCTGGGAGCACCATAGTCCATTTTTCACCCACCCACCTTCCCTCCATTCCTGAGCAGGGCTAGTCCATCCCAGAGGGCCACTGCTAGACTTCCTGTTAGGGACAATGTGTCCATTATAAAGGCATAAGGACACCACACATGGAAAAGCAGCCTGCTGGTTCCTATTGGTTTCCTTGGACTTGCCCCCCACCCCAGCCTGGACTTCACCTGAGTATGGGGCTTTCCTGGCAGCCAGCATCCAATGCTTATGCAGGCTCCAGCATCTCAGCCAGAGGCCAGATGTTCTTAGAACTGACTTGACCTGAGAGGCTCCTGAGCAGACCTCCTAACCCTTCACAGAGGCAGTGTTTATTTAACACGTAGACTGCAGGGGGGGGAGGGGCGCTGTTTTATCCAGAAGACTCTTTGCATCCTGTTGCCCTCAATGACTGTCTAGGGGGATGAGTATATCAGGGTTTCCAATTCAACCCTTTTGTTTTCTTAGTGAGGAATCATCCAAAGACCTGGCTTTCATGTTTCCTTAGACACGGCCCTCAACTTACTTGCCTTGAAGAAGAAAGGCACTGACACACTTAACACAAACAGCAGATCCACAAATACCAGTTCACATCACAGCCCTGCAGTCCGAGATTCAGGCCCCTCTTCATAGCCATGCCTAAGGTCATTTCCATCAATGACAGGGTCTGCTCCCTCCCTCCCTCCCTCCCTCCCTCCCTCCCTGGAAGCCTTCACTCACCAGCGTGTTTATTTCCACGTTTATTATTCACTCATCAGACTGTCATGAAATATTTGTGTTGTTCCAGGTCCTGTGCTAGGCACCAGGCACCAAACATGAAATGAGAGAAAGTCCTTGCTCCCAGGGACTCCCACTCTTTCAGGAACCACAGACCCCTAATGTTGCAGTCAGAATGGCAAGTGTGCCAGCAAGGATTTCTGAACACTAAATCCAACGAGCCTTCACAGGGAAAGGATGTTTGAGCAGAATTCTCCAGAATGAATAGGAGTTAGCCAAGCAGAAAAGGCAAGGAAGATTGAAGGGGGCGGAAAGCATCTTCAGAGGCACACCTCTGCGAAGTCTCAGCCCTTTCCCTGGGGAGCCAGACCCCACCCAGGGATACCAAGGTTCAAGGTCTTCTTTAACAAACCAGAAAAATGCAGGCCAAGCCCTAATTCATCCTATTGGTTTAAGCACGCTGCCTCTTGAGAACCACGGTTTCACATGCAGACGCTCCAGCAGGTCCTTAGAGTTCAAAGGGTTTTAATCCAGGACAGCAGAAATCGCCCCTCGGTGAAGGGAGCAGCTGATATTTCATTCTCTTGCCACGGGGCACGTTAACAGAAGAATGAAATTCTTTGTAGAAAGTCATCTCCAGATGTATTTCCCACCCCTCGCCTGGAGACAGTTCTTCCCATTTTAAACAAACAAAATTTAAGGCGTTTATCCACAAGTTCTTGACTTGGATTCAGTGCGTTCCTGCGATGCCCTCTTTGGGAGTACAGGAGGTTAGCTGGAAGAGTTCCAAGGAAAAGAATTTTCCACAAAACTTGATTGTAGAAACTTAGAGAAGGTTGAGAAAAACCCAGGAAGCCTAGTGGGCAGGCTTCTGCCTAGGACAAACCCACAAACAAGCGTGTCTGTGTGGAAGGTCTGGACAAACACCCATCATGCATTAGTGCAGTAGAGTTTAGTAAGCGTATCTAGCCAGTCTTGTCAGTTGTGCAGAAAACGAGGCCCAGTACTAGCAAGTCTTAGCATACCCTCCCTTTTTATTACGAATGGGTGGTTTTTTTTATAATTCTTACTGATGCTCAGTAACCATGCAAAACTGTGCACATTCATGTACTAATAGATCTGTACCTATCTATACGCATATATATCAGCTCACTGTAGAAAACCACAGCTAGCAAGCATTGCAGACTCATGCAAACCAAGTGATCTTGTTTACAGTAACCGTCAACAGTGCCAATGAGGGGTGAGGACACTAACCTGTCACGGTGTAACTGGTGACCACGTGCACAGTTCCATGACTTAAATGTTTCCTGTGTTAATCAGTATTCTTAAATTAAAAGAAAATGTTTATAATGGAAATATCAGAGTGAATGTGGGCTTTTTCTAGGGATACATTAATTCTCAGAAGTGTCGATTCGCCCCAGATGGTGAAACGACAGAGTTTGTATGAATTCCACCCAAGTCCAGCCTGGTGAGCCACTGAACTTCCTGGTTACTTAGAGGAGCATGGGGACTCAGACAGCTGCATCCCTTGAAGGCCCACTCAAGCATGGGTGACAATCAGAAAGCTGTGTCATCGAAGCTCCACTGACGTGGCCTCTCCCTGAGCAAGGGTATATGCGACCTCAGTTGGCGCTGCAAGTCGTGTGGGCTTCTATATTTCTTACCTTCCTCCTATGGCCCAGTATCTGACAAGACGAAAGTTAAGGAGAAAGGGTCTGTTTGAGCTTCAAGTTTAAGAGAGGACACACAGGTAGGCTCAGCAGTTGAGAGCACTGACTGCTCCTCCAGAGGTCCTGAGTTCAATTCCCAGCAACCACATGGTGGCTCACAACCATCTGCAATCAAATCCGATGCCCTCTTCTGGTCTGTCTGAAGAGAGAGACAGTGTACTCACATACATTAAACAAACAAACAAATAAATAAATAACTCTTTAAAAAAAAATAAGGACACAGGGTCCATCACCGTGTAGAAGGCATGGTCACAGGAGCACAAGACAGCTGGTCACATTGGTTCCTCAGTCGGGAAGCAGAGAGCAGACCGAAGTGGGATTACACTAAAGAACCTCAAGGCCCACCCCAAAGATTCCCTTCCTCCTAAAAGTTTCTCAGCTTTCAAAAGTAGTGCCACCAGCTTGGAAACAAGGGTTCAAACACCCCTAGTTCAGGGGAAGAGGGGCCACATTCCTAGATCTCCAACACGGTAAGTTTCTCTGTGGTTTTCCTGGGCCTCCAAGCCTCCCTTCTGTCTACAAAGGGCTGCTTCAGTACAACAGAAAAGCCACATGATATGTGGGACAGGCAGGTGGGAAGTTACCACCCCCCCCCCAGTTTCATTTTCAAGACTTTGTAGGGGCTGCAGTGACTGAGCAGAGGGCAGGGGCGAGCAAGGTAAAGACAGGAGGGCTGATGTCTCTGAGGTCGGTACTGCTGGGTCACAAGGAGGTGGAGATGACATGACAAGGGGAACGGGGCAAAGAGGTGGCCCAGCTCCCATCCTGGAGGGCTCTGTGTACCACACTGAGAGGCGGGCTTTCTATGGGGACAAGGGAGATGCTGAGGGTGTGGGACAATAGAATCAACCAGGATACACTTAGAAAAACCCCTGAGTGAGTTGGGGTTGGGATGATGCAGGAGCACAGCAGTTAAGAGTGCTTGCTGCTCTTGCAGAGGACCCAAGTTCAGCTCCTAGCAGCCACATGGCAGCTCACAACCACCTGTAACTCAACTGGCCTCCAAGGACACTATGCATGCAGATGGTGCATATGTAGACATATGTAGTGGGAAATTTTCCCCGCAAGCTCGGAGGAGCTAAGGTGGGAGAAGTAAGGAGAGGAAGAGGAGGAGTGGGGAGAGGAAGAGGAGTAGGAAGAGGAGGAGCTAAGGGGAGAGATGTAGGAGCCATGGATGAACACGCCACTGCTCCTGGCCACAGGCCTTGTCTAGTCGGGAAGATGGCGGCTGATTAAGAACAAGCCAATTTAAAATATTACTGCAACAGACATACATCAGGCAAAACACACTCATAAAAAATAGAAATAACTCTTCTTTTAAAATCTGTCAGTGCATGAAGGATAGAGATGCTGGGGAAGCCGTCAGTGGCCAGTGGTGTTGACATGGCCTACAGCCTGCATGTAACATCCAGCACATGAGGGAAGTGATTGGCTCACGGGGCAGCATTTGATTTACTTATTTATTTTTGAGACAGTGTGTCACTGTGCAGTCCTGCTGGCCTGTAACTGATTAAGTAGACAAGGCTGCCCTCAAACTCACACCTGCCTGCCTTTGCCTCCCAAATGGTAAGATGAACAGCATGTGCCACTGCTCCTGGCCCAGTAGGCAATTTTTACCTTAATATTAACTCTTTTCATTTTTATTTTTTTATGTGTGCATATACATCTGTGCACCACTTTCATGCAGTGCCAGAAGAGGGTGCCTTGTCCCTTGGAACTGGAGTTACCATTGATAGTCACCATGTGGGTGGTGGAAATTGAACCTGGGTCCTCTGGAATAGCAGCCAGTACTCATAACTGCTGAGCCATTTCTCTAGTCCCTGTTTGTCTTTATATTAAATGTGTTTTTAAAATAATCATATATTAATAATGACAATAATAATAGTCTAATGATCATTTTTGAATATCTGCTATGACAAGAACACTCTCTTGGTGTTTTGAAAATTCTCCCTCCTAACAACCTAACAACTTTTGTGTGCCTATTTTTTGACACATGAGTAGGGTCAAGGCAGGATATCATTATGTAAACCAGGCTGGCCTTGTCTAGCCATGTATCCGAGACTGGTCTTAACCTGCTGATGGTTCTGCCTCCATCTCTCAAGTGCTAGGATTATGGGTATATTCACCATGCCCAGCTTAGATACCTGGATTTGATATATACCATATATGAAAGAAGACAGTGTATGAAAAAAAACCACATGTGTGGATACATACATGCAGTCAACTCAGAATTGGTTGAAGTTGAACTGTCTGGCAACCAACCTTGGTTGGTTGTTAGTGTGAACCTTGGAAAGTTAGTATGAACTTGGCACCATCAGTGTAAGCACACAGCCTGAGGCAGCTGGGTTGAAGAAGCCACAATTTCAAAGTCAGATGCCATCAGCTTTGTCGTCATCTCCTCCTCCTCCTCTTCCTCCTCCTTCTCTTCTTCCTCCTCATTCTTCCTCCTTTGTAAGAATGTCATGAATCCCAGACTGTTCTCAAGCCTGCTGTATAGCCGAAAATAATCTTGAACTTTTACTCACCTGTCCTTATACCCCAAGTGTTGGGATTGCAGGTGTGCACCACCATGGCTGGTTTTATGCTGTGGTAGAGACATAACCTAAGACTCTATGCATGAAGACTCTGCCAGCTAAGCCCCAGCCCCCAGATTCTCTCTAAAAATTCACTGCTCCTCACATTCCATCCATTGTCCTTACTGGTAAGACAGAACAGCTCGGTAGAATGACCCAGTGTGGCTGCTTCCTAGCTGGTGACCTTGAAGAAGCCACTCCACCTCTCAGCCCATTGCAAACACTACAACAAACACTTGCATTTTCCAAGTGCTTTCCTGGGCTGAGTCACTATCCTAAGCATCATCCACTAAGCCGGTCATTACTTGCCCTAACAGAAGATACAGTTGTTATCTTCACAAGTGAAGAAACGGAGGCTCAAGCTGTTCAAATGGCCCCAGCTTCCAGGTAGGTAGTGACAAGGAATAGAGTGACACCTCAGCCCTGCATTCTCCGGGGTTCACCAGGACAGTGGCTGGCTGTGATAGCTAGCTTAAAGTTTTTCAATTTTTTTTAATGTTATGTGTATTGGTGATGTATATATCATGTGTACATTGCCCACAGAGGCCAGAGAGGGTGTTGGATGCTCTGGGGCCGGAGTTACAGACAGTTGCGAGCTGCCATGTGAATGCTAGGAAGTGAATCCAGATCCTCTGGAAGAGCAATTAGTGCTCTTAACCCCTGAACCATCTCTCCAGTCTCTGGTTAGCCTCGACTGTCAATTTGACACGACCTAGAATCACCCGAGAAGAGTCAGTGCATCTACACTGAGTTAGTCTGTAGGCGTGTCTGTGGGAGGCTGGGTTGAGTTATTGATATGGGACAACCCAGCACTCCGTAGGCAGCACCATTCCCTAGGCAGACTCTCTCGGACTGTATAAAAGCAGAAGGATTGAGCCCAGCAAAGGCAAATCATCGAGCATGCATATGGTCATTTATCTCTGCTCTTGACTATGGATGTGATATCAGCTGCTTCAAGTTCCTGCCACTGTGACTTCCCAACAGTAATGATTTATATAACCTGCAATTTTAGTGAAAATAAACTCCTTCTCCTCCAAACTGCATTTTGTCAGGGCTCCTTTGTCTCAGCCACAGAAACGAAGCTACAACACTGACTAAAGCTTTCTCAGAACCATGTAAGTTGGGTGTGGTGGCTCACATGTGAAATCTTAGCAACATAGGAGGCTGAGCCAGGAGGATTGGGAGTTCAAGGATAGCCTAGGCGATATAGCAAGATCTCATCTCAAAAACTAAAGGGACTATAGAGATGGCCCATTGATTAAGAGTATAGACTGCTCTTGCAAAAGACCTGAGTGTGGGTCCCAACACCCACATAAGGTGATTCAACCTCCTACAACTTCAGTTCCAGGGATCTGACGACCTCTTTTGACCTCCTTAAGCATTGTAGTCATGTGTACAAACCCAGACTCACATATACATGTGATTAAAAAGGAAATCTGAATTTTTTTTTTCAAGACAGGGTTTCTTTATGTAGCCTTGCCTGTCCTGGAACTCACTCTGTAGACCAGGCTGGCCTTGAACTCAGAGATTCACCTGTCTCTGCCTCCCGGGTGCTGGGATTAGAGTTTGAGGGGCACCTTAGTCTACAGAGCAAGTTCCAGGCCAGCTGTGGCTATTCAGGGAGACTCTCTATATAAACTCAAAACAACAACAATGAAACAAACGCGACTTCTGTGTGACAAGCTAAGTGTCTCCTAAGCCCAAAACCACCAAATAGTGTGTTTCCATAGCAACCACGTTCCCACAAATAAACACTGCCCATTTCCCAGTGTAGGGCAGGCCTGGCAGACAGGAAGGAAGCCATGCTGTGAGAAGCAAACAGGATCCCATCCAAAATGCTTTTCAACAACTGTGTGCGTTGCACCTAGCGTGGGTCCAGAATAGAAGCACATAACTGTTTTCTCTGCCTAGGCTGAAGGCGACTGCAGAAATTGTTCCATCAGTGTAATACTTGCTGAGCAAGCATGAGTTAGATTCCCTAATACCTACATAAAAGCTAGGTGGGATGACAGGGAAATGGGGTTAAGAGGATCCCAGGGTTTCGGTGGCCAGCTAGCCTAGCGTACTTAGTGAACAATCCTCTCCAACTCAAAGGTTAAGGTGATCACAAGGAATTATGGTACCACATACCTGTAACTCCAGCACCTGGGAGGCAGGAGAAGCAGAAGTTTAGGCCATTCTTGACTACATAATACATTTGAGGCCACCCTGGGCTATATGAAACTCTATCTCAAGATCATCATCAACAAGAAAAGATGACAGGGATAGGCATCCTTGGAGAGCAGGAGGCTCTTGATATCCTGAGACACAATGGGAGGTTGTACAGCCACTCACGTGGTGTACACCTGACACCTCAGCAGTCCTCCGGCCCCTAAATCAGCCTGTGTCAGATTCTAGCATAAGTACGAGTTTCTGTATTTTGTTGTTTTATTTTGAGACAGAGTCTCATATAGCCCTGGCTATCCTCAAACAAGATCTTCCTGCCTCAGTCTCAGGAGTGCTGAGATCACAGGAGTGCGCCACCAGGCCCAGCCTCACCAAAACATTTTTACTTAATCTTTTCTTTTTAAAGTGTATTTTTGAGTCTCAGTGTGTGAGTGTATGCCACACATAGCATGTGGAGGTCAGAGGACAACTTGTGGAGCCACTGAAGTGGAAGAAACCCTTGGGTTAGCAACAGTGATTGAGGCAAATAGGAAGAAGTCTAGCCTAGGACCTTGTGGTTTGGGTTATACTCATGCATCCATTCTGGTCACAAAGCACTTGGCAGCACAGACTCTTACTCTCATGTGCTGTACACACACCCCTCCAAATAACGCAGTTAGCAACCTCAGAAAC
Organism: Arvicanthis niloticus; assembly: GCF_011762505.2. Lineage (NCBI taxonomy): Eukaryota > Metazoa > Chordata > Mammalia > Rodentia > Muridae > Arvicanthis > Arvicanthis niloticus. The sequence goes on from NC_047663.1 coordinate 98,095,576, forward strand.
CACCCAAGCCCCAACGTGCCTTAGGCTTTACTCCCACCTCTGAAGAACAATATGCATTTCTTGGCTCCTGGTAATAATCAGATTTGGGCAGTTTCTATTCAAGCATATCTCCAATGCATCCTTATGAGGAATAGAAGACCCAATCCACCGTGAACTTGTTTTGGGCAATGCACTAGGACAAACTATCCCTCAAGTGAAAACCTACAAGGAGAATCCCCTACTTACTACCTTATATGTATGCTCAAATGACTATGCAAATGATTAAAATCAGATACACTATGGTTATGCATATGATTAAAATCAGATGCACTATGGGAAGAGACAAGCACAATAGAAAAGAGAATGTAGGGAATCTTGGAGTAAGCTCAGGACATGTCAAGACCAAGTTCTCAAGCACAAAGGAGATTAACAGAGGGACAAAGGGCAGGATAAGGACAAAGACAGGAGAGAAAGAGGAAGAAGAAAAAGAAACAAGGGAGGGAAGAGAAAGGGCACAGAGAGAAGGTATTTTTCCTGGGGGTAGATGGTGACAAAGGGCTGCCTCTGGATAGAGAAGCCACAGGCATGACCCATAGGCAAATGACAGTTTAGAGAAATAAAATGGGAAACCCCATGTTAGGATGAGGTGTTTTTTATTGGAGGACAGCCAAAGGGGATTTCTGATTGCTGGATCTCAATACTTTGATAGCTGGACCTTGGTGGTCAGCCTCAGGAGGAAGAGGCCGAATAAGAAAATAGACCTTGGTGGCTAGCTTTAGGGATGTAATCTAACCAATTTTTTTTAGCACAGAAGAGGGAATGGGGGAGAAGGGCAAAGCTTGCAGAGCCATGCTTGCCATGCTCAGGCTGGCTAGAGTCCCTTCAGTGAATATTCTGTCAATCAAAATCGAGCAACCACTCTACTCCTCCTTCACGGGACGCAGGCTGTAGCGTCACTTTTGTGCTGCTGTAATCGACTGCGTATCTGTCTGTAATCTGCACTATTACTTCACCCCAAATAAAGTGAGCCTGCTATTTATTCATTTCTGTGTGAGCAAATCCTTATTCACACTAGGCTTGGAACCCCCTCACCAGCAACAAAAAGGCTCTTCTTAGCCTTCCCAACCTCCAGAACTTTATGAATGCTGTTTGAGTCACCCAGTCCGCAGCATTTGGGGGTGGGTGCCTCTTCTTTGGTTTATTGTTTTTTGATAGGGTAGCCCAGGTTGGCCTAGAACCTTGTACCTAATGATGATCTTGAACTCCTGATCCTCCTACTTTAACTTCCCAGGTGATGGGATCATAGTCAAGTGAAACCCACCACGCTTGCTTGGGAGGCAGGGGTTGAGCCTCATTCTGTGTGTAGCCTAGGCTGGCCCCACAGTATGACAATCTTCCTGCTTGAGTTTTCCCAGTGTCGGGGTTTTAGGCATGAACTGCCATGTCTGGCTCTTATTTTTGTTATAACCCAAAGGGGTTGGGCATGTGGCTGAGGCTGAGTGGTAGAGTGCTTGCCTAGAGTGTACAAAGCCCTGGGATGGATTCCCAGCATCACACACACACACACACACACACACACACACACACACACACACACACACACGAATTATTTTGGCCGGGTGATGGTGGCGCATGCCTTTAATCCCAGCACTTGGGAGGCAGAGGCAGGCAGATTTCTGAGTTCAAGGCCAGCCTGGTCTACAGAGTGAGTCCAGGACAGCCAGGACTACACAGAGAAACCCTGTCTCGAAAAAACCAAAAAAAAAAAATATATATATATATATATATATATATATATATATATATATATATATATAATTATTATTATTATTATTATTATTATTATTATTATTATTATTATTATTTTGGAATTGTTTTTCAAAGGGAGAAATGATCAATGTAGCCACAGTCTGAATCTAAAAGCCTTTCCCCCTGTGGCCTGGAACTTGTTAGACTGTACTGGTCTCAAACTCAAGACAACCCATCTGCCTCTGCCTCTGCCTCCTGACAGTCAAGGCCTACACCAGGAAGCCTGGCTCTTGTTTTGTTTCCTAAACAGGTCAAATTACTGCCCTGCCGTGGTTTCAGAATACTAACCCACTTCCTGTTCTCCGTAGCTGGTGTATAAAGGGAGAGCGATACACTTATTCCTTGTGTGCCCTCTGCTGCCGCCTTGTGAGCAAGCTACTCTGCAAAGGCCACTCTTGGTGAGAGGGCTCTCCCAGGCAAGTTCCTTGCAGGCCTAGCAGCCTTGTAGTTAAGCAGTGTGCTGACTCTGCTCACTGCAGTCACCTGGGGAGTAACAGGAAAGGGCCTGGCAGTGTTTTGAAGGTATTACCATCGTAAAAGTGAACCAAAGGCAAACTCAAGGACAGAGACTTACTGGCTTGTTTGTTCTTTCGAGATATAGTCTAATTTAGAGCAGGTTGACCACAAACTTACTAAAAAGCCAAGGAGCCCTGATCTTCCTGCCTATACCTCCTTAGGACTGGGATTACATGCATCTGGCAAGCAATTTATCTGGTGCTCGGCCTTGAACCCAGGACTTAGCACTCTACCAACCAAGCTGCAGCTCCAGTGCCTTAAGCAGGCAATTTCTAAACTAGCTTGAGGCCCTCAGGCTGCAATCAGGCCATACCTAGAACATTCGGGTAGAATCAAATTCTAAGTCATTCTCAGCTACACAGCAAGCTTGAGTCTAGCCTGGGCTATAAAATTCAAAAGGCCCTCTCTCAAACAAAACAAAATCCTATAGGACTGCTCGATTTTTGTCATTATGTGAAGAGACGGCTGCGTGCATGCCACAGTATGTGGGGAGGTCGGAGGACAACCTGAAGGAGTCAGCTCTCTCCTGACACTGGATGGGTCCTTGGATCAAACTCAGGATGTCAGGGTTGACGTTAAGCACCTTTACCCACTGAGCCTTCTCGCTGTCCCCCAAGTTCATCACTCACAGAATCCTTTAAGGTGTAGAGGATCTTTGTTGGTAAAGTAGGTCCAAATAAGCCATCCAGGCCTCCCTTGTCGCCGACATCCTGCACACACGGCTGGGCTCACAAGGCCCAGTGCATCCGCTCCCTACATCGGTTCACTGTAAGGCTCTGAGAGCAGTCATCACAGTGGGAAAGAGATGGAGGCCACAGGCACTCGCAGCTAAGCAGTAAGCTTGCTCACATCTAGGTGGATACGGCATCAATAGAAGAATCCCAGTGCTCCATTTGTGATGGGGCTGAAGGCTTTATTGTTTTCTCAGACAGGTTCTATGCAATCCTGGTACACTGCAGCTTGGCGATGCTCCTCCTGCCTTTGCTTCCCAAACCCTAGAATTACAGTATGATTCTGTCTCAAAACATTGAAACAAAAAGGCCCTGTAAAACAGGCTGGCTGTGTGGTGGGAGCATGTGCCATTAATCCCAGCAGAGGCAGGTGGAGCTCAGAGTTTGAATCCATAGCTTAAGTTCCAGGACAGCCAGGGTTACACAGAGAAAGCCTGTCTCAAAAAATAAAATAAAATAAAATAAAAATCAAAGCAAGCAAGCAAACCAACCAACCAGGTGAGATGAGACTGGGGCCTGACAAGGTGGTGCACATACTCAAGAGGCAGAAGCAAGTGGCTCTCTTCTGAGTTCAACAGGCCAGCTTGGTCTACATAGTGAGAGCTTGTCAAAAACAAACAAAACAAACAACCTAAATGAGCCTGGCATGGTGGTGGTGTATACCTTTATTTAATCCCAACACTCAGGAGGCAAAGGCTCAAGGATTTCTGAGTTCAGGGCCAGCCTGGTCTACATATAGCAAGCTCCAGAATAGCCAGGAGCAACAGAGAGAAAAAAATCCAGTCCAAAAATAAATAAATAAAAACTAGGCTGGAGAGCTGGCTCAGGAGTTAAGAGCACTGGATGCTCTTCCTCAGGTCCTGAGTTTAATTCCTAGCATTCATGGTGGCTCACAACTGTCTATAATGTGAACTGATGCCCTCTTCTGATGTGCAGTCTCTTCAAGTAGAAAAAAACACCCATATACATAAAATACATGCATTTTTTTTAAGTACCTTAAAACAAAACAAAGCTAAAAAGAATCCTGGGGGGACCTACTGAAGTTAGGTCACTGAAGCATGGCTTTGGAGGATACTAGGACTGACTAGCTCCTTCTTGTGTCTTTACTTCCTTCTCTATCCACAGCAGGGACACAAACAAGCACTGTGTACTGTTTACCTCAGTGTTATTCACACAGGAAGAGAGGGGTGGAGACAGCCCATGATGTCCACTGACCTGCTAAGTTGGTAAACACACACACATTCTCTCATGTTCAAGTGCACCCCGAGAATCAAGTCACGAAAAACAAACCCACACACACTTTCACTGACTCGGTGTACTAAGCTCTGAACACCACCAAGTTAACGATGGGCAGCACAGGAGCAAACATACCATGATTCCCTCCATGGATGTCGGAATAACAAATTCAGAGATTAGCTGCTGCCTGCAAACAGGTGAGGTGGGGAGAGGCAGCTGTGCCTCAGTGCCCACATCCTACCTGGGACAGTGAAGCACTAGAATCAACCAGCAGCAAAGGCTACGCAACACAAGGGTGTGCTTCATGCCCTGGACAATGAAAACGGTTATGATTTGATGTGCACATTTTTAAGGTTTTTTATTTTGAGATTACAATATAATTACATGTATTACAATATAATTACATGTATTTGCCTTTCCCTTTACTCCCTCCAAACCTTCATATATCCTCTGGTGCCCTTTCAAATTCATTGCCTCTTTTATTCCCTTAAATACTGTTGTGTGTATGTGCATATGCTTCTAAATATAACCTGCTCACTCTGTACTTGTATGTGCACGTTTTCAGGGCCACCCATTTCATATTGGATGTGCCCTTCCCTGAGGAAGACTACCTCTCGTGCTCTCAGATTTCCCATGTTGCCTGTTCATGCTCTTGCTTACTTTATAGAGGACCAGCAAGATGGCTGTGGGTGAAGGTGCTGACAACCTGAATTTAACCCCCAAGACCCAAATGGTAAAAGGAAAGTGACTTGAAAACGTTGTCCTCCAATCTCCTTATATGCACAGTGGCACACACACAAATAAATAATTGAAAGAAAACTTCTTAAAGGAAGAAAATTACTAAAAAGCTACAAAACACGGCATTCTGGTGGACAAATACAAAGATCGTGGCTGTTTTCCTTTCAATGCAGGTACAATCACCTAATAAGCACGTGTTTGTTCTTCATTATGAAAAGCAGCATATACACTGTCCTTCAGATGATGACGTTTGGCTTGGACAGAGTCCCTCTGCCCCATGACACTGCAAAGCTCCCAAGTATGAGCACCTCCTGGTGATTGATGTAGTCTCAGGGGGTACGGTCCCTACCTCGGTTGGTGTACAGTGACTTCCTGATGGGAGAACAAGTCTACTCTGGGCTTTCGCCGTGGCAATACAGCTGATGAGCATGGGGAGCAGTGCTGGGCCCCAGTGGGAAGCAGCCGGGAAGCCTTGCTCTATGTCGTAAGTTCTGGGCTGCTTACCTTACACAGCACTCAGTGGTCACGGGGTTTGCCTGTTCTGTGGTGCTTGGGATGGCACTTAGGACCTTAGGACATGCTAGGCAAGAGCTCTGCCACAAAGCCCCAGCCCCAGTCGTTGTTATTTTCATATCTGTCCCCATGAGAAGGGTCTTCCATCTCAGACTGCAATTCAAGGTTCAGAACCTTAATACCCTTGCCCCAGGTCAAGGAACTAAGGCTCAGCAGAACCCAAATCCCCAGGCTCTACATCCTGTGCTCCTCTGCCAATCTTCCTGCCTTCCAGCTTCACAGCAGCAGGCTCTTCGGTGATCTTGGCATAGCACTCCTCCAGGAACTGCCTCTTCATAGAAACTTCTGGCCACTATGAGATGGGATGTCTTATACAGTATAATGTTCCACTAAGGGCTTTTCCCTAAAGCTGGTTAATACCTTCCTTTTTGGTCTAAAACAGCCTTGAACTTCTCCTGTGCCTGTGTCACCAGCACCGAGGACAGGCAGGCACAGCCATGCCTGGTCCTATGCAGTGCTCCGGACTGAACCCAGAGCTTCACGTCCTGCATGCCAGACAAGCAGTTTACAAAGTGAGCATCAGCCCAGTCCCAGGTATTAGTTTTTGTCTCATCCATGTCCTTGGCCTTCTGTTTAAAATCCAAATGTAACCAGCGCTAGGAGAGGCCTAGCTGCTGTTCTTGAGTTTGGCCAGGGTGCCGAACACTTGGGAGAAACGATCCCTGTCCAGGATTCGGCCATAGCGTAAGGTGAGGTAGAAGGTCTGCTTGCCACTGTACTGCTGGATGCGCACGAACACATCCTGGACCCATTCCTCGGATTCTGACAGGGGTATCATGTCTGACACAGCACAGTATGTGTCCTGTCGCCAGCCCCAGAAGGTCAGGTGGGCCACTCGAAGCAGGGTGCCTGACTCATTCACATACAGGATGCCCACCAGTCTCCGGAAAAAGTGGCTCATCCAACACAACATGATCAGGGCAAAGCTGGCGGTCCCACTCATAAGGCACAGTGAATCGAGGGTCATGAGTCCCTGTGAGTAGCAGTAGAAGCCTGGGGGCAGGGCCACCACAGTCACAGCTGTCTGTGACAACTTCAGCCGAGACAGGAACCCAAGGGCTCTGATGGCATTGAAACGGTAGATTGTGTGGAACTGTTCAGTCTCGGTGCCTGGTGGCTTCTCCTGTGAGGGGGGAGACCTGCTCCCCACCCACCTTTTGGAATCCCCCTGCCCAGCGTAGCACCACTGTGGCTGTAGAAGTCTCCTCCATGCAGTGGGTCCCTGCAACCTTGGCACAGCTCGAAGGAGGAAAGCCTGGAAGAGAGGGGTTCCTTTCAGAAGTCATCCATGCTAATCACACAATGAACAAAGCAAAGCATCTCCCAGAAAGGCTTCAACCAGCCCTGGGAAGTCACCATGACTGCTGGAGCAAAGTGATAAAGCCAGACACTTTTTTGTGTGTGGAATTCTATTCTGGATAAGTACCATTCTCCCATTTTTACAACTAAACAAACAAACTAATAAACAAACAAACAAACAAAAACACCCCAATCCCAGCCAGTGAGATAGCCCATCTAGTCCAGGTGCTTGCTACCAAACCAGGTGACTTGAATTTGACCAACATGGTGGAGGAAGAGAAATTACTCACGCAGGACGTCCTAGACCCCCACATGCCATAGCACAAGCATATGCACAAGAACAAAATATACACAAGATTAAAACAAACAAAAATATTTTAAAAACCTAAGCCCTTCCCCCCACCCACCCTCGGCATCTGGCCCCAAGTGCAGTCGGACGCTCTGCCAGGCCCTTTCCCCTAGGCAGGTCCAAATAAGCATAGAAAACCTGTAGTTCCAGCCATTCAACAGAGACGGGCCAACAGTGGACTCAAGCTTGGGGACCTTTCTTAATCAAGGAGTAAACCAATCGGTGTCGGAAACCCACGCAACAAAACCGTGGGGTACCTATCACAGTACCTCCGCGGTTCTCCGACCGCCCTACACGTCAAGAGAACATCTTTGCATTTATTAGCTTGGGTGGGAAGCAGAGAAGTGAGGCACGGAAGCCCTCAACACTGCACAATAGTTCTCTGAAGTAAGTAGAAGAGTGAGCAAACTCTGGGCTTTAGAGTCAGAGACACTAGCTGTGCATCCTTCTTCACTTTTCCAAAGAAAACCTCAGACTATGCTGAGAAAAACATGGTTCTTAAGCCCCGAACTGGGTGTGTGCACAAGGTGGGAATTGTAGTTTTGCAGACAGTCCACGTGACCCAAGGGAAACAAAGCAGGGAAATAGCCCATGATAATACACTCTGGCCTTCCACCGGCAGATTTCCCGAATGGGTGGCCCAGGCATCCCTCCTGCCAGTCCTAGGTCCGACCGGGTCCCCTAAGCGCGTCCCCTCCTTCACCGCCCACCACTTGATATTCCTACCATGAGCCTGTCGCCTGCTACAGGAAGTACGTTGACCTTGTCCCCGGAAACTTGAAGGGCGCATGCGCAAGCGGTTAAAAACCCCGCATGCGCTAACTCAAAAAAAAAAAAAAAAAAAATGTATTATAGCTTGGGAATTGTCATTCAGATTTTGTATCCGCCCGGAGTGTTCTGTGAGCCATTAGGGAATCTTCCCATCGTGCCTTGGGGCCCTGGGCTCAGAACAGACCCGGAAGTTCCGGGTTAAGTTCCGGGTAGAGTTCCGGGTGCCAACAAGTCTTCTGACTGGAGAAATGGCCACGCTCTGTCTCTTCGACATGGATGGGACCCTGACTGCCCCGCGGCAGGTAGGCGGCCCCCGGGAGGCTCGCGGTGATGGATCAGAGCCCTTGCTGCCCTAGACCGTGGTAACGACTGTTCGGGAACTAGGAGACGCGGGTCCTGAGCGGGGTTCTGAGAGGGGTGCGCAGGAAGAGGGGTCAAAAAAAGCCTTCCGAGTAGGAAACCTGTTCAAAGTCAGAAAGTTCGGGTCTGAATTTCTTTTAGGGCCCTCGGGACTGGTGACCTGGATTGAACTCCAGCCTCGGCCCTCTGACCTGCTGTTTCACCTCCCCAGTCCTGTCACCTTTGACTGTCAGGCAGGTTTTCAGCTGTCTGACCTTGAGCAAATCTTTTTTTCGGAGCCCTTGAAGCCACTTTAAATGGGGCATTGCCTGTTGCATGGGGTGTTTTGGTGAGGATCACTGAAATTCATGACAGTGCCTTGCCAGATCATACCTCAAAAGTGAGCTGCTTCCACCAGCCCGTGCAGTAATGGGGACCCAGGGAGTGCATCAAAGATCCAGTGGGACTTTCTTCCGCTAACGGATCTTGTTGTTATGCCCAAAGATAAGTTTCTGTGGGTTCGTCTCTCTGCCTACTATACACAAATTCGTGATTGAGCAGAAATCATTCAAACTTGAGACTGAGCTTAAATAGCTTGGGTGTCCCCACCTCTGCCCGACCCCTTTTTGATTTTGTGGACTGTGTTCCAGACGTCCATGTTAAGTGTGTGTAACCCTAGATATGTCAGTCATGCAGGATCCATGGCTGTGAAAGCCACAGATGACTTTTCTTCCGCAGTGCCTTGCATAGATGGCACCTTCCAGCACTATGAAAGCGGAACATGTCAGTTCTGGCCTGATGTCTCTGTGTCTTGCGTTGTGTCTCCAACAATATGAACTTACCATTTAGTTAGGGTAGGCGACCAAGAGCAGTTTCAGGAGACTGTGTTGTTGTGGGGTCTTGGTTCTCTCTGGTCAACAGTATCCCCCACCTGGAACTAAGTTTTTTGCTCTTTGTTTTTAATAACTCATGTCTTGTATTAGAAGACATTGTATACATACATATACCTTACAATGATTTTCAGAAAGCTTTAACTACATCCTTAATCGTAGTTAAATCACAGCCTTCCCTCTTTTCTACCCCATTCTACCTTTCAGAGCCAGAGTTTGATCTAGTGATGACATTCCACCACAAGTTCTCCGGAGTCCTTTCTGGGCTTCATTGCCCAACACACACTTATGAGTCAAGCCAATAGCTACATGGGCAGGTGGCATAGGGTTTTAATCCCTGCAGGGGGATTTGAGAGTTCAGGGCCAGCCTGGGCTATATAGAGAGTTTGAGGCAAACCTTTGGAACTTGTCTCAAAACAAAAGCCAATAGTAGTCTAGAGCTATGAATCAGAATTCATATTTTGTAAAGGGTCATATATTAAGTACTTTGTCTTTGCAGAACATATGGCCTATAGTAACTACTCAGCGTTAGTGCAAAAGCAGCCACAGACCATATATAAAGAATGACTATATTCTAATAAAACTTGATTACAGAGGCCATTGAGATGAGGTCACCCCTAAACCTTAGGACCTGAGTTCAATTCCTGGAATCCACATGATGGAAAGAGAGAACCAGCTCCAACAGGCTGTCTTCTGATCTCCCCTTGTACATTGTGGCATATGTATGTGCATATACATAATAAAAATAAAATTATTATAGAAACTGCTATTCAGTTGGCCCAGGAGCCATAGTGGCTTGTTTTCTTTGGTTGGTTGCTTGGTTTTTGGTTTTTCAAGACAGGGTTTCTTGGTATAGCCTTGCCTGTCCTTGAATTATCTCTGTAGACCAGGCTGGGAACTCATGGAGATCCACATGCCTCTGCCTCTGTCTCTGTCTCCTGAGTACTGGGAGTAAAGGCATATGCTGCCCTGCTATTATTATTCTAGCATAAGGAAATTGAAATGAAACTAGTAAGGCCCTGATGCCTCCGCCTCTCCAGCCCCTGTGGGTCAAGGTCCTGAGCTTCATCACACCATAACTGTCCTGATTGTCATTTCCTTTTCCTGTGCCAGGGTGGAGCCACTCCAGGTACTAGATAAGCTACTGGGAAAGTGCCTCTGTGTCTTGAAGTGTAAGATAACAAAGGAGCCAGGTGATCCGGAATGTGCTTTAAACATTTGGAACAATATGTTTTCAGTGATCACAAGCAATTGTAACAATAAAAGAAAACTAATTTAGAAGAGAAGTTTCCTATATGTTGGGTACTGCAATTACAATATTCTAGCAACAGATCTGTGTATCATCAGCCTTCCCTGCTTCCATCTGTGTGCATGGTCAAACATCACTAATCACTGTACAGTCTGGAAGAGGAAGAACAACTTATCTTTTGTTGTGGTGGTTGTAACAGGATATGACCTGTGGGTTCCGTGTGATTAGCATGGACTCAGAGGTTTGCACATTTCCCTGTCTGTATAGAAGTCTGTCTTCCTGGGTGCTTTCTTCCCTAAACAATAAAACTTGAGATAAGCTTTAGAACAAAAGAGGACATAAAGCTTCATGAATCATTTTCCAACTCTGGCATCCTAAACAATCTCACAGAGAGATCATTGAAAAAAATAGTGAGCAGAGTCCCTGTCACTTCCTGTTTCCTCTTGCTGAGTGACTTTAAACCAGGGCCATTGAGCTATTTCACCTCTTTGTATCTCAGCATGAAGGTCAAGGACACTGTCCTTAACACACACACATACACACACACACGTTTATTTATTGGTTGTGGAGATCGAGCCCATCACCACGAACAAGCTATGTAAGCACTCTCCTACTAAGCTATACCCCAGACAAGAGAGTCAGTATGTTGAAGTTTGCAAACCACATAGTTTCTGTCGTAGCTACTTAACTCTCTCTGGGACAGAAGCCACCAGAAACACCTACATGGACAGTGCTCTGCTCCAGTAACACTTATGGTTATTGGGCTAATGGCACACCGACCTGTTTGACGCCTCCTAGAATCCACAACTGTCACCACCTCCCAAATACTTTCCATAATCCTTTTTCTTGCACCTCAATTCCATCTTTCAGGTTATTTTGTTATTTTATAGCTCTCATCACAAGGATTGGTTACTTGTCTGTTTCACTTTTGAAATCAGCTGGTAAGCATAGGCATCAAGGGTATTTTCACAGCCTCTTCACCTTGGCGATATTTAAGCTGAAAAAAAGTTACAGAAGGAGCTCAGGTGTTGGGAGGTGGGCACACAGTTAAGGAAATTGTACTATGAATTCATAGAAGATTCAGCAGGGTGTGTCATGCTGGCTGACCACGGTGCCGTGTGGCTCATCAGTGTGCAAAGGCCTAGGACAGAGTGAGTTGCCTTTCTGCTGAAGGCCAGAGTGCTTTGCTGTGGTTAGAATTCCATTTCTTTAATTTCAATATCTTCCCTATCTACCATTCTGATGTAGCAAACCACTTGGGAATTTCGTGGCTCAGAGTTAACTAGCAAAGTTCTAGATACAGAGGCCCTAGACGGTTGCTGCTTACTGGCTTGCTCCACACTTTGCCTGCTTTCTTATAGAACCTACAACCACCAGCCCAGGGATGGCACCACACACAAAGAGCTAGGCCCTCTCCTGTCAATCACTAATTAAGAAAATGCTCTACAGACTGGCCCACAGCCCGATCTTATGGAGGCGTTTTCTCAGTCAAGGTTTCTTCCTCTCAGATGACTGATTATGGTTTGTGTCTAGTTGACATAAATCTAGCCAGCACAGACTCCTATTAGTTTGTTTGTCTGTCTGTTAAAAGACACTTTTAGAAAATCTAAGTGGGTCTTGACCAGCCCCCATTTCCCAAGTGCTGGAATTACAAGCTTGTGACACTACCCCCACGTCTGACATATTGAGTCATATACATGTAATGCAAAACACCTTTAAAGAACAAAAGACTGGGGTGGGGAGGGCTGGAGAGATGGTGCTGTGGTTAAAAGCACTGGCTGCTCTTCCAGAGGACCCAGCATCCACAAAGTGGGTACAACCACCTGTAACTCTGGTTCCAGATGAACCACTTCTGCCCTTAGGCACTGCACATGTTTGGTACACAGACATATTCAAAGAAAGCCAACAGACAAGAATAAGCTAGATCTATGTATTATCCTAAAAAGGCCGCCACAACATAGAATAAAAAGTCATTAAACAGGACAGAGAGTAACCCCACAACCATCTCATGTGAGAATAGAGGGATAACAGATTGATAGGTACCTGGAACAAATGACTGTGGTACTGCTACACCTGCAGTACTGGCTTTTTGTAGGCCAGGATGGGGGTATTCTTGAGCCGGAAGTTCAAGGTTAGCCCAGACAGCTAACACAACCCAAACTCAAAACAAAACTAACACAAAAGGGGGGGGGGGGGACAAAAAAGGTTAATAGCCCCAAATAATACCTAACTATTTAAATTTTTCTACAGGCCTAGTAATAGTGCTGGGCTTGTGTAAGGTGAATTAATTTGCTGACTCAGGGTAAGTGGAATTAGTTTGCAGTTTTCATTTGATTATGTGACTCAAAATCACCCTGTTTTCCTTCCTGACATAGAAAATTACAAAAGAAATGGATGACTTTCTACAAAAATTGAGGCAGAAGACCAAAATTGGAGTGGTAGGTGGGTCAGATTTTGAGAAACTGCAAGAGCAACTGGGAAATGATGGTAAGTGCTAACTACACCCTGGCCCGCTATTAATACTGAAGATCCTGAGACCTGCCGACAGGCGTCCCTGAAATAACAAGCCACCATCACCTGTGTAGCACACTTTCTGCCTTCTCTGGGAAAACATTTTCTTTGCCCTCATTTGGTGTTTGCTTCGGTCATATAAAGTAAGTTCTGTGGCAAACCCTTCCCTCAGTTGTACAGATAGACTCACCCTGCAGGGCGCGCATGCCTGTGTCTGCGCTTGCAGACCTCTTCTCCCTCAGGACTTGCTTGTCACTTCTCTTGCTTGTCTCTTCAGCCCAGGCCCCACCTCCTGGCTGTCCCCCCACTCAGATAAGGAGATACTTCTGACCTCAGTACCCTGTCCCTGTTGCTCTGACCCAGGGTATTCCAAGGTTCCCTAGTCATGAGAGGCACTAGGTTCCCATAGCACCAGTCTCCTCACATAGGACTGGCACGCTAGAGAACCTTTGTGATAGGGTCTCAGTCTGTAGCCCAGGCTGGGCTCAAACTACTGTCTCTACTTCCTGGGTGCTGGAGTGACAGGCATCAGCCACCACACCCAGCTGGAGAGTCTTCTGGCTTCTTTCCTGGAGATGGTGAAACAGTGGGTCTCTTATTTAGCAAGTATCCCTCCAAAATTCTGGTGCGTGACCCTGCTTGTAGAGCACTATCTTAAAGACTAAACTTAAGTCTTTGTTTCAGACTGTTATTTGTCTCTATTTTCCCAGGACTTCTAGGGTAGCTAGCCTGTGAGAAGCAGTGAGCAGAGAGATTAGTGAAGAGAGTTTTTCACTGCCTGTTGTAGTGTGGAATGCTCTCTGTGAACCAGGCACTTGGGTAGCTGAGACAAGGGAGTCTCGGGTTTGATCAGATGGGAGTACAGAGTGAAATCCTGTCTTTAGAAAGCAAAACAGCCAAGGCTTAGCAGTTCACAGCACTGCTGCTCTTATGGAGGACCCACATGGCAGCTCACAACTATCTATAATTCCAGTCCCATAGGGTGCACATACATACATAACCACTTATACACATAGAATACTTTTTTTTCTTAAAAAACTGTCATGAATTTAAGACAGACAAGAACCTCACTGTTGTCCTAGAGTCAGGTTAGTACTAAGAACATACTAGACAGGGTAGTTCATTGTAGCAGGTCCAGGGCCATCTCTGGCCTCTCCACTAGGTGCCAGTAGAGTGCACGCACACACTCAGCCAGTTTAACAACCCAGGCTGTCCCCAGACATTGCCAGCTGTGTCCTGGGGATCACGTTGCCATGGTTGGGAAGTCAGCATGTCTTAACTGAAAGTGCAAGTCTGTGAGTCAGATCAGATCACTGGGAAGTGTGTCTCTGCATCTGCAGGACTCATGCCACTTCATCTTCCTCGAAGGTGCTCTCTTTAGAAACACTAACAGCAACATTAAGAGGCATATTCAGCCCAAGAAATCCTGTCACGGGTGTTTGCCATTCCTGTCTCCAGTGCATTTAACAACATGCTCTGAGGGGTTTTATATCACTGTGGCAGGGCTGTGTTTCAGAGAAGATATAACGAGAGTTAAAATACTCATATACTAGAAGCTAGTTGAGAACTCACCTTGCATCAGCCTCATTAGGTGTAGTGGACATACCTGTCATCTTAGGACTCAGGGGTCTTGCTGTGAGCTGGAGGTCATACTGGACTACATAATGAGTTCAAGGCCAGCATGAGCTTCACGAGGGCCTGTCTCAGAAACAAACAAGCAGTCACTGTAACCCGTGCCTTTAAACCCAGCACTTGGGAAGCTGTAGCAGGCAGATCTTTTGTTTTCGAGTCTAAATGAGTTTAAGAATCACCTTTTAAAACAGCTTTTTAAGTTTTTATTTTTTATAAAAAAATTATTTGGGGATTTAGGAGATTACTCAGTGGGTAAAGGCAATTAACAACACAAGTCCTCTGAACCCATATAGAAGGAAAGAACCAACCCCCACAAGTTGTCTTCTGACCTACCCTCACCCCACACCATGGTGTGTAGGTGCCAAATGCACAAGTACACACAAAATGATGTAAATGTGCTTGTTTCTTGTTTGTTTCTCTGTGTACCCAAGGCTGGCCTCCAACTCAGAGATTCATCTGCCTTTGCCTCTCTTGAGCACTGGGATTAAAAGCATGCCCCACCATAGCCTGGCCATAATATATAAATATTTTTAAAAGAAAACCAAGGCTGGGGGTTGGGGATTTAGCTCAGTGGTGGAGTGCTTGCTAGGCAAGCACAAGGCCCTAGGTTTGGTCCTCAGCTCTGAAAAAAGAAAAGAAAACCGAGCCTGGCAGCTGTGGTCTGGAAAGTCTGACAGCTGAGTGTGGCCGTGTCCTGTCCACTTGTCTCCTGTGCTGATTCATGGCAGCTGGAAGCAGGATGGGCCAGCATCTTACCTTACAGGCTGGAGGCAGGGTCCATCTGCAGCTCACTTATCCTCCCTCGGGCTCACGGTCAAGGCTGCTGCACTCCCCAGCCTCATGACGAGAAGGGCTGGCACGGCCCACAGGTGCTTAGCCGGGTCTTTGGTGGTGGGTGTTGAGGAAGGAAGAGAAAGGCAGGTTTCTATTCAACACACCCTCAGTTTTATCTTGTTTTGGTTGTAGTGGTTGAGAAATACGATTATGTGTTTCCAGAGAATGGCTTGGTAGCGTACAAAGATGGGAAGCTATTGTGTAAACAGGTAAGTTTTTAAGTCTGCAGCCCATTCTGGATCACTACTAATATGTCATAAGTAAGCCAACACTTCTGGGACAGCCAGTCATCCTAGGTACCTGGGCTAGAAAGTGAGTTCAAAACCAACCTGGGCAGCTTAGTGAGAGTCCACATTTATAAAGAATAAAGTAAAGGGAGCATAGAAGACCACATTGTGTGAGATAAACATTGATTGCCTCTGGGCACGTGCTGGGAGCTCAGGGCTGGAGGGAGGGAATCGTCATACTGTGTTCTTTGTTAAGTTTGAATTTTATCTATGCAGCTGTTGCTTGTTTCCGATAGTGACTGCATCTTTCTAATGGCCTTTTAAAGCTGCTTGAGTCCAGTGATTCTCTTACAATAGCCAAAGCTAGAGCAGGCCACTCACCCGGGGCTGTGAAAGAGAAGCTGTAGTTAATACTAGAGAGAGCTCTCTGGCCCTTCCGGGAAGCATGTGAAAGAGAAGGACCCCGGATCCCTGAGTGCTGAAGCAGAAGCAGCCTCTGACTGAGGCGCTGTTACCTGATGTTTCTCACCAGCAGAAAAGAGGAGGAGGTGAAAGGACAGCAGGGTGTGTCACTGTCCCTGCTGGGCCAGCCCGCAGCTTCTGCAGTGTTAGCAGGATAGCTGCATGTGCCATGAAGCTGTTGTAAAGTACTTCCTGTTATATGAAATAACTCATGCTCTGTTTGCCTAGAATATCCAGGGTCATCTGGGAGAGGATGTGATCCAAGACCTGATCAACTACTGTCTGAGCTACATCGCAAACATTAAACTCCCTAAGAAAAGGTTTGTTCTCCTAACAAAGAGGCTCTTCCAGAATGTGGAGCTGCTAGGTGGAGAGTGGTAGTGAAAGCTGTCAAGTGTACACACAAATATACATTACATGCACAACGTACATACACACATGCACACATACATTACACACACGTGTAAACAACACATACACACATAATTTTTAAAAAGCATCAGAAGCTTACAGTCTGAAAGTCTAAAGCTAGATGTCTCACAAACCAAATGTGTTTGGCCTGCAGTGCTTGAAGAAAGTCCATGTTATAAGGGCTGAAGGGTTGGCACAGTAAGGAAGAGTGCTTGCTGTGCAAGCATGGAGAGCTGAGTTCAAATCCCCAGGCCTCGAATAAGAAGTTAGCTTTGGTCACATGTACACCTACAGTCTAGGTACTGTGGAGGACAGAGACAGGACCACTGGAACTTGCTGGCCCTCCATCTAGCCAGGTTCGTGAGAAAACCTTGCCTCAAGGGGCATAAGCAGAGACTGACAGAACAGGACACCCCAGGACAGATGTCCTTTGACCTACATACATGCCTATCCTACCTGCTCCTCACAAAATATATACTTTTTAAATTATTTTAAGTCTAAAACTAAAGACATAATTTTTTAAAAAAAAAAGTATCTAGCCGTCTTCCCTGGAATAACTGAAACAGTGTTGGTCTGCCTTATTTTCTGTGATCACAGCAGGCCTGAATGAGCCGTCTGCCTCTGAATAAATCAAGTTTCCTGAGTCATTAGTGAGGCTCCATGGACCATAATCTCAGAACCTATCAGTGTCTTCTCTTCATGACATCAGTCTGTTTAAGGCTCACTAGCAAACCAGATGCCCCGGAAGCAGATGTGAGACTCTAGGGAGCAAGTGCCCTTGAACTGGGCTCCTTCCCAGCCCTTTGTTACTGTCAGATGCTCCTAAGCAGGTGTGGCAGAAACTGAGGCATGTGCAGTGATTATCTTAGTAACACGCCCTGTTTACCCAGAATATACAAAATGTCATTTTAGCAAATAGTCCATGTAAAATATTATGACTAGTGAGACATGGTGCCTCAAGCTGTAACCCCAACACTTGGGAGGTAGAGGAAGGAGGACCAGGGCCTCCAGATCACCCATCATTAGCTACATGGCAAGTTCAAGGACAGCCTGGGTCACATAAGACCTTGTCTAAAAAGTGGGGTGTGGGGTATTCCTCCCTCTGGTCCCCCCCACTCTTGGGAGTTCTTTCTTTCATTTCCTTACTTCATCTCCATTTGTGTTGCTCAAAAAAGAAATAGGGCTGGTATCTTAGTTTGGATTTCTAGTGCTATGAAGAAACACCATGGCTGCAGCAACTCTTATAAAGGAAAACATTGATTGGGGCTGCCTTGTAGTTCAGAGGTTTGTTCCATTACCATCATGGTGCTGGAGAAGTAGCTGAGAGTTCTACATCTGGGTCCACAGGCAGCAGGAAGAGGTGGTGAGACTGGGCCTGGCTTGAGCTGCAGAAACCTCCAAGCCCACCACCTATGACATACTTCTCTAACAAGGCCACATCTCCAATAATGCCACTCCCTGGTGACTAAGCATATAAACACATGAGTCTGTGGGGCCATTTCTATTCTACCAGAGCTGAGGAGATAGTGCAGTCAATAAAATGTTTTCTGTTCAAGACTGAGGACCTGAGTTTGGTCCCTAGCACCCTCAAAAAAGCTGGATCTGGTAATGCCTGCTGGTAGCCAGTGCTGAGGAGGCAGAAAACAGGTGGATCTCTGGGGCCTGCTGATCAGGCCCTGTAGCTGAATAGGTAAGGTCCAGATTCAATGAGAGACCTTGTCTTAAAAATAAAGAGGTGAACAACCCATGAAGACACCCATGGTGGACCTCTGGCTTCCAGTGTACATTCACACATTTATATGCATACATATCTATACACACATTAAAGATCTGAGTGATAATTCTATTTCTTTTCCATGCTAAGTCTCCATCCAGTTCAATTAGATGACCACATTTTAAGTCTGTAGCACTATATGGCTCAAAGCTTCTAGGATGCATAGCCTATGAGAAAGCTGGGTCACATGCTCATGCTGTCTAGAATGTAATGCTGCCCAAGTAAATAAGGTGTTTTTGCATTTGGGGGCACCCCTTGTCCCATTCTCTCCCCAGGGGAACTTTCATCGAATTCCGAAATGGCATGTTGAATGTGTCCCCCATTGGAAGAAGCTGCACCCAAGAAGAACGAATTGAATTCTATGAACTGGACAAAGTAAGTTCTCAGATGTGTGTGGGGAACATGGCCAACTTTGAGAAACCATATAGCCCATGGCCAGTCTTTATAAAGTGCTTCTACTCTGCGATGCAATGGACAGTTGCTGTCTTTTTGTTTCTCTCAGAAAGAACATATACGACAAAAATTCGTAGCAGACCTGAGGAAGGAATTCGCAGGGAAAGGCCTCACATTCTCCATAGGTATGGCGCATACCCCAGCAGGCTTTGGTCCCTGTACTCCTAGAGCATGTCAGGGCTACTGACATGCTTAGGGTTGTGGTTACTACTAGGGAAACTAAGGTTCTCTTATGGGGTTCTTAGTCTCACTAATAAAAGATGTTAGAAAAAGACTCAAGAAGGAATCATGAACAATTTTATTAGTTTAAGAGAAAAACAATACAGGTTAAGTGAAAATCCCAGTAGCCACCAGGAGGTGGGGAAGCCATGCTTTCAGAGTTAGATATGGAGAAAAAGTAGACATGTTACTAAGAAAGGGAAGAGCACCCAAGAGTCAAGTGGCTGGTCAGCTGGGGAGTCCCACATGCATCCAGCCTGGCAGGGCATGGTCTTTTATAGCCCTCCCTCTTTTGTAATAGGTGGGCTTTGTTTTGATTGGGCTTTGTTCACAAGGTGGTTTTTTTTTTTTTTGTTTTTTTTTTTTTTTTATGCCAGAATAAGGAAGAGCTTCCAGGCTTCCTCTGCAAACTGGCTTCTTTCACTTGTCAATCTCTCTTTTTTAAAATTTTATTTATTTTGAGTGTTTTGCCTATATGTATGTGTGAGGACCATGTGCATGCCCAGTGTCCAAGGGGGCCAGAAAAGGATGTGGGATGCCCAAGAACCACTGTAACCACTGTGTGGGTGATGGCCAAGCCCTGATCCTCAACAAGAGCAGCCAGTGCTTTTAACCCTGAGCCATCTCTCCAGTCCGTCTGTTAGTCTTAATGTAGATTCCTTTACTTTCTACTCTACTGCCCCAGTTCACAAGCAGCCTGTGTACTGCAGACAAGCAGGAAACTGTCCTTGCAAAGGAACCACGTGTCATACACAACCAGGGAGATTTTCAAATATTCCTGAACGATGAGTGGATGTTTTTCTGATAGCTTTGAGATTTTTTTTTTCAGGGTTTTTGTTAGTTTGGTTGGGTGGGTTTTTTTTTGTTTTTTTTTTTGTTTTTTTTTTTTTTTGCTATGAAAACCACCCACACAGCAGCTAAAGAGCTTGCTCAGCAGTTAAGAGCACTGGCTGCTCTTCCAGAGGACCTATGTTCAATTCCCAGGGCCATTATGACAGCCCACAACCATCTGTAACTCCAGTTCCAGGGTTTCCACTGACGAAGCTTCCTTGGCACCAGACATACATTGGTACACGGACATACATGCAGGCAAACCACCCATGCACATGAAAGAGAGAGGTGGGGGAGGGAGGGAGGAGGGGAGGGGAGGGGAGGGGAGGGGAGGGGAGGGGAGGGGAGGGGAGAGGAGAGGAGAGGAGAGGAGAGGAGAGGAGAGGAGAGGAGAGGAGAGGAGAGGAAAAAATTAGAGGGTAACTACCTATAAATTATCTTGCATATGACAGACCTGTTGCCTATAGGATGGGTTCATTCATCTTTTGACATTTTTCACCGATAGTGGTTTGGTTTAGTTAGGTTTGCTTTGTTTTGTTTTGTTTTGTTTTGTTTTTAAAATTTTTCACTGTGTAGCCCAGGCTTGCCTGGAATTCACATGAAGTCCAGACTGACCTTGTACTCATCATAATCCTCCTGTCTCAGCTTTGTGAATGCTGTGATGTTAGGTATGAACTGCTATGCCTGACTCAGGGTATTAAAGTGCTAGACAGGCCCGCTGGGTTAGGGGAAGCCATGATGAGGTTTTATGTAAGCCTCTTCCTTGGGAGAGCATCAAGAGAGACGGCTGCTGTTAGAGCCAGGTGGACTAATGCTGGGAAAGCAGCACGGACCTGTCCAGAGAGTTGCAGTAAGTGCTGAACAGGATATGAAAAAGAAAAGCAAGCTCCACTGTTTTCCAAGAGGTGTTAGTCTGCCTCCTCTCGCCTGAGGCTGTGCTGGGGTTGGTGCTAGGCAAGCCCTCTACCACTGAGCCGCACCCCCAGCCCTGCTTAGCCATGTCTCCTCCCCATCCTGCAGGTGGCCAAATCAGCTTTGATGTCTTTCCTGAAGGATGGGACAAGCGGTATTGCCTGAGACACCTGGAACATGATGGTTATAAGACCATTTATTTCTTCGGAGACAAGACTATGCCTGTGAGTAGGAAGGCCTTCTGTGCTGTTTTGCCATCTCACACCCTACCTGATGGCCCTTCTAGCCTCCACCCCTCAGAGCTCTGAGGGCCTGTCCGTGGGAGTGAGGACTGCAGATGGTTGTCAGTGCCTTTTGAATTAAGTACCTGCACCACTGTTGCTTTATGATCCTGCGTTCACAGTAAATCACACACCAGGGTCACAAACATGGGAAGATGGGGAATTACCTGAGTCTGATGCACACTGTTGGTCGACGACAACTGAAGTGAGCATCTGCCTAGAGTGTCACCAGGGAGTGCTGCAGACCGGGAGGGAGAGCTTGCAGAAAGCCCAGTCAGCATAGATGAGGTCTGAGCTGGAGACTAGTGGGGCCCCAAAGGAAAGGCCAGAGCCAGAGGGGGTCCAATGAAGCCACTTTGGCAGCACTCTGAGGCTCTCCCTACACAAGTACTTACTACCACCAGCCAAGGAGTAAGATGGACTTCAGAACCAGCTTCTCACTGCCTGGGCCTGGGCTTGGGTCTCTGGTTGTGTTTGTCAGCTTCTCACCTTGCACTGCCCATGTCACCTTGCTGTAGGATCCTGGTTCAGGCATGGTGGCCATTCTGAACCCAGTAGGGCATCCATCATAAATGTTCCAGCTATGGAGCTCTGGTCCCTTTGATGGCTGCTCACCCTGTCAAGATCAGCCCTGTCCAAGGTCAGCCTCCAGCAGGGTCCTGGTGACAGTGGATTATATTACTTAGTGTGACATCCTCCAGATTCATGCTTACAACAATAAGAATTTCCTTTCTTAAGGCTAGATAATCCTGCACTGTATGGGTACACAGTTTACTTAATCCGTCCGTTGGCAGACTTGTAAATTCTATTCTCTCAGTCACTGTAAGTAATGCCTTTGTGAATGCGAGCCTGTGGCTCATTGTGTTTGGTTTTCATCTGTGAGCTGACATGGCAAACCCCTCAGAAAACACAGGAAGCAGCCTCTGGACATTGTCTTGGGCAATAGAAGGCAAATAAACAAGCAGGCCTGGACCAGGCAAGGAGACCACAGCGGGAGAAGGCAGCCTGTGACCGGGCGGTGGTGCTTACTCTCAGTCTCAGCACTTGGGAGGCAGAGGCAGGCAGATCTCTGTTTAAGGCCAGCTTGGTCCACACAGTGAGTGCCAGGTCAGCCAGGGCTATACAGAAAGACCCTGTCTCAAAAAGTCAAAACAAAAACCCAAAAAGACAGCCTGCTGCTGGGCTCACTCAGACTGCTGCCTACTTTGTAGTCTCTACCCTGCCTTCTTTCTTCCTGTCTGCTCTGATACTGTCACTGGGCCATTTCAGTTTCATTAAAGTCACATGACGGACTAGGGAGGCTGAAGCAGAGGTCTTAAATTTGAGGCCAGCCTGGCTATGTAGCCTAACTTCGTCAAGATGGTGCTGGTGCTGCTGCTGCTGATAGAATAAGCTCAACGCTGGGGAGATGGTTTATGGTCACAGAGTTGCCACACAATCTCAACCTTTTCAGATCCTCAGCACCCATGTAAAAAGCCTGTCATAGTGGTGTTTATAATCCAAGCACTGGGGAGGCAGAGACAAGTAGATCATAGGACTCTCTGGCCAGCTAATTTTGCTGGTTCGGTGAAAGACCCTGTCTCAACAAGATGGAGACCAACTGAGAAAGACACCCAGTCAACCTCTGCCTGGACAGGCATAAACACATATACCACACAATTGAATAACTCAATTCCGTTCCCTCTAGTACTGGCCACACTTCAAGAACTCAGTTATTCTATGTGGCCAGTGGCTGTGGGCAGACTGAGCAGCCATGTTCATTGTCACAGGGTGTAAGCAGCCCCACTCCAGGCTGCCTACCCACCAACACTCCTGTGACTTGCAGAAGAAACGTGAGCACAAAGACAAATTGATAGCTAGGAGATACTGTCACTTACTGTGCTTTTCACTAGAAAAATAAGCCTTAGACAGATCTTCACAAAGGCGGCCGATGACTTTCACAAGCATAATTACCTTTTCTGAGCTCGACTGCAGTTCACAAGAAGGTTAGACAACTTGCTCACAGCAACTAAAATGTCATCCTTTTCTTGGAAACCATGGGAAGGTTAACTGAAAAACCTCGCTAAGCTAGGACTGTCAGGGTTGCAGCGGCCATGGACCAGGACAGAGCCGTAGCCTACTGCTTCTGTTGTGTTTCTCTGCAGGGTGGTAATGACCATGAGATCTTCACAGACCCCAGAACTGTGGGCTACACAGTGACGGCACCCGAAGACACAAGCAGGATCTGTGAGGAGCTCTTCCCTTAACACCAGACAACAACACTGAAAGGTCACTAAGGGTCAGGGGTCACTTAGGGTCAGAGTGGAAGTCCCTCTACACATACACATGGCCCCAGACTCCAGCCAAGCTGTTCTTAATGGGTCCAATCACACAGGGGCTAGAGGTCAGCTCACTGGGCTTGCCAATAGGCCACACCTTCATCCAGAACCAGCAGCAGCCCCAAGAGAAAGAATTTATCAGAAATGGCTGTGGCTGGGAATCTGCTCAGGAACTGAGGCAGGAGCATTGCCACAAGTTTGAAGCCAGCCCGAAGTGCAGAATGAGACCATGTCTCAAACAAACCAAACAAATGGTGGCTCTGGGTTGGGGTATAGCCTGTAGGACACTTGCCTAGCATGGATCCCAGCCTACAACTTAGGGACCTCAGAGACAGAAGTAACTTGTGCCAGTCCCTTCTCCCCACCCATGGTCTACGAGCTAGCTGATAGGATACATGCTGCTCTTTGAAAATTTCCCATCATATGATAGGAAAAGACAAGAATGTACCTGGGTCCCTTATCCTTTGGGGAACTTAAGGTGTAGGTTCTGGTGGTTGTGGTGGGTTTGGGGTGGGGGGATTTGATTTTGAAACATGGTCTCACTATGTAGCTGTGGCTGCCCCAGAACCTGCTGTGTAGACCAGGTGGACCTTGAGTTCAGGTCTTCCTGCCTCTGCCTTACAAACGCAGATTACATGCACCAACACCTGCTAAGGGTTAATGAAAACCTGCACCTGTCAGTGTTCAGACCCATATCTTACCACCAAACAGGGGCATCGGATGATGAAAAGGAGTCAAGCCATCCAGAGTTACCCATCTGGGATAGAACTGAAGACTTCTGTGATATGCTCCCAGTCTGCAGTCTGTGGTGGAGGCTGGGGCATGAAGCCACTGTTCTGCCAAAGGGTTACTGTTTTCAAGCCAGCTTCCTGTGAGCGGCAGACCACAGTGTGGCCTGCCCGAGCGATAGCTGACCAAGTAACAGCTGATCCCACAGTTTGTACCTCCATTGGCCTGGTCATCTCTGTTTGCTACATCTTAAAGCCAGACTGTTCTCCTGTCACCAGCAGGAGGGGAGGACAGAGGACCCAGCAAAGCAGAACCTCGTCCGCGGTCCTCTTTAACCCCCAAGCTGACCAACCCAGGTAACAGACCCAGTCCTGAGGCATCAGAGACAACTTGGTGGCCACAGCAGCAGGAGCATGCTCTCTAGCCTCTTCTTGGAGGGTGCACATGCCTCCTCCAGAACCTCAGGGACAGCCTTCCAAGAACACTTCCCAGGCAGCTTTCCAGTGCCTAGTAAACGGTTCTGCAGCCTGCTTCCTCCTCAGGAGCTTCTGCTGCCTGCCCTTTCCTGCCACCAGACACCACGTGTTTCCACTGCCCTACCCTTGGCTGCCCACACTGGCACCTGCTGCTGGCCCATTCACCTCTGTCCACCCCACAGGAGTGTGCCAGGACCTTACCCTGTGGCATCCTTGGACTTTATGAAACACACTGAAGGGACAGCACCGTTCCTTGCTTCTCAGTCTGATCACTTTAACCCTCATGTCAAATGGGTATCTACCCCAGGTTTGTAGAGAACTTGGGTTCCCAGAGCTTCTTTCCCTGCTCCACTCTAGTGATGTTGGAGCCCCTAGCTGTCCTGGCTGTAGCAGTTCGCAGCCAGCCCAGAGGCTGTGTTCTACCTGCAGGTCCAGTGCCTCCTACAGTGGCTGTCACAGACCCCCTCTCCCACTGTCTTCATTCAGTTCTCCCACCTAATAAAGGGACTCTGCTCTCCAGGCATTGCATGATTGTGGCCAAGTCATACATGTGTGGCCCTGCTGGTGGGACAGGTGTGGCTGCCCAGGTCCATGGCCTACTGCTGGACAGCTGTGGCTCAAGGCGAGCTCTGGCCTCTGTCAAGAGTGCAGTACTACCAAGTAGGATTGCAAAGGACTTAGGAAAAAAAAAAAAAAAAAAAAAAAAACAGAATGTTGGGTAAGGATTGCATCACAAAAAGCAAGCAAAGGTTGTACCTAAGCATCCCAGGGTGAGAGGGTGTCTGTCACCAGTCCTGCACTAGCTGCCCATCCAGGACTCAAGATCACCAACTTTTAGGAAGCCCCAAGAAAGTCTAACAGGAAATTTAACATGTTTGGTTCCCATGTAGAGGCTGTGTGTGACCATAGGTGTCCCCAACCATGTTGGTGGGAAGACAGAGGTAACTGAGGAGCAAAGTCATTATGTTAGCTCCTAGGCAGTCTGGGCACGCACAGCACTGAGTCACTTTCCTCTTCCTTCCCCGAGGCTGGGCACACCTACCATCACACCAGTCAACTGGGAGAAACCCAGGGCTGATTTAATGGAATCATCTCATCTTGTTTGGCCTTTCCCTGAACAGGCCTGATGGGCTGGTTATTTTCCCAACCACCGGGAGACTCACAGGTGCATCAAAAGCCCCATCCTTTGGTAAAGCCACCCCACCCTGGGCTGCATTACCCTATCAGCAACCTGCCACTCCTCTGCTCTAAGACAGCTGTTCTGAGCCACAGGACCTATATGAGGGGCAGCCTTCTCTCATTCCCCCATATGGTCCCTGGAGAGCCTCAAGGCCCCTTTCAAACATCTGCAACAAAGACCCTTCTCACATTTACCTCCATCCCATGTGCCACCACAGGACACTTGTCTGCAGTCCACATTAACAGACTGTTCCAGAGCCCAGTTCTCCTGTGTTGGATAATGAAGGGACCTTCTCATCTGTCATAAGCACACTGCAGAGAATGTCTGCCATGTGCTTGGCAGTCACCCTGACCTCCCAGAACCCCTCCACATTCACACAGGCGTATCTGTGACACAGCCTTTACAGTCACCTCATCTTGCACAAAACAAACTTTATTGAGAAAGAGTTGGCTTATGGGCTCAAACATCTAGATTTGGGAGTTTATTCTCTTTCCTGTTCAGTCTCCAGCACTGGGTGCTGGGGTCCTTCCTCATCTATAAATTGACACTCTGAACAAAGTGGGGCTTTTCCAACACCTTGCATTTCCGGAATAAGTCTACAGGCTGAAGTGATCTGACCATACAAGAAAAGCCCTTTACAAAGGGTTCTGTGGGGCAGAAGAATCCAGAGGCCATCCTGCCAGCAAAACTGGGCTGCCAGCTCAGTGGGGGGCAGGGCTCACGAGTGAGTCAACCATGTGCCACACAAAGTCTAACCATACCACAGTGAAAGCAGAGCAGTGCTGATCATTAGGAACAATGGGATGACAGAAGGTTCGGTCTCAGGGAGCCTTCCTAGGTCATGGCAAATGTGGGTTTGGCCTTCTGTTCCTTGGTCCCCAAGAGAGCCTCTGGGCAGTAAGCCAAGCCTGGTGTGGGGGAAAGGCCACCTTTGACTAAGTAGGAAAAAAAAAAAGCCCATCAGTAGGTCAACAACAAAGATGGTCACACTGGGTGGAGGTGGGGAGCCAGCTGCACCAGACCCTAACAAGTGTAACCACATATTTTTTGTGTTCTCATGCATGTGGAAACCAGGAGACAACTTGTTTTCTTTCATTTCTTAGGTGCTAGAGGAATAGGTTCTCCGGCTCAGCCTCCCTGGGTCTGGTACTACCTAAGTGTGCACCACCACATCTAGCTTTTTCTGGGGATCGAACTCATTCTTGAAACACTTTAACAACCGAGTTGTGTCACTGACCCCTATGTCTGAAAGCCACACCTTTAGGTTGGGTACAGTCCAGTCGCCACTGTGGAGCTGGCATCTCTGTTCTGACAAGTGAGTGCTCAACTACTACTATTTTTGAATCACACTAAAGCCAACCACCAAAAAGTCTAGAGATCAGTTCATTTGAAACATAGACCTCCAGTGTTGCAGGCAAACAGGGCTCTGTGGGAGTCTGAGCTACTAATAAAAGAAGCAGGAAATGAAGGCACACCTGTGACCCCAGCAAGTAGGAAGCCAAGGCATGAAAGGTACTAAGAGTTTAGGGCTAGCCTGGGCTATGCAGCAGGAGCCTGTCACACACACACACACACACACCCAACCACCACCACCCCCCACACACACACACAAAAGAAACAAAGCAGACATGCTTCACTGTAGCTCTGTGCTGTTGGCATTTCCCAGGCTCTGGGCTCCCCAAGCACTGGGGAAGAGGGGAAAAAAGATCCTTAGGCATTTAATTTATTAGGCCTGTCTTAAAGAATATACCTTTGATTTCCAATCAGAACTATTATTTCTCCTTCAACTCCTAACCTCACAAGGCCATCAAAAAGCAAGCTGCTTCTGTGGGTCAGTGGCAACATCCTAGGGTTTATGCTACCAGTGGGACGGAGACTCCTGCACACGCTGGGCTAAATACAGCACTCATTACCACTGAGTCATATCCCCAGCCCTCGTTTTGAGACATGGATTGTAGCCAAGGCTGGCCTAGAATGCTGTTTGAGCCTGCCAAGTGCAGAGATTACAGGCAGGCAGCACTAGCCTGGATTCACTACCCTCCCCTCTAGAGTCTTCCTGCAGAGGTCTCTTCCCCACCGCCACAGCCACCTTCAGCAGAACTTTAATGATAGGCTTAAGGCCACATGGAGGCTGCCTTATTCCTAGCAGCAAGTGGGAAAGCCCAGCCTTCTCTGGAGTGGCGTCAGTGCCCAGGCTACTGTGCTAGGGCAGAGTTCCTAATGGTTAGAGTCTTTCCCAGAAAGTAGAGACACACCTGCTGCAAAGGCACCAAGAGGAAAAGTCCCCTGGAAAGCTCCCCACATATATAATAAGCCAGTTCTCCCAACCAGCCAGGCTAAAGCTGAACTGACCTGGTCCCAAGTTAGGGCATTGGGTCATGGAAAGTCTCATAGGGCTGGTGACATTCCTCAGCGGGCCAAAGAGATCTGAGGATTTCTGTTTCTTGTTCCAGGAATAGTCCCCGATGGGCTTGATCTGAAGGGGGCATTTGGGAAAATAGCATGTTTGGCCTACCCGGGTGCCTTAGGCTGAGACTGCACCCTCTCCACTCAGCCTCCGCAGGTGCCTCTCCTTTTCAAATGCTTTTAATGCTTTTCAGACAGTGAGAGCTTGTTGCAATGGCTGGAGGCTGTGCTGGTGGCCGAGAGCACCCCTTGCCTGCCCACAACTCCTTCCCTCCAGGAAATGCTTGAAAGGGGCCATGCCCGCCTTGAGGCCCCCATCTTGTGTGGTAGAATGTTATATCCAGGGTGGCCCTGCTCCTCCTTCCCCCAAAGTCTCCCTCAAGCCCAGGAGAAGGGGTCCTTGCAGGTCCCTAGTTGCTGATGACGTGCCCGGACCAGGTCTCGTGCTTGGTTCCTGGTGCCAGGTGGGTGATGACCACCTCCACAGCCTGCAGCTTCTCATTCTTGGGCGGAATAGAGCACATCTTATAGGTGACCTCGTCGCCTTCCACCGGAACATACTCCCCTTCTACACTGCAGGAGAGAAAGGAGCGGTTGTCAGGGCCGAGGAGATGGCTCAGGTCGGTAAGTACCTACCTTGCAAGCGTGAGTACCTGAGTTCAGATCCCCAGCATCCATGTAAAACAGCCAGGTATGGTGGAGTGTACTTGCCCAGTGCTGGAGAGGCGGAGAGGCAGGGTCAGGAGGATCTGCAGTGCTGGCTGGCCAGCTAGCCTAACAGATTAGCTAGTTCGTGTTTGGTGATAGACCCTGTCTCAACAAATAAGGTGGAGATTGCACTGGAGTCATGGTGTGTGCTCCTGCAGAAGACCTGGATTCAGTTCCCAGCACCCACATGGCAGCTCACAAACCACCTATAATTCCTGTTCTAGAGGATCCAAACCCCTCTTTCTGGCCTCCACAGACAGCAGGCGTGCATGAGGTGCTTACAGGCATGCAGGCAAATACTCAGAATATTTGAAGAAGATAACTAAAAGTGGAGAATGGCCAGGCAGTGGTGGCGCACGCCTTTAATCCCAGCACTTGGGAGGCAGAGGCAGGCGGATTTCTGAGTTCGAGGACAGCCTGGTCTACAGAGTGAGTTCCAGGACAGCCAAGGCTACACAGAGAAACCCTGTCTCGAAAAACAAACAAACAAACAAACAAAAAAGTGGAGAATGATAGATGAAGACACCCAATATCAAATGGGTGTCTCCATCTCTCTCTCTCTCTCTCCATTCCCTGGACAGTCACATTCCCCCTGATGTGGACCAGGAAGCTTCCAACAGCCTAGTTTCAACAACGGACCCCAGACAGCTCACAGCATCTCCATCACACTGGCGCACACACTCGCGCACACGCACGCTCACCCTGTGCTTCCTCTGTAATTACTTATTACGTATTACACTGTGTGTGCTTGCAGATCACTGGAATCCTTCCTGGGAAGAGGCTGTCTGGACATTTATACACCCATGCACACATTCATTCATACATGTAAAATGCACGCAGCAACTGTCTGTCTCAGCTCTGTGCTAGGTAGGGGGATTTGATTTTGGTTTATTCTTTGAGACAAGAGTCTTATTACTCTGTAGCCCTTGCCGGCCTGAAGTTCAATGTGTGAACTTTCACCAACCCTCCTACCTCTGCCTTCCATGTGCCGGGATTAAGATGCATACACCACCATACGCAGCCTTTTAAACATACCTGGCATGTTTAAACATGCAGGGCCTTTTAAACAGACCTGGTATATAAGTATGCTGGGGTGGCAAAGGAGAGTGGGCTAGAACTTCCATCTCAGCAGAGGGGTATGCCACCACCCTTTTTTCCAACTGTGGTTTCAGGCTTGGTTGGGACTTTTGGGAACGACTCTGCCTGCCACTGGCCGAGTGAGACTGGACACATGGCCAGGGTGTCAGTCACTGGTAGGAGGCTTGTCTAGCATGTGCCCCAAGCTTCAGACTCAGTTCCCATTTCAGCCAAAATGAAGTCAGGGTGGGCTGGGTGCTTGGGCCAAAGAAGGAGGTCTGGTAGAGGTTCTAATTGGGGTTCCTAGGAGACCCAAAAGCGGCTGAGGAGCCAAATAGGGAGGGAGCTGTTGGGCCCTTGTGCCTCCCCACTCTCTCTCACTCCTCCCCGCCAGCACCCCTGCCACCAGACTCCTGCAGGCTTTCAGACAGGAAGGAAGAGCCTCAGTGAGCAAATGACAGGAGAAAGGGCCCAGCCCTGAGCTTCCTTCCTGGAGCAAAAGAAACAGACAGCCCCCAGCCTCACCAGGCCCATCCTCTAAGGAGGCCAACACATATCCTGATCCCAGGGACACTCAGATCTACTTAAACATGCCAGGTACAACTGTCCTTACCTTGTTCCTACCATCTGTGGTGGACATACACCCAAGACCTCGCTCAATTCATAGACATGCCCAGTCTCTGTCACACATGGGGCTGCTGCCCAGCCTCACGCGCCCCGTAGACACCCCTGCCCAGCATTTTCCATTACACTGTCCCATGTAGCACATATAGGGCCACAACAGCACCCCTCAGCTCCCACCCCCAACCTCCCCAAACCTCCAGATATGCAGCAGTGAACTCACTCAGAGATGTGCAGGAAGATGTCAGGACCACCATCAGCTGGGGTGATGAAGCCGTGGCCCTTGGACCGGCAGAAGCATTTACAGACTCCTTTGTAGACAGGGCCCTGTGAAGCCCGCACTGTCCTGATAGGGAAACGCAAGGGGACACCCATCGGTCCTCTACAAGAGCCACCCCACTCCCCTGGAGGTACCCTCCTAGCTGTGCCCAAGAAGACCTGGCTGGGGGCCACCATGTACAGTCACACACACAGGCTTTGTATTCAACCGTGGGAGCCATTCACGCAGTAGCAGTGACAGGGCAACCGTGGCACATTTTTCCCAGGCCCGGTTTGTTCACCTGGAAACAGGGAACTGACCTAACATAGTTGGGAGTGTCCCTTCAGAAACTGTTAGCAACACCTTTCGGCCCTAAATTCTCTCAGGGCCTAAATTCTCCAATGGCCAGTAGCTACCCTGACACTGTCATTGTCCTGCCTCTCGTCCCATCCCCCTTCATCCTAACCACCCCCCCACAAGGCCTCATGGGAAAAGGCTTCTTTGAGGAAAGTCCAAAAACTTAACACTCCAGTGGGGGGGCCTGGTCCCCCCCCAACTTTAAAGGCACCCTCCTGTTTTCTCACTAGTACTTCTAGGAGATACACAGATCCTGCTAGATCTGGTAGTAGCCCTATTTTGGGAACTGTGCTTGGCCAGCCTGAGACTTACGCTGAGAAGGTCCTTGTCCGGCGGGTAGGCAGAGGGCTAGGGACCACATTGCCCCGCAGCGGGGATGGAGAGCGATCCCGGGAGCGAGGAGTATCCAGTAACCCTACAGAAGTCTGATGCATGGGGGGCTGCGGCGGAGGCGGCGGGGGAGGCTCAGATGACATGGCTGACCTACAGAGAGAAGGCAGCTCTCAGCGTCCTGCCTCAGATTGGAGGCACAGCCTGAGTCTCCTAGAGGCTCATTCCAGGTCACCTTATCTATAGTCACACCTTGGCTCAGGTGTCTGCTCAGGTGCCAGCACTGGACTCCCGTGGCACCTACCGGCCTCCCTCCATCTCCACTGTGAAAGAAAATACCAGGTCATGTGCTGGGGTGATGGCCCAGTCAGTAAAATACCTGTCACACAAGCAGAAGAACCTGTGTTTGATCCCCAGAATCCGTGTCTAATAGAAAAGCCTGGTGTGGGGCTGGAGACATGACGCCCCAGCTGTTAAGAGTGCTCACTGCTCTTGAAGAGAACCTGAGTTCAGTCCCCAGAATCCATAGCGGGCAGTTCACGCCACCTGTAATTCCAGCTACAGGGTATCTGATACCCTCTTCTGGCTTGCACCGTCCTCACGTGCACAAACCAACACAGACCACATATGTGCAGAGTTAAACACGAATAAAAATAAAACTTTTTTTGTTTTGTTTTTGGAGACAAGGTTTCTCTGTGTAGCCCTGGCTGACCTCAAACTCCGAGGTCCACCTGCTGGGATTAAAGGTGTTTAGCACCATGGCCCAGCTAATAAATCTTTTTTTTTTTTTTTTTTTGGCTAAGATGGTGGTACACACTTGTAATCCCAGCACTGGGAAGGTTAGAGGCAGGTGGCTTCTCTAGAGCTGGTTGGCCAGCCAACCTAGCCTACTAGTCAGGGAACCCCAGGTCCCAGTGAGAGACCCTGCCTCAAAATAAATAAACCAGGGACAGCAACAAACAGCTGTGGCCTCACCTGATCAAGAATACAAATACAAACACACACACACACACACACACACACACACACACACACGTATATACGCTAGCACCTCTATGTCCCTAAAACAGACCTTGGCATACTTAGGACGTCAGTAAAACCTGTGGGAGGGCGGTGCCTCAGCCAGGACTTCAGTGCTAGGAACACAGATCAACCCCCACCCCCTTATTCTGGGTCACAGTCCAGAATAGGTTCTCTGAGGGGCTGACCTGAGCTCAGTGCCAGGTGGGTCACCACTAAAGGTCCCCAGAGGAAAAGCACTCCCTGCAGAATCACACCTAGTCCCAGGCACCACTCCCTGCTGTGAGGGACACTTTTCTCAGTGACCCTTCAGAGGCAAGAATTCAGGAAGACAAAGATGGCGGCTCTTACAGGCCATGCCAGCGCTCAGGAGTGGGATGGGCTGAGGTGAAAGGACTACTGTGAGCCAGGGCAGCTCACAGTGAGACCAACTGAAAAGTCCAAAAAGGATAATTCGGGGAGTGGAGCACTGCATAAGACCCCGGGCCAGAGTGGGACCAACCACCTTAGCTCGAGGGTCAGTCCTCGGGTAAGTCCTTTCCCCTTTCTGGGCTGAGTCAAGTCCAGCGGTGTCCCTTTATATCTGCTTGGGGATGGAGATGGGAGAGCACAGCCAAGGAAGCCAGTGGGACAGGAATAGGCCTGAGTAGGTTTGTGTGGCCCTGTGATTGGCCTGTCTTCTAAACAGTGCAGCTACAGATTGATGGTTTGGTTTGGTTTTGTTTTGAGGGTCTCCTGCAGCCCACACAGGCCTCAATCTCCAAGTCCAAGGATCACAGCTACCATGTTCAACTTATGTGGAGATGGGACTCGAACCCAGGGCTCTGTGCACACTAGGCAAGCACTCCAACTGAGCTAACTACATCTCCAGCCCCCTCAGCTTTCCTGGCCCCACCTCAGGGCCAGCCTCTTCCCACTTATAGTAACTCCATGGCCCCGGGGCTGAGTTTTCACCTGCACTGCCCAGCAAGGCCCACTTGCTTCAGGCTCCAACCCTCCACCTTGGAGTCCTCGGGTTTGGGGGCGGGAGCTGTGCAAGGGTGCCTCTCTCCCCAAAGATTGAGACTGGTCCTCTGTATGCCCTGCCCCTCTCTGGGGACTCAGTCCTGCCTGGCTGGAGAGGTGTCAATGGCCAACCTTCCAGAAGTGACATGGTTACTACTGACCTCTTCTCAGCTCTGGCCCCAGCCAGGCAGGACCACAAATTCAGAGAAGCCCCCACCTTGACGAGGTCCTGGCTGCTGGCCTGGCCGTCAGGTCTCCAGCACAGGTCATAGAGTCCTAGAATGTTCCAATGCCAGGAGTTCTGGGAAGAAGGCTGGCCCAGAGAGGGAGAGTGGGCCCCACCCATC
The DNA here is from genome assembly GCF_011762505.2 of Arvicanthis niloticus. Taxonomy (NCBI): domain Eukaryota; kingdom Metazoa; phylum Chordata; class Mammalia; order Rodentia; family Muridae; genus Arvicanthis; species Arvicanthis niloticus. The sequence continues at coordinate 98,129,435 of NC_047663.1, forward strand.
CTCCCATGACAGCAGGGTAAGACCATGGGGACCAGATGACATCAGCATGAAAGAACTTCCCCTTCTAAACAGTCTCCCTGCGTGTCCTCCCCTCCCCCAGCCCCAGTCAGGGACAGTTCAAATCTTCCCACTTGCCAGCTAAGTGATCATTAAGTGACTCAACCTCTCAGGTCCTCAGTTTCTGTATCTGAGAAATGGAAATTGTTTCAGCTTCACATAAATCATAACATTAAACAAAGTAATGTGTACAAGCACTGAGGGTACAGCTCTGCCCAAAATAGGCAAGCAACAAGTAGTAGCTATGATTGTTGCTGTAAGCTGCAATCACAAAGTCACTCAACAAACATGTCCAGTATCAAACCATATTCATTATACAGGAGACACAGCTCAGAACGTGAAACCAGAGGATAAACATGTAGATCAACAAGGTGGTGGGGTCACAGATTGCCAAAAGGACCACTGACAAAAGGGATAAGTAATGATGTGGGAGTGCCCGATGAACCTGGAATATGAGAGCCAGTCAGACATTTGAGAAACAGGGAGAAGCCAGGGGTGTTTGTTGGTGCTTGCCTGTAATGTAAGTGCTTTGGAAGCTGAAGCTAAAGAATCCTCTGGAACAGCCTGGGCTAGGAACAGTGAGGTCTGGGCTAGCCTAGGCTATAGAGACTATCTCAAAAATAAAACAGAGACAGAGGGAGGCCGTTCTGAGTATAGACAGCAGGGTGTGGAAAGGCCATAGACTGGGGAGAGCCTTCTGTGGTTCCAGGCCAGTGGAGAGTCTGTGGGAGTCCGGTAGGAGCAGGAAGTAAGGTTCAGGGGGCAGGGCCAGAGCAGGAACCAAGTTGCATCACCATGGCTGTCATCATCCCTTCTTTGCACCTTCTGCCTGTCTGCTCACATACCCTTCTCATGCCCTGCTTCAGGCTGAGGGGAAAGGCTCCAGATGGGACCCCCTCACTCTCCACTCAAGTTCCCTCAAGCCCCGAATCCAGCCTCTTCCTTGGAAAGGCCCTTGGAAGCCTATGGCTTTCAGAGGGCATCAGACTGAGGGCATCCAGGGCTGGGCACAGGCAAAGGCCTTGGGAACCCTTGGCGTGTGCTGAGTGACACACCCACACTGAGTAGGCCATGGAAGAAACTGAAACCCAGAAATGAAGCCGCTGAGGTGGGAGCCGGGAGACCCACAAAGCTGCTCTGCTCCCCAGACAGCTGCTCCAGAGGCTACCTGAGCTGAAAGGAAGCTGGGCTTGTCAGAGCCAGCCCACCCCAGCTGGTCCGGGAAGGGGACAAAGTCCAGTTGGGGTTGGGGTAAGGCTATCCGGGAGGCCTCTCTGGCCCTGCACACACCAGGGCACAGCCTCAGCAACAGTCTGTAGCTTGTGGCTCCCACCCCAGCCCTCTGCGGGCTCTCAGCAGTACCAGGTGTGGTCCCAGAGAAGGCCCAGCCCATCCTCCATGATGCTTTACGGAGAGGTCAAGACGGGGCTGTGGCTTTTGTCTGTGGGCTCAGGACTAGACCCTAGTGAGCCTCTGCCTGAGACAAATTCTGACAAATGAAATGCTCAAGATGATGTCATGATCAGATGAGGTACACGTGTTTTTTCTGTATGTAAACATGTAATGTGCACACGCATGTGTATGTGGAGGCATGTTTATGTACATGATCACATGAACACACATCTGCATAATTATATGAGGTGATGTGCTTATGAGTGTATGGCCAAGTGGCCATACATATGGACAGCGGGCAGGGCCTGGCTTCCCCTCCAACACCTGGCCCCTCTGAGACAGTGCCCAGTTGGGTGCCACCTAGGGCTTCCTGAATCCTAGGCAAACACTCTGCCAACTGACCCCCATCTTCTGCTGTGGACCTCAAGCCCAGAAGCACCCTCAAGTACCAGCAAGAAACCATGGGGCCCTCTAATGCTGACTTGGGGGTAGGGCACATGGTTCAACCCACGGCAGGATAAGAAATGCACCCCTCTGCCAGACAGCCAGGGTCTGGAGCCCAGAATGCCACACCCACCCTGACTATACACCAGAGAGGGCATGTGGCAAAGAGGGCCCCTAGCCGAAAATAGCCTGGGAATTTTCCACAGGCCTTATAGCAAACCCTGGAAGATTCTGGGAGCTCAACTGGGCACCAGTCTGGCCTCCTCAGCCCCTCTATAGCCCGCCCCAAAATCTAGTGCTACTTCCCATGTACCGATGTGTCAGGCCCCGCACCTTCTGTGCTCTAGGCCTTACAGCTCCCAGTTTACATGTCTACCCCTCCCTCCCTTTTCTGGTTTTTTTTTTTTTTTTTTGAGACTGTCTTAACACTGCATAGCCCAAGTTGGCCTCAAACTCATGGTAATCCTCCAGCCTCAGCCTCCCTGGTACTGAAATTACAGGTGTGTTGTGAGCCATCACACCCAGCAAGGAAGGATCTTTTGAGGTAGGGAGTCAGGTGCTTACCAGAGAAACCTAGACATGCTGGAGGCCATTTACACTTCAGTGAAACAAGTGTGGTTTACAGCCCCTCCAGGGCAGGAAAATGAAGGGTGGAGAAACAAGAGCTTGAGTTGGCTGGAGGCTTCATTCTTGGGCAAGGCCAGAACCTCTTAAAGCTTGTTCGACACACTGAGCTATCTAGACTCTTGCTGGGTTTGTGGCTACTGCTAGGCACTGTGCTGGGACACTTCCCAGCCTAGAGCCTGGCCACTGGTGGGTGAGTTAAAGACTCGGGTCACACTCAGGCAAAGCTAACACATCAGAGACTGCGGTGGAGGGAGAAACCAATGCTTTTTCCGATGTCAGAGGGGCTTCATAGGCACCAGATAAGAGAGTCCCCCTTCCTGCTAACCTGTCAGGAAGACACTTCACCATGTCACATGAAGAAACTGACAATAGATTCAGCAGCTGGAGCTTCTCATACTTCAATGCCCCCAGGAATCTCTGGCCAATGTCTAAAAAAGTGAACTCCAACTCCACAGATGTGGGTGGTGTTTACATGGCTTTGTTTGGTCAGTTAGTTGAGGACAGACCGACCGAGGTTGCTTTGTTGGTGTTCAGAAGCCACGATCTCTGGCTCTAGCACTGAGCGGCTCCCACAGGCGCCTAAGTCTGCCTTTCTAAGGGATTCCCAGAGCTGCTGCTAAACTACCTAGCACCCAAAAAGCAGGCCATCTGGGGGAGGGGAACACACATGGATGGACATACTCACCCAGCACATACAATCTGCACTGGGCCAGGGCTCTATGAGATTTCAAGGTTCATCTTCAACCCCAAGCCCGCCAGACTAGCAGAAAAGAACCCACAGCCAAGGGGAGATAAAGACTGATCAGCTAAACTGGACACAGAAATCCTGGTGGGGGATGGGGGGAGCCTGAGGCTCACAGCAGCCAGGCTAGCCAGCCACATGCTTCTCCATTGTTCTGGGAAGAGTGGATTCTGTTAGAGTTGGGGGGGGGGGGAGATATCAGGGGCGGGCCACGGAACAGAGAAGAGCAAACAGCCCGGGATTAGGAGACTACCCGGTTCCCTCCAGCAGCCCAGCTGGGAAACCCCGCCCTCAACTGCCAGGAAGCTGGATGCTCCCGATAGAGTCCAGAAACCCAAAGCAGTCCCTTCCAATAACATCATCCCATAGGGTAGGCCAAGGGGACCACTGTTCTGCACCAAACCTAGCCCTAAATTGCTCCACCCTCCCCTGCAACTGCTCACCTCCTAGCCTGATTGTCTTCCATTTTCTCCTAGATCCACTAGCTCCCTGCCTCAGTTTGACAAAGACCTCTTAAATGCCAGTAGCACAAAGCTATAGAGGCAGTGCCGGCCACACTGCAGAACAGAAAGTGAGTTTAACAATAGTGGCCCTGTGGTGTGCATGGTCACACTAGGGCCACAGGAAGAACGCTTCCCCCCAACAGCTGCCAGATATGAGGCTCAAACCAAATTCTTGCCTTGCACTCAGCTGGCCTAAGAAAGCCAGTTCCCCCAACCCTAGGCCAGGGCGATCCCAACTCAGCTCATGATCACCCTAGAGGGTGAGGTGATGTAAGGGCACATAGTGGCAATCAGACTGTCACCCAAGAGGAGATGGTGGCGGGAGGCCAGACTGAGGAGACCCCTAACCCAGAGCAGGGAATGGCTGAGCTGAGGCTTAAGGATTACTTAGGGCCAGACTGAAGAGTCAAGAGTCACAAAGCAGCTAGAGAGGCCCTGTGGAAAAGTTTGAGTCTTAATAGGACAAAGAACAGGAACATGGGACACAGATTTGGGGACCGATTTTAAATTCATGTTTTTAACTGGTGTGGTGTTTTGAGGGCTCTTGTTATGTGGACAAGTCTTCTGTCTTAACCTCCCCAATGCTGGGAATGAGTTACAGGTGGAAGTTATTTACAGCAGCTGGCCTTGAAATAATTATGGATGAGCCTGAACCCAGACTCCTACCACTTTACCGCCCCAGTGCTGGGACTGCAGGCATAACCCACCACTACTGGTTTAATGAACCAATTATTTTTCATACTCTCCCCCTGGCTTCAGCTTGGAGAAGAGACTAAAAGCACCAAGAAGTAACAGAATGGTCACGAGGGGAAGGGGAAAAAAGCCCCTATTTCTCCAGGCATTTAAGCTAGCCAGTTCCCTCTATTCCTGCATACACCCCTTTCTGACAGAAAAGGTTATATATTCCAGTCGGCAGAAGTGGGGGGGGAGGGTCTCCTATTTTGCAAAGAGGCACCTCCACCTCTCAGAATCCAGGCCCTGCAGAAGGGGGAATCTACAGATCTACAGTTTACCCTGCACAGACCTAAACTACAACCCAGAAAAACTGTGAGCTCACTGCCTGGCTTTAAAAAAAAAAAAAATCAAAATCCAACCTTGCATTTCCGGCCTGTAAACAGGACCGCCAGAGCGGGTGAAGTTTTCCTCTGTGCCCTAAGGCCCCCATCCTGGCGCAAACACCAAATGAGCGCGCCCAGCCGCTCCTCCTCCCTAGAAGCGGCCAACCGCGAGGGGTCAGGGCGGTTCCCCCTCTCCCGGCCTGGCTACTGTCCTGCCGCCCAGCAAGCAGCTGGCGAGGCCCGGCTGTCGGGGACAGCTCCGCCTTCCTCTAGCCACGAGTCCCCAGAACCTCCAGAGAGCCAGAAAGCACAGGGGAAGGCGCGCCGCCTACGCTCAAAAACAGGTGGCCCAGCGACAAGTACTAACGGAAGTCAGACAAGGATCGCTGCTGCGGCCACACCCACCCGTCTCCCCCTTAGGGACGGTAAGTAACCCGCGTTCCCCAAACTAGCCTGGGCGACTGGGGCATGTCCCGGGGGGACCCATCACGGAGCTGGAGAACGATGAGGCTCCACAGGGGAGAAGCAAAAGAGCAGAGCAGGCCTTGGCCCCATCCTCGCGGCTCCGGGGATCCCACGCACCACCACGCCCTTCCCTAGGGTCCCAGGACCAGCCGCTTACCTGGTGACACGTCTGACTCCTCCAGCTGCTGCGCTTCGACTGCAAGAATAGAGCAGGGACTGGGGGAGTGGCCGCGGGACAGGGAGGAGTGTGTGGCCACGCCCCTTTGAGCTTCGGGCCAATGGACGCGCGTCCCTGCGCCTGGACGGTCCAGCCCGGAAGGAGGAGCGCGGCACAGCAGCTGCCACGGGACCTTTGTGTTGATGTCCCGCGGGCGCGCGCCCGGGACTCGGCACGGGCAGGAGGAGTTCTCCCCGCCCCCCGCGGGTCTGCGGACGCCCAGTGCGGGCCCGGTGCCCGGGAAAGTGGCACAATCGGGTCTCGGCGTGCAGTGCCTGCCACTCCCCAGCACAAGACCCGCCCCAACCTGCCCTTGACTCGAGATAAGCGGGCGCCTTTTTTTTTTTTTTTTTTTTTCAAGAATTACAAGATAGAAGAAAGGCGAAAGACAGAAACATAAAAACAAGGGAGGAGGGGAGAGTTGTTTTCGTTTTCTATTGTCTAATTGATTCATTCTCCGTGGGCTGATTTTTGAGACTGGCTAGCCTCAGTCTCCCTAATGGATCTGAGATGGGTGTGGGCACTAACCCCACCTTTCTTCAATTTTCATTTCTACTGAATCCCTGAAGCTTTATGTACTGGCTGGGTTTGTCTGTCGACTTGACACAAGTTAGAGTAATCAGAGAGACAGGAGCCTCAGTTGAGGAAATGCCTCCATGAGATCAAACTATAGGACATCTTCTCAATTAGTGATCAACAAGGGAAGGGCCCAGCCCTGGGCTGGTGATCCTGGGTTCTAAGCTATGAGGAGCAAGCCAGTAAGCAGCAGCCCTCCATGGCCTCTGTATCAGCTCCTGCCCTGTTTGTCTTAACTTCTTTCAATAATTAACAGAAACATGGTGTAAACCAAATAAACCTCTTTCTCCCCAAATTGCTTTTTGATCAACGGTGTTTTCACTGAAGCAATAAAAATCTTTAATTAAGATATTTTATCGCCGGGTGGTGGTGGCGCACGACTTTAATCCCAGCACTTGGGAGGCAGAGGCAGAGGCAGAGGCAGGTGGATTTCTGAGTTCGAGGCCAGCCTGGTCTACAAAGTGAGTGCCAGGACTACACAGAGAAACCCTGTCTCGAAAAACCAAAAAAAAAAAAAAAAAAAGATATTTTATCTGTGGAGGTAAATGGTGTTCCTTCCAATTTACAGAAAAGGAAACTGAGGCACAGCTACATGCTGTGATCTAGCTTCATGGCCAACATAGAGAGCAGGCCCTCATCGTGACACCCCCCCAAGGTCAGGTTTATATTTCCTAGGTGTGAAAAAGGGGTCCCCTTTAGGTATGGTAGGCAGCAGGCCCCAGGATTCCATGTGATATCTCATCCCTGCTGAGACCCTCCTGCCCCATCCCCAGGGCTGAACCATCAAAACCAAGGAAGCCAACTCCTCATGTAAAGAGAAGGGCTCCCACCAGGCATGTGCCCAAGAGATTGAAGTATATCATCACACAAGCTTTGCCAGACCCAGCGTGGTCAGTTTATTTTTGAGGTGAAGTCTCCTGTGACCCAGTATGAGTATTAATCATGGCTGTCACCTTTACTGGATCTTCAGTCATCTAAGAAACAAGTCTCTGTGCACATCTTCTGGACCAAAGACCAGCAGCTCTCCCAGACTCCTCCAGGTGTTCAGTGCCAGGTTGGGCATCCTGTCTTCCTCTGTTCTCTGCCTTATTGCTTTGCAGCAGGGTCTCACTAATCCAGACTCTTGCCATTTTAGCTCATCAGCAAGCCTTCAGGAGTCACTAATCTCAACCTCAGTTACCAGGATGTCAAGTATAAACAGGCATGCCTGGCTGGTTCTGTGGGTGCTGAGGGTTCCCACTCAGACCCTGTTGCTCGAAGAGCATTCAGTGTAACCCACTAAGCCATTTCTCCCCAGCCCTGTGATATTCTGGTCTATGTCACTTCATGCCAGACTTTGTATAGGATGTTGGTACACGAAATAAGCACCCAGTTTGTCTCCATCCCAGAGGGCAGAGACTTGGATAAATACTGGGCAGATCCTGCAGAACACTGGGCACAGTCAAGGGATATCCAAGAAAGGAGAACTAGCCCTAAACTCAGTTCCTGCTGTCTCTCACCTGTTCATGACTCAACACCGCCCTCTAAGGGCCATTTGAAGAAAGTGTGAGGTTCTTGGGGTCGGAGTGGGTTAGTTGCTTCTGATGAGGGGTTCCCTGAGGTCGGTAGCCAGGGATGAGGAGCAGGCTTGGGGCCTACAGATGAGGCTCCCAGCACTGCTCCCACACTTGTATATGTGGGACTAAGGACCTGTACAAGACTGGACCCTACCTAACTGGACCCCACCAGTTTTTACCTCTGATTCTAAAATTGATGTTTAAGACAATTTGTGGATTTTCCAGAGAAGCCGGGGCCTCCTAGGCTGAGATGTTTCATAACACCACCATATTCCTGATGTGGGACCCAAGACAAGGACTTAGTCTTCCATCCTTCGGGTCCTATGAACCCAGGCACCAATTTCAGAAACAGGAAGCCACTGTTGTTGTTGTTGTTTTATTTTTATAAGATGGAGTTTCATGTGGCCCATATTAGCTTCAAACTCACTATATAGCTGAGGATGGACTGGAATTTCTGATTTCTCTGACCTGAAACTCAAAACAATCCTCCTGCCTCAGCATCCTGAGTACTGAGATTGCAAGCATATACCATCATGCCTAGCATTCCTCAAATGTGCCTGTGTGTGTGTGTGTGTGTGTGTAAGAGGGAGAGGGAGAGAGGTGGTGGGTACATGTACCACACATGCTCTGGAGGGTAGAGAACAACTCCCACCTTCACGTGGGCTCCAGGGATTGAACCCGGGTCACCAGGCTTACACGGGAAGTACCTTCACCCACTCTGAGCCTCTATTTGAGACAGGCTCTCATGTAGCCCAGGCTGGTCTTGATCAGTTCAGTAACTGAGAATGATCTCAAACTTGTGATCTATTTCTTCAGCCTCCCATACGTCAGAATCACAAGCATATGCCATCATGCCTGAGTGTCTCTGATTGTTTTAAAGGCACCACATCACTTTAGTGACCAGGGTGAGGAGGATCCAGTCCATCTGAGTGAAGGCAGGAACAGGGAGCAGGTCTGGAGTCTGGTCTCCTGAGGTTCTTGATATGCAAGAGGAATAGTCTAGTCAGCACCTACATCACTACGGTGTTTGCACCGTGGACACGCCAGTGTGACACATGGCCAGTTGGCTTCCCCTGTAGATGATGAGGGTGATTTGCTTTTTTTATTACATTTTTATTTCATGTGTTATATGAGTGGGCATATGTGGCCAGGGATTGAACTCAAGTTGTCAGGCTGGCCACAAGCCCCTTTACCTGCTAAACCATCTAGCTGACCCCTTCTGCTTTTTCAACTACATTTGCTACACTCCTCAGTGTGGCCCAGAATGAACTGTGGCTGCCTGGTTTCTGAGCCTCATTGTGCACCAGGCGGCTGCACCCTCCTGTTGCACATGGAACTTACTGATAAAGACCAGGTTAACAAACTCACAGAGATCCGCTTGCCCCTGCCTCCTGAGTGCTGGGCTTAAAGACGTACATATACCGCTATGCACCAGCTCTTTTTAGAGCCTTTACACTTTCTGTCCCCTCTGCTGGAACTCTCCCAGATGCCTCCCCTCTTCTCATTACAGCTCGGTGTTCTTTCTTCTAAAGAGATGCTGTGCTGGCTCTGGACTAAATGGTATTTCCTCCATGCTGAGCCATCTCATTGGTGACCCCCAGAGGAGTCCTCTCTGACTTCTATAGCCCCTCCTATACCCAGCTCACATAGTGTGCCCTGTGCAATTGTTATAGCACATTCCCAAGTCCTCCTTCTTCACTGGGCCCTTCTGGGAGAAAGAATGAGCAGGCTGGAAGATGGGTTAAACAGCCTTAGCAGGCTGTGATGTAGCCTGTCACGACATTGGGCTGGCAGGCTGTGATAACCTGTTGTCATGACATTGGGCTGGCTTCTCAACCCCTCTTAGGACTCCTTACCTCTCCTAGCCTGGTCTAGGGTTTACTGGATGAGAGAGGGAATTACCATCAAGGCAACTGGAAGCTCTAGGTTGATTTATGGCATGGTGGTGCTCCCCCTGGTGGTGAGGGTTAGAATGGTCAGGGCACACCATCTTGTTGCTCTGTCCATAGTTCATTCCATAGTGCATTCATACTTCCCAGTTCATTCCCAGCTCATGAAACCCAAGCCTATGTCAGAGGGAATGAGACCCTCAAAATCCTTACACTGTGGATGTGGTTAGGACGGTAGAGTGCTTGCATAGCATTCATGAAGCCCTGAGTTAGCTCCCCAGCACTGCGCAAACCCCGGAGTGCTGACTGCCTGTAATCTCTGAGTCAGAAGCCAGCCTGAGATCTATGAGACCCTGTGTCAAGTACAGGATCCTTAGAGCAGGTACCCCATTTCTATCCCAAGAGGTGACATTCCAGTGGACACAAAAACCCTAGGCCTCAGACCATGGCATCCAGGGGACTCCAGGCAGAATGGGGCATGCTGTGATGAGAGGGGTATATATCTCATTCTCATTCATTCATTCATTCATTCACATTCAACCCATAGCTACTCTCCACCCACTAGACTTATATGTCCAAGTTAACTTAAGAGCAGAAACTGAATGGTCTCCCTGACTCATTCCCAAAGCCCCACAAAAGGAATCTGGGTAGTCTAGCCTAGAATTCGGGCAATCATGTTTTAGAGTCAAAAATGTAATTCAGCACTCAAAGGCTGAGACAGGAAGATTGCCTGGGCTCCACAGCAAGACTCTGTCTACAACAAAACAAACAATGGAACCGGTTATCGGTTATCTAAAACTGGCATCTGGGGCTGGAGAGATGGCTCAGAGGTTAAGAGCACTGATTGCTCTTCCAGAAGTCCCGAGTTCAATTCCCAGCAACCACATGGTGGTTGTAATCTGTAATAGGATCTAGTGCCCTCTTCTGACCTGCAGGCATACATGCTGTATACATAATAAATAAATCTTTTAAAAAAAAAAATAAAACTGGCATCTGGCTGGTGGGGGTGGCACACACCTTTAATCCCAGCACTTGGGAGGCAGAGGCAGGCGGATTTCTGAGTTTAAGACCAGCCTGGTCTACAGAGGGAGTTCCAGGACAGCCAGGGCTACACAGAGAAACCCTGTCTTAAAAAAACAAAAAACAAAAAACAAAAAACCAAAAAAACCAAAACCAACCAAACTGACATTCTACTAGTTTTACCTGCTGTTGTTTCCATTGTTTTTGTTTTTCTCAATTATTTAAATTTAAAATGTTTTATTGTCATAAAATACTCAAAGGCTGGACTTGTAGTTCATTTGGCAGAGTGCTTGGGTAATGGTAATGCGATGGTTAGTGTTGTCGATGAGACCGGATCTAGAGTCATCTGCTAGAATGGGCTCTGAGCAAGCCCATGGGAAATTATCTTGATTACCTTGACTGGGGTGGGAAGTCCTGCCCACAGTCAGGGGCAGCCATGCCCTGGCAGGATCCTGAGCTGCAGACACAGAGAAAGACCTGATCATCACATGCAGGTGTCACTCTTCCTCATTGTAGACTTGGCCTGCTTGGCCTGGCCAGCCATTTCAAGCCACCTTGATTTCTCTGCTGTGGTGGACCATCCCTTGAACTTAGAGCTAAAATAAACCCTGCCCCTTTTGTTTGTTTGTTTGTTTGTTTGTTTGTTTTTCGAGACAGGGTTTCTCTGTGTCCTGGCTGTCCTGGAACTCACTCTGTAGACCAGGCTGGCCTCGAACTCAGAAATCCGCCTGTCTCTGCCTCCCAAGTGCAACCCTGCCCTTTTTAAGTTGCTCTTGCCGGGGTGTTTTATCACAGAAACAAAGACCAAACCAAGGACACAAGTCTATGGGTTCCAGTCTCAGGACCACATAGAACCAGCTGTGGTGGTATATACCCATAATCCCAGCACTTCAGACGTGGAGGCAGGAAGATAAGAGTTCATCACTTCAGCTGCGTAACAAGGTTGAGCCCTGTCTAACAACAACTTCAAATACCCATTCATTTTGTACGTTAACTTTAATTTACAGTATCCAGATGTGCAGAGATACCAAAATGGTTGTGCAGGGAGCAGCTCACAGCACTTCCAGCTGAATCCCTCCCTCATCGGCACTGTCACAGCTGTCTCCAGGCACCTGAGATGGATTACATCCATGACGGCCACCACCCATGGTTTTGGATGCTTAAGTTCCTTATAGCAAAAGACACCAGGCGTTGGCCAACTGTCCGTGCTGGAGATGTGGCTCGGTGGGTAGAGTGCTTGCCTCGAATGAGAATGCTGTGTGTGCTGCCACTTTGAAAGCAGCTAGGATCACTGGGAAAAGGCTTCTGCACTTAGGATCTGGGGTAGGAAGAGTGTGAGTGCCTCGCCAGCCTAGGCTACAGAGCAAGCTCAAGCCCTGTCTCACAAACATAAAAAGCCCCTACAAGGTTGCAGTTATATCCACCCTGCAGATGCAAGGTTAGAGACAGAGGTAAGGAGAGGTAAGCTCTCCTTGGGCTCCTGGAGCTAAACCAGCAGGGGAGGCTGACTGGACTCAGAGAAGGCACATACAGGTTTGCGTGTATGTAGGTGTAGACCCCGTGACCATACTTTTTTTTTTTTTTTTTTTTTTTTGATACAATGTCTTCTATAGCCTAAGCTGGCTTTGAACCCACTATGTAGTTGAGGATGACCTTGAACCCCTGATTCTCCCGCCTCCACCTCTCTGGTGCTGGTTTATGGGTGTGTGTCACCACATCTAGCTTACAGTAGTGCTGGGGAGGGATCGAATCTCGGGCTTTGTGCTCGACAATTACTGTACAAACCGAGCCACTTCTCTAGCCCTGTTGTAGTTGCTGCTTTGAGACAGAATTTTGTATGTAGTTCAGGCTGATGGAACCCACTATTAAGACCCAGCCCAGCTTTGAACTCATATTTACAATCATCCTCCTGCCTCCGCCTTTCAAGCACTGGAACATCTTAACTAAAAGCAAAAATAGACGTCTGAAGACTCATTCCTGATTAACCACAAGCAAGAAGTCAGCCGGTTAACTCCGGATGTGCACCCCCCCCCCAGTTCTTCTTTTTCTTTCTTCTTTTTCTTTCTTCCTTTCTTCCTTCCTTTCTTTCTTTCTTTCTTTCTTTCTTTCTTTCTTTCTCTCTTTCTCTCTTTCTCTCTCTCTCTCTCTCTTTCTTTCTTTCTTTCTTTCTTTCTCTCTTTCTCTCTCTCTCTTTCTTTCTTTCTTAAGAACTCAGTACGTATCCCAGAATGGCTTTGAATTTTCCATCCTCCTGCCTCAACCTCTGAAGTGCTGTGTGAAGACTTCACACATGCTGCTGACACCAGGCCTGGGTCCATACTTACCTACATTCTAATGGAAAGGACACTGGTGGTGATGAGTGCCTCCATCAAGACTCACACTGACCATGTGATTCTTGATGTCTCCCTACCCACCTCACAAAGCTTGTATCTGCTCTTGGGGGCAGGGCAGTAGTGGGTATGGAAGGGTCCTTCAAGCTGAGTCATGGGCATGGACAGGCACCCCCTCCAGAGGGAGGTGGACACAAGATCCCCTGCACCGTGCACCAAAGACATCACAATGGCCATGGCAGCTGTAAGAGCCCTCCTTTCTCCCTAGCGGGGTCTCTCCAAGGGAACTTCTGGAACCAGGGGCCTGTCCACTCAGAACCTGGAACCCACTGAGTCTGCTCAAGGAATACTTCTGAAACAAAGGACTCTCATGGCACCAAAAGAGAACCACAACCATGGTGAGGGGCCTCATTCGGGCTGACTGAGAGCTTGAGGGAATGAGAGGTGGGAGGGACAATGTGCTGGTCTAGGGGCTGAACCCATCTCCTCCCCTATGTTTCACTGACCCCTATTTCCCAGATGACCTGGTAGGGACAATGGACAGGTTAGGCCTCCAGCCTCCCACTCTCTCTCCTAAAGCAGCACATGAAATCTGCCAAGCTCCCACAGCAATACAATCTCCAGGTGGTACGGCATATCGCCAGGGCAGGGGCCAGGAGGTGAAGCTGCCTCTATGCTGAGGTGGCCAGGAAGGTGTCTGATCCCCTCTGAACTGTTTCCTCTTTGGAATTCCTACTGATTCCACGTAAATAAATGGTCAAGAGGGTCCAGGATGTAGTGGCATACACAGTTAACCCCAGTACTCAGGAGGCTGAAGCAGGCAGGTCTCAGGTCTACGTAATTGGGTCCCAAGACTACATAGAAAAACTCTATCTCAAATAAAAGAAAAGAAAAATGAAATAAAATACAGGACCCAGGGTTATTCAGCTGCACCCTGACCCAGCTAGAAATGGGTTGACTCTAGCTAGTACTGGCCACATGTGCTTCATTTCTGACCTTTGGTTTCTTCTCTGTAAGAAAAGCCTAAAAACTAGCCCCAGATAGAGCTTCTGGGTCTACATGGCTGAGACACCTTCTAGTCCTCAAAGTGGAGACAGAAGGGCTGCATGGTCAGGGGCTGCCTGTTCTGCTTGGTCCTGCTGTGGAAGGAGATTGTACAGGAAACTGTGAAAGGAAGGTATGAAAATTGGCTCTGAGGGAAAACTCTGAGCAGAGAGACCCCCAGATCTACTATTAACTACTAGCTCCTTTCTTGCATATGGGGTCAGGCTATTGGTGATCAAACCCAGGTCACCTGCAGGCACCTAAAGGTTGTACATAAAAACTCAGTGGGAATCTTCTTCATGTCCACCCCAGATCATGGTGTCTGAAAAAAAAAAAAAAGCCATGTCTTTAATTCCAGAATTTGAAAGACAGAGGCAGGTGATCTCTGTGAGTTAGAGGCCAGCCTGGTCTACAGAGAACAAGTTTCAGGACAGCCAAGGCTACACAGAGAAACTCTGTCTCAAAAGAAAAAAAAAATGTGTTTTGTTTCTGGGCTTATCCCAGAAATCTCAGCACTCCAGGTACTGAGGCAGGAGGATTGTTGCAAGTTCCAGGCCAGCCTGAATGAGATTTGAACTCAAAAAAATTAAGCTGGAGATGCAACAGTTGATAGAGAACTTAGCATGCACCCTGGGTTTGTCAGCATTGCATAAACTGGACATGGGGTACAGACCGGAGCAGAAGGGTCGGATCCTCCCAGGGAGCCTGGAGACACACATTCACCTTGTCTCAACTTCCTCTCTGCTACAAAAAGCATCAGTGTCACAGATGAAACTTAAGTACCCTGACTTCAGAGCCTATGCTGAGTGAGGTTAGGTCCCTTGCCTCTGATCCGAAATCTACCTGGTCTCTAATACTTACTTACTGAGTGACCTCATGCAAGGTATTCAACCTTCCTGACCCTCCCCACCTGCAATAGCCAACTGATGCTTACTGATGGATTGGCGAACCATGTTTCCTGTTTGGCCCAGTGTGGCCAAATGACCCTGAGCTAGGCTGCATGCCAGACTTCTAACAACACACTCTCCCTGTGGACAAGGAGGGCATAAGCAGAGACAGAAGTGCCTGAGTTCAAATCCTGGTCCCTCCACCTCCTATGTATGTGACTGTGGGCAACTTAGCTCGTGGTGGCAGTGGCAGTGGCAGCCACGTGGTGGCTCAGAGCTGGCAAATCTGAGTCCTGGGGCCTTGTTTCTTGCTTCTCTCTTTCAGAGTTTCAGCAGTCTAGAGAGCCACCACCTCCTTATTACACTCCTGGCACAAGAGGACCAAGAGCACCTGGAATATACCCCGTGTATACCCAAATCCCACCCATAATCCAAACAGGTGAGTAGGGAAGCCGCCTCTCCTCCTTGTGTCTCCTGCTCAGGCTCCCAGAAGGCCATTCACCAAGCACACGGCACCTTCTCTGGTGAACTTCCTCCCGTAGGTGGAGAGCTCTCAAGGGCCTCACACTGCTCACACAGATTGGTGCCATACCAAGAGTTTCTGAGACATCCCTTCTCTACTGTGAACTTTTGGGGGGGTTTTGAATGTTTGCTCTGTGTAGCCCCGGCTGTCCCGGAACTCACTCTGATCTGACCTATCTCCCCGCTCCGACCCCCAGGCCTATTCATGCCTCGTGTGACAACTTCTATGCCAGTGCAGACCGTATGTCCCTATTGTGGGAATCATATCACGACAGTGACAACCCCTTTCCCAGGCCTCCTCACCTGGCTGCTGTGCAGTGGCCTCTTTGTGTTTGGGTAAAGTAGTGGGGACGTGCGTGCTAGCGATGGGGTGGGACTGAGATGCAGCTGCAGTCAGTTTGAGTACAGAGAGAACTAGGGACAAAGGGAGGTCCCAGACTGGGCTTGGTTTCTTCTCTCAGGGGAGACTGCCCTCTGGCGGGGTGGTTGAGGCAATGGATGGGAGTTGAGATAATCCCCACCTGCTGGGCAAGTGGCTCCAGACTGGTTGCCACTGCTACTATGGCTCAGTACAGCTCTCAGCCCAGCTCTGAAGAACCACCCCCCAAAGAACTGAGACCCACCCAGAAGTGTGACAAGGGTGCAGGACAGCATGGGGACCCTGTTCAAGTGTGAGGAGGGTGCAGGCCAGCACAGGGACCCTGCTCAGGTGAACACATACTGCTTCTGAGACTGCAGGTGCGTCCTGGGCTGCTGCCTCCTTCCCTTCTGCATGCAGAGCCTCATGGATGTGACCCACTCCTGCCCTGTGTGTCATCACGAGCTCTTCTACTACCGTCGCCTGGGCCTTGGACTATAAACAGCAATAAAGTCACATCAGTGTGCATGTGCGTGTATGTGTGCATATATGTGTATGTGTGTACATGTGCCCCCCCACATACCCACTCATCAAGAGTCCTAGTGAGTGAAAACACCCTCCACTCTCTTCTGCTCTGTCCATGGGTGATAGATGGCACCTACATAAGCCTGGGTCACAGCATGCGCTGGTTAGTATCTTCCCAGGAAGGGGTGAGGTAAGCCTCCTCTGACTGACTGTAAGAGTCCACAGTTCCCCTACTCATCTCTTTCCTAGCCCCTGGTCATCAGCTCCGGCTTCTGCCCCTTTAGGAAAACCTGTTAGCCACACCTCACCTGTATAATCCCCCCACCCTCATCCAGGTTCACACCTGCTCCCCCCAGGGACCAGTACCCCCATCACTAAGTGCAATGCCAAGAGAGCATGGTCCTTTCTTAAGCATGGGTCTCTACAGCCTGGGATCCTTAGTGGCCCGTGGGCGGCAGATGTCTTCTGGTCACCTCTTAGTAGGTTTCCTTGGCCCTCTTTGTCTTCAGCCTCGCTCAAGCTCCCTCACCCATCTCTCTAGGCTTCTGTGCTCCTCTTCAGCAGCCCCACAGCCTTTGTCCCTGGATGCCTTGGGCAGCCGGCAAAGGCGTCATGTTGGCGTGGGAAGATGGCCCTGTAATTAAGAGGAGTTGCCTCACAAAAATGAGGACCAGAGTTTGGATTCCCAGAACTCACACAAGTGCTGGCTGGGCAGGGTGGCACACCTGTAATTCCAACCTCTTAAGTCACAGAAAGAGGCTCCCCCAGAGCAAGCTGGCTAGTGAGTCTAGCCGTATCAGTAAGCTCTGCGTTTGAGGGACCCTACCTAACTGACTAAGGTAGGTTTGAAGATGGTCTTCCACGTTAACTTAGGGCCTCCCCATGCATCTGCATGTACGTACATGAACATCTACACAGGTGTACCCACACAGACAAATGGGAGGACCTCACTAGGCCTTAGACAGACCCCTCTCCTATGTACCCCAGGGTAGCCCATCTTTCCAGCACGCCCACCAGCTACAAGAGAAGCTGGGAAGGAACGAGTCCTGCTGAGTCCTTTTCTGGGGTGGGCTCCCCAACCTAACTCCTTACAGCTCCTTCCCAAGGTTACAGTGCACAGAAGGCAACAGGAAGCAGTTGTTAAAAGACCACAAACTGGCTTGTAGATGAGATTTCTGGGTAAAATGAGATGGGCAAGGAGGAGGTGTAGGGAATCCAGATTCAGAATAGTTGGGTTTTTGTGTTTTGTTTGCAACGCTGAGAATTGAAGCCAGGGCTTCATGTGTGACAGGCAAGCACTCTACTACTGAGCTACACCCAACCCTCCTCTTCATTTTGAGGTAGGGACTTCGCTAAATTGCCTAGGCTGGCCTTGAACTCACCAGCCTCCCAACTCCAGAGCACGGCTTTGACAAGAGTGCACCACCACACTGGAGCTCCATTTAATTTCAAAAGTCATAAACTATATTGGCACACCTATCATCATTTGAATAGGGTGGGGGAAGAGACTTGAGTAAAACATTTGAGTAAAAGAAAGGGGGCCATGGGAAACTACAGGCACATGACTGATCTGTGCTGGGGTTCCCTGTAATACCCATACTCACCACAGGAGGGCAGTGTTGCACCAGCTGATAGAGGTAGAAAGCCAGAACCCAGGTGGTCTGGTAACTGAATGAATGGGCAGCCAGTAACTCAGATCTGTCTCCCTGAGTTAGCTTGATGTAAAAGGTGTACATTGCGTTGTGAGCTGGAGGCTTGGTGGGATGATAGCATGTGCTAGCAAGCATTCCAGGCTGAGATTCCTGGAAGCCTGAAAGTCAGGCGAGGCACACTGCCCCAAGGCAGGTAGCTCTCCAGACCTGAGGGACCCCCAAGCCCCTCCCTCCCCAAATGGTCTACCACCTGCAATGGAGGGAATGCTAGGAAACTGGGCTTCAGAACTGGAATGGGCTACAACTGCAAGCCTTAACTGCATGAGTCCTGCAGTTAAACAGGCCTGACACCAGGTCACACTATCACATCCAAGCCAAGTCATGCTGACACCAAGGCCTCAGACAGAAAGCAAACCTTGAGACTTGGATGAATCTTTACCTTCAACTGCTCAGCTGCAACCTTCCCTGTTCATCAGACGCCTCCCTGTCCCCATGCAAAATGTTGGCTTTGACTTTTATTCCTCGTCAGGTCCAGACAGGAGTGTCTCAGTCGTCCATTCCACAGCGGTACCATCACTGCACTGCGAGGCTCTGTCCAGACTGTGACCCCCACACAGACCCCAGGCTTGCCCATTTCCTACAAAGTGGAAGAAACCCCACTGAACACGCACAGTGCAGCTGTTTGAAGGGTCTGACTCAGTATCGAGGCAAATGCTCAGGGTCCAGCTGCTGAGTCGGCGGTGAAGGCTTAAGATGGTGCTGCCGGTGGTCAGGCTTCATCTCCAGACACTCCACCCTCTGGGTCAGAGCCAAGAGATTCCCTCAACCTTATCTCCGGAGTAGACAGGTGGGTGTGGTGTGCCATGGCTGTGGTATCAGCAGCCACCACAAGAGGCTTCTATGCCCACTCCCAGCCCACTGCTGTCAGCCCTGCCCAGCAGGTCCACCCAGGAAACCTGCCCTCCAGCTAGTATGGGGAGAGTGAGCCAACACCAGGGCCAGGGAGGGAAGTCTGACAGCTTTTGATGTGCCCTCAGCTCCTGTCCCTCAACAGCAATGAACCTAAAGGTACCCCCTCTCCAACCTCAACTTCTCCCCCTACTGCAAGTCCAATTCTGAAAAACTGAGCTTAGAACGTTCAAGAGCCCAGTATTCCTGGCTGGCAGGAAAGAACAAGTGAGCTCACCCCAGAGACTGTGGGGCCTTTTGGAGTCTGCTCTCCAAACATGTATTCCTGATCTAAGGTACAAGCTGGGTTCCTCCTATCTGTAGGCCACAACAGGTACATAACCTAACATGGGTCAGTGACCCCTGGCAGGGACACAGACTATCCTACCCACAACTTTGTCCTCAGAATGTTCTCAAAGCATGGAGGGTCCCCCAGCTTACAGGTCTCATTCACGAGCGAAGTTAACAACTACCCATGTCCAGCAAAACTAAGGGAGACTAGGTCGTGGTGGAGCCTTTTGTCTACTCAGGAAATGAACTCCCCAGGGGCTTCCTTCAAGCCAACAGGTTTCAAGAACTGGAGCTTAATAACAGACCCTAGATGCAAACTGTCAGAGGGAACACTGGACTACAGCTGTGGCACCTGTTCCTGTTCACACAAGACCATGTGGAACAAGTTAAAGTGACCGTCTCTTCCGTTAGTAACTGAGCCCCATTACTGGTGCTTAGCAGCCACAGGCAGCCAGAAATTGCAGGGGAGAGCAGGCACAAAGCACTATGCCACAGCCACAGCTCCTGTCCAATAGCACAGGGCTGGGAAAGGAACAGCATGCCCCACATCCGAGACATCCCCAATTCCTACAAAAGGACCTGACCTTTGTCCCTGATCAGCTTCCAGACTCCCATTCCAGGCAGGGCCACACCTTTTCCCCATGTGACACAACCAGAGTTGGTTTTTGAGACAGGGTTACATGTAGCCCAGACTAGTCTCACCTCTGGGACCACCAGGCTCATCTTGATCAATATAACTGCACATCTACCCTAAC
The DNA here is from genome assembly GCF_011762505.2 of Arvicanthis niloticus. Taxonomy (NCBI): domain Eukaryota; kingdom Metazoa; phylum Chordata; class Mammalia; order Rodentia; family Muridae; genus Arvicanthis; species Arvicanthis niloticus. Next base: position 98,149,293 of record NC_047663.1, read on the forward strand.
AGCCAGCTGGAAAGTACTAGTTTTCTTCCTTGCCAGATGTGCTGGTCACACGGAGAGCTGGCTCAATCAATGGTCTGTCAAAGCAGGGAGGGGTCTTCAAGGAGCCACAGGGAGCCCTGGACACTGCCTGGCTACTTCTTATGAAGCAGCATGCTCCCGAGCGCTGCTGTTGAAGACAAGCCCAGAGGAGAATGGCCGTTTGAGCTCAGGCTGTCCCAGACCCTGCTGCAGAGCCAGGGATGGTTTTGAGCTCATCTCCCTGCCTCCACTTTAGTCTGTACAACCATTCCAGCTTCATGTCCTGAGCAGAACCACATAGCCAAGGCTGCAAGCCCTCACTGAGTCACACTCTGGCCCGACACCCAGCATTCCCTACACCACATGCCAGTGGCATCTTCAGAGGATTCAGTGAGCAGTTGGGAAGACAACCATTTCTTACATTTTAGTACTTAAATTTTGAAATAAAAGTCTGCTTCTACCTTCCCCCTAGATCAGGTAAATGAACTCAAGACTCAGTATTTTGGGAGCTGGGAAGGAACGGAAAAATGAATGCCACACACAAGAAACACTACAAGAAGTTCTTTGAAAAATAGCCATTTAATATTTAAGGGAGAATAGAAATCGTGGGTATCTAAGTCTGAGCAACCCCAACAAACCCTCAAACAGGAACACCTTGGGGTTCAAAGGCCAACATTGGGTGAGCAATCCTCATTGTCTTGCCTGTAACTACCTGTAACTTCTCATTTGCAGGCCAAAGGGCCTAGTAGAATGGAGGTCCACCTGGTCCCCACGATGTGCTACTTTCCCACTGATCTGTATACAACAAGTTATCAGAAGGCACACAGTTCATAGTGCAACAGAGAAAGGAAGTCGGGTTACAGACTGGCTCAGAATCAGGAGGCCAGAGGAAACCCACGGCACACCAGTGGCCTCCCCTGGACACCTCATCCAGAGACCCTGCACTTCCTCAGTCTGAATACATACATGCATGAATCCCACCTGAGGACTCTCGAATTTTCCTTAGATACTGGGGATGAAGCCCAGGGCCTTGCACACACTGGACAAGTTCTCTGCCATCAGCTGCATCCCGAACTCCTGTCAGAGTCTGTGTAGCTCAGGCTGCTTTGACGCTCCTCCCTCCACTTCTTAACTGCTGGGATTAGTCTGTGCCACCACACTGTACAAACCTTACTCCTCAAGCTCCAATGGTAAGCCAGGGGTGGTGTTCGTTCACACCTTTAAACCCAACACTTGGGGAGCGGAGGTAGGTGGATCTCTGCGTTCAAGATCAGCCTGGTCTACATAGTAAGTTTCAGGCCTGCAGGGCAAAACCATGTCTCAAAAAGAAAATAAAAACTGCCACCCAAAGGAAAAAGCTAAGTGAGAAAAACACATGGCCGCTGAAACCCTGGCTCAATGCAAAGCTCCTCTTTCCAGGGAGAGCACACTCATCTCGGCTTCCACAGCACTCACTGGATTATCATTTTTATAGAAAATTTTATTCAACATACAACATTTTCCAGCAAAAAGGCAATATACAGGAGAATTGGTGTACACTGCTGCTACAGAAACAAACAGAAGTACTGGGGAGGTGGGAAAGAAGTGTGGCTTGCTCGTTCTATTTGCACTCCAAACTAGACACGCAGCTGGCATTAGCTCCAACAAAAAGGGAAACAAGGAGAGGACTCAAATAAAGCTACGCAGTGTCCAAGTCGGCCAAGTTCACTTGCACTCACCCAACAGAAATGACCTCCTCCCAGGGCAAATTGTACAGGTTTCATTCATTAAATATACAATTTCATTTTCCATTTTTCCTTTTTTATTTTATCTTTTTTACAAAGTCAACAGCTTACTAACCACTAGCGAGCATGCGCTCTTGCTAAAAGGCTCTCTCCTTTGTTGCTCGTCCACTCCGTCCTCACAGAAGCCTAGAGTGACTTTTCACCTGCTCAGATCATTGTTTGCCAAATGGCAACAGAGTAAACCTTAATTGTATCTGACAATGTTCTCAGTGTATAAAAAGACCCCTAACTGTCAGGACCGTATTCAGTGCATCCACTTTGTGAATGGGCTGCCAAACAGTACTAGCTGACAAAGAGAGACGGCTATTAAAAAGACTCCAGGCAGCCGAGGAGAGGAACCCCAGGAAGGGCCAGCAACGCACATGGCAAAGGAGAGCACTATTGATTAGGGCTGTTTTCTCTGGTTTGCCTTTACAGATGCACACAGGTCACTGAAAGTCTAACTGAAGGAAGAAATCGGATGAGCCTATTCATCAGCCTGACTAGCCGCATGGCTGGTGGCAGGACCCGGGCAGGTGGCCAAGCTGCCTGCACCAACCAGATCCCTTCTGCCAGGGACTCACAGCCTAGGAAGCTCTTCTCCCATGATGCTGATGGTTGCCTTGCATTGTGGTTACCATAAAATAACTCTCATTGGCATCCAAGCTTTATAAAAACACCTTCATTTTGCTCAAAAAGGGCAGTCAATAGATACAGAGAAGCCAAACTGAACAGCCTCAACAAAATAAAATAACATCAGCAGCAAATCCTCTTGCTGGAGACTTCGGGTAGAGTGCACGTGCACCAGAGTTCTACGGCTGTTAAAAAAGGGCACACACCCCATGTACTGTCCCTCGCCTTGGACACGGGAAGGAAGTCAGTTGTGGATTTTAATTGCCTTTTCTAGGTAAGTGTAGCGACTCCTCTTTGGGGCTTTGTTGAAGTGGTCAAGCCCTAGCCAAGGCCGAGGATGAGACATGTTACCTGGCAGGGACAAAGAACAAACCATTAAGACACCAAGCTCTTTGGTAACCACTAGATTCGTAAGTCCCAATATAGATGGCTGCTCAGTCAAGCCAGAGACCATGAGCCATTTGTTAAAGCCACAGCCTCAGCCCAAGAGAGCACCATTGGAGAAAGAAGGTGACCAGGGCTGCTGCCTCCCAATGGCTGTACAGTTCTAAGACCTACAGTCCAAAGGACAGCCTCTCCTGAGAGCCTCTTACCAGGTTGTGGCTCAAAGTCCTTCAAATTCACTTCATACTCATCTTCATTGATGTACTGGTGCCGGCCCATCATGACAATTGCAAATTTAAACTGGAAAACAAAAGCAAAACTTCCCCATTATCTTTTGCTGTCCCCTACAAAGTGGCTCCAACTGCCTCATTCTGGGTTCAAGTGCTAGTCATTGAGGCTGAGCCAGCTCTCAAGAGCACACACCTTTTCAAACTCTTTTTCCTGAATATCCAGCAGGCTCTGAATCCGCTTCATCACTTCTCTGAAATGCTCGCCCTGGGAAGACAAAGAGAGGAGAGGCATGCTTGAAGCCAAGGATGTCTGCAAGCAGCTGAGATCAGCAAGGCATTCAAAGGAGCAGGGCTCTGACAGGAGACGCCCAGCCCTTTCAACTCTTACCTGGTGTATCCTTAGCAAAAATGGAATTCCAAACGTCCCAAACACCTCTTTGTGGAAATGAGCCACTGTGATTAGCATCTCGTTTTCCTTATCTATGTCTACCTGGTCCAAAGGTATTTCCTGGAGACACATTTTAAACACAAAAACTTTATGTCTAAATTCTAACCTGACACTTAATGGGGTACACTCCCATTTAGATATAGATAGCCCCCTGAAAGATTCATGTGTCCACCACACTGACACTACCAGGTGGTGACAGGAACGGATGGGTGGGCAGACAGAAGAGAAGGTCACTGTGTTGTAGCCTGGAAGGCACAGTAGGAGCTGGTGTCCTTTTACAGCAGAAAGGGTTTCCCAGAACCCACAGTGGATCACAACATGTGTTACTCCAGCAGATCTGACACCCCATTCTGGATTGTACACAAAGTACCCAGATACAAATGCAGGCTTAGGTGTGTTCTACCACACCTAGATCCAAGGAATTTAAAGACATATCCACATGATTTCCCTCGCCAGGGGTCCAGGGTAGCAGGGTGAAAGGCAGGCGACAGTAGGTGCAGTTGGCCAAGTTCTGGGAGCCAATGGCTGCACAGGGCAGCTGTGCCCGGCATTACCGTGCACGCAGGAGGCAGTGGTTCATCACACTATGCTATGTGCACTTTTTCATCTTGTAGCATTTTTAAAGCCCAAAAGGAAATTAACCTCTTGATGAACTAACAACTCAAGCTACTTTGTGTCCAGAGCGGATGCCATGGTGGCACCCACCCAGCACAAGACAGCCCCTGAACCTACAGGCCCACAAGCTGGGTCCCTAAGGCCAGCAAGGTGACAGTTACAGTTACCTCTATTCTAAAAGTCCGGCTTGTTGCAGGAGATAAGCATTCTAATAGTTCATCTTCTTGATGCACACCAATAATTTTGTAGCTCACAATTTCTAGCAGCCTAAAAGAAGAAAAATGGGCCATGAAGTGTTTATCTCACATAAGGACACAGAGTGGGCTTAATGGCACTCAAAGAGGAGCTCCGCGTGGACACTGCCATATGCACTACTGCAGTATCTACCAGACTCTAGTGACTGAGTACAATACAGGAGGGCAGCAGGCTCGGCAGTAAAGAGTCCTGCCTGCTGCTACAAAAATCCCCAAGAAAGCATATGGAGAACCAACCAGTCAGTCGAGGCCTATCTTTGAGGCATCCGTAAGGCAAAACCCATGGAAATACACAAGACTCAGAAAAGCAGAATCCCTTTACGATCTGCATGGGGCTACACTCAACCACCCAACATGTATGGGACAACACACTGTCTTGGAATGCTGTTGTTCCTCTTGATACATACATCACACCCACTTACTACAGTTGATGGGGAGAAGAAGTTGGGAGATAGGCAAGCCAGCAACTGCAGCAGGACGGGGTGGGGGTGGGGGAGGGGGTGGGGGGGTGGAGTGGATGGCTGTTCCCCACTCCTGCAGCTCAGGAGATACTTGCCTAAGTCTCCCTGATGCTTTGTCACCGAGCTCCACAGCCTTCTTACATTCTTCTAACAGGTCCCGGACACAGCCATGCTTGTCTGGGTATAGTGTTATTTCCTATGTGATGACAGGATGTTACAAGGCTTTAAAGAAAACAGACTTCTGCTACAACAAACCCAGTAACTTTACTATTTCTAACTGTGATTCGCTATCACTCAAAGTCCTACTCTCAGTGGATTCAGTCACTGCAGGAGAACCCTCTGTCTCCACCAAACCAGGACTTCAGATGTTTCTCTGAAATAATCCCTGGATTACCCTGAGAACACTCCTGTTCTCAGCACCAGGAGACTGGTCAAGAGGAGATGAAAATAAAATGGGCTGGTGAGCAGGTAGTGAGATCTTGTCTTGACACATACCGCATAGTGAGCGGCACAGCTAGGCTGTGTGCACATCCCTGGAAGGATGGTCTCAGGTTAGCTTAGGCCAAGGCTGCAACAGCAGCAGGAGGAACACGAAGATCGTTAGTTAGGCAAGGAACCACGAAGACACTTCAAGCTCCTGTTGGGTTCTATGAGCTCAGCAATGCTCACTTCTGGCTATCAAAGGCCACTGCCATATGCCCACACTGAGAGAATACTCTCTCGTCTTAGTTCTAAGAGCTCTGAAAGGGTAACAGTAACACTAGGTAAAAATGCTTACCTCTTCCCTAAATTGGCTGTTTAACCATATACACTTAAAACTTCTCCTGTTCTCGAAGTCTGTGATTTTCATCTTAAGCTAATAAGAAAAAGAAACACTTGTTTAAACACACTCCTAAGAAAACCCAAGCCTTCCCTTTGTCACCCAGTTATGTTGACTTGGACTCACTTGCTGATAGTAAAGTTTCTTAGGTTGTCTTGGTTTGAAGAATTGTAGAAGATCTCTTAAAGTACCTTCGTAATTATGCCTAAGAGGATTACCCGGGCCGTCCCTATAACTGCAAGAAAACAGCACACAAATCAACTGTTTACTAGTTTACCATTCACACCAACTAAGAACAAAAGCAGAGCTGGGTGTGCACCGTCTGAAAGCTGTGTGCCTACTTAGCCCACTTCTGCTCCCCAGATCTTGGTCGTTCATCACAAGCCTTAAAAATGTTCTCTGTGAAGGAACAGAGTTCACTCTGTAGCTGCACAGGACCCTGATCTAATAAAGCATGGAGGGCCAACCAAAACCCAGTCCAGCACAGAGGTGGACAATACTGCACCACCTCTGGGTCATGTGGTTAAGACAGAAGAGATGAAATTCATGGCGACCTAGCTAACCATCCAGTCAAATGTGTTCACACAAGGCCTGGAGGACGTCAGCACACAGGAAAGAGCAGCCATGAGCATCCAGAGCGAGGCTCACTTACCCTTGAGACTTGAAAAACTGCAGCAACATGGGGTCTGTGTTGAGCCTCTGTGCAACTGTCTTTGCAACCTAGGGAGTAGAAAAAGACCAGAAGAAGGGAGGTTGATACTCTGGGGAAAGGCTGGGCATTTGCTCATTAAGTTTTGGGGTTCATTATTTTGTTTTCTTTAAAAAAAAAAAAAAAGTGACATTCACATGTAATCTGAACTGAAATTCTCTGGAAATATACTATTAGCCAGAACAAAAGAACACTCTCAAATGTGTCACCATGGAGGTAACCTATTTGAACAAGGGCTTTCAGTTAACTGCATGTATCTATACAGCACAATATAATGTGTTAGGCTGCATCAGTAACTGTGTAGTTATATCGACACACTATACTTATGTGATAATGTGTAACATATAAATAGTATTTATCTCTTTATACGTATTCATCATTTCTGTGTTGTGAACCTTTAAACAAGTTTCACTTTTCAGTACTCTGAGGCACCTTACTGTGTGGCTCAGGTTGGTCGTACATTTGCTGTGCAGTATAAGAAAGCCTGAAACTCAAAAATCTGTCTCAAGGCAGTCTTCCTTCTTATTGAAGGGGTGAAGCCACAAGGAGCCCTGTTCAATACCTGAAAATAATTCATCCTATTTGATAATGTGACCACAAATCCAGGGTCATTGGGGATCGTTTTGTCACAGAAGATGACGTCCACTCGGTGGTAGAGATCTCTGAAATATTCTTTAGCAGTGGGTAACTCACTGTTATCATTTTCTGGGTCATCCCTGGGGAGGAACAAGCACATGTCAACAGTGACACCAGGTGTAAGCAGTGAGATGCAAGATGGTTTCGGTCTGCGCTCTCTGGAAGCTACGAGGAGTCTGCCTCAACTCCCTTTGTAACAAGTAAGGCAAGCATATGCCTGGAGAGGTGGCTCAGAGGTTAAGAGCACGTTCAGAGGACCCAGGCTCCATCCTAACAGCCATACAGTAGCTGATAACCATCTTTAATTCCAGTCCCAAGGAATCTATCTATCTTGATACCCACTACTGGTTTCCACCAGCAGCAGCCATGCACACTGTGCACAGACACAGATAAAAAAATTCATACACATAAAATAAAAGAGAGGCATGTACTTATGAAGGCTCTACAGTAAGGCGCTCAGTGGCAGCTGCTGACTCAGTGACTGCACACCTCTGCTCAAACAGGCTTCCTTGCAGAGCAGTAGACCTAGCCAGGTCTCCCTCCACTAGCAGCCCACACCTGCAGCTTCTGTCCACTCTCAGGCTGTAGTGTCCCAGCACAGACCCACAGTGTGGACACAGGCAGCCAAGTGAGTTGCCAGAGGAGGAATCCTGTAAAAGAAGGTCAGCCTGGAGTACTTTCAGAGAAGGACATGGACTTGTAGTTTAAAAGATGTCTGGGGCAAAGGGGGGGGGGGGGCCACTGGAGAGATGGCTTAGTGGTTAAGAGCACTGACTGCTCTTCCAGTTCATGAGTTCAATTCCCAGCAAGCACATGGTGGCTCACAACCATCTGCAACGGGATCCAAGGCCCTCTTCTGGTGTGTCTGAAGAGAGCAATGGTGTACTCATATACATAAAGTAAATAAATAAGAATTTTTTAAAAAAAAATAAAAAAGATGTCTGTTTGGTCCCTACAGACATTTGTAGGACACCAGAGACCTTGGGCTTGGGAGCCCTGGCAGATCTCAAACTTTGCACTTTAGCTCCTGGGTCCTCCAGCCTCTCTACCTCCCAAGTTCTAGGACTGCAGGTGCTTGCCACCATCAAGGCTCACTGTCCCTAATAGCAAAACCTGGCCCAGAGTAGCGGCTGTCCATGATGAGGACACTGCAAAGATACATACTTCTGAAACACTATGATGTCACCATCCATCAGCTCATCAAGGGCTTTATCAAGAGACACATCATAGTCCTGAATTCTCTCTGTTAAATTCGGCTTAACTTCCTACAGGAAGAGATAGCAAATGGTTACATTTAAGAACTTCTTTTACGACCAGATTTTTTTTGTTGTTGTTATTGTTTTTATGCCTTCTCTACATCCAAGTCTTTTACATCTACATGTTGTGCGTTTAATTTTTGAGACAGTGTCTCATTGGTTTTCTTAGGTTGGCCCTGGATTCCAAGCCTTAGCCACTCAAGGAACCAAGGGCTCCAAACTCACACGACCACACCTGGCTTATGCACATTTGAGTTAGAATACAACAAATGGAAAAACAAATCTCTAAGTAGCTAACGGTCCCCAATCCTAAACAGGTAAAAATGAGATATTTAAAATGTGTAGCAGGGAATGGTGGGAAGCAGAGGCAGTAAGATCAGGAAGCCGATGCAGCAATACATAAAGGAGCCCGAATCTGCTTGGGTTACCTCAGGCCCTTTTTCAGTAACCACAAAACAAAACACTGTATTGTCAACTATAGTGTAGAGAACCTGGTGGTGGTGCACGCCTTTAAATCTCACACCTGGGAGGCAGAGGCAGGCAGATCTCTGAGTTTGAGGCAGTCTGGTCTACAGAGCGAGGTTTCAGGACAGCCAGGGCTACACAGGGAAACCTTGTTTCAACATCCATTCTACCCACCAAGAAAGAGACAACCCAAATTAAGTACAGAGTGAGTAAGCAATAGTGACTTTCAAGCCTAAGAGAACAACCTCCCTCCCAAGCAGAAATGATGTAATGACTACATAGAAATAAAACAAGCAAACCTCATAGAGGATAAGGCTAGTATCCTGGATAAATCCTGCTCTGTCACACATAACCGGGAGCAAGTCACCTAGAGTGAAGAAATCTATTAAATATACAACTGTAATGCACTAAGCAAAATCTAGTCTGAAGGAAGTGCAGCCAGGACTTACGTATTTTACAGGATATGGGTGTGTAGATATGTCCACAGTAATTCAAGCTCCGTGTTTTAGGGTCATACATCTTCAAAAATAACATTACATCATCTACAAGTTGATGAACAGGCTGTTAGCACCCTAATCTTTAGTACAATATTTGAAAATGCTAACAAGTAAGCTGAGGTTAAGTGACAACCCCTCACAGTGAGAAGTCCCCAGAAAGTAACAGTGACACAAAGCTCCTTTAAGGAGGCTGATCCTGTGATGGCAGAGGTGGGCTCCACAAATCACAGCTCATGACCCAGTATTCGAGGAGGTAAACAGGACCCTCAGCTCAACAACTGAGACTTGGCACTGACTACTGGACCAAAATTCCCAGGTGACTACGTCAAAAAACAGTTAGGTGTCCTCCACAAAAGTGACCCCTTGTCTGCTCTTAGAGCAAAAGCAAGCTAGTTTGTGGGGCAGCCACCTGTTTAGTGGCATAGCCAGGATTGCTTCAATGTGCCTTCACACAGGCCATGTGGCTTAAGGTGAAGCATCTGCAAAGTGACCTAGTATAAGCCTACACCCCCTGCCTAGCCATCTGACCAGAGTGATGAACCGGAGCCAAGAAGCAGGACAGCATCTCTGCTGTCTGTTCCCCTTACAGGAGGCTCAGCCAGAGCTGCTGTCCTGTGGCCTCCTTTCAAGCTCTCAACATGGAAGGGGTTGAATGAGTAGTGTGGAGGCCCCAGGAGCTCCTCTCCTTCTGCTGACATCAACGAGGACTCCAAGCCTTCTGACTGCTCTAAAGTAGCAGGCGGCTCGTGGGCACTTACGATCTTTATCAAACTTGGGCAATGTTGCTCCACTAGCAGCCAGCTCAGGATCAACTGTTTCCAGGAATATTGTCCAAGGGTTTTCATTATCACTCAGTTCAATCATCTATTTCCAAAAGAGATGCTGATTTTAGAAGGTTGCAATGGCTTAGGTGACAGGGCGACTGACAACTATACTTGAGTGGTGCAGAGTATGTCCAGCTCTACTGAATGCAACCCAAAGGGGCACAAGGCTGCTAACTGCAGGACAGGAGCCTCCCGCAGAGTTGCACACGAGACACCCGAGGATCTAGCAACAATATTTACTGTTTTATTGCCGTCAGCTTCATTATCTAACATTGCAGGCCGCTTTGTCCCATTACTCCTTGCTTGCATAGGCCATAATCGAATCTGATCTTGTGGAAACCCCTGAAAAAAATTCAAAACTTTATTAAACCAACAAGCATCTTATTTCTTTACCCATTTAATGCTTCTGTGAGTAAAAGGGAACAGAATAGGATCAAACTTTACACTCTTGTCCCACAGCTTGGACAATGTGTACCTTCTAAAAAGTCAGGACTACTACGACACTTTGGGGCTCAGCTCAAAGGGCTATTCTATGAGCAACTGGTGGTGGCAGTACAGGAACAAACCATCCCCACAGGCTCCTTCTCTGAGCGCCACTACAAGGGTTAGGTTTGGGGACTGAAAGAAGCAGATGCTGAGATTAAAGACTCTGATAGCAGTGTCAGGAGCTTGGCTCAACAGCTCATTTTCAGACACAGTGAATCACCCAAGGTGGCAGGTCTCTCATGTATCAATAGCCTAGGTGTGGGCAGAGGAGCTATACCCACCATAGTCTGGGAGAGGCTCTGAACAAACTCGGCCAGGGAGGAGTTCTTCAGGACCTTGAAGACGGTGTACCTCACTTTCTCCTCGTCGTACATGTCATTTCCTTGGTGGCCACAAAACTGGTCCTCTGCAACTATCTGAAGACACACAGAGTGAGCTTACAACCAGTGAGACACAATCAAAAGGCTTTCAATCTTGTGCCTCTCCATCTCTAGTGAGCCCCTGCAGCTGCACCCGATGCCCACATTGTTCAAAGAGCTACTGAGATTAGATAACATGGGCCCACACACAGCACGGCCTGAGGCTGACCTGCACTTGCATGTAGAGATGGGCTTCCTGCCGCTCCTTCCGCTTCTGAGCCTCGATCCGTTTCTCTTCTTGCAATCGTTCCACCAACTGCTGAGGAATATCATGATCGGTGACAGCTTGTAACACTTCACCTGCAGGACAAATGTATCCTCTTTCACCTGGTGCTAACTCTGCTTTCCCCTCCTTGCAAGGGTCTCATGTTAGGTCTTCACTAATAACCTGGGGATTGTGAAAGGACTTGGGACCATGTGTAACCCACAAGACCAATACAGCTTGCCTTTTAAGATGATGGAGACAGAAAGAAGGGGGTGAGGTAGGGACTTTGGGCAGGCAACAAAGCATCCACTTGCTGCTTTATGGTGCTGAATTATACAGATAGCTGCCACAGTAACACAAGCCACTGGTACTCACTTAGTTTTGATTCCCTGATGTACACTAACATGTAGGCATTTGTGCAGTGTCGAACAGATAGATCGTCATCATGACCCCCGTAATTGTGCTCAATAGCTTCTTCTTTAGTACACCTGGATACGACATCATCATCGAATTTACACCACTGGAAGGAAAGCAGGTAGATGTGAGAGGAGAGCACTAAAGGCACTGCTGAGCAGAAACACACACCCTCCCTACAAGACCAGAGCACTTCTGTCTTTCTTGCTCAAAATGTGAGGGAGGAGCCATGTGCCCACTGGTACTACTTGCTACCTCTCAAATAGCCTGTTTCCAACTTTGGACCAACCATTCACATAGCACCAACCATTTGGAGAATTAACAGGCAGCATACAATAAATTCCTTAGGTAAAAACTTCATGTTGTACTTAAAGAATTTAAGTTTTTAATGAAAAACAAAACAAAACTTTGGTTTGGCAAGCTTCTGACTTAAAATAATATAACAATAATCTTATTTGTCTTAGACAAAGACATTTTAAATGCCTCAGCCTAAAAAGTATCTATTCTGAAAACCACCTCTGTCACAGAGCAGGACACAATTATGAAGACCATGGCAGAGTGACAGTGGAAGATGACAATGGACACCTGCTTTGCCCTGGTGTGAAGCCTCCCTGACCAGCCAAGTAAAACTGCTATGTCAGCACTCATCAGTTGCATGAGAGAGATTCTGTGAGGTACAATGTTAACTACTGGCACAGAAGTACACTCTGTAATGTACCATTCACCTTTATGCTGTCAAAAATTAGATTAAGAAAACAGCACTCTAGTCAAAAAACAAACAAACAAACAAACACAACCCCCTTCTCCCTCAAAATACAAAGGCTGGGAAGGAACTGAGTCCATGACGCATGAAGCAGAAAGAGGAATGTTTTTTAAACATTAGCACCCAAGGTCAACACTTACTTTGCCATCCCCTTTGGGGTTTAGGTAAACCACGTAATGTCCACCATGATTGTCTCCACTGTGGACCAAGACTGCATGGAGAATATAATTTGCAGGGTCCTTAGGGTCTGTTTTTTGCAAAAATTCATCAAGTGGTAGCTGTTCTGGAAACTCAAACCTATTCAAAACAGTATTTAAAGTATTAAGAATTCTTTTAAAAATCAATATTGATTTGCATGTAAAATATAGTATCCTTCAGAGCTTTACTTTTGAACTCTTATAATTGATTGTGTATCAATAATCATCAACTATGAATGATTCTGAAGGCACTTGAAGCTTAAGTACCTACTTACCAGAAAAATTATCTGTATCAATTTAAAGTTAAGGGAAAATTCAGAGAGAACACTAAGATAATAACAGGTTCAAGTTCAAGGAATTTACCCAACCATATCATAGTAAATTTACACTGAACTAAGTTTTAGTATATATATATACTAAATATATATATATATATGAGAGAATGAATGTACTATGGACACCTTGATGTTAAAGGAAGAGCAAGCTCATGAGAGATGTGTGTAAAAAGGGTCTCTACCCTTAGATCCTATGAGCACACTGTATTTGACATAGTCCTAAACTACTGGCCTCTTGTGAGCAGTTTGCCAAATCTTATCAATGATAATTGATAAGATCAATGTACTCAATCATGGGATGAGCACGCATGAAGTCATTAGCATGTTCACCAATTGGGTAAATGTGTGTTGGCTCAGTTTGATAGCATGAAGGCAGGATGATCAGAAGTTTATGGTCCTGGTGAGTTGGCAAACAGGCTGAGTTGAACTGTCTCAAAACTAAGTAAACAGCCCTCAGAGGCAGGAAGGAAAGCCACATACATAAGGTGGAACAGAGTCCACTTTATAAAGTGTATAGGAATCTGGTGGCTGAGGACTGCTTGAATCCAGCCTTACCACCTTGGGACTGTCTGCTGAAAATGTCCGACTTGGACATTTAAGGAAAAAAAAACTTACAATTTTTAAAATGATGGCAACAGTTCCATTAAAAATAAGGAGAAAAGGGAGGTGTGCAGAAAACAGGTTGAAAAACACAGGCAGCTGAGCACATGCTCCATTTGTGGAGATAATTTAATCTGGTCATATTCTACCTTCAAACATGAACAGTAACCAACCATCATCTATCTTGGTTGATGTTCAAATTAATCAGGGTAAACTTATATACAAACTCAAATACGCCAGGCAGTGGTGTCTCTACAGAGTGAGTTCCAAGACTATCAGGGGCTGTTACACAGAGAAACCCTTCCTGTCTTGAACAAAAAAGAGGGAGAAATCATCACTCATACAAAGGCTCATTAACACGACGGGCTGACTGACCGTAAACTCACTATGTAAGGCTGACCTTGTACATCCTATGCTGCACCATGCCTGGCTCATGCAGTACTAGAGATAAGCCCAGGCCTCAAAACACGCTACCAATGCAAGCACATCCCTGCACTCTTCAATCTGTTGTCTTAAAAAGAGGGCTAAAAAACTATAATGGGGTAGACAGACATCATCACTCTCGGAAGTCCTAGCACATTCAGGAAGGTAAAAATAAGCTTACCACTGAAGCGTGGTAAAAATCTACATTTAGTCAAAACCTAAAGACAAACTGTGACCTAGTCAGAAAACCCTGACCTTTGCCTTCAACGTGGCAGAGCAGAGGGCTGGGGTCAGGGTACTATCACTGAGAGAGACAATCAACTGAGAACAACCACCTGTCTGTCAGATGACAACTCTACCATACCTAAGAGGAAGGAGAACAGAGACAGCACAGCAGGGGTCACATTGAGCCCCTCAACCTCCCCGTTACCTGTCATTGATCTTGATGTTTTGGTCCGTCTGAGGGTCGTACATAAACCTCATAAGTTGCAGGTGTAACACTGGGGGCAGTGTTAGAAATTTCACACCTTTCTCTGCTTCCTGGAAGTTGAGAAGAAATGGTGATTTTTAACTCACCTCTGTGTATCTTTGGCTTTCTTCAAGATGGGAGTCTCACGTTATAGATGCTGGACTTATAGTGACCCTCCTACCTCTGTCTCCTAAGGTAATACTCCAGGTTTACCAGGTTTTTTTTGTTGTTGTTGTTTTTTGGAGACAGTTTCACCATGTCACCCTGGCTGGCTTGGAACTCCTGTCTGCTTATCAAATCCTAGGACTAAACATGTACCCCATCCCACCCAGCTGTACCTGTTAATTAAGCTAGACAAGAACTGGTTCTGACAGGGAGATAGCTCAGAGGTGAAGACAAGCAGTTGCCCCACAAGGGTGACAGACCTGATGTGATCCCTAGAACATCAGATGAAATGAAAGAACGGTGTCCAAAGCTACCCTCTGACCTCGCAACATGTCTCCACATACATGACCACACATGCACATCATGCACGCACACACACACACACACACACACACACACACACACACACACACACACACACAAACGTGAAGTTCTTTAGAGAGCCTCTAGTTCAATGCATGGGAGATTATGACCTGACCTGGATGACCAGCAGGGGGACACTAGTTATTTAAGTTACTTGGTACCAGGAATATTACAGTCAAACACTATGAAAAAGAGGACCACAAAAAAGAAAACTGTGGTTAAAGGCCAGCCTGGTCTACAGAGCCAGTTTCAGGAAATCCAGTGGTACAGGGAGAAAAACACTGTTTTAAAAACACCAAGACAGAAAGCTGCTTGAACCCCGAATGCTGGGCACAGAGTCAGGGCTCACGATGCTTAGCTCAACTTGTCACCAACACCTCAACCTCACCCCTGATCTTCACTTCTAACCACACCCCCAGTTAACAGATGGAAAACCTACTTGGCAATCATCTTTGTAATACCATGTTGAAGATAGGGCTCCCTCGTGCAAGATACTACTTGATGCATGTGCAGATGCTAAATCATCTTGGGTGGGAAAGCCAACTGCATGCTTCCTCTCAAACACTTCTCCCAGCTCTCATTCTATGTGCAGCAAAGGGTTCTGGTCCTCAGTGATGTGAACCAGCAGACCAGAGCCATGACACAAAGCTACAAGTCGGCAGACCTGGTAAGTGCTCAGATAAGTCGTTCCCTGAATCTAGCCCAGCACCCACCTTTAGTCTGAGCCCTTTGGAGGCAGAGGCAGGCAAGTTCGAGGACAGCCTGGTCTACAAAACAGGTTCCAGGTTAGCCAAGGCTACATAGAGTAAATAAACCCTGTATCAAAAAATGAAACAGGGACTAGAGAGATTGTTCAGAGCACTGACTGCTCTTCCAGAGGTCCTGAGTTGAGTTCCCAGCAACCACATGGTGGCTCACAACCATTTGTAATGGGATCTGATGCCCTCTTCTGGTGTGTCTGCAGACAGCTATGGTATACTTGTATAAATAAATAATAAATAAGTAAATAAAATTTAAAAGATGAAACAAAACATTAAGAACCAAGACACTTCCTGCTGAGCAGGTCAGGAACTGCTCTGTGGAGGATGAACAGAGACTGTCAATTCTCACAGCACACTGCACCTACTCTACTGCTTGTGTAGCTGAAGCACGTCACCTCTTCAAACAAGCACCCTCCCAGCGCATGGGACCACTCAAAGAGAGAAAACGCCTGTAGGCTCAAAATCTCAAGAGCACAGCACAGTGTCATCAGCGCCTGGGTAAAGAACTAGAGGTGGCTGGAGAAGGTGGTTACCTGCAGACCATGCTCCCCGGCGTCGTACTTATTGTCACCATCTAGTTGTTCTACTGCCACATAATCCACAAATGATTCAAATACTTTAAAAAGAAACAAAAACAACAGGTCAATTGGTATGATCAATAAAGTTCAAGCACACAACACAGGCAGCCTGGGTGGACATTACATATATTACTGTGACTAGGAGCAGAGTGAATGCAGAGTCCCCATTCACTGAATTCAGTGACACAAGCCACTGCATGTTCCCTGCCACAAAAAAAAAAAAAAAAAAAAAAAAAAAGGCAGAAAGGAAGGAAGGAAACTCAAGAACTTCGTTTCCATGTTGCTGAAAAACCTATCAGCTTAGTCAATGAAGACAGCATGGGGCTGCAGCATAGAAAATCAGTGGGCCAGAAACAGGGTGTGAACTGAAGAGGAACCAGGCCAAAGATGGACCTGCATGGGGCAATGTGGTATCAGCCCTAGTGTCCTGACACACACAATCAGAACAGTGACAACAGAGCAACAACCACTACAGTGACTTCACTAAAATCAGCACATGTCATTAAACAAAAGGCAATGAGGAGTGAGGTCAGACAGTCACACAAAGGCCCTCTCCTCTAGGGAGAGTGGGGGTAACACACCAGAAGTTACACTGAGGGCAACAGGTGGTGTGGGGCAGGGGTCCTGAGACAAAGGAACACAGGGGCCAGGGAGAACAGTGAATAAAGTGCCGAGAGAAAAGACTAAGAGTAATATGTCCAGGAAAAATTCGTCTACATCAGAGAAGCCTAACTTGTACAGACTTTACAATGGGATATACAGAATCATCTTTTACACTGGCTCTACTTCTGTAGAAAAGCATACACTGATCACTAAACTTATTATTTATCAGTCCACACAAGAGATAAATGTTGTGTATGCCATAAATGGAAGCAGAAAATGAGAGAAATGGCCTGAGTGGTGAGGGGGATCCAGGGATTGGGCAGGCCACAAGAGGCTTCGTGGAAGCAGGTAATCACCCAGTGTGCTGTGTGCTTAAAATGTCACTCCCTGCATCTAACCTTATTACTTTTACAGCACAATCACTGTGCAAAATGTGACAGGGAGCTAGAGCGGCAATGAGTAAAATCTTATGGCGTATGGAAACAAGACTTACTGTTTTTCTTTCCTTTTATACTTAGCTGGATATCATAATAATCTTCTCTCCTGTCAGAACGGTAGTCTACTTCTTTGCACTGAATATAAGACTGTAAGAATGTAAGAATAAACAGAAGACAGCTTCAGCACTGGTTGTCAATCTACTTCTATAATCTTTCAAAGCCATTCTTTAGAACTAATGCTCACATACCACCATTTTGCCTCTGAATAACTTTGGAATGGTGCCCTCTACACATGTGCCTTTCATTTTATTTTCCACGTTATCAAGCAACTGAAAAAAAAGATTTGGGCATTAAAACAACTTATACTTGAGTAACACATAGTCATTTAACACTTTATTTGGAAATGCCAACAGTCAAAGAATTTCTAGACTATACATATATTACCTTTGGCATGCAATTATAAAAAAACATACAAATCTTTCTTGGCTGGATTTTGTTGCTTTTACAAAAAATATCTACATGCAATAGTTGAGGTTAACCTTTTATACAGTCTTTGTAATAAATTAGTAATCTGGAGTGCCTTTAGAAGCATTTTTTATATTTATTTTACCTCTTTGGAAAAAGCATGTAAATTGATCACTAAACTTAACTCGTAATGGTCCACACCAAGAGATTAATGAGGTTGAGCCTGTCAACAGGATTGACTGGTTTGTCCATGGATATTTAATGAACTGATTCAATCCAGCTAGTGCTGCAAAAAAGAAAACACACCTTGCCCAGCCAATCACCTTGAACATCCATTCCACGTCTGCGTGAGCACGCATCTATGTCCTTCCTCAGTCCAGGAAGGAATGACTAGAGACTAATGCGGACGGGCAACGGTGGCTGCCTAAGCCAGCGTGCATTCCCCTGGCTTTGTGCCTCCTGTGCATATGCTTAGGGTAATCAATGAAAAACCCACTATTCACAGCTACAACCTTCCCCGGCATCACCTTCTACTGACTCAGTCCTTCCCAGTTTGCAACTAGACAAGCCCTAAACCAGACATGTCGGTGGGACCCCAGCACTCTTGAACTCTGGCCTGCACATCAGTCCTAAACCAAGGTAAATAGTCTGCTCAGCTGTGCACTTCTCCATCTAGCACTGCCTCACATATTCACTGTGAGAACCAGTTACTGCTTAAAACTTACCACTCGACAAAGCTCTTGAACATCGTGTTGCATGAAGCTATCTAATGTTTCCCACCTTTCAAAGAGAAAAGGAATATCTACATTTCAACTTCAGCATTTCCAGGGAGTGAATCTAGACTGCAAACTAAATTGAATCAACCTCTAGCCTCAAAATCATTGGTGTTTTTCATATCTTGGGGATTGTCATAATGCAAAGATTAAACTGAATTTTATTAGCAGTCAGCGAAAACTTTAAATTTGTTTTTTAAAATCTAGAAGGTATTATCTACAAGTTACATACACATACATTTCAAAGCTAGACACGAAAAGGAAGGTGGTGAAATCTTTCAAGAAAGAGAGAAAGTATAGAAGCCCTGGGCCAGCCGTGAGCCGTGTCACTCCTGTCTCCACTCTTGTCCCTCACACAGAAGGCAGGATGGAGGTGGATTGCTGATACATACCCAAATGACTTTGTGAGCTTCTTTGTCCCTACAGGCTTGTCGCTGTGCTGTAGCTCATAGAACACTCTCTGCAGTGCTAACGGGACGCTTTTCGATGAGTCATCGCCCTCTGTCGGCATCATGTACACAGCCTAAAAGAATTCATTTAGAAGGTTCAATTTTTAGGTAAAAGTATCATTTCTAATATCATAAGGAGTAAAGCAATTTACTAGAGGCTCTTAACTATGCCCAACTTTGTAAACCATCAAATGTCTGTAGAAACAACTTAGAAAAAAGAGAATGCAAAAAACCTTAAGTCACCATTAGCTCACCCACCCCAGCACTCCCTGCCAGTGTCTAGGACCCAGATGATGAAATGCAGATGGTACTCAAGCTGTCACTGCACACACTCCCACCTCAGAGGCCACTGTGGCAGAAACCAGCAGATGCAACACACAAGGAACCTGCCTGCCTACATGTCCCTTCTCTGCTCCACTCCGGACTGTCTGCAAAAGACCTCAGTCTGAAAAGCACCACCCTTCATTAGATTCAAACTGCTTATTAAGAAGCTGAGGCAGGAGGATTTACAGAGACTACTAAGTGAGTTTAAAGCCAGTCTAAGAACATATGTAGATGCTCCCTTCTCCTCAACTTTGTAAAGAAGAGGGTGTGAGGCTGGGTGTGGTACTACCTATCTTTAATCCCAGCACTCTACAGAGGCCAGCGTGTCAGCAACCAGAGAGCAGGTACTACATGAGACTTTATTTCTAAATAAAGTCAGGGAAAGCCTGGGAATATAATTTAAAGGTAGAAACATTAGTCCTAGAGTCAATTAATTGTTACCATTATGGCTTGTATTTTAAATTTGATCACACAAATTAGCTCCAAGAACAGACGGACCCCACCACCACCAGAGACTAAAGGCAGCCTGTCAAGGCCTCCCTGTGGAGAAAGGGCTGCTATCTGGGGAGATAGGGGAGTACTTTGCTGGGCCTTTAACATACCTTGCAGAAGAGAAGGCAGAAAGCTGCTGAAAGGAATACTATTCATTTACCTTTCGTAACTGATTTGTGAAAAACAAGGTCTGCAGCAAGCTATTCATGTAACACGTCGCTCCCTGATTCTTTAAGCCGACATAGCCAGTATGCTTCTTTGAGTCCCACCTGAAAGACAGTCCAAGTTTGAAGGTCCACTGCACAGGACACCTGGATTCGACACTACATAGTGCTAAGTTTGCCATTTGCGCCTGGCATCTGTGTAGCTGAGCATCACCGTCTCATGTCATCCTGTTTTCTAACATCCCAACAAAGGAACATGGTCCACAGATCAGTCCTCCAGGCACAACACCAGGAACTGAGGCTTCACTCACATTCCATGGATCTTTCACTGCCATGATCACTAATTTCAGCCTGCATCTATCTCCTAACAGTTCTCAGCACCGCTGTCAGACAGACATCAAATGTGACTACAGAACAATCTTCTCCTCACTGCTCCCACTCATACACACCCCCAAAACATGAATGCCTAATGTGTAAGATGTGGCAACAGCTGAATACCCCACACAACCCTACATCAAATGTATAGAAACACACTTATGCAGGAGAAGACAGGAATATGGATTTTGAAGTTTTAGAATGCACTTTTAAACCCTGAGGGCAGCACATCTTTGTTATGTTATCTGAGTGGCTATGGTAGCCCTAAGCTGTGTCCCAGATATTTTCAACCCATGAGGCCACCCAGCAGAAAAATCTACCTGTAAATAGAAAACCACTTCTTCCAAACAACCTTCCGAATCTGCTACACTCTAACATGAGCATGAGCCTGAGTGACGGTGCAGTCCCAGGGCCTGGCCAACAGCCCAGATTAGGACCTCACGCCTAAAAAGGGACTGGAGCTGCCAATCCTGCCCAGCACACTCCCTGTTACAGGTTTTCATGTCTGTGCAGTTTTCAAAATAAAAGCAAAAGCCATGCACACAAAGGCCCTGATTTCTCTATTGATAAGACTGTGACTGGGAAACCAGTGCTGGCCCGTTACATTCAGAAAACACACTGGTGAGGGTATGAAGTGGACAACTATGTTGTTGAGTACTGGGGCAAACACGAGACCACAAACATCTCTTAAACCTATTCTAGTGCTTCTCAATACAGTACAGGAACCCAACTGAACAAAACTTACGCAACTCCATGAGGAGCATCCGCCTGTACAAACACTTCAAAGGTGACTTTGTCATCATCTATAAATCCTTTCTCAGGATCAGTCACTTCCTGTAAAATAAAAACATCCAACTCAAATAAGAGCACACAAGTATCTACTTTACTCAAAAGAAGCGGCTGTCTTTGTACTCCGCACTCAGTAAAGTGCTGCTTCCAAACTTCACAGGGCACTCCTTTCAAATCTGTGTGCAACTTTGCTCTGTTTGGAAGTGGTCCCCTTTGTTTTAAGTATGGCCCCCTAGGAGCTTTACAAAGGTGCTCAGGGTTTACTGCCACAGGCTAAGTGAGCTGGTGAGGTTCTCAAGTACTCTGATTAGGC
Organism: Arvicanthis niloticus; assembly: GCF_011762505.2. Taxonomy (NCBI): domain Eukaryota; kingdom Metazoa; phylum Chordata; class Mammalia; order Rodentia; family Muridae; genus Arvicanthis; species Arvicanthis niloticus. The sequence continues at coordinate 98,170,668 of NC_047663.1, forward strand.
AGCAATATGCCAAGGACCACCGCTGGCCACTTCTACAGAAAGGGGCCCCAAGAAAGGTCACCCCTACTAGGAAGGATTTCCATCATGTGACTAAAACTTGCTTTAGTGGGCTGGAGAACAGTTCTATCTAACAGGCTTGCTGCTGTCATGGGAATCAGAACTTGATCCCAGCACCCACACCTCATAGCTCACAAATGCCATGGCTCTAACCCCAAGGAATCTGGTAAGCAGTCTTGGCCCCTGTGGCATCCTCATACACTTACAAACAAGTTTTTGAAAGATATTGGAAAAATTCAAACTTGATGTGTGTGTGGGGTGGTGGTGGTGGGGTACCACACCTCTAATTCCAGCACTCTGGCTTCGGAGGCAGAGGCAGGTGAAAGCCAGCCTGGTCTACCTAGTGAGTTCCAATACAGCCAGGGCCACACACAGAGAAACCCTATCAGGAAGGGCAGAGCCATGACTGAGGAGCCAGTGAGATGACACAGAGAGCAGGCACTTTTCATCTAAGCCTGAACCCATGATCTGAGCTGAATCCACAGAAGTCATACAAATGGACCACACTTTAGCTCATGCGTGCCCACACTCAGTTATTTGCACATAACCTCACACACCAAAGAATAAAGTTTGCACACACAGCATAGTAAGTAAAATTTTAAAGGCTGCAACCCAGATCCTTATATATACTGAACACATAATGCCAGAAAGCCATACCAACTTCCTTCCAGGTGCCTTCACAAGCAAGATTTTTGAAAACTAAAAAACCAAGACCATCAATACCAGTTGAGACACAGACTAAACATTGTCACTTACACTCCAGGCCATGAAATTAGAGAATCCCCAGTCATTTTCCTTGTGGAAGAACAAGTGGCTGATTCGCCGGCTGAAAGATTTGTCATCATCCCTGTAATTTATTATCTTCAGCACTGCTTGTGCGTGACAGGACCACGACCTGTTGTGGAGGGAAGGAAACAAAACCCACCAAGCCTTAGCTGGCATATTTAACTGAGACCCACACATTTTTAAAACATCAAAACCAGCACATGAAAATCTACCTTGGACAGAACACAAGGATCTGAGGTCACAACAGCAGTAGCTCAGCTCGTGGTTCTAGTTTCTTACTTGAAGACAGGGTCTCACTGTGTAACTCTAGCTGGACAACAACTCAGCTCTACCTGGCTCTCTGCCTTCTGAGAGCTAAGTTTAAAGGCGTGTACCATGACCTGGCTTGTGTTCATTTTTTAACCCCTAAAGTGTTTAATTGTTAAGTATAAACCACAAGTTCCTGCCTGCACTTTTAAGTATCAGCCTTAGGTTTTGCACAACTGTGGCTAGGTGAGGGTGTAGCTCAGTGGTTCATGGCCTGTACAAATAAATCCCTGTGACGTGACAGGGGATACAAGAGCAAAACAGTGGATGAGCAAGGAATGGTAGCGCACACACAATCTCTACAACTCGGGAAGCTGAGGTAAGGGGATTACTGTGAATCTCAAGGCTATGCTGGTAGGGCAAAACCCTTCCTCCTTCAATACTCAAGTGAAGATAGATGCACCTCCAGGTTCTCCCACAATGCAGTGTTCCCAGCACACCTGCCTATGTTTCAGGAGTTATCAGGCACAGAAGCATGTGCTGCCAATAAGGATACCAGAAGATGGGTCCATGACTTCCATCTATGCAGTCTAGCCTGGGCACCAATTTACTACCAGAGACAAGAAAAGCCCTAATCTATTAAGTGGCCCTCATTACAGATAAAATTGATTTCACATCTTTCTGGAGGGGACAATGTTGACCCTTTGAGCCCACCCCATGGCTTGTACTGGGCAACCGTTTTTACCACTACACCACTTGCCACCTTAGCTTGGCACTTCTCAAACACTAAAGGAAAAGGAAAAAAATGGTGTTCTTCCTGGGAGTATTTGCAGAACAACCAAAGTTGCTATCTTCTGATGAACACTTTCCTCAAGGTTTTCAAGCACCAGAATCAGGGCGTGTCATGAAGCCTAAGTACAATGTTAGGCTCCTTGGTACAGACAAAGGGATCTCCACAGTCCACATACACCCTTCTCCCAACTGTCATTCCAATAGGAGTTTAATACTGACAGCAAGGATGTGGATTGAAGGGAGAACCACAAACTTCTGAGATTAAACCCAAGGGGTAAAGTTTGAAAGACTTATAGACCATGAAACCTTTCATGTAATTGGAAGGACCCTCCAAAATGTCTTTGTTACTTTGTTTCTGAAACAGGGTCTAATTTAATCCAGGCTGGGCTTGAACTGAACCTCCTGCCTCCTGTTCCCAAATACTGGTACTAAGACAATTTAAAAATAAAGCTCCTTTTGAAAAAGTATGACCAAACTTTCCCCCATAAATAGGTCAGATCCATACTTTTTAAACATCTCACTAACTGCTGTGAGGTATACTTTCCAACTAGCCCATAGGCATGAGGCATCAGAGGACAGGGGGCTATGTCAGCTTCTGACAGTCACACTTAAGGCATCTGCTTCTGCAGACAAGGGAACAAGAAGTTCATGGCTGGCAGAGTCAAAATGGACCCAGTCCAGGCCAATGGGCACTAACATACTGAAGTTACTTTTTAATTACACTCTTATAATCAGCGCTGGGGCTGTAATTCTGTAGTAGAGTGCTTATGTAGTAGCAAGTCCCTAGGTTCCATCCCCAGAGCCAAATGAAAAGGGATTGTTACAGTTACAAAGAAACTGAGACTGTAAGACTGATGGCGCTTGGGCCTCCAGAAATCTGTGCATTTGTAGTTGCATCATTTAAACTCTTACGTGGAGTCAGATTCAGCATTGCACTGGAGAAAGAATCCTACGCTTTTTTGGTGTGGTCTGTCTGGATAAAAGCGTGGCATCACCATAATCTTCCATGGCAGATTTCGCACAAAACACGGAGGGCTAAGGACCGACTCACTCAGTCTGCTGAAGCGCTCGACAGTGAACTGAAAGGTTGCCTCGGAGCGCCAACTGGTGTCTGCAAGAAAACATGCCATCAATCATAGAGCTAGGGCATTAACCAAAAGTATAACAACACTGCAGTAAACTGCTCTACAGAATCTCAATCCATTCTAATTTCTGATGCCTCTGGGAAATGATAGTGGCTTTTCCAACTTATGAAAAGGCACTAATAAAGACAGTTTCTACATAGCTGGACCCTAACAGAGGGCCCACTCACCCACACCTGCCTTTCCTCAGAGAACTAAGGGTTTAGGGGAATGAACGTCCACTTCAGTTCTCATTCCCCAAACCTGAAAATCAACTGAGGGGACAGACTTGGGAGGGAAGGAAAAGAAGGACTTATATTTCTGTATTTCCGTAGGTTGGACTGACTGGAAAGGGAGAAAGGCAGCTAAAGGGCCAGCCACTGTGCTAGGAGCACAGTAGACCATATGGCTGATTGACAATCCCTCAAGCTTCAACTTCTGTCAAATAATAAGCTGGATCCCTTATGGCAGCAATTTTTTCATAGAGAAATTAAAGTTCTTTCCAATATGAATATTAGCACAACAATAAAGGTTTCCGCCCCTTCACTGCCTCTGCTCAGAGGTTCAGTGTCTCAATCAAAAATGCATCATCTAAAAAGGGGTATCATTTACCCATCACTGGCAAGTGGCCACAGGCCAGTGAGCTGATGCAGTCCCAGAAATGTTCACTGTTGCTTTTCAAGCTATAGCGAGTGAGCTGTCTCCCACAGCCACTCTGCCACAGTTGCTACTAACAAGCACCAGTAAAACTGACAGAAGCCACAGGAAACCAAGGGGCTGCACAAGTGTCTGAAGGAATCACTTTCTGTGCTTGTCTTACAAAGAGGAAACAGCTCCCTGAGTGGTAGGAACTGAGGGCCACCTCCCCCCACATAGAATCAGGTACTGTCTTCCCTGGCTATTAGGTCCCAGAACATAATCAGAGGACTATGCATAACTAGACTTATGAAGAGCATGTTAATTAAGAGACACCCTGCCCTCCCAGAAACATTCCCAGAGTGCTGAAGGCCATCAAAATAGAGCCCCACAACCTTCCATCTCCAAACTCCACATAACACGGGTTTGTGGGATCACCTGTTCTAGATATACTAAAGTTGCTAGAAGTTTGCAACTACCTGGGTCTGTTCTTAAGAAAACATGTCCATCAGTCCTCACAAGAGGGTATTCTTTACCAAAGTCTGTCAGAGTTCCCTCACCCCTTTTTTGTAATCCCGGCTCCCCCAGTCATGGCAGGAGCACAGCGGAAGCGCAAGAGCAGCTCCAGGAAGCTGCCAGATGCTGATGACTGACCTAAGTCTATTGGGTCAGTTGTTCCTACACCTGCTTGAAGTGGGAAGAATTCTTTCTCCCCATGGATTTGCCTAAAAGGACTTAGCAGAAAAGGTTAGCTACATGCTTTACTGGACATACAAATAGCACCTGAGCAATATTGATTTCAACTTTACAGATAAGGAAACTGAGGCATACTGACATGACGCATCTCATCTGTGGAGACACCAAGGACAATGACTGTGCACTCTACAATAAAGCTAGCCTGTCCCTGTGATTCAAACTTGTAAGATTACATTTATACACACAAATATTGGAGCAGATTACAATTTTTGTTCTTCCATGCCACACATTAGTCAAATCGCCAAATTGTCCTTTAAATGTTAAGTAAAAATAGTGGTGACATTGACCTTAATGTGCAAATCTTTTAAAAAGAGAACCTGGTACCGTCCGTGGTCCCTATTCACTAGTCTGCTTTGTTACATGTTGCACTGGATCTCTGCATTATACTGAAGGCACATTCTTAGAACAGGCTAAGGAAGTTGAAACTTCTTGTGAATAATTGGGGGGGGGGGGGGGGGATATAATCCAGCCATAGAGCCAGCCTACAGCTGACACGGTGAACTAGGCCCCTGGTGCTCAAGCAAGTAGGACAAATGAGAATTTGGAACTGCCAAATGAAAGGCACAACACTAAAAGCCCCCTGATTACCCTTCTAGAGGAAATTCCTTGAGACCGACCAATCTGACAATGGTCTCTGCCCAAGAATGAATGCAGTGGCACATGGGAGCCTATGTACTTAAAAAAAAACAACAACAACAACAAAAAAGAAAACAAAACTGAGTGGACTGCCCTGGCCTCAACTCTGTAGAGAAAGCACATACAGACATGACACTTCAGGCTTTTGAAGGGATTTTCTCCATATGGTGACTCTAGAGGGATGTCTTCTGACACACTAGTCATTCTAATATAAATTCTGCAAGTCAGTTAATCTTAAGAAATGGGCTGTTTTCAGAGACCTACAATTTAAAGCAGCTCTATCTAGATCTTCATAGCCCATGTGTTTACTCTAAAACTTCTTGTCATCTAAGCAAAAGTGATACTGACAAAATAAGAATCAATATGATAAGAAAGTAGCTCTAAGACCTGCCCATCCCATTAGTCTGTTAAAAGGCATTTTTAAAAATGCTCTCTTCCAGCCGGGCGGTGGTGGCGCACGCCTTTAATCCCAGCACTTGGGAGGCAGAGGCAGGCAGATTTCTGAGTTTTTGGGAGGCCAGTCTGGTCTACAGAGTGAGTTCCAGGACAGCCAGGGCTACACAGAGAAACCCTGTCTCAAAACGGCCCCCCACCCCCCCCTCCAAAAAAAGCTCTCTTCCTCAATTACATGTGTCCTCCATTAATGCATTAATGTCTGCACTGCCAATCTACCCAAGTTTTTACACAAGAGATGGCTCTAAGGACTCTGAGCACAACAAAGTCACAGATCATTTGGCTACAAAATGGCCTCAATCCAATGTTTTCTGGATCATGTGTTCTAATTTGATATGTTTTAAAAAGATCTAAGTAAAGGGGTTCAAAGCCAGAGTCTAAGGGATCATTAAGAAAACCCTGGGCGTGCACGGCTGAGGCATGGGTGGGTAATGCAGCGTTCCTCCAATTTCCCAAGGTTCTGACCCCGGCCACACAACACATACAAACTACATCAACATTTCACAGTCACATTACTTCTGGAAAAGCTCACCCTAAGATCTGCTCCAGAAACAGAGCCCCCACACCCCCTTGCCTCTGCCATGCTGTGAACAGGCCCAGGTCTAGCCGTGGCTGAAGACACTTCCAACTGCAAACCAAAAGGACAGCCACTGCTTCTCCATCTCAGAAGCCAAGCTGGGCCACTGCTCCTCTCAGGTCTTGTGATAAAGTATGAGTACTTAGTACTAAGAATTCAGTACTATTTACCCTGAGTTAAAAGAATGCTGACTCTTAACCATGGTTCAATCAATCTAGGCCACCCAGGCCCCCAGGAGACATTTAGCAATGTCTAGAGACATCTGGTTGTTTCTGGCTGCAGAAAGGAAGCAGGTAGGGTTTAGTGGGAAACGCTGGTGTCTTCTAATACACAGAATAACCCACTGTCTTATAGCTGTATCTATGTCTCCCTGCACTCCTAGGAAGAGAGGAACTGCTTAAATAAACAAGCTGCACTGGGAGAACTGATGGGGTGGGCTTGGCTACTGCTCTACATACAACTCAGACTGACCCCAAATGCACACCTGGCACCTCTGCCTGGCCACTTCCCAAATGTCCTCTCTAAAACGATCCTGGCATCTCTGGTGTCCAAAGTGAAACCACCAAACGCCCAATAACCAATAAGACCACACCCACACCGATGCCCTTCATCTACAGTGGAAAGCGCACTCCACGGGGAACAAAGCAGCGGGGTGTAGCCCACGCCTCTTTACCTTCCTCAGAAATTGCCTCAGCCAGCTGCCAGGGGTAAACCGCACTGTGAGAGAACTCTCAACTGCGGCTGCAGTTTCGCATGGAGGCTGAACTTTTGGCAGGAGGTCTGAACAGCAGTCCTTCTGGTGGTGCAGCCCGTGCCTGATGGTTCCTTTCAACTGCCCCGTTACTCCCCTGGGAAGGACACAACCCTCATGAGGATTGATGGACATGCTTGTACAGAACATGGTTTCATATTACACTGCAAGATTCCAGGGGCTGCATAAAATTACTGGCTGCTCCCTTCTCAGGACTTTGGCTTGCAAATGTTTACATCTCTTAAGATGATATATTATAAAGAAGATTTCTCAAAAGAAAAAGTGATTCCCTGACACAAAATGCCCATGCATATACATATGCATATGCTTTTCCACATGGAAGCTACAGAGAAAAGTGAGTGGAGGAAGTACAGGGCCCAATGTTTGGCTCTTTCTTCATTCCTAACAGGAGCTGGGAGGCGTTCTCAATTGTAGGACTGAGAAGACACTAAAGTGGGAATGCAGTGGAAAACCAAATCCCAATGCCTTGAAGTATCTTGCTGCAAACAAATGGGAAGAGAAAAATCTCCCTGGTACCCTAAATGCTAACAGTGGCTGGAGACCTGTGGGTATGAGCAGACACCCACTCACTATAAACCTCTGGATTTGAACCCCCTTGCCTAGGCTGAGGAGAAGCAACTTACCTTGAAATTTTATACAATCTTGAAATTCAAAACAAAAATAGGATGCTAAATTGCCCTCAGATATAACCTCCTGATAACTACTCTAAAGACTAGAAAGTACTCAAGGAAAAAATACAGGTGGGTTTTGTTTCTGACCGCACTCCACGGCTGTGAGTAAGTGAGCGGTACTTACCGTCCTCCATGTCCTCCTCCGCGTTGCTGTGCCCATCACTCAGGGCTACATTCCCATTGATGACAGGGTTCTGAGTAATTCTTGGTGGGTCATCTGTATCTCCAGCTTTAAGGAAAAATAAGAAACTCATGAGCTTAGCTTCACAGTCGGACTAGATGCACAAGAATATATTTATGCTTGTTAATTTGTAGTCACTAAGTTCTAATTGTACTATAACTCTTACATTTACTAATAATGCAAGTTTTCAAAGTTTAAAGGCAGGTGAATATTAGCCACAATGCATGATAATCTGCTCCATTTGCAATTAATAAAAGAACTTATCTATATATATAAGACGCTTATGTGTATCGTTTCTTATTTACTCTTATTCTGTAATGGCTAATGGCTTAGATTTAAGAACCTTTACATAATTGATAGGGAAAGTCATTTTGCAGTAAGCTTCCTACTAATTAAAATGTAATCCTCCAGGGTAGGGCTGTAGGTCCTAGGAGAGCTCTTGCCTAGTGTGCATAAAGATTCGTGGGTCCTAGGCTTAGCACTGGGAAAAAAAAAAAAAAAAAAAAAAGAAAAAAAAAAAACAAAAAAAAAAAAACAAACAAACAAACAAACACAATAAAACTTAACCCAGGGAACGAAGAGAGGACTCAGAGGTCCAGAGGTTAAGAGCATTCACTGCTTCTGCAGAGTACCTGAGTTTGGTTCCCAAAACCCACATGGCAACTCACAACTGCCTGTAATTCTTAGTTCCCAGGGATCTAGTGTCCTCATCTGAACTGTTGAGGGCACCTGTACTCACGTGTCCTTACCAATCCATCTACACATGGCCAAATAAAAAACTGAATAAAAACCTTAGCCGGGCAGTGGTGGCGCACGCCTTTAATCCCAGCACTTGGGAGGCAGAGGCAGGCAGATTTCTGAGTTTTTGGGAGGCCAGTCTGGTCTACAGAGTGAGTTCCAGGACAGCCAGGGCCACACAGAGAAACCCTGTCTTAAAAAAAACTAGAGAGAGAGAGAGAGAGAGAGAGAGAGAGAGAGAGAAAGAGAAAGAGAAAGAGAAAACCTTAACCATACACACTATTTTCTTGAGTTCACTAAACATCTGAAAACAAAACTAAGTTTGTGATGTTCAGACCACAGCTGGAGTCACCACATCTGGCTAATCTTGGGGTTAAATCAGCCTTTGTACACCATTCCAAAACACTGATTGCAGAAGCAGGTCAATTCCACAAACACTGCAACCCTGTCCAGGAGCTTTGCTTTTTTTCCCCTGCCAGGACAAATACCCCAGCAGGAAATGGGTCTTACTACCTGAAGGAGGCATACTTTTCTGAATAGCTAGCTAGGTAGCTCTGTGCTGGACCTTCAATAATCCCCCATCTTACTGTTACCGGGGATGGATACAGGGACTGGGATGGATGGACAAATGGGGAGACAGACAGACAGACAGTCTCAAAGTCAGTCTGCCCACTCCCCCCCCCGTGTGTGTGTGTGTGTGTGTGTGTGTGTGTGTGTGTGTGTGTGTGTGTGTCTCTCATCCCTCCCTCCCTTTCTCAGAACCATGGACAGTGCTGAGGCTGTCTGGCCCTTAAACTGCAAGCCTCTAGTTGGAGAATACAAACTGTCCAAGAACTCCTGCACTCCTGCTTCCCCATATCTGTATCTCAAAACTATCAAAATAAGAAATAAACATTTCATCCACATTTAGACAAATTTAAGATCACTTCCAACCTCCAAAGGTTAATAATACACAATTGTATTAGAAAGCTATGTCTAAAAACAACAGTTTTAAAAACTGGCCCCAAAATCCCTTGGATAAGGGTTTGAGGGATGTAGAATACTGGGGGGACTGGGGGGAAGGGGTATCCTTACAAGGACATCTTCTGGCCAGCCTGGAACTCACAATACTTGCCTTGGGCCCCAAGTGCCAGCCAGGTGACAAATCAAGGAGGTTTCACTCTATAGAAGCCAGTGAGAATTTTTTGTTGATTTAACAAGTCTAAATTTCCTAAATAATAAGCATAAGAGCTGCAAGGCAAAGAGAACTGGGTGCTTCAGAATCTCTTTGACCTACATCTATTCCACTCAATGACATTAAATCACCCTTCAAAGTTTTATACGCTTTGAGGCATTCTATAGTGTTGTCTGTGCTTAAAAGGGTCACAATACAACTTCTCCCCATATACCATTTATTTCTTTAAAAATTGCTTTACACACAAACCTCTCTTACTGAGCAGAAGGGCTGTGGCCAGTGCAATAGTTCAGCCCTGGTTAATGTGCTTGCTACATACAGAACTCTCATACTCTGATTTCCATCTGTGAAATGCGGTGGAAAGAGGGACAAACTCTCAAAGTTGTCCTGAGCTCCATGTATCCACCACTGCATATGCACAGATGTTCAAGTTTTCTGTTTCTCTCCCTCAAACCAATACACTAACACACACACACACACAAAATGAAAATTGGGCATGGTGGCACGTGCCTTTATCCCAAGAGATAGGTGGATCTGTTTGAGGCCAGACAGAGATTCACAGTGAGACCCTGTCTCAAAAATAAACATCACAAATATAAATTTGGGAAAGCTGTGTGCTGAATAGGCAGAGTATATCATTCACTCCCTTGACAAATTCTCAAGTGCGTGAGGACCTTGTTCATTTGGAACCTCGCAGGATGTTAAGCAACAGCAACCAGTCTGTTGCACACACAAGTTTAGAGGTGTCAGATCCTAAAAGAATTCTCTTCAATTCCACCTGGCAGTAGCCTGATCGCATCACAAATGCCTTTAAACATAATTTATGTCAAAATATCAACCTGACAAACCACTCTCAAAATATCCTTCTAAATTATAAGCATCTTGAAACATTAGTGATTGAAGGCAAAGGTCTGCTTTTATTCCACTAAAATCCAAATATAAAAGTGCAGACCGCAACTACAAGAGGGTTGTTTCAGTTTTGTAGGAATTAAAGGCTGTTTGTTGAAGTAAGCTGTGCTAGGTAAGAGTACTTTTCCAGCAAACGTTATGTTGTGCAAAAATTGAGATCTAAAGAGCTATGGCTCCACACAGCACCTCCTGACTAACACTGTGGTTGGAGCAAAGTGAGCAAAGTCCACCAGCTACAGTGTTAAGACTGAAGTGAGCCTGAGGCCATAGCTCTCCTTCCCCACTAAAGAGGGCTGTTCTACAGTTGGCAAATCCAAGGGGGGGGGTACAAGTAGAATCCCACAGTACAGCATTCTTCAGTGCCACAATCAACTCACACCCAAAGTTATCCACCACACAGGTAGACAATTAAGGCCTGGTGGCTATAAAATGTCACAAGGTCACTTGTTGCTCTGTCAGGTGCTGGGAACTCAAACCACAGAAAGTACTAAACAACTGGCCAGGCAGCTCAAGTCTATCTCCCAAAAGACAGAATATCCTGTGTGTAGAGTTATTCAAGAAAGAGCATTTAACTTAAGGTCAGAATAAGAACTATCCCAGAGAACTGGTTCCTCTATTGTGGAATGCACATGGAAGAACTAGTTTATAGTACATGAATAGGTTTCCCTCCTGGGTTCTGTCCTACTGACTGGGAAGGTCGTGAGCAGTCAGCCCCTCACCAGTGTATAGTGTAAAGGCCACACACAGACATCATGTCTTCTCACTTTCCACATTTTATTTTAGGGCTCAGGAATTCTAACTGAACATGACTCTCCCCTATTGCACTAGCCAGGCTGACCAACAAGCCTTCAGGATCCACTTGTCTCAAGCCTGCCCTGACTCCCAACAATGGATTACAGGTGTGTGCGCTTTATACAGGCTCCAAATGTCCTCATGCTTGCCCAACAATTTACCCGCTGATCTCTTCCTGGCCCTAGTTGAAATTTTACAAGTAATTTAACATTATTCGACCAAACAAGAACCCCAGTATTAACTTTCTGACACACAACGATCACAAATAATGAAGACTCAAGTGGCTAACAAAACAATGTACAAAGCTAAACTAGCTAGAAAAAAGTCCCTGAGGTTGGGAGCCACCTCAGTGATAAGAACACTAACCCAGCAAGGAGGGAGGTTCTGGTTCAATTCTGAGCACTCCCCCAAAACAATCTCCAAAACTCCCAACCTTCATATGGCCAGAATCTGCAGAAAATCAAGCTATTGCCATTCTAAAGTGGGTGTCACACAGAAGAAGGTATATCACTTTTCATCATGGTACCAGGTCTAATTTTGTGTGCTTATTAAAAGGCAAAAAAAAAAAAAAAAAAAAAAAAGAGGCTCTTTTTTAGAACCACTCCAGCTGCTTGGCTAGTTATAAAGCCTAACTAAAGTTCCTCCTCCTTACTGAGGAGGTCTTCGCTTCCTGCCATCTACCTCCATTTGTGATGTCATAACAGGACCACCAGCCCACCACAGAACACTGCCAACTGAAATTGGCAGCATTAATTTAGCACCTCAGTCTCAAAGATATTAGAGCTCAGATGAAAAGTGTCAAGTTGGCCTAAAAAGGATAGAGCAGAAGACATATTCAGTATTTTCAAAATCTGCTAACCAAGCATCTTGTATATTACCACCATCATGTGATACAGCCTTAGCTGGAAATTTCCAGCTCTCTCTTTGGAGCCCTAAGCATCTCTTCACTTGACCCTACTCCAGACTCTTCAACTTGTGGTAACAACCTACTAAAAACCAACCAGTACTACAAAGCAGACCACACAGAACACAGGGGCTAATTCTTGGGTCCTGGGCAGGTCACACAACAGAGCCGCACAACTTCATCCCCATCATCCAGTTCTATCTACATGGTTCCTCCTCCTCTCAAACCATACTAAACTCAATTTAGAATACTACTTAATACGAAGTTTTTAACAGAGGAGTTGGTGTACAGCTGAGTATTAAAGTCCTTGCCTAGAGCATTCATGAGGCCCTTCGTTCAATCTCTAGTACCACAAGAAGGGGGAAAAAGAAGGTGAGGGAGAAAGAAGGTGGGAGAAAGATTTTGAAGGACAAGGACACAGAAATGAAGGTAGGGAAGGAGGCAGTTAAGGTAAAGGAGGGTATAGATTATTCTGCATATTTATCTTAGACTAATATTACTTAATAGACAACTCAATCATTTGAGGGGTAACTGAGCTACACAGGTACTGGTGTGGAAGTGTTCATTCACCTTCTTGCCCAAGCCTGTAGTTCCCAGCCATGTCTCATGGCTCTGGAGCCCAGCGAGTCTAGGGGGCTAGAGAGGGAAGGTTCTGTCGTCCACAGCAGAGTGAATGCATAGAATCTCCAGGAGCTGTACACCCCAACATTCTTTTTTTTTTTTTTTTTTTTTTTTTTTTTTAAAGCATCCTGCAAAATTCTTGTTTTTAGGACCAAAAAAAAAAAAAAACAAACCACACATGCCAACAACCTTATCAATTGAGACAAGGCAAAGTGAAGATGTGACCAGTAAGAGGACATTTATGGGAACACCAGTGAAGCCACAAAAGCAGCCTTAAGTTTGGTGAGCAGAGGTGTAGGTTCTAAGGTCAATTCCCACATCTGTGACTTGTTGGAGATTTTAACCTCTGGAAAAACCAAGTAGGAGAGATAAAGGTAATCCCTTATAACAACTCTAAAACTTCTCTGTAAATCTCAATGACTCCATAATTTTTAAATTATGCCTCAGGCCTAAGATGCAAGGAAAAGGACTCAGAGAAAACTTTACCATCACGTATGCCCTAGGTCTCAAACAACTAAAGAAAAAACCTAATGATTACAGAGTTCAATCTCCCCGGCCTCCGTGTGGGGTGGTATATAGGCCTTGTCAAGTACATGAACAGTTCAGACTGCCTTGAGTTGATCTTTTCTTTCCCACTGTGTGAGATTCAGGATCAAATAAATGCAGACAAGTCTTGGTAGTCAAAACCTTCACCCACTGACTCCCTGACACAGTTTCCCACAGCAAAGACCAAGTAAGTGTACTAGAAGGGAGAGATGCTAGTGAGGTATGGAGACAACAGAAGCCTTCAGTGTGTAGGGTCCCAAGGAAATATGTATTGTTGACATTTACTGGCCATGTCAAAGGCCACAGCCTCAGGCCCATGGCAAAAATGGCAAAGCCCCCATACCTCCACACAAGTAAGTAGTGGGGCTAGGAGGGATGGCAAAGCTTTCCACCTTTCCTTTGCTCCACATGCAGATGTTAAGAGTGTGCAGAAAATGCCCAAAATATCCATCCCATTACAGCCTGAAGTCTGCTCCCCTATACCAAGATTAGCTAAGCCAGCTTCCTTGACATTCAGCTGTATACCATAACTTGTCTCCTTGATTCAGATGTGTGTGTGTGTGTCCTGCCTCTCTGAATATAATAAACTGTATATACTACACTGAACTTCTGGGATGCTCCCATTCCTCCAGAGCGCCCAGTCCACCTGATCTTAGCTTTTTTCTGTGTGTTTATCTCTTTACTGCCTTCCCTCACTGCTCCATTCAGGTACGGCCCTGGCTGTGTTGAACACAGCGGCGGGAAAGCGTCTATCTGAGCTGGAGCAGAGATAGTAAGAAACACTCCCAAGCACCTCACTAACCAAGATCATGGTGATACATCATGAACGGCACTGGGGAAGACAAAGCAGGAGAATGAAAAGTTTTAAAAACAAAAGTCCAACAGAGGGACTTGGGGTGTGGCTTAGCAAGAGTGCACTAGCCTATCGTGGGCAAAGTTATTATTATGTATCAGATATGCAGTAATACCTGATTCTCAGTAATAATCCCAACCTTTGTTTACTGACAGAACCACAAGCTGATGAAAGTCACACTTGGACTGGTGAGAAGGCTAATCAAGTGCTTTAAATATGTATGGATGCTTTTTTACATTTTGTACTGAGCTGTGGCTGGGGCTCTGTTGGTAGAATGCTTGCCCGGTACACATGGAGGCCAAGTTTCCATATTTTGGAATCACAAGTTCGATGGTAGGTGGTGGCCAGCACTGAGCAGGGAAGTCAAAGAAAGGTGAGGGACCCGAGGCCAGCCTAGACTATGAGATTTCCATCTCAAAATGCAAACAATGCAACGACTGTGTACTCTTTTCTTGGTTTCCCCCACTGCAAAACAACAAAACTAGGTCCTCGTCCATCTGGTCCAGAAGTAACCCGCCAATCCTAACCAGAAACCTCAGCATTTACTTATTGTTTGGTTCTATATGATTTTATCACACCTGAGATTTGTATCCACTACCAGAGAAAGCAGAAAAGATCAATTTCAGCAGAAGGGTCCTTTAAAAATTATTTGGTGTATGTGTACACCCCTCCTCCAGTCAGAGGCCAAAAGAGGGCATCAGACACCTGGAGCTAAAATTACAGGCAACTGGTTGTGACCTGGACAAAGCTGAAACTGGGAGACAAACTCAGGTCCTCTGGAGGAGCAGCAAGCACTCTTAACTGCTGAGCAACTTTTCTGTCCTGTCTGTTGTTCTTTTACAACCATGACCTGGCAATCTCCTTGATTTTACACTGGGCATATAGTGTCCCACATCTTTAACCCCAGCACTCTGGAGGCAGAAGCAGGCTGATCTGGGTGTTGGAGAATAGCCTGGTCTACATAGTGAGTTCCGGGATAGCCAGGGCTGTATAGTAGAACCCTGTCTCCAGGGATCAAGGGGGGAAAATGAGGGGGAGAGGGAGGTCCTCTCTGACATTTCAACAGTGTTACACAATGCTCTGAACTATGCAACACTGTTTCTTCTCACTGCCAGAAGGGCTGAAAAGAATGCAGTGTGAGCCTTCTGCTCATCTGTGGCAGTTTTACAAATAAAACTTCCCAGGGCATTTCTGTTCAGATCTACTATTTTTTATTTGGGGATTTTGAAAGATGGCAGTTCTTCTGTCCTCCAGGCTCTCTCATGTTTACACGCCCAAAAATGCAGCAAGCACTTTTCTCATGAAAACAGCAGCACTCTTACACCACACAGGGCAATCAGCCATTGGGCGAAGATGCTGGTTTATTTTAAGGACAAGGTTATCTGGCTTTTCTGCGTTAGAAGTTTATGGTATCTTATTTTGGTTTTTGGACACTTAGAATGATGCAATACACAGCCTGGTCTTATACTTTAGTCCTGCAGCACCCTCAGGTTTCAACACCAGGGAGTCTTTCTGGCCTCCAGAATGAGCTAGCCTTTTTCCAGTGGCACCACTAAGCCACAGTGATAGTCAGGACCAGAGCTATAACCAAAAGGCTTAGAATGCTGACCACAGGACCAACCCTCTAGAACAAAAGTAAAAAAATGGCAATGGAGAACTCTGGGTTTAAAGTTATAGAGCCTGGACTTAGCATATGCCATAGCCACAAAGATTCTAGAAACCACAAGCCAGCAGTGAGGTGAGCAAACCTTGGTAAGAACAACCCACAGCTAGTGGATAGTGTGAGCCACAGAAGGAACAGGAACAAGGGCTATACAAAAGAAAGGCAAGGCAGGAGTTGGAAAAAACCAAAACCATAACCATGGAGGATTGTGAAGACCCAGGAGAACTAACAACCTTCTGAGAGCTCCCTCACCGCAGGTTCCCCCACTATGAAAGAGCATTATGGCCCCCGACAGAGCCCATAGTCAAAGTGTGAAGTAGTCAGTACTCAGTGCTTGGGCCTCTGTCTTGGCCATCAAAAGCAAGAGATCCCTTCTAAGATACTAGACCTTCTGCAAAGGTCTAGATGAAAACGGACTAGCTTGTCCTGCCCCCACCCTGTGAACCTCTAACTGATGTATGTGCCAGTCTATGAATTCCTTATAAGATCTCACCAGCAATAATAATGTCTCAACTGACCTCATGAAGCTAAAGTGGTCTGACTTGGGTTTTTGCATTGGGTATGCAGCTCCAGAAAAAGTAGGAAGCCCACTTCAGGGGCCACTGCCCACACAGGTTTTAAAGGCAGTGGAGCCTGAAAGCTAGAAATAGACCCTATTTTACAGAACAACAGCTCTATGGTCTAAAAGAACCCTGATTTAAATCAGTTACATGAAAATGAAGCCCTAAGGAAAGACACATGTAATATGTACTCCTTAAATACAACTTGAGGTTTTCAGTTTAGCTTTATCATGTAAAAATCTGTTCCCTTATTCTAATGTGTGCCTTTCAAATTCTGGTATGAACTCTGCAATGGGAACGGAGAAGTGCAAAGTACCAAGAAGCTGATGACTATGCTTTTCCTCAAGTATTCCCTTCCACAAAACAAAAGTCTGCTAAACTGTGGTGTGCCCCGACTGCTATGGGGCGAGGGGTATCATAGTATGCATGAAAACAAGTGCACTGGAGTACCAGGCATCACCTGCAGCAGCAAGGAGTAGCCAGGGGAACAGGATGCCGAGTAGCACATAAGCTGTCCTTCCACAGACAGGACATTAATCCTCTGAAGGATCACAAGCTTCCTTCTGACCCTGCTGGCTCCCTGCTTTGGATTTTTTCAATGAGTTTGTAACTTTATAAAACTGTGTGCATGTACACACACACACACACACACACACACACAAGCACGCAGTAACATCAATACTAAACTATTAGCTAAGTCAAGACCCCCTTGGATAGCTCTACAAGCTATATGAGCAAGCACAACAGACATGCAGAGCTATCTGCGTCCTAGAAGGTCTCTAACACTTTACACTCATCAACTTCTTTCCTTTCATACCTAGTTTCCATTCAAAGTCACTCAGAGATAGGCCAGCTTAAAGGGTGAAGTTAGAGGAAAAGGGATGTAACAATAAAACTTTCCATCCAACACGAGGCAGGAGATGGCTCCGTGGTTAGGAACACTGGCTGCTCTTCCAGAGGTCCTGAGTTCAATTCCCAGCCACATGGTGGCTCACAACCATCCGCAATGGGGTCTGATGCCCTCTTCTGGTGTGTCTGAAGAGAGCAATGGTGTACTCATATACATAAAGTAAATCTTTAAAAACAAAACAAAAATACTTTCCAACAAAAGGACCTATAATACAGATACTCTTGGGGCTGAAGCAGGAGGATGAATGAGCTACTCATTAGACTCAATCTTCAGAAACAGCTTACAGCCAGACACGGTGGTACACTCCTTTAATCCCAGCACTTGGGAGGAAGAGGGAGACAGTTCTCTAAGTTCTAGGCCAGTCTGGTCAACAAAGCAAGTTCAAGGACAGGCAAGGCTACACAGTGAGACTTTTCAAAAACAAAAAATGTTGAGGTTTGGTCTGCTGCTACCTATTATAATGCTAAATTCTGTACCAGAAGGAACAGTCTGGCCTATGAGTGACTTTTCACACTTACCAGCTTTTGTTGTGCAACCCTTGTTTCTCAATTTCAAAGTACTTATAAACTAAAACTAGCAACAGCCAATACTGGAAGATTTAGAGGTAGGTGGGTTTCGAGTTACCTGGTTGTAGGTGAAGAGAAAGGAGAGGTCAGGTAAAGGAGGTACGAGAGGAGGAGAAGCTGCTATGAGGGGAGGTGGGCCATGAGCACATGGCCCGGAGAAACAGCAAGTCTTTGGGGGTACACTGCTGGGGAGGTAGCCAGGCCAACAGATAGAAAAGTAGATTAGAGGTTATCCCCCAATAATTGTCAAAGCCAAATAAAATAAAGTCTGAGTCGTATTTACTTGTAAGCTAGCCAGGGATAAGCCTAAAGTGGTGTTGCTACAAAATATATGGCCAGGCATGGTGGCACCCGTTTTTGATACCAGCACTCAGAAGGCAGATGCAGATAGATCAAGGCCAGCCTGATCTACAAATTGTAGGCTGTTAGTTAAAACCCTGTCTCAAAAAATTAAAATAAAGAAAAATAAACAAGCAAAGGTTAAGACTTAATAATCTTAATAATAATTTATAACATAAAATCTAAATTACATTCTTTTTCAACACTTTCATCATGGGATGCCGGCCTCATGTTTAGCAACGAAGATTCCCACTAGCCAGGTCTCTCTCCTTAGAGACTCACCCAGCATCTGTTCTGTCATTTAGGGGTTGAAAGGTTAGTGCCCGGATGTACTGTGAGAACTTTATAGCAAAAGAAGGCCAATTTCAATGTAAAATGAAAGGAAGCCACCCCAGCTAACAAAGACTGAGCTTACAGAGCAATGGTGAACTCAACACTGGCTGTCCAGAGCACATAAATACTAGCCATTGAGGTAAAAATCACTAAAGAGATTTATAGCACTCACAAATGCAAAGACTCAACACTGCAATCATGGGCTCCTAAATTAAACATTTCCGCAGTGAATGACAACAGAGACAACACATCTTATGAACAGTGAATGATGATGAAATCCTGTGATCTCAGGAGAAGAGGCAAGACAATCAGGAGTTCGAGAACATTCTTGGGTACACAGAGAAGCTTTAGGACCTTATGCTACATAAGGTCCTGGCCAGGGTGGGGTGGGTAGGTGGTGGGCAACCAAAAGGAGCTGAAGAAAAGACCCAGCAGAACAACACCTGTTGTGTGATGTTTGATGACCAGAGTTTGGATCCCAGCATCCAGGAAACAAGCAAGCCAGGCACATAAGTACACACTTTGTAATCCCAGTTGCCCTGTGGGGGAGGAGACAAAAGGCTCACTGGGGCTTGGTGGTTTTGAGTCTCCAAGAGATAAAGCAAGAGCAGGTTCAGAGAGATGATGCCTCAAAGGAATAGACAGAAAGTGGTAGAGAAATGCACCTCTTTTGGCCTGGCACTCAGCTACACATGCATATACCCATAATACCTCATGAACACACTAGTTCATAAGTGCACCTTAACACACACATCTCAACCCAAATCCAGTCAAATTGATGACTACACCTAACAAGAAGCTGAGTCTAACATCTGTACACAGAAACAGAACAGATAAGCAAAATTCCTTGGAAAAAGAACATAAGGACTCAATACAAGGGCCACTGAGCAGCTGCAATAAGCAAGATGCAATGTTGACAAAGGGATGCTTTGTGGAGAACCTGAAGAACAGAGGGGAATCCAGATGCAGATTAGCAAGACCACAGGGTTCTGACAAAAGCTCAACAACTCCATAAAACAGGATGCACACCTGTGATCCAAATAGGTCAGAGACCAGCAAGAGGATCTGAGCTATAGGTCAGCCTGGACAGGGTTACACGGTAAGAGTCTGTCTCCAGTTAACTAGAAGGATGAATAGATGATAATCAGATGGACAGACAGACAATAGATATTTAGCAAGCAGAACTCAATGAAAGAGGACAGTCACTTTAAATAAACGATACAAAACAAATGGTTTGTAGGTAAAGAAGACAAAGCAAAACCAGTTGCTGGAGAGACGGCTGGGTGGGTAAAAAGCTCCTGTATACAAAGTGTAACTACTTCCGTCCCCCAGACCTAGTCAGACTCAGAAACCCACGTGTAAGCATGGTGCTCCCACAGAGAGATGACACAAACAATCCCCAAAAACTCCCAGGTCAGCTAGCCTGGAATAGGCAAGCTGGCTGAAATAACAGATCACCACCTCTAGGTGTGGTACTGCGCACCCTTACCAATGGGGGGGGGGCCGGGGGGGCCCACAAAGGCAGACCTGAGTTCAAAGCCCATTAGTCTACATAGTGAGTTCCAGGAAGCGCCTGCCAAGGTCAAAGTGAAACCCTGTGGGGGGTGGGGGGAGACACGCTACATACATACAGAATTCCCTAATTCTGTTGTCATCTGAACTTCATATATATGCTATGAATTCATTTGTTCTCCAGCATTCATTCATGTATGTGTTTGAGGTAGGGCCACGGGCAGTCAACGCTGGACAAGGACAGAATCATTCTCTCCTTCCACCATGTAGGTCCTGAGGATAGAATTCAGAATCTTGCTTGGTGACTGAGTCATTAAACCAGACTGTTTTGTTGTTTAAACAAACAAAACCTTCTGAGGCAGTATCCTCCTGTTGCAGCTGTGAGGACCGTTCTTTTACTTGCACAGTCCTAGATTTTGCTGTTCGATGTATGCAAGTGTGCACACAGGTGTGAGTGAACACAGAGCTATGCACACACACATGTGGAGGCCAGGTCGATCCTGTCTTCTTCTATCAATACCCACTGTGTATGTATTTCTATTTTGTAAGTGCACATGGTACACGGGAAGACATGGACTTAAGAAGGCAATGTTGTGGAGTGTGCTCTCTCCATCCACTTTAACTTGGTTCCTAATCCAATTCAAGCAGATGAAACTGAAAAGCAAGTGCTCTTTATCTTACCCCACCCCCCAGTCTCACTGTCCCGATTTTAGTTTTTGAGATAGGATCTGAGTCCCTTGCTGAACACAGAGCTTGCCAATTCAGCAAAACTAACTGGCCTGGAAGTTCCTATTTCCAACACCTCTGTGCTAGGATTACAGGTGTACACAGCTGCAGCTGGACTTTTAATATGGGTACTATGAACACAGTTCCTCGTGCTTTTGGCACAAATAGTGACTGAGCCATCTCCCTAGACCTTGAGCCCTGGTTTCTATGATTCACCACATTAAAAAAAAAAAAAAAAAAAAAAGCACCCACTTTTCAGAGCTATAGGACGACTTCCCACCCCTAACTTGCCCACTGGTATCCTGCTGCCCACCACATGTGGTCAGTGAGTGAATTTCAATGAGACTTCCTGAAGGCCTCGAGGCATCCATCCAACATCCATATACTACTTCTGATTCATCTCAGATCTTGCCAGCTCCCTGTCTGTTGGAACCAACTGGCCAAACTTCTAGAAGTCTGAAGTAGCCTTACTGACCCTGGCTATAATCTAGGTGTGGCTGGCCAATGTTCCACGTGTCCAGGCCCTTTCCAGATTCCTGAAGGCACCTACAGTCAGGAATCTTTAAAGCTAGGAGGGCTGCTGACACTCTTGCATAGGTCAACTCAGTTCCATCTCTCCCTCTTTTTCTTTTTGAGACAGGGTTTCTCTATATAATATAGCCCTGGAACTCACTCACTCTGTGTACCAGGCCAGCCTCCAACTCAGAAATCAGCTGCCTACCTCTGCCTCCCAAGTGCTGGGATTAAAGGCGTGCGCCACCGCTGCCCAGCACCACCTCTCCTTCTATATGCCAAGGACCCTGTCAATTACACTAAGCTCACAGAACAATGTAGTATGGTGGTACCATTGGGTACCTTGAATTTGAGCACATCTGCAGAAGGGATTTTGACATGCTGACAAGCTTACTGGACCTGTGGATTAAAAGGAACATCCCGGAAGCTGGAGGCGGATACCCACTGGGACATCTTTGAAAGGATGGAAACACTACTTTGCTTACTATGAACTGTAAGCCCTAGTGAGACTAGGAGTATCAAATGCCTCCCACCTCTGGGCACACTAGCCCTTCACTTAAGATTCTGCGGTGAAGCCTCCCCTGATCCAGTCCTTTCCAGAGGTCATCTCCCTCTCTTACTTCACAAGTACCCCATCCACACTAGAGCCTTCCCATCTCACACACATGCCTAGGGGCTCCTTCTTTCTGAGGCTGTCAAGCAGGGAAGGGGGCACAATAGCTCATGAGCAAGCATTGTGCTGCCACCTATGAACGTTTCCTCTAAACACGGATTTTCTGCACTTATTGTGTTTGTTTTTTGGTGCAGTATCTCCCTGCATAGTTCTGGCTGTCCTAGAAACTCACTAATGTAGACCCAGCTGGCCCTGAGGTCACAGATCTGTCAGGCTCTGCCTCCCAAGTGCTGGGATTAAAACCATGCCCAACCCTGTTTCATTATTTCTTTTTCCCAATTTTGTTCATTCTGAATACAATGGCTGAAATGTAATCTTATGTTTGCTAATAAGCTGGAACTTTAATAGTTCATTTGGCTACACTGTTTCTATACAGTATTATCCAGTGCTAGAAAACAAAAACAAAAAAAAAAAAAAAAAATCTTGACCCGTTCATTACATTCTGATATGCCTTGCTCTAAGAGAACCATTTATCAATAATTTTCACTGCTTTTATTCATTCAATTTTTCTGGGATCTAATGGATATTTCCCAACACTTACTGTAACTTCAGTGTTATTGGAAACATCTAAGCAAGAATTCAATCCCACCAAATTGATTAAGCTAACACTGCAATACAGCTGTGCTGATACTGGTCTGTATCTGTGTTCCCCTTTATTTTGCTACAATAGGGCTACCAACATGTGAAAAATCCCCAATTTCCATCTCTATAAAGATGCCTTGTATAGCTGCTATGTGTCTGGTTAGATACTTAGAGGTTTTTTAACCCTTAAACCATTCCCTTTGTCACAATATAAAAATGGAAACTGGATATAGTGGGACTAATTGTCCCAGATTAGCGCTGTAAGTTCAAGGCCTGCCTGGTCTACATAGCAAGACCTTAGTTCAAAATTTAAAATGTAAAGCCAAGTTTGTTCTCATCATTAGCAGTAGCAAGAGGCTTAGAGTAGGAACAGCTAAGAGACTGCACCCCATTCACGGGCTACAAGAGCACATCCTCAAAGGGCTCTAAGCTCATTTCCCTTTACCTTGAGTTCTTAGAAACATGGATGGGAAAGACAGCCATTCACTTGGGGAGAAATTCTAAGTATCTAAAATAGCTGTAGGACTGTCTGGTGTGGTGGTGCACATCTGTAAACTCAGCACTGAAGACCAAATCAGGAGAAGTGTTTCCATAGCCACCGTGACCCTAAACAGGATGCACCCACAAAATAAAGCATTTAAAAACATTTAAGCCAAGGCCTGCAAGATAGCTCACTGCATAAAGGCCGGTGCCATATCCAAATCTGGCACCCCAAGCTCCATTCACGTAAACATGAGGAGAGAACCAATTCCATAAATTTGTCCTTTGACCTCCACATGGGTGCCACAATATGCATGCTCACACACATACTAATAATTCTTGAAAATACAAAACAGCCGGTATAATGGCACACACCTTTAATCCCAGTAATAAGGCAGAGGCAGGTGGGTCTGAGTTTGGGGCCAGCCTGGTCTATATACAAGGACCACCTAAATAGATAAATAGCCAAAAGGAAAAACAGCAGCAGCAAAGCACAACAGACGGATTTAGGAAGGTTTCCATTAGTTCCATTGCTTAATGAAACATTCTCATGTGAGTATAGGGGACAGAAGAGGTAAGGACTTTCACAGGACCCACCCCATACGCTGAAGAGAGGTGCTTGCCTAAGCTGGCATAAGCATGCCAAGTGCTACATGTTTTTATTTTAAAACAGAAACTGCTGAGGTCAATTAAGAGTCTTCAAATGTGACTTATTCCCCAAACTGATATTATGAGACACACTTGCAACCCAGGCAGTAGCCCACAGCCAGCTTCTAAAGGGTTGTTGGATGGTAGGTTTGCTCCGCCTACACATAGCACAGAGAAGTACCATGTGTTCTTTGGTGAAGCCTCCCTCTTAACCTTTTATGAAGGTGCCATGGGCAGGTGGCAGGAGAGTCAGTTCACTACCCAAATATCTGTGGCAACATCTGGGGTGTAACTACTCCACAGAAGCCACCTCACAGAATTCATTCAGCTGTCTGGAAGCAACATGTCAGTTTATCAGGAACAGACCCTCCCAGACAGCATCTTCTGGTGCTGATGCCTAACATAAGGGTCTGCTTTCCCAGCATAGACCCTCAAGGAACTTGAGCCACTGGTATGGGATCAGAACTTTACTAGTCAGCAGCAAGCCTAAGAATCACACAAAACTAACTCTCCTCCATAAGTTTTCATTCTCAAGTCACCCAAAAGAAAGTCACCACCCACCCATCAGCTTGAAACTAGGACACCACACCAGCTGGCTCCCAGGTTTCAAATACCAATGGATTTAAAGCACCTGTCAATCAGATAGCATGAGCTGTTTGACAGGACACCTGGGCATCTATCTACCAACAACTCTGTCTCAGCAGTAATCTCCACCTCTCACCTCAGGGGTTGAGCAAGAATTAAGAATTCCATTCAGAAAACACAGGAAGGGTGGGCCGGCTGGGTGCACAGCCCCAGCTCTGACAACAGACACCTTTCGGGTGGCCCTTCCTTCTAGTGCAAGCACTCTGGTTCCCAGGGCAGGGCTTCTTCTGGGCATCACTCTTCCCTGCCTGTTTGGGTCACTGCTAGTCTATTCTGAGCACCCATCACCTTGATCCAGCCCAGGGCACTGTACTGCTCTAACTCTGTGATGACTTTCCAGTAAGAAGCTTCAATTCCCAACCTCTGCCATAGGTCTGCTTCTGGCTAACAATTTCAACTGTCTTGACTCCCTGATGGTCATGGCATGGTGCTTGAAAACCTTCCTTCTTCCAACTTTCTAAAGTCCAAATTAGTTCAGTGCAAGTATGAAGCAGGTCAAATTTAACAGCTGCCATTGAGAAGAAATATCCTGTTACATATAGCCTTGTTGTCCATCCAGAGTTCTCCTACTTGGAGAATAGGCAGCAATGTCCAGGCTCAGTACTACTCTTCTAAAAACTACTTCAAACAGTAACAAAGGGAAACTTAAGAGACATCACAAGCCTTCAGCAGACCTTATAGACGGTCTAGAAAAAAAGCACTGGTAGGTGTTGAGGGAGCAGAGGCAGCTTATTTTTCTATATAACTTCCAATAAATGGCAACAAAACAGTTAGCAACTATCACAACATAACTGCTTATGGCTCTTGCACCCTCTTTCATAACGAGTGTCCTGCCAGCCACCAGCACTATTGTCCAGACTAAGTTCCTTAAAACTGTAGTTCCTGCGGGGCAGTGGTGGCACACGCCTTTAATCCGAACACTTGGGAGGCAGAGGCAGGTGGATTTCTGAGTTCGAGGCCAGCCTGGTCTACAGAGTGAGTTCCAGGACAGCCAGGGCTACACAGAGAAACCCTGTCTGGAAAAACCAAAAGAGGTAAAGGCAGGAAGAGCGAAAGCTGCTCGAGGCCAGTCTCAGATGCATGACACCAGGCTCGAAAACGGGTATAGGGAAATCTGGGGGTGTAACTCAGATTGTGTGGCTTGCAGGAAAACCTGAAGTTGGTCCCCAACACTACATAAAGAATAAGACTGATCCACTGAGGGGTTCAGTTTAGATATTGTTATTCCCTACCCCCATTCTGTCAAGATATAATTACAAGCAAGCATTTCTACATGCCTTGCCTATGGTGTGTTTCCTCACCTCAGCTCCAAGTCTGCCCACACAGCTTCAACACTCTGCCCACATCTGTGGCTCGATCTTGTGCCTGTCCTTGACATGCCTGCTGACACTGGTTTCAGCACAACCGTGGCAGATTTGCATGACCTCTTTTTCCTAGGATGTAGAAACTGAGGCATCAACAGCTTAAGCAACAGGCAGAGGTCACACAACAACTAAACACAGGTTCTCAATAAAACCCTAGCCAATTCTGCCATAGGACTACCCAACTGTGAAGTAACCTAATGACCTGCTTGCCCAAAAAACTAATTCCACAGGAAAACCATAAAAAGTAAGGGTAGGCCGGGCAGTGGCAGCACAGGCCTTAATCCCAGCACTTGGGAGGCAGAGGCAGGCAGATTTCTGAGTTCAAGGCCAGCATAGACTACAGAGTGAGTTCCAGGACAGCCAGGGCTACACAGAGAAACCCTGTCTGGGGGCGGGGGGGGGGGGGGGGGAGAGAGTAAGGGTAGGGTGTACTTTCTCCCCCATCTGTGTTCTTATCCCTAGACTGTGGATAGAAACTAACCATCAGGCAGGCAGGCTGAGCAGAGACTGGAGCAGCACTGGCTCAAAGGAGCACCTTTGCAACAAGCAAACTCAACTGGTTGGCATCAGAGGGACACATTTCTGGGCCCAGACTACTAGGTTCTCTGAGGTGATGCTCAGTCTGATCTCCACCAAGAATTCTTCCACTGGAGGCTGGAGAAATGGCTCAGAGATAAGAACACTGGCTGCTCTTCTGGAGGAGCTGAGTTCAATTCCCAGCACCCACATGGATGGCTCACAACTGTGTCTAACTCTAGTTCCAAGGGACCTGGCACTCTCACAAACATACATTAGGGAAAAAACCAATGCATATAAAATAATAAATAAAACTTAAAAAAAAAAAAAGATTTCTTCCACAAGCCAAAGCCTAAGGAATGTAACTAACCTCACAGATCAGTCCACTGGGTACCATCTGCAAGGAATCCTGTTTTAGGTACAAAGTCACACAAACCAGCCTATGCTGATGGGCATGTGCAACTCTCCTTCCTTTCATAAACATGCAAAAAAAGATGTCTTGAATTTCCCATCTACCAACACAGATATGAAATGAGCCCAGCACTACCAACCCTTCAGAGTCAAGAGGCAACTCTACCGAAGCTGCAGCAGGCCCACGATTTGTTCCTGACAGCAAGCGTCTGTCCAGTCATCGGCTCTCAGATACTGCACAGTACTCATGGTACGGAAGTGCCATCCCAGGGATCAGCAGTCTCCTGTTAGGGTTATTACTGTGGGACACTAGCAAAGCCTCAGAAAGGCCTGTGTGTCCTCAACAGAACATACAGACTGACCAGATTGTCACCTGTCTTATATGTAAGCCACCTCTTCAGATAATCAGACAAAAAACTGTCACATCAACTCATCCCAGTCAGATCTACTAGGTGGAGGCAGGCCCAGCAAGGAGCAAGACAAGCTGCTCTTCAGGCCTTACACACAGCAGGCCTGGGGTTACAACACCAGGAAACTGTCCTTCATTTTCTCTCTCTCCCCATACTTTTTCCCTTCCCAACTTTCCTCAGCACGTCTTAAAAATAACCACTTCTCTAGTGGATGTACAAGCACTGTGCAGCCAATCAAGAAACAAATGTAATGCCAACAGTGAGGCAGGACAGCAAACTAGCCCTGACCTATTGATAGGAGGGAAAACTTGTACAATCAACAGAACCAGTCTCCCAGCCTCCCTCTCCATCGAAACCACCCTGCCCCAAAGGGTGGGCAGGCAGACAGGATACACCTCACAAAGCCTTCCTTCGCAAGCTGGCCAGAACTCTGACACCCCCAACCGCCCCCCTCCACCCAGCTGCTGGCTCTACCAAATCCAGGCAAAGGATGGTGCAAGTCATTAGCTCCATTCCAGATTCCATCCACAGCCCGGCTTGTGAGGCCTACCAAAGTTGGTAGTCAATTTGGCTAGTCTAGATTTTAGAAGTCATCTACTCTTCCTGGTCCTAATTGACAACAGCACAGTTCCCTATGTGAGGAGTGCAAGACTAAAATAAGACTGCCTAACACGTGCACACAAACACATACACACAGAAACACACAGGAACACACTCTCGCGCACACAACCCTTATCTGTGGCCACCCACCCACACCAAAGCACTACTAGCTCACACAGCCACAGCCCTGAAAGACTGCATTTTCTACAGAATTAGAGCCAGAACATAAAACTGAAAGCTACAACATCCATTAAACACTAAAACTTTTATTAACTCAAATACAAACTTTGATAGGAAATGAAAGTTTCATGAGAAAACTCTGGGAAGCAAACACGAAGCTCAGGATATTATGGGGTAATTTCTTAGCAAAACTTTTGCAAATAGACATTTTTTCAGATACAGTCTATCAGAAATGTCCAGTTCTCTTCTCCCCAGCACACAAAACCCTTGAGGAGCAATGACGATATGGAACGGAGACAGAGACGCTCATGTTAGGAGCAGCTCTCCACTTTAGATGCACATCAAGTATAGCATAAAAGAGACACACTAATCTCCCAACCATGCGGTCCATCAGCTATTTGGTTTAATCGCAAATGCCAGACACTCTGAAATTACTGACTTGCTGAGGCCAAAAGAAACAGCCTAGTCCTCGGCATGAACTCAGCGCCCCCCCCCCCCATTACTGCCATTGATAAGGCTCACTGGATAGGTCCTTTTTCATCTGCTGCATGGTCAGGCAATTGTTGGACACCCACTGATCAGCATCAAGTTACTCACAGGGGATGTGTGGGGGGTGTCATAGGGGAGTATTCCTATCTTAGAGCATGACACACCTCACAGAACACATATAGTTTTAATCCAACTTCCTAGGGACCTCCATTCACTTATGAAAGCTACTATCCCTTGCTGAAGGTAAAATGAGAACAAACCACTTAATGGTCCATTCGAGTGTCCCTCACTGGGATTTCTGCTGCCTGACCCCTTTAAGGCAGGTAAGGAAGCATCATACTGCTTCCATTTGCTTTAAGTACCAAGTCAAAAAAAAAAAAAAAAAAGTACTAGCCAATGACCAACCCAGCATGGGATCCCTTTCCTCCACTGCACTTTCATACCAAACCTTGATAGCCAAGCACCTCTTATCTACAAACAGTATAAAATTCAGTACCAAGATTAACTCCTGCAGCTCGGGTAGAAAGCGTAGTTACCTCCAGAACCTAGTTTGATTCCTGCAGTAGGCAGCCATGTGTGGCGGAACTTCCAGTTTCAAGCACACACGTTAGCCGGATGTGGACGGCACCACCTACAGCAAGGTACCCAAACTCCTCCACAAGCCCAGGTAACTTATAAACTCGGCGGACCTGAGTGCGCCCTCCCAGTCAGTCCAAAGGCTGAGGCAGCTGCGCGCCTTGCAGGTGTCTCCGCAATTAAGCGCGCCGCCGGGCAGCGCACTTAGAAGTTATTGGGGGGAGGATCTCCGGGGGCGCGCTCAGAAGCAGGTGAACCTGGCGCACCCACCCCACCCCCAGAGGCCGGGGAGCAGGCCGAACCAGCCGGGCCAGAGCCACACACCCCGGAAAGAGGACGGTCCTCGGGGCCCGCCTCCCAACCTGGGTGCCCAGAGCCAACACACCTCGATCCTAATTTACGACTCCGGCGCTTTGTGCCCGGCAGCCCGTGAGCTGCACAATGCGCGAACTCGGGGTCCAGGGCCACCCCCCGCCGGGCCGCATGACTGTGCAGCCCCGGCCCGGCAGGAGCGGACCCCGACCCGGGTCGAGCGGGAGCCCGGCCTGGTTAAAGATGGCGAGGCCCTCGCGTGGCTCCCGCGGCCGCCCGGACCACAATGAAAGCGCCGGCCCCACTGCGGGCCTCACCTTCCATCTCCATGTCCTCGGGCTCGCTCAGCTGCTGCTCGCCCGCTTTCTGCTGCTGCTGCTGCTGCTGCTGCTGCTGCTGCTGCTGTTGGTGGTTCATGTCGGCCGCGGCCTGGGCCTCGCCTGCGGCCGGAGGCCCGGGCTGCGGGCCCGGCGGGCGGGCGGCTGCTAGCCGAGGCGGCGGCGGCGGCGGCGGCGGCGGGGCGGCCTCCTCCTCTTCCTCCCGCGCGTCGTCGGCGGCGGCGGCCCCGGGGCGGCCCGCGGCGGACGGCGGCGGCGGCGGCAGGGAGACGCGCACGTACTTGCTCGCGATTCGCCCAATCTCGGCGCCGAGGCGGACAGGCGGCCGGCGGGCCGGGCCGGGCGGCCTCCTCGCTCGCTGCTGCGGCCGCCGCTGCCGCCGCCGCCGCCGCAGGGCCCGCCTCCCGCCGCCGGGGCCGGGGCTGCGGGGCCGCGGGCCGGCCGGGGGCGGAGGGCGGCCGGGCGGGGGCCGCGGAGTCAGCCCCGCCTCGGGCCGAGCACGGAAGGCTGGAGGCCCGGCGGGCCGCGGCGAGCCTGCGGGCCCGGGTGCTGGCTGCGGCGGCGGCCGCTGAGGCTGCGCGGGCGAGTGACGGGCCGGCCGCGTTCCGGGCGCTAAGGCCTCCGCCTCCTCCTCGGCGTCGTCGTCGGGACTCCGGCAGCAGACACGGCGCCCAGCGGCTCGGCTCGGCTCAGCTCGCACTCAAAATGGCGGCGGCGTGAAATGTCACATCCGCATGGGGGGCGAGAGCGGGGCGAGCGAGACGAGGGCGGGCGGCGGGCGGAGCGGAAGGCGGAGCGGGAGGCGGAGTAGGGAGCGGCCCGCCCGCCGCCACCGAAGAACACCCGCCCCCCGCGCCCGCCGCTCGCCTCCGGCCGCCCGCCCTACTGGAGCCAGGCGCCCGAGTCTCTGCGAGGCGGCGGAGCGCAGCCCAGGGCCGCGGGGCTCTGGCGGAGGGGAGGGTGCTCGCGGGAACGGGGCCCGAGGAGGAGCCCACGACGCGGCGCCGTTTTACGGCACGTAACCGGCCCCGGTATTCTCACCCGGGGCAAATACGTGGGAAACTTAACTCTTTTTGCACCTCAGATTCAATAAAGCGAAGCGTAGTCCTTCGGCTCTCACCTACCCCAACATTCATTTCCTCGCTAGGAGCCCAGGTTGGGCACGATCGTCCCCTCGGAAAGTCTCTCGGGTATTCCAGGCTGGCCTGCAACTTGTTTATGGTGCCTGACGCACACCTGATCCTCCTGCCGCTACTTTTCTAAGTCCTTAAGAGTCAAATAGTTAAAACAACAACAACAACAAACAAACAACAACGAACTTTTCAATACTAAAAATTTGAAGAAGAGAATTTTTGATTTATTTAAAGCTGAAGCGCCAGCTGACTCACCGAAAACCAGCCCCTTCCCCCTCCCCAAGGTCACTCAAAGTTGGGTTCGGGGTTGGGATAGTCCCACTGCAAGTTCTAGCAAATACTATTGAACAACTTACTTTCACACACACACACAAAAAAATTAGTAATAATAAAAATAAAAGAGCCTTTTCTATCACTTCATAACTAGCAAGGAAAATAACCCGCTAGTCCAGGAAAAAGTGCAACAATTTGCTATCTTGCCCAAGGACACCAGCCAACCCAACTTCCTTTGTTGAATTCAAACCTAATAAACAGAGGCCAGCAAAATGGCAGTGGGCAAAGGTGCTGTCACCAAGTCCTAAGACCTGAATTCTACCCCCTGGACTCGAAGTAGATCTGCATGTTGGCCTCTGGTTTCCACTGCGCATGCCTGCAAAAGCACACACACTCAAATATATGTACGTGTAATTTTTTTTTTAATTAAAGGGAGAAAAAAAAACCCAAAGTGTATAAAGGAACTATGGTTCTGGTTGAATATCTTTTATCTAATGTACCTGGGACCAGAAGTTTTTCGAATTTCAGTTTGGGGGATTTTTGACATAAGGAGATATCTTTGATAACAGAACCCAAGTCAAGATAAAATGCATATGTTTATATTTCTGACACACCTTATACACAGCTTGAAGATAATCTTATACAGTATTTTGACTGCAACCCCATATAAAGTCAGGTATAAAAATTTCCACTCTACTCGGTGCCAGCAAGAAGGCTCAGCAGTTTGAAGGCTCAGCAGTTTAAAAGCTGTTGCCCCCATGCCTGACCAGTCGGATCCTTGGGCCCCACAAGGTAGAAGAGAACTGACTCAAGGAAATAGTCCTCTGACCGCCACAGAGCACACAACAAGTCCCACTTCTAGCATCCTGTTGGTATTCAAAAGTTTCAGACTTCAGGACATTTTAGATGTAGGAGTCTCTCGTTAAGAGTTATTTAACCTGAATAAACTCATACTGAGATACTACATAGCAGTGAAGAAGAATGTGATCCCAATACATGTTACCTGTAACAGGAATGAATCATGCTCTAAGAAGACAGACCACAGCCTACAAATACTTCCACCTCCATCAAAGTCCTTAGCAGGCAAAGCAATTTCAAGAAAAAGAGAAAAATAGATTGATCCTTGGTGGCTAGAAACTGGGGTGCTGGGGCTTGGGGATTGAATGCTGTCTCTCTGTAAAGTTTTCAAGGAAAGACAGAAACAACAGACAGCACATGATAGCTTTGGAGTATAATGAAAACACTCTCAAAGGAGATCGGGGTCATAGACAAGTGTCTATAGCAGAAGCAACTTTACTGTGCACTTTAATTATCTTTTTTATTATGTGTATATGTGTGTGCATGTGTATGTCCACTTGGGGAGGCCAGGAGAGGACATCAGAGCCTGTGGAGCTGGAGTCACAAGGAACTGTGAGCTGGCCGATGTGGGTGTTGGGAATAGAACTCATATCCTCTGTAAGAGTCGCAACTGCTCCTAACCACCAAGCCATCTAGCTCTCAGCCCTAACTATACATTCTAGTCTTATTTTTTTTTTAATCGCTCCAAGACTATGATTTAACACTTTAAGAGCCCTTTGGCTTGTTAGCCTCTACAAGTCATTGTTTTCTTTGTCTTGTGTATAGTGTTACTAGGTTTATATATGTGTCCACATGGGTGTGTGTGTGGCTTACCAATGGAGCTGCTCTAGAGAAGGAGCCTGACTAACCAGCTTGCTCTGGGCATCCCCTTCTGTTCCTCCTGGGATGGGGTTACAGCCTAACTGTGCAGTATAAATGGACAAATTGTATGGCACATGCATTATTACATCAACAAACCTACTGTGTGTGCTTCTGGGTATAAACATCCCAGGAAGACCTGTGAAAATGGTTCACCATTTTCTTACCCCAGAAAACCTTACAGGGTTATGCAAATCCAGAGAGTCAAATCCCCCTGTTTACTTTAACAGCACCCAGGAAACTGCCCAGGCCATCAAGGGTATTACATATCTGAAATACCAGCAAGTATCTGAGCGATATACAGAAGCCATGAGTACTACCCTCCTGGTGCTACGATGGTAGAGAAGATGGTAAGAGTGCCCGTGCACAGTGCGGCCTGACTCGAGGTTGGTGACCTAGAAAGTGCTACATTTTTGCTGCCCATGCCTAAAACTGCAGGTGATAATGCTGAATTTCCAAGTTTGGATGCAGATTCTCCAGTCATTGAACCCATGGCCAGGCTGGCCCATACGTGAGCCCCCCATCACTCTGACTCGATCCTCACTGAAGAGGAGCACACTGTTCCAAAGCCAGAATAAAATACATGCAAATAAAATAAAGGGCAAACCAAAAGCCTACTGAGCTACCCAACTGGCATCTAGTTAGAAGTAACAATTAGTTCATTAAGAATATGAGTGCCAGGCGGTGGTGGCGCACACCTGTAATCCCAGCACTTGGGAGGCAGAGGCAGGTGGATCTCTGAGTTCGAGGCCAGCCTGATCTACAGAGTGAGTTCCAGGACAGCCAGGGCTACACAGAGAAACCCTGTCTCGGAAAACCAAAAGAAAAAAAAGAAAAAAAAAAAAAAGAAAAGAAAAGAAAAGAAAAGAAAAGAAAGAAAGAAAGAAAGAAAGAAAGAAAGAAAGAAAGAAAGAAAAGAAAAACAAAGAATAGGAGTAAAAGGGGCTGGAGAGAGAGAGCTCAACAGGTAAGAGCTCTAACCAACCTTCCAGAGGGCCCAGCACCACACGGTGGTTCACCATCTCTAATGGAGTCCAGTTACATCTGATATTAAGAGAACTAGGAAGGGGGGAATCTAAGTTCCAACAGCACTGCTAGTCCTGTGATTCACTTGCACACACAGCAAGGCAGGGAGGGGGACAGCTCTACAGTAGAGCACTTGCTTTGCTTGGGCCAGGCTCAGGGTTCAGTCCCTAGCAGTGCAAATAAAAATTACATATGAAGAAGGATCTGGGGGAGTATCACTAAAGTTAGTAGACTGACTTTAAGAAGGAAGACAGCCATCAACAATCGTACCCAGCTGTAATCCTGTGAGCAACAGAACTCCTGCTCTGCCAGGACACCGCCCCTGGTTCAGCAGTGGCAGGCGGGTTTTGGGAGTTAGCAACTAGTCTGACTGGACTGAAAGCTCCACAAGACAGAACTCGTGGCTGGTACTGGTAGCTGGGGCCCAAACTTAAGGCCAAGTGATGGTTCCTGGGGCAGAACTCGATACAATCGGTCTGCTAAATGCACACAGTAAAACTGCTCTGCCAGCTGAATGCTTATCTTTCTACCCACAGATTAGGGCATTGCTCCCAGACGCTTATCTCAGCAGTAGACAGTGGTAGGAGCAGAAATCTCCAACTGGTCAACTCGAGAGACTAGGAGACTTCCAGAGCTCAGCTCTAAAGGAGCAGTCTGCAGCACAGCCCTTCCCAAAGGTTCAACGACACTGCTGACCAGGAGACAGAATGGCAGCAGGGGCATGGCTATCTACAGTGGGAGGCAAACTTAGTACAAACTCATTCTATGCATGTGTCAAATTCTCAGACAACACTGAATAGAGATTTAACAAAAGAAAAAAGGTTAATCCAGAATAAGTGTGTCCCTCTTCTCCCCTGCCCAACCCCTGCTTTTAATCCCAACATTCCAGAGGCAGGTTGATTGCCCTGAGTTCAAGGGCAGCCTGTTCTACAGGGAAACCATTGCCAAAAATAACCATGAAAGTAAAGGTTAATCCAGTTATGGCTGTCATAATTATATTGGCCTTTAAGCAGATCCCTAGGACTGGGTGTGTAACTGAGTTGAACTGCCCGGTATATCTCTACAGTGAGTCCCCACCCCTGGACTGGATCCTGCAAAAAAAAGACTAGTGAAGTGGCCTTCTATATGAGTGAGCACCCAGACCTGGCTTTGGCTTTAAGCAACCCTTTAAAGAGAGAAACCATTGGAGTCCACTTAAGTTTCTGATCTATAGAACTAGAACATATAGGGAGTCCTTGTAAAGATGCTATATTTATAGTGACTTATGCACTAGAACTGGTGGGTCGCAGAGATGGCTCGGCATGTAATGGCATCTGCCACCATGTCTCACCATGTCTCATGGCCCAAATTTGAACCCTGTGACCTATCCCCCAATTGTCCCTTGGCTTTTATATCCACCCTGTAGCACACATGTGCACATACACATACCCTCTACAGGAAAACTGGAAGAGAAGGTAATTTTGTTAAATCTTGTAAGGCTTACTGTTAGCTCCCACCTTTAATCCCTGCATTCAGAGGGCAGAGGCAAGCAGGTTTCTGTGAGTTCAAGTCCAGCCTAGTCTACATACTGAGCTTCAGGACAGCCAGGACTATGCAGAGCGACCCTGACTCATAAAACAGTGAAACAAAACAAGCAAAAAAGGTCCTCTCAGAGGACCCATGTTTGATTCCCAGTACCCCCATGGTAGCTCACAACTGTCTGAAACTCTGTCACCCTATCTTGTCCTTCCTAGAGACTACACATGCACACAGTGAACAGACAGGCATGCAAAGGAATATCCCTTGCATAAGATAACATAGATATCAAATTTCTTTAAAAATCTCATTCCTGCCCTATCTACAGACCAGAGTACCTTGAGGAGAGAAACTGGCTTGCTCACCACTGTCCTTAGCCCCAGCACACAGTAGGGGCTGCTTAATGAAGACCTAATTTAGCTCCTCACAGCTAATGTATATTGGTACCTGGAAGTAAGGGGTTCCCAGAAATGTGGTGGTGAGAACACAGCCTCGGGAAGCCTCTCCTACCACAGTACCTCCTTCCTGTGAGGCCTATTCATACCCTTCAGATGTTGGATGCAGATGCAGTTTATTTCCTGGTCACACCAGCTTCTAGTAAAAGCAGCAACAGAAGCAGGGGAGAGCTCTGTCAGTAAGGAGCCGGCCAGAAATATGCTTATGTTCCTGAAGAAACTGTGTAACATGCACAGAGTCCTCGGTTCAATTCCCAGACAACCCCCTCCGCCGCGCCCGCCCCCCCCACCCCCGTGATAAACGGGGGTCTGGCATAGTATGGTCTAGCATAGTGGCTTGTATCTGTGATGACACCACTTGAATGATAAAGGCCATCCTGAGCTACATACTGAGACCCTGTCCGAAAAAGACAAGAAATTCAGGAAAAACAAAGATACCAAACCCATTAGGGGCCTAAAAATTCAAGCCGGGATTCAATTACTCCGGAGAACACTTCTGGCCTGTTTTCACCTGGCCCAGCTGCTCCTCTAAGTGTATTATGTACAAAGCCCACTTTCACACTAAGGGGTGTGTGGAAGGACCTTGGACCTCCTTGGAGCTTCAGTGCTAAGATATCTCCAAAGATCCCAGTAAAGCTCTGGAATGAAAGAGGGCTAGGTGCCATCCTTGTCCACTGCTTTTTTTTTTTTTTTTTTTTTTTTTTAATTTATAACCTTCACCCTGGTTCAACAACTGAGGCCTAAAGAGGCAGAACACCCAGGAGATGTGAACCACTGAGAGAGGTCCATTTGTCATTAGAGCCACTAAGTGCAGGGAAGGACTACCCTATCATTACACTGGGAGCAAAACACATTTTGCAGCTCCAGGGCAGGTGCCATGACTCAGCATAAACAGTAGGTTGGGTTTTCTTCTACAGAACCAAAATATTTACCTACCCGGAAGTCATGTTAATGCCTGGCAGATAAGGCATCTGAGTAGATATAGAATTGAGAAGCCTTGTTTCTTTTACCCACTCCAAATAGTCTCTCCAGTATCCACAGAGGAAGCAAGCAAGACCTAATCATGCCCAAGATGGCACTAAAGGTGTGCACCACAAGGCATGGTGAATTTGGGAGGTTTTATTTATTTCTTTCTTTACTGGGGAGTGGGTCTTGCCAAGCCTTGGCTAACCTAGAGATCACTATGTAGCCCAAAATGGCCTCTGCCAGCCTGGTGGGATCAGAGTGAGATGTAAGACCATGAAAGATCACCAAACTCAAGGTTCTGCTCAGGGAAATGGGAGCACAGTTTGTAACTAAAGTGATGAAGGGTGAAGCACTCTCATGTTCAGGTGTCAGGATGCTTACTGCTAGAACAAGAACATGAAAAACGAGCTACAAGGCGGCCTTGTTCCTCAGCCCAGGCCAGGCTCATCAGCATTCCACTCAACTTTGTGTGCAGCCCTAAAGCCACACGTGTCCCAGGAGCTAAGAGAAACAGCAACCCTGCCAGGCAGGATCAGCGCCAACCCAGGCTGCAGGTCAATTTGGGACCATTCTAGACTGTGGGAGACCCAGTGTCAAAACAAAGCCAGCAGATGGGGCAAGCCTGTAATCCTAGTGTATCCTAGGGATGCTGAGGCAAGAGGACCAAACTCTGAGGATGAGACCCTGTCTCATACAAAATAAAAATCCAACAGACTGCGAATATAGTTCAGTGGTAGAATGTATCCCACAGGAGAGCTGGGATCCATCAGCAACAAGCCCTAAAGAAAACCTACATAGGAAAAGCAGGCATGGTGGCACACACTTTAGGCAGGCAGAGCTCTTGGCGACCAACCCCACAGAAGGTAAGGCTGAGTGAACTCCTGTCTGTCACTACTAATGTTCTTTCAGGGTGTTTGGGAAGCACACCACCAAATGATAGGACTAGCCAGGTGTGGGGGAAGCTGGGTCTCTTCATTTCCTTTTCGATTTCTCTTTACATTTTTGCAGTACAGATGGAACCCATCCTAGGGACAAGAATGTGCCACCAGAAGAGGCGTCCTCAACCTGAGAGCTTTACATTCTTAAAAGCAGCTCACAAAACAAGCAAGCAAGCAAGCAAGCAAGCAAGCAAGCAAGCAAGCAAGCAAGCAAGCAAACACTTCAGGGCGGAGATTCCACTGAACCAAAGCTGAGAAAAGCCAGCAATGATGACTGACCAGCCCTGCCTTCTACCCCTTCCTCAACCTCCTATCCCTGTGCAGGGAAATTATAAGGTTGCTGTGGCTGGGGGCGGAGCCCTGTAGTTGCTGGCTTTTGCTTTTATGAGAAGTTGTAAAAGTAGGGCCACCTAGCTTCCCTGGTATTGTAACCAAGCTCACTCTTCTGTTTTAACCTTGGATGGCATTGGCAGGACTCACAGAGCAAGAAAAGCACTAAAACATTGCGTTTGCATGCACTTGTAATCCTAGCACTTGGGAGGCAGAAGCAAGCAGGTCTCTGAGTTCAAGGCCAGCCTGGTCAGTGTAAATTCCAGGATATACCCAGGTGTTTAAGTTTGGTCAGTTGCTGTGCGCTGTAATGCTAATGCTGGCCCCCAAGGCTTGGCTGCCCTCAGGGACAAGACAATCTGCATGTACAAACGTGATACTAAGTAACCTGGCCCTCCCCCCCCCCCCCCCCCAGTTATCTCTGTTGGTGAATAAAGATGCCAACAGCCAATTGCTGGGCAGAAGAGAGATAGATGGGGGTGGGGCTCCTGGGTTTGGGGTCTGAGGAGAGAACATGTGAAGGGATGCCACTGGGCAAGTTATTAAAACATGGCCATAACAGCTGGTCAACTGGAATTAAGAGATATGACTAATCATATCTCAGGTTATTAGAGGGAAGTAGACACGATAGAATGGAGGGTTGATGCCCAGCTCTAATGCTTTAAAGGCTTATTATAAATAAAGGTTGTGTGTCTTTTATCTGGAAACTGAATGACCAAAAGTGAGGTAGAAACTCCCAGCTGAGATAAAATAATTATTACAATAGAGATGGCCACAGAGATGTCTCAAAGTGAACTTAAATTTTTAAGTTTATGATCATTTGCATACATGTATGCATGTATACATGTATGCACACACACATATGTGAAGCATCTGATCCCTTGGAGCTAGTGTTACAGGGGCTTGTGAGCCACCTGATAGAAATGCTAGGACCCAAACTTCAATCCCCCAGCCCTGAAACAGATGCTTTCTTAGAGAGAGGTTTGCTTGTTTGCAGTGACAGGGTCACAACCTAGGGCCTAGACAAGTACTCAACCATTGAGCTATATAACATCTTGTAAAGTAGATAACCTTTTCAAAATAGGTAGGTGACACACCTTTTATACCAACACCAGGGAAAACTATGGGGCTGGAAAGATGGACCTGTATTAAAAATCACTGGCCACTCTTCAGAATACCTAGATTCGATTCCCAGCACCATATGGTGGCTAACCACCGTCTGTAATACCTCAACCCCAAGGGCTCTACATGCAAATAGTGTATCTATACTTATAAAAAAAAAAAAAAAGCAAATAAGTCTTTTAAAGCCACAACAGAGGCCCGGAGATGTAGCTCAGAGGCAAACCTCCTGCCCCAGCTCTAGGTCCCTTCAGTAAATTCTCTGTATAAGAGAACACCCCTACAGGAGAATGCACAGGACATACAGGTACCATGTATGGGCTATTTCTCTGAATAAAAATAAAATGTCTTTTTAATGTAAATCTTCATTTTCTGACATTTATTTCTGTGTATACATGCATATACTGTGATGTAAATGCAGCGGTCAGAGGACGCGGTTTTACAGAAGTTTGTCTCTTTCCATGCCGGTCTCAGGACTCAAACTCAGGCATCAAAGAAGCTTTACCCATACAGTTTAGGCTTAGGGTGCAGCTTGGAGGAGAACACTTCCCCACTGTGTCAAGGGTTGGAACACCAAGACCGAGAAAGATAAAGTTTAAATATTTAATTTAAATTCGTGTATGTTTGGAAAGACAACAACAAAAACAAAACAAAAAGCCCTTGAGTCTTTCTGGAGCAACAGAAGAGCAATGGGAATTTAGTTTTTTGGTTCTTTGAGTTCAAGTGCTGAGAAAGGAACCCAGGGCCTTTCTCATGCTAAACCAACACTCCGTCTATGAGGTGCTCTCCAAGGTGAGTTTCAAAGTGGGAACACAACAATGGTTGGACATTTAAACGCTGGTTGTTGGGTGGAGGTTTTGCCCTGGAAGAAGAAAGCCGACTTGCAGGTACTAACAGATAAAAACGAAGACTTGAGTGGAAAGGACAGAGGAAGCTTGGTGCAACTCCACCTGGAACTGCAGGGTTCTGAGGGCTGAGGCAGGACCACCGCCTCAGTGAAGGCCAGACTCCAGCTATATAGTGAGCATTTGTCTCAGCCTGAGAGAGGAGGCATAGAGACTAATGTATAAATTATTTGGTCGGTCATGAGGGGATCACCTGACTTCCCCAGATGGCTGATACCCTCCCTATATCCTTTAGACTTTTAGGAGTTCAAGTTGTCACCTATAAAGTTTGCTCTCATCTGGCAATGGTGGTACACGCCTTTACTCCCAGCACTTGGGAGGCAGAGGCAGGCAGACCTCTGAGTTCGAGGCCAGCCTGGTCTACAGAGAGAGTTCCAGAACAGCCGGGACTACATAAAGAAACCCTGTCTGGGGGTTGGGGGTGAAAGGTTACTCTTATGAACGATGTAATCAAGTTTAAAAGGGAGGTGGGGTTGCAATACCCCAACCTCCAGGGCACTGCACGCATGCGGTGGTGCACACATACATGCAAGTAATACATCCATTGTATAAAATAAAAACAAATCTGTTAAAACAACAACAGGGGCCTGAAGACGTAGCTCAGTGGCACAAGTTTAGATGTTGCATTTGTCCTATTCTCAGCCACAGGCAGCCCATTCCCCTGGGGTTGGACACCCTGCCTGTGATGACTGCTTTGAGAGGTTTTGTTTGCTTTTGAGATAAGGTCTCACTATGTATCCTGGCTGGCCTGGCACCCATTGTGTAGAACAGGAGAGCCTAGAACTCAGAGATCCACCTCTGAGATTGTGCTACCATAGGCTGGGGCTAGGGGCTTAGCTCAGTGGTATACAGCTTGCCTAGCAGGAGCTACATCCTGGCTGGGTTCCATCCTCTGCACCAAAAAGATGAAACAAGAGAACATTAAACTTAGCAAAGACGGATTTCTGAGTTTGAGGCCAGCCTGGTCTACAGAGTGAGTTCCAGGACAGGTAGGGCTACACAGAGAAACCCTGCCTTTGGGGGAGGGGGGGGTACTTAGCAAAGAGCCTGCACAAAAGATCAGAGACATGGGCTCGATACAGTGGTACATGTCTGTGATCCCAGTATTCAGAAAGCAGAAAGATTACAAGTTCCAGGCCAGCCTTGACCACATAGTAAGACCATGCTATCCCTGCGGTAGAGTACTTACCTGGCACATGCTAAGACAAAGTGAAAGATCACATATTGCAAGGTTGAGATTGTGTGAGCCACCCAGAATAGGCAAGTCCATATGGATCAATGGCTGCTGTTAGAGGGAGGAGCAGGGGTAGGGGAGCGGAGAACAAGGAGTGTGGTGTCTCCTGGGGAGAAAGAAAATGTTCTAAGGCTGATGAAATGGCTCAGCACTCACCTCCCAAGCTCAGGGGCCTGAGTTCAAACCCCAGAACCTATGGAAAAGGGGGATGAGAGAACAAATTCTGCAAAGCTGTCCTTTGGCCTCCACATATACATCATGGCATCATGGCATCAATTGGCCAGGCATAGTGGCACATACTCTTTTTTTAGGTCTATTTATTTATTTTACGTATGAGTGCTCTATCTGCATGTACACCTGTGTGAGGGTTGATTGGCCCAGGTAGTGGCACTATTAGGAGGTGTGGCCTTGTTGGAGGAAGTGTGTCACTTTGGGTGTGGGCTTTGAGACCCTCCTTCCAGCCAGAAGGAGCTAATCTTCTCCTGTTTGACTCTGGAATGACAGCTCCTCCAGCACCACGCCTGCCTGGATGCTGCCATGCTCCCACCATAATAATAATGGACTGAACCTCTGAACCAGTAAGCCAGCCCCAATTAAATGTTGTCTGCTCACAGCAGTAAAACCCTAAGACAACCTGCGTACCAGGAGATGGTATCAGACCACATTATAGATGGTTATGAGGTTATAGATGTGGTTGCTGGGAATTGATCCCTGGTATCTCTGGGAGAGCAGACAGTACTCTTAACTGCTAAGCCATCTTTCCAGCCTGCAATAATTTTTTTTTTAAAAGAAATGTTCCAGAAGGGGCTGGGGATGGTGCCCCACGGTAGGACGCTTGCCTCACATGTTCTGACTGCCACTCTGAGCACCACAGCCTTGGAACTAGACAGGAGCGGCAGCTGTGTACTTTTGTGAAGCCATAGGAAACCATCTCCCTGTCTCCTGAATGTCAACACCTACCATCCCAGAAGGTTCTTTGGCATTCTAGGGTGGTGCAGGTAAGGGTTAGCTGATCCAAGGAAGGTACTGTGCCTGGCTGTTGGGTGTAATGTAGCTGACTTCGATCCTTGGGACCCACATGATAAAAGGAGAGAGCTGGCTCCTGCAAAGTTATCTTCTGATGTCCCAGAACATGTACACGTGCATTTATATGTACATATATGCACACAATAAATAAATAAATAAATAAATAAATAAATAAATAAATAATGTGAGAGTACGTTTTAAAAAAATTAATGGAATAAAATACACGCATGATTAATGAGTTAACATGTTCAATGTCTGCTTTCCCCCTCCCTGTTTATGTATTAATCATTTGCATAAAGTACGACTGGGTGGTCTGGTGGGGGTTGGTAGAGCACCTGCTTAGCATGTTCATGTCCAAGGCTCTGCATTCAAATACAGCAATGAAAAATATAAAGAAAAGCTATATTTTACATAATGTTCCAGCTGGGTGGTACACATCTTTAGTCCAGCACTTGCGAGGCTAACATAAAAAGTTCTAGGCTGCTGGGCGGTGGTGACTCAAGCCTTTAATCCCAGCACTTGGGAGCCAGAGGCAGGCGGATTTCTGAGTTCGAGGCCAGCCTGGTCTACAGAGTGAGTTCCAGGACAGCCAGGGCTACACAGAGAAACCCTGTCTGGAAAAACCATAAAAGTTGTAGGCCAGCCAGGATTATGTAGTAAAACTCTCTCTCTGAAACCTGAGGTAGGGCCAGGTGTGATGGTGCACACTTTTAATCTCAGGAGTCAGAGGCAGTGGAGTTCCAGGACAGTCAGGACTGGAGAAATCCTGTGGGAGCCCGGCTGGGGAGGGAAGGCAAGCAGGAGAGAGAGAGAGAGAGAGAGAGAGAGAGAGAGAGAGAGAGAGAGAGAGAGAGAGAGAGAGAGAGAGAGGAGGTGACGTGTGGGAAAGATACAACAGGAAGAGCCCACTTCCTCAATGAATTCCTCTGGTCTTGAATCACAATGAACTTTTCCCACTTAAGGTTCCTCAAGCCACCACAGATGTTAAGAGCACTTCAGTCCCAGAAATCTGAGTTTCAGGAACGAATCAAATCTCCTTCTTCAAGCCCCACCTCTATCCCCAGGGCCAGTGTGCTGGCCTCAATGATACATGAGCAGCAGGACTCATGTATGAGTTTGTCTTTTTTAATATCGTATTATTTCTTAATTTTTGGGTTTTTTTTTTCAGGGCAGAGTGTCTCTGTATAGCCCTGACTATCCTAACTCACTCTGTAGACCAGGCTAGCCTCAAACTCATTGGCCTGCTTCTGCTTCCCAAGAGCTGGGATTCAAGGCCTGTGTGTGCTATCAAGCCTGGCTAGAGAAACAGTTTCTAAATAAAGGAATAAATTTGGATGTACCTCAACTCAACATATACAAGCCCCAGGCTTGATCTCTAGAACTACACAGACATAAACGTTGAAGGGAAACAGCAGATTCATATAGAAATTTCTGTAACTTCTGGTGTTACCCGGCACTCTTCCTCCAAACCATTCTGGGGCCAAGGTAGATACAAAGGATAAAAACAAAGTCTCTAACCTGAGGGACTCTGGGCACACAAGCAGTAAGTAGGGCAGGGAACCAAAGAAGTCTACATCTGCCACCCACCAGCTTTGCCAAAATTAATTCAAAAAAGGGTTGAAACGAAGCCCGAGAGGAGGAAAGGCTCCTAGAAACCTCGAAGAAGCAGCACACAGACTGATTTTCGGGTTTACCGTTTGTCGTTTGGACTGCGTATCAGCACAAAGCCCTGACGGCCATGAACTTGCTATGGCGAACTTACGTACGTATGTATGTACGTACGTACGTGTGTGTGTGTGTGTGTGTGTGTGTGTGTGTGTGTGTGTGTGTGTTTTCACTCAACTCTGAGATCGCCTGTCTCTGCTGGGATTAAAGTTGTATGCACACCTGCCTTTCTTTCTGTTTTTCTGAGAAAGGCTTCCATATAGCCCAGGCTAGCTTCAATTCTATCTCAGCTTCCCTATGGGACCAGCTTTACTTCATCTGCTTGTTTGGTTTTGAACAGGATATCACTGTGTAGCCACAAATGGCCTGGAATTCATTACAGACTAAGCTGGCCTTGAACTATAGACCTCCCTGTCTCTCTGCCTCCAAGTAAGGGAGTTAAAAGTGTGTGTCACTCTGCCTGGCCCATAAGTCCAATTTTTAATGTTAATTTAACTCATTTCATTTGGTGCTATCTTTAGACATAAAAGACATTTCTTTGGGGCCCCTG
This sequence comes from Arvicanthis niloticus, assembly GCF_011762505.2. Classification (NCBI taxonomy): domain Eukaryota; kingdom Metazoa; phylum Chordata; class Mammalia; order Rodentia; family Muridae; genus Arvicanthis; species Arvicanthis niloticus. Next base: position 98,215,086 of record NC_047663.1, read on the forward strand.
TATGATGAGGACATTGCTAAAAACAACAGCTACTTCAACAGTATTCAACAAAGCCATCTGTTTCTACCTGGAAAAGACCCGGATTACAAAGATTAGAGTAAACCAGTGTGAGGCTTGTGGCCAGTTTGAGATACAAACTGAGTTCCAAGACAGAACTGCATAATAACGAAAAAAAAAAAATAACGAAAAAAAAAAAAAAAACCCTCAAAGTTCTTATGGAATATGTCAAAATTAAACATGACCCCTCTGCCTTGGATGTATCAACCCTGAGGTCTTGAACTCTTAATAAAATTGACCTCGGTGCACCCTGCGCTGCTGCCTACCCCGCCTCTGCTCTCTGCTCACACTATGCTCAAAATTCTAATCCCATTCTCAGTGGCCAAAATGACTGCCTGTCAACACTGTCCAACTCAGAGAAAGGAACAAAGATGTAGCACAGGCTCAACTCAAAAGATCGATTACAACGCCAACAACTAAAACCCTCAAGAGAGAAAAAACAATGTCAGAGAACTGCGTAGTAGTGGTGGTACTGATGGTGGTGCACTCCTTTAATCCCTGCCTTCAGGAGGCAGAGGCATGAGTTCTCCATGAGTTCACGGTCAGCCTGGTCAAGGACCAGGGCTCTGTTACACAGAGAAATCATATGGAAAGACAACAACAACAAATAATAATAATAATAATTCCATAAGGTTGCCAATGGCAACATTTGCAAGCTTTAGAAACCAGCAATAAAGATGGAGAAATAGGCTATTAAGAACATTCATCACTTGGGAGGCAGAGGCAGGCGGATTTCTGAGTTCGAGGCCAGCCTGGTCTACAGAGTGAGCTCCAGGACAGCCAGGGATACACAGAGAAACCCTGTCTCGAAAAACCAAAAAAAAAAAAAAAAGAACATTCATTAGGGTCACACATACCTTTGACTGATAGTGAGACTCTGTCTCTAAAAATAACATATACTTATTAATCCTGGCACTATGACCTCAGCAATTTGGGAGATGAAGACAAGTAAATTGCTTAGACCTAGGAGTTCTAGACCCACCTAGGCAACATAAAAAGATCCTCACCACAAAAAGAAATCATACCTTGGTTTTCGATGATTTCACTCCAGGGACAGTTAACCAGTATAAATTTGGTTATGAAGCTGGTGCTGGGCACCTCTGGAGGGGTGTACCTCAGGTACCACGGAAGAAACTGTGAGAAGACAGTGTTTTGGGGAGAATAGATTGTATCTTGAGTAGAAGTCCTCCCAGAAGGCGACCTTGGTGGTGACGTGGAGAATGCCATCAGCTTAGTTCTCTAGAGCGTCTCCAAGCCCCTTTGGCTTACTCTTTAGTCTGTACTAGGAAAGAAGAAGAAGCGGTGTCAGACCTACACCTCTCCCCTGCAGACTCCTTTCTACACCACCCCCATTGCTTCACCCCTCCAGTCCCACCCAGCAGGTTCAAAAGCTGGAACTAGAATCCATACTCACTTGTATAACCTGGAGACTTAACCTAGGCAAGGTCAAAAGAAAAGATCAAGCCATGCAGTGGTGGCACACACCTTTAGTCCCAACATCTGGGAGGCAGAGGCAGGTGGATTTCTGAGTTTGAGGCCAGCCTGGTCTACAGAGTGAGTTCTAGGATAGCCAGGGCTACACAGAGAAACCCTGTTTCAGGGAAAAAAAAAAAAATTTCCAAGCCTCTGCCTTTCCCAGAGTACCAGAATCCCTTTTGTATTCAAGACAAACTTTCAATATGGCTCCTATGTACTCAGAGGCTGAGGACGCTGCTGAGATATTGCCTCAAAGAAACAAAAAGGACTGGAAAGATAGCCCAACATGGAAAGGCAGTTGCTGCCAAGCCTGTCACCCCGAGTTCAGTACCCACAACCCACGTGGTGGAAGCAAAGAACTGACACCCGAAAATTCCTCTGACCTCCACTCGTGTGTTTTGGCAGGCATGTGCACACAAACATACACACATACAATAAAATAAATGTTAAAAAGGAAAACAAGACAATGAGGTGGTGGATGATGGTGGCCCACGTCTAGAACCCAGTAGGAAAGGCGGGAGGAACAGAAAGCTGTTCAGCTTGGTGTCAGCTCCACAGGGAGCTGGAGGGCAGCAAGGCTGTGTGAAGCAGAAAAAGCCGCGCCAAGCAAACAGGCTCTCCAGAGACTACCTATGTTATTTTAATGATTGACTAAACAAATATATTTGTGATGAATAATAAGCAATACACAAATGTAGCCAGGGTAGGGTATGGATCACTTGAATTGTGTGAAATATGGAGTGTGTGGTAGCGCATGCGAACTTTTAATCCCAGCACTTAGGTGGGAGAGGCAGGTGGCTCTCCTTGAGTCCCAATGAGACCCAGTGGGGGAGGGGAGAAGGAACTGCAGAGAAGAGGTGTGGCTCAGTGGTAAGTAGACCATAAGGAGGTACTACTAGGTTCCAGTCTCAGCAGGGCAAAAGATAAATAAATGTACATTTTGTCTTGTGCACTTTTAAAATGCAGATTTAGCCCTCTGTGGGTGTCCTGGGTGTTACCTGGTCAGATCAGGTCCACTGGGTTTTATTGTTTTCTTTTTAGAGGAACGCTCACTAGGTAACCCTGGCTGGCTTAGAACCCACAGCCTTTGCCTCCAGAGTACTGCAATTAAGTCTCTCACTACAGCTAGGTAATGGTTGTGCACACCTTTACACCCAGCACGAAGAGGCAGAGGGGCAGAGGGGCAGAGGGGCAGAGGGGCAGAGGGGCAGAGGGGCAGAGGGGCAGAGGGGCAGAGGGGCAGAGGGGCAGAGGGGCAGAGGGGCAGAGGGGCAGAGGGGCAGAGGCAGGTGGATCTCTGTGAGTTTGAGACCAGCCTGGACTACAGAGTGAGTCCCAGGATAGCCTGTCTCAAAATGCAAAACAAATGTTGTATATTACAGCCTGCTTCAGATCCAGCTTTGATGGTATCCTTATTACTTTAACAGGTTATCTCATTGCTAGACCACATTATAGAAGACCTTTATATAATTAAAATAGTTCACTGCATGTCTGCCTGGAAAATAATACTACTTTACATACTAGTTCCAGTTCTTTGTTTTTCTAAATTTTATTTTATTTCTATTATTATTTTGGTTTTTTTTCAAGTCAGGGTTTCTCTATGTAGTCCTGGCCATTCTGGCTCCGTAGACCAGGCTGGCCTGAAACTCAGAGATATACCTGCCTCTGCATCTGCCTTCCAAGTGCTGGGATTAAAAGCATGTAACCTCTATCACCTGACTTATTTTTAATTTTTAAAAAATAATTTATTTTTATTTAATGAGCATTGCTTGGTGGTTTTGCCTGAATGTGCATCTGTGTGAGTGTGTCAGATTGCCTGGAACTGGAGTCACAGACAGTTGTGAGCTGCCATGTGGGTGCTGAGAATTGAACCTGGGTCCTTTGGAAGATCAGCCAGTGCTCCTAATCTCTGAGCCATCTCTCAGCCCTCTATTTTGAATTGTTTATTATTTTAACTTATGCGTATGTGTGAGTCAGTGCGTCTGTAGATGTACATGAATGAATACAGGTGCCCTCAGAAGCCTGAAGAGAACATCAGACACGCTGGAGCTGGAACTGCAGCGACCTTCTCTACCTGGTGTTGAGAAGTGGACTTGACCTCTGCAAGAACAACACGTGGTCTTCGCTCCCAGCCCCCAGCATCTGCTCTAACCACTGAGCCATCTCTGCAGAGTCTGGGGTGATTTTCATCCTTTATTCAGATGCTCCTTAATTTACAATGGAGGCCTCCTGAAATCCCCCTTATAAGCTAGTAATATTGTTAGCTGCGAAGACACAGGACACATCATGTGTGGCACAGAACACAGAGTCCCTTAGTCAGTGCTTATGGAGTCCACCTTCACTATTCTGGAACATTCGCCTACAGCAGAGCAAAATGAAACCAAACCAAACCAAACCACCTAACACATGAAAGTCAGTGGCAGAGCACCTGAGTAGCATGCAGGAGGCCTTGGGCCCAACCAGTCTTGCAGAATCAACTTACTAGCTAACTAATAACTAACCGTCTTACCTAGTTAGGGTTACTATTGTTATGAAACACCATAACAAAAAGTAAGTTGGGAAGGAATGAGCTTATTTGGCTTACACTTCCACATCACTGGTCTATCCCTGAAGGGAGTCAGGACAGGAACTCTAGCAGGCCTGGAACCTGAAGGCAGGAGCTGATGCAGAGGCCAGAAAAACTCTGCATACTGGCTTGCTCAGAACCCACTTTTTTTCCAGGCCCTCCAGGACCACCAGCCAGGGATGGCATCACCCACAATGTGCTGAACCCTCATCCATTAATCACTAGGTAAGAAAATGCTCTACAGACTTATAAACTGATGTTATTATAGAGACATTTTCTCAACTGAGATTTTCTCATCTCAGAAGACTAGTTTGTGTCAAGCCAGGACACTGATAATCAAGTACTGAATAGCTCAGATACATACAGAAACGGTGGTTTAGAATCTGCAGTCTAAACAGAGGCTAGTCTTAATCTTACATAGATGGATGGAGATTACCACAAAGACCTTGTTGTGGCTGGAGATAAAGGCAATGGCTGTATGAGATGCTGAGGATATGTGAGAGCTGAGGACTTAGCCTAGACAGTACACCCACTTGGGGGAACATTCTAGAAGAGAAGGTTGACAGACTACAAATGCAAAGGATGGGAAGTAGGGCTGTGAAAAAGAACCAACCTCCCGAACCATGGCAACTACAACCCACACCAGCTGCGCAAAGAGCTGGGACCTCCTAACAGTCAGGCACCGAGGGGGAAGGGACTCACGGGGTCCTACCCCATACTGCTGATCTGCAGACAGAGTCTGAGGGAGGGGAGAGGCTTGTTGAGTCCACGGCCAGGCTCTGAGGGGTCACACAGACAGCCCTAATTAAACTCTGTGTAGGACAGAACCAAACCAAAACTAATAAATTAAGGGAAACAAATTCCGAGAGGAAGACTAGGGGTGGGGAAAGAGGTGAGCAGTGACCAGGATGTGCAGTGCACAGGTACAAAAGTGTGAACTAGAAAGGAGGTGGGTGTTTTATAGGCATGATAAGATGCCACTAGAAAAAAATTAGAAAGTAAATTTACCCCAAATGCACCCCCAAACCCCTGATGGTTTTGAGACCTGTGGGCTCTCTTTTATTACCCAGCATCTTCACAGTAGCACGGATATCATCAGTTATGGAGAAGGGCAGACTCCGGGATTGGGGTGGTGGTACGATGGCTCAGCAGTCAGATGCCAGGTTATTCTACCGGAGGCCCTGGTTCAACTCCCAGCATGCACAGTGGCAGATCACAACCTTTTCTAACTCCAGTTTAGGAGCTTTCTTCCAGCCTCCATGGGGACTGACATAAGGTACACAGACATGCTTGCAGACAAGAGACATATGCATTAAAAAATGCAGGATTCACTGGACTTGTGGCACTCTTCCCCAGCCCCCACCTTTTTTTTTTTTTTTTTCCCGAGACAGGGTTTCTTTGTGTAGCCCTGGCTGCCCTGGAATTTACTCTGTAGACCAGGCTGGCCTCGAACTCAGAGATCCATTCACCCCTGCCTCCCACAGGTCTTTAATCCCAGCCCTCAGGAGGCAGAGCAGGAGGACCTCTGTGAGTTCAAGATTAGCCAGGGTTTCAGGCCAGCCAGAGCTACACAGAAACAAGCAATCTAGGATCAAAGTATGGCTCCTATTGAATGTCTGCTGCTTTTGCATGATAGTAAATTTTAAAAGAATAGGTCAAGGATATAGCACATCATGTAGAATATGTGTTCACTGTGCAGAAGGCCCTGGGTGCAGTCCCCAGAACTGCAAAGTAAATACAGCAAACAAAGCCATTAGTTGGCACTGATCCCCCCCCTATGGGCAGTCAGGCTGGCTGTCCGCTGCGGCCGCCTGAAACCAGCTGGGTTTCACAACACTTGTTAGGAGGCTGGGAGATGGGAGTTTAAGATGCTTTTATTTTTGAGCCATAACTTCATGTAGCCCAGGCTAGACTCGGATTCACTATATAACTCTAGTTGACCTGTAACTCTTGAAGTCTTCAGCCTCCCCCCACAGAGTGCTGTGATTCTAGACACGCAGCCCCATATGGCTTAGAATGTCTCTCTCCTCCTCTCAATCCCCTTCCTTTTCCTCCTCCAGATCTATGGGTCGAACGTAGGGTTTTACACAAGGCAAGGGGTCTACTGAGTTACTCCCCAGAAGCCCTTAAGAGTATTTTCATAGTCTGGGGATACGGCTCAGCTAGAGGACCACTCAACCCCAAGCATAGACTGTGTGCTGTGCTACACACCTGTAATTCTAGTGCTTGATTTACTTTACTTTAGGTGTCTCTGGATGACATATGTGAACTATGCGTGTCTGGTGCCTGTGGTGGCAGAAGAGGGTGGCAGATGCCCTGGACCTACAGTTATAGGCAATTACGAGCCACCATATGGGTGCTGGAAAGCAAACTTGGTTTTTGGAGGTTTTCTTTTTCTTTTCCATCTGTTTTTGGTTGTTGTTGTTGTTGTTTTTGTTTTGGAGACAGGATCTCTCTATATATGTCGGCAGTTCTCAACCTGTGGGTGGCTAACCCCTTTGAGAGCCAAATGCCGTTTTCACAGGGGTCACCTAGGACCATTGGAAAACACAGATGTTTACATTACGATTCCTAACAGTAGAAAAATTACAGTTATGAAGTAGCAACAAAATAACTTTAAGGTTGAGGAGGGGGTAATGGCAACACGAGGAGCTGTGTTAAAGGGCTGCAGCATTAGGAAGGGTAAAAACCACTAATCTACCGCGTAGTAGCCCGTCCTGGAACTCACTCTGTAGACCAGGCTGGCCTCAAACAATCCACCTGCCTCTGCCTCCTAAGTGTTTGCCACCACACCTGATCAACTTTATTTTTAAGGATTTATTTCATTTTTAATTATTTGCATGTGGCTGAGCTGGAGTCACCGGCAACTGTGAGGTGCTTGGTTCCTCTGCAAAACAGGCCTTCTTAACTGCTGAGCCATGTTCTCTCCAGTCCCACAAGTTAGTTCTTACTATCAAGGCGTTGTAAACAAGGGAGAGGGCGGCTTAGCTGACAGGAAGCTTGCTCAGCCCGACGACGTTCAGCCCCTAGCAGCTCATAAACTTGATGCGGTGGTGCATACTCCCACACTCAGGAGGCAGAGACAGGGGAATCAGGATGTCCAGGTCTTCCCAGTTATGGAGTAAGTTTGATGTCACTGCATCCTGGGCTATAAGAAACCCTGTCTCTAAATAAATAAAGAAAATGTCCAAATACACTTTGCCAAGGACATTGCATTAGCAAACAATAAACTTTTACTCCTTAGGCAATTTTTTTAAAAAAAAGATTTATTTAATGTATATGAGTACACTGTAGCTGTCTTCAGACACACCAGAGGAGGGCATCAGATTCCATTACAGATTGTTGTGAGCCACCATGTGGTTGCTGGGAATTGAACTCAGGACCTCTGGAAGAGCAGTCAGTGCTCTTAACCACTGAGCTGTCTCTCCAGCCCTCTCGAGGTAAATTTTTAAAAATGGATTAAAGTGGGACTGGCAAGATGGCTCACAGTTAACAGTGTATTTTCCTTACAGAGCACCCACATCAGGAGGCCTCCAACTTCCTGGGAGTCCAACTCCAGAGTATCTGCCTCCTCTGGCCTGCTCAGGCAACCTCCAACACACACACACACACACACACACACACACACACACACACACAGAAACTCTCTGAGTTTGAGAACCTGGTCTGTGTAGCAAGTCCCAGTCCAGCCAGGGCTGCAGAAGGAGACTCTATCTCAAAATTAAAGATAAAAGCAAAGCAACTGAACAGACAAACAAAGACCCCTAAACAAAAAGGTGGGCTGATCTCAGCTTCAGGATCTAAGCAATGTCTCCCCTTGGTTCTCTCAGGCCCTCCTTCCTCCCGCTCCTTCATATCTTCTGTCTCCCACACTATCTTGAAGCTGAGCCTTGAAGCCAGGCTAAGAGGGAGGGAAGGATCAGAGACAGAAGCCTGGAGGCCAGGGGAGGGTAGAGGCCAGCAGGACAGCAAGGCTCTGCTGCAGCTGTGACTAGCAAGCAGACTCTGACAAACAAATAAAAAGAAAGCAATACAGACAGACAGACAGACAGACAGACAGACAGACCTAGAAGGTGGTGCTGGTTGCATCTTTGACAACTAGAATGGACCCCCTAGGTCAGTGTGACTCTTATCTTTGCCCACTGAGTGGGAATGGGTTACCTGACATTATATATTTCGGTGACAACTACCGCACTTGCAGGGTTCTGTCCATCACAGTGGGGAGGCCATTGCAGGCTGAGTGTAAGGGAGTTTGGTCACTTCTCATTCAGTCATAAACCAGATATGAGATATGAACAGTGGTACTCAGCTCTCTCCGTCTACTCAGACAGTGTGTATGCCAGCAAGCTTCCTTCTCACTGTGTAGCTGAGGCTGGCCTTCAACTCCTGATCCTTCCCCCATCTCCCTCGTACTGGGATGAGGTGTGGCACTTAATTCTTTTGAATCTAGGAACTCAGCCCCATGACGGGCTCTTCAGCCAACCTTTTCTACAACACTGACAGGTGCACCCAGGCATCTGCTGCCATGGTATTCTGAAATCCCTCCAAGTTGGCAAGATTAACTATCAGTGTGAGTGTGTGTGTGTGTGTGTGTGTGTGTGTGTGTACAACTTTTAGACACAGTCTCTTGTATAACCCAAGCTAGCCTCAGACTCACCATATAGCCGAGGATGAGCCTGAAGTCTTGATCCTCCCACCTCACTCTTGCAAGGGCTAGTTTATAGACATGCTGGGTCTGGTACTTAGTTAGGGTTCTAAACAGCTGCTGAAAATTCAGGTCACCTCCAGACACAGTCTGCTGTTTGCAAGTGCATGGGCCTGTAGTCTCAGCACTCTGGAAGCTGAGGCAGGAGGATCAAGAGTTTGAGGCCTGTCTGGTGGTGGTAGCACATACTTTTTCATCCTGTGCATCTTTTTAATTCAGCACTCAGGGAGGCAGAGGCATGCGGACCTCTGAGTTAGAGGTCAGCCTGCTCTACACAGAGCAACCCGGTCTCAAAAACAAAAAAAGAGTTTAAGGCCAGGCTACATAACAAGACCCATTCTAACAACAAGGGAAAAAAAAAAAAAAAAAAGGAATACCAGAACTTGGGAAGCTGAGGCATTGATTAGATCAGGAGTTCTGGTCACCCCAGGCTAAGTATCAAGTTCAGGACTACCTTGGGCTACGTAAGACTCTGTCTCAAGGGAGGAAAAATGGGTGGATGGAAGGGCATATCAGCAAGACAAACTGATCCCTGGGAAGTTTTTCTGCATACAGTTGCTCAGTTCTACCTTGATAGGTTCCATTAGCCCCTCCCTCTTCCCAGCCACTCTATAATGCTGTTCTTAGACCACTCTCTGAAAAACCATAGAAATACTGCATTTATTCATTCATTTATTTATAGATATGGTCTCGTGTAGCCCAGACCGGCATTCAACTCACTAGACAACTGAGAAAGGCCATGAGCTTCTGAAGCGTCTGCGTCTACATGTGCCACTAGGCCCGGCTTATTTAATGCTAGGAATGGAAGACAGGGCTTTGTGTGCACTAGGCAACACTAGTTTCCAACTGAATGCCCTCCCACTCCAACCTGCTGATTCTTAGACACGTCTTGCTATACATGTAGCTTGGGCTAGCTTTGAACCTACCATCCTCCTGCTCTAGAACTCCTGAATGCTATGAATGTTGTGGGTCACAGGGCCAGTGCTGTACCCCACACTGCTTGCTTAAGTGAGCTGCATTCCTTCTGGCAGATGCCTGAAGTCAGAAGAAGCCTTTCCTTTCAGCCAAAGCTCTCCTAGGCAAACAGGGAGGGTCTCTTGCAATTTGGAAGCTGCACTGAGGGGCTCCTGCTGGAGGCTCTGGGAGTCCCTGGAGGAGAGAGATGACTCCTGTGTTTGGCTCCCTGGAGTTGATGGGAGAGGATAGGAGAATGTGTCACCCCCACCCCCACCGGAGCTATTCTAGGAAAGTGGCTCTGGCAGCAGGGAGCCGCTTCCACAGGGAGATGGCTCTGAGGGTGTATTTAAAAAAAAAAAAAATCCTTTCAATGAGCCCTAAAGCACCCAGTGAGCTAGTTTGACTACATGTGAATCCAAGCTTGGTGTCAATAGGTCAATAGTCAGTGTGAAGGTTTCCTCCAGCTGGGCCTTGGAAGAAGATGGGGTATTATCTGTTTCAGCACTGTGATTGCATGATACAGATCCACCAGCATGTGTAGTACATACCACTAAATCCCAGCACTCAGGAATCTGATGTAGGATCTTGGAATGTTTAAGGACAGCCTGGTCTACATAGCAAACGCCAGGCCAGCAAAGATTACCTGACAAGATTCTGTCTCAGGAAAAAACAAAAAAGGGAGGGAGGGAGGGAGGGGAGAGAGAACTCAGGAGATGTGAGAGGCTGGTAGTCTTTGTCTAACAAGTGAGAGGCTTTGGCTTTGATGCCTGCACCACATAAGCAGGTTCTAGACCAGCCTGGGATATGTCTCAAAAGGAAAGACCAAGCTTCCAGATCTCCCCTCTCAGACCCCTCCATTTGGGACATCCTGTTACCTGTTTGTGTGGCAGGCTTATTTCTGGATGTAACTTTAGGTCAAGCTCAACTCTGATACCTGAGTGTACTGGATCAGCTCCTCTCTGTCAAGAAGCTGTCCGTTGCAAATGCATAAGGATATCCACATTCTAGCCCAGTTAACTGCACCAAGAAGGGAAAAACCAGTCCTCCGGGAACTCTCTGGTTCCCTCTTTGGAAACCAATTTAGCTGTAACAGGATTGGTTCAGCCTAGCAGCATCTGAGCAGCTTGCTAACAGATGCAAGGCAACACAGCAATGCTCTCAGGCCTTGCTGGTTGAGGCCTCTTGATAGCCCGCCGGCTCCATGCAGGGGCATCTGGGATCCTCTGCCTGCATCTATTCCACAAACACTCACTGTGGAGCCCTCCTCAATTTGTTGGATCAGGCTGGCCTTGAACTCATGGCCTTTCTTCTGTTTCACCAGTGCTGGGAATACAGAAGCACACAATCACACCAAGCTTCCACTCTGCGTTTTCTTTTCCTTTTTTTTTTTTTTTGGGGGGGGGGGGTTTCGAGACAGGGTTTCTCTGTGTAGTCCTGGCTGTCCTGGAACTCACTCTGTAGACCAGGCTGGCCTCGAACTCAGAAATCCACCTGCCTCTGCCTCCCAAGTGCTGGGATTAAAGGCGTGCACCACCACCGCCCGGCTCCTTTTTTTTTTAATGTATGAGCATTTTAATGTTTAATCTACTAACATTTTTATTTTATCTTCATGCATTTTATGTGCACCACATACACGCCGGGCAAGAAAAGCGTGCCGGGTCCCCGAGAACTGTGCATCCTCTGAAGAGCAGTGTGTGTTCTTAGCTACTGAGACATTTCTCTAGCCTTAGAGTTTGCTTTTTTTTTTTTTTTTTTTTTTTTTTTTTTTTACCCTAACAAACACTAAACTCTTTGTTTGAGACAGGGTCTTACCATGTAGTCCTGGCTGGACTCAAATTTCCAGTCTGCCTGTCTCCTTTTCTTAAGCACCACCAGGCCAGTCTTATATTTGTTTCTTTATGTTTCTGTCTGTGGGGTGCTGGTCTCACCGGTGGAAGGTGAATGTTAACCTGTGTGCCTTGGGGATTGAACTCAAGTCCCAGGCAACTGCCCTCACCTGCTGAGCTAGCTCCCCCCTCCCCCCAGGGGTGGGTTTTGAGAGATCCTGGGCCTATGAGATGACTCAGTGGTAAGAGCCCATGAGCACACAATTTCAATTCCTAGCACCTAAGATGGGCCGCTCATAACCAGCTGTAACTCAGGATCTGCAGACAACTGTACACACATGCAGATACTGTCCCCAACACACACAAATTATTACAAATAATAAAAACAAATTCAAAATGTGAAAAATGACTCCAGCATTCAAGACAGGCATGGTAGTACAGCAGAGGCAGGGGGATGTCTACACAGTGAGACTCTGTCTCAAAAAAAAAAAAAAAAAAAAAATGTTCCTGGCTGGAGGGATGGCTTGGTGGTTAAGAGTACCAACTGCTCTTCCAGAGGTCCTGAGTTCAATTCCCAGCAACTACATGGTGGCTCACAACCATCTGTAATGGGACCTAATGCCCTCTTCTGGTGTGTCTGAAGACAGCTACAGCGTACTCATCACATATATAAAATAAATAAAATCTTTTTTTAAAAAAATGTTTAATTTCCCTCCTGTAATTTGCTCAGAGATCAAGCTTAAACTAATCAGCTATGGGCGTTCTGCATTAGCTGATCAGTTACACTGAAAGACGAGATTTTATTCCACCAGCAAAGAACTAATAGTCACCCAACATGAGGAGGAACCGTGTGGAATCAACTCCCCTGGAGGTCAAGGCAAACAGGAAAAAGTCTGGAAGTCCCAAAGAAAATTGCCAGGCATAGTGGTGATCTTTCATCCCAGGATTTAGGTGAGTTTGAAGCCAGTTTGGTCTACATAATGAGTTCCGGACTAGGCAAGGCTTGTCTCAAACAAACCCAAACCAACCAACCAATCTCATTACCAAAAACTAAAACAAACAACACTAACAACAGAAACAAATGAGGATCCTTGGCTAGAGCAACAGAGAGAGGCTGGAGCCTTGCCACCAGGCTCAGTTTGTGTCAGTCACTGTGAAAATACCTCGCTACTTCTCTGACATATTCTGTCCCTCTCCCTGTTCTCTCTCTCTTCTTCCCTCCCCTCCTCTCTCTCTCCCTCCAACACTCAATGATCCCCCGCCCTCAAGCTCCTGAGTGCTGGGATGTCCAGTGTGCACCACTACATCCAGTACACCCAGCTTGAGATGATTTGTTTTTAAATTGAGGTCAGAGTCTAGTTCTGTTTCCTATGGTTCCAAACATTCAGATAACACGTGTGTCAACTCACATGGAAGAAGACTGACTCCAAGAACTTAAGATACACATATTGAATCACCAAGCAGGGAAGTGGCGGAGCTGTCTGTTTGGCTTCTATGCTAATGTTCTTAATCCCAGTAGCTAGAGGATCCATGCCCCACGCCCACCTGCAAAGTGGGTACTCAGGCAATAATAACAACGACTGCAATAATAATGATGATGATGATGACTGCAGCTAGCTCTGAGGTGACTGGCCTGTGTTTCTTCCCTTTAAAACATATTTTAGTTATTATTATTCTTATGTGTGTGCCACAAGCTACTTGTATCAAGGGCAGAGGGCAGCTTTCCAAAGTTGACTCTCCCTTTCCCCACCTTTATGTGGGTTCCAGGGACTAATGTCAGTCCTCAGAGCTCCTTCACTGGCTCCTCTGTCCCTCCTCTCCTCTTCCTCTCCTTCCAAAAAAAAAAAAAGATTCTATTTACAATTCTGGGATTGCATGTGGAGAACAGCATGTGCACACGTAAATGCGCGTGTTCTCACAGTTCAGAATTGGGCTCACAGCCCTGGGGTTAGAGTTACATGTGGTTGTGAACCTCCTGGAGTGGCTTCTGGGAATTGAACTTAGGTCCTTAAGAGGAACAGCCAGTGCTTTTAACTGCTACGCCAATTTCTCCGGCCCTTCCTTCTTGCTTCTTTTGTGTCGGGTTTTGATTTGACAGGATCTTGCTTAGTTGACTAGGCTGGCCTGAAACTACTGTGTAACCCAGGCTAGCCTCCAGGCAACCTCCTGACCCAACCTCCAGGATACCTGGACATCTGCTAACATCCATTCTTTCATAGTTACTATTATTCCTTATTAACAACAGGGGAAACCAAGGCACAAAAGACAAGTGACCTGTTTCAGGTCACCGGGCCAATAAGGCTACAGCTGTAAATGCCACTATTCTGTATGCAAACAGAGGTACAGTTGGGAGCTCAGAGAGTGTCTATTACTTTGCATAGTCAGCCATCTCCTGTTGGTATCAGAGACTCCTTCTCAGGGTGTGGTGGCACACACCCTTAACACAGCAGGAGAGGCAGGAGGATTGTCAGTTCCAAGCCTGCCTGGGCTACTGAGCAAGGCCTTATGTCCAAAAAAACCAAACAGATATTTGACTCTGGGCCTTGGGGCATAGCAAGGAGGAAGAAGAGGAAGGAGGAGAAGGAGGAAGAGGAGGAGGAGCAGCCACTGCCATTGTTTTTCTGCATCTGTTCGTTTTTTTGGTTTCCTCTTCCTGGTGGCTAAATTTTCTACTTTGCTTCTCAACTGCACCGCCACCCACTTCCTTATGCTGAGACTTTAAAATGAATTACATTCTGGGCACATTTGCCTCCCTTCATCCTTCAGCTGCCTGAAGCTCAGGAAACCCAGCTGGAAGCAAACAGGCTTATCTTTAATATGTTAAACTTACATTTATTTATGTGTGTGTTTGTTTATTTATTTAAGCAACTGTGGAGTCAGAGGGCAATTGTGAGAGCCGGTGCTCTTCCTCCATTGTGTGGGCCCTGGGGATTGAACACATGTCATCATGCATGAGGACAAGTGACTTTGCTGTGGAGCCCTCTTGCTGGCCCACCATAGACTTGTTTTCCATTTGTTTCTTCATACATTTGTTCCTTTGAGTCAGGCAGGGTCTCTCATAGCCTAGGCTGGCCTCACATTCACTATGTACCTTACAATGACATTGAACCTCCCATATCTGCAGTGCAAAGATTAGGGCAGTGGTCACACAACTGGCTATTGATGTGTGTGTGTGTGTGTGTGTGTGTGTGTGTGTGTGTGTGCTCAGGCACATGCTGTGGTGTGCATGTGAACCAGCTCAGAGGGCAATCTGAAAAGTTGTTTCTCTTCTTCCACGCTGTGGCTTCAGGGGATAGAACTAACGGTATCAGGGGTGGGAGAAGGTGTCTTTTTCCTGCTGCTGCAAGTTCCTTCCTCCCCCTTTATGAGGCAGGGTCTCAACGACTGCAGCTGACCTTGAACTCCTTGTGTAGCCCACTTCTGAATCTCTTGCCTCCACCTCCCAAGTACTGGGATTACAGGTGTGTACCACAATGTACAGTTCCTGTGGTGTTGGGGAAAGAGCCCAGGGTTTCTTGTGTGCTAGGCAAGTGCTCTACCCACTGAACCACATTCCCATGTCCAAGACAAATAAGTTGAAGCCTGAGAAGGCAAGGGTTAGAAAGCAGGTACATGGGAGCTGGATCCTAGCCCACGTCTGCAGTCCTTTGGCATTTACAGGGCCACCACTGAACAGGCTTGTTGGGAGCCGACCTTTAGCAGAAAGAGGCTAGAAAGCAGCTATCCACATGCTAGCCACGCCTCCAGGGCTTACGTCATATCCACACGCCTAAGTGTATAAACACCCTAGATTTCCCTTCAAATAAAGAGACTTGATCAGAACCTCTGTCTTGTCTCCATCCCTTGCGTCTCTTCTCTTCATCCTCACCCTCTCTCCCTCTAGACCCTGACTGGAAGACAGGAGTGGCAGTTTGAAGCCAGGCAGAGCTGAGCAGGCCGCAACATAGTAACTAACCAGGCTTTTTAAGTCTTTTGTCTCAAGCCAGGTAGAGCGGAGCCGGTTGCAACACAGGCTCACCATATCTTTCTCTGTGAAGCCCTGTCTGTCCCAGCCATTGCTAGGTCCACTGAGCCTTGTCCAGTTGCTCTGAGCATGCTCACAGATCCCGTTCCTCTTCCTCCTTTCAGTCTGTGGCTCACTGGAGAAGCAGGATTGTTTACAGTAAATGGAAACCAAACTTTTTCAGGAAGCTGTGTCCGATAGATTACAATGTTATTCTAGCCTGTAATGTACCTACCTGTGGGCTTTCAGATACAGCCAGGCTGTCTGGAAAAGGACCCTGAGGCTCTCAAGCTGCCTTTTGGGGTCAAGGCTAGGAACTGCAGAACTCTAGGTGTTTTTCTGGTCTCCCTGAACTTCCACCCGTGCATGCACCCTGACAACTGCCTGTCTTAAAGGTCATGAGGCGCTGGGACGTAGCAAAAGTTACCTGCAGACCTGGGTTCCCTAGGGTTCGATAAGGTAGGGCCTTCTCTACTGTATTTCCGAAACCTCAGAGCCCTGGCACCAGCCCCCTGGGTTGGCCCAGGGCTCAGCCTCAGCTCATAGTCCCTGCACCCTCTAGTGGTCACTTGAAGGAAGAACTAGCTCAGGGGACATGGGAGAAGCTGGTCTCCTCTTGGACAATCCAGGTAAGATAGAGAGCCGAGAAGGATGGAAAGCTCCGGTCGGGCACCTCATTCAGAACGATGCTCTGAATAAAACACTGGTGTCTCTGCCAGGAGCAGTGGTGAACACTTACCGGCTTCCTGAGAAGCTGAAGCAAGAGGATCATTTCAGTCCAGACACTTAGGCAACATAGCAGGACCCTGACTCAGACACACTCCCACCACACACAATTAAAAAGATAAAGGGGAAGCCAGGTGTAGTGGCTCATTCCTTGAATTCCAGCACTCTGGAGGATCTTTATGAGTTTTAGGCCAGCCTGGGATACACAGTGCGTTCAAGGACAATCAGAGCTACACAGTGAGACCCTATCTGGGGATCAGGGGACGGAGGAGCAAAAGAAGAGCAGGTTTCTGGAGAGATGTTTCCATGGTTAAGAGCATTTGCTGCCCCTGAAGAGGCCCTGGGTCCAGTTCCAGCACTCATGTGGCTCAAAACCCTCTGCAACTCCAGTTCCAAGGAATCCCACATGCTCTGGTCTTCTCTGGTGCCTGTGTGAGCATGACGTGCACACATGTGTGCAGGCAAACACCCATACACATAAAAGAAAGCAAGTCAATCTCTCTTAGGCATTTATTTGCTTTTTTATTTATGTTTGTGTCTGCAAGAGTTTATATATGGCACATGTACGCAGGTCCTGGAGAAGAATAGAGCTTCTAATTCTTTGGAACTGGGGATGTGAGCCACCTAATATGGGTGCTGAGAACCGAATCCAGGTCCTCTGGAAAAGCAGCAGGTGCTCTTAACCACTAAGCAAGCCATCTCTCTAACCTCAAATAAATAACGCATAAAGAGAAAAGCAAGAAAGAAAACAATTGTTGGATCTTTTCAAACAAATGAGCTCTCTCCACTAGTGGTAAAGTAATCTTTTCTGGCAGGTGACTGTGTTCCTTGGTGGGGGCATGCTGCACCTGCTTGAAGGTGGGATGCCTTTGTTCAGGGACGAAGACTTCAGCCCCATCAATGGGTAATGCTGGGTCTCAGCCGTGAGCTGGAAAGTGGCAGTCCAGCAGAGGTGGCTGCTGGGAAATGCATCAGAAGCCAAAGCAGGTATCCTTTCTGATCTGGAGAGATCTAAGCTCACGGAGGTGCTTATTAAATATGTTCCAACTCACATCTTTGAGACTGCTCTGGGGCTCAAAATGGAGCCAAGGGCTGATGGAACTGTCCTTCTGGATGGGAACCAGTAAGAGGTCTAATCCCATTGCATGCTTCTCTGTCCAAGAAATTAATCTGTGTATTGTTAAACTGGGGATGGAACCTAGAGCCTCACACACAGAAGACAAGCAGTCTGTCCCCGAGGCACAGCCCCAGCCCTCCTTTTTACCTTTTGAAAAAAGGTCCCTCCATAAGTTGTCCAGGCCAACCTTCAGTTTGTTCTGCCTTCAGTCAAGGCAGGCCTTGGCCTCCCAGCCTTCCGGCCTCAGCCTTAGAACTATAGCTGTGCACCACTGTGCCCAGTTTAGATGCCTACATTCTAAACAAACTCTGTAGAGACTGCATGGGAGCTACTGATGGGGAAGAAATCTTGGCATCTCAGGTCTAAGGTGAAAGTAGCTAATTTGTTCAAGATGGGGTACTTGAAGGCCACCACAAATCCACATTGCAGCTGTTGTTTCTAGGTGCTGGAGACGCTATACCCCACTACTGAGCTGCACTCCCAGGGCCTAGCCTGGCGTCTGAGGCCTCCATCTGCTGGCAAAGCCTTCTAACATTCATCAGGCCCTTTCAGGAAGAAGGGCAGTGAGACCATTTATTTATTTAGAGACAGTCTCCAAAACAAAACAAAAGAACAAGGACTAAAGGACCCAGGAGGGAGAGGAAGAGGAGGAGAAGCAGAGGGGGTGTGTGATAAGTATGGTTCAGCAGGTAAAGCTGCTTGCTATGCAAGTCTGAGGAACTGAGTTCAATCTCCAAAACACTCTTAGGGTGGAAAAAGAATCGATTGTCTCTGTTGGGGTCCAGGAGTTACCCCACAAACAACATCCACCCCAGTCTCAGTCAGACAGGGAGTTTATTGAGCACCCACCCCAGGACTGATCGATCAGACTGGTAACCCCAAGTCAGAATCCTATACAGTTTTTAAGCCTGAAACCCATGATCATCTGTGCCAAGTTACTCCTCATCGGTTGGGTTACTCAACTGTGGTGGGGCAACTGGGCTTGCCTAGCATTCATGTCCCAACTTGCCAACCAGGATGTCAGTTACCCATGTAACGTGTCTGTCAAGTAGGATGTCAATTCCTAGGGAGGTCTTGGGAACTTAAAACTTCATTCGACTCTTATTTAAAATGGAGGTTTTATTCCAAGTGGCTTCTTATACTGGTGCAGGTGTCTTTCTTATGTTGGGGTCCATCCCAGGGGCAGCTAATAAAGGCAAAAACCATCAAAGCTCATACACAGGTGTAGGAAGTGCTGTCAGGCAGTTGGTTCAGGTCAAGCTTATTGTAGCTAACTATATAAAGCAGTTCTAACGGACCTCTATTGTGATTGGAACACCAAAGTGTAGAACGTAACAAAACATGCAATCGGGCATGAGAAGATTCCTAGTAACAGTACATGAGGAAATTCCCTTGTAATATTAGTAATAGCATAAAATGGCAGCTAGACAGGCCTTAACATCTACCAAGTCGTTCTCTGATCTCTAAACATGAAACAGAGCATATGTACCGCACTGATAGTAAATAAAAAGTTGTAAATAGGAAAGGGGGCTAGAGAGATGGCATACCTCTTGAGAGCACTAGCTGTTCTTCTAGAGGACTGGGGTTCTATCCCTGCCATGGACAACGATGGCTGAACCAGGATCCTTATTTCCAGTTTCATGGAATCTGTCTTCTTTGGGGCTTTGCTGGTCAAAGGTGTATATAGGCACAGTGCCGACAAAACACCTAAATAAGTCTCATGGTGGTGACGCAGGTCTTTAATCCCAGCACTTGGGAGGCAGAGGCAGGCAGATCTCTGTGAATATGAGGCCAGCCTGGTCTACAGAGCGAGTTCTAGGACAGCCTGAGCTACACAGAGAAACCCTGTCTCGAGAAACAAAACACAAAAACAAAACACCTAAATATGTAAAAAGATCTTTTAGAAAGATAAGAAGGGAGACAGGACGAGCACTCTAGGAGCCAAGGAAGCTCCCTGTGAATATCGTCTGTCGTTCTCTGGCCAGGGATGAAGACAGAAGTGAGAACATGCTAGCTCTTCACTGCTGTCAGACGGGAGCCAAGAAAGGAGTCTGATGTCAGGCAGCCTGAGGAAAAAAGCAGGCAGACAAGCAAGCAAGCAAGCTGGCCAGTCAGCTGGCAGTTCCCTAACTCCAGGTCTTCGGAAACTGCATTTGTCTTTAGGCTGGAGGAGCTCACAGTGGTTTTGAATTTCAGAAAGAGATCACCACAGACAAAGATGATTATCACATCAAACAGACAATTTAATGCATTTCTACCAGCCACTGATTTGATGCAGGACCAACAATCAAACACAGCTTCCATGATGGCGCCAGCAACACTCAGCCAGAAGAGAAAAATGAAAAAAAATAAAAATAAACCCTTTTCTCGGATCTAATTATTTAATTATTTATTTTTTTCCAAGACAGAGTTTCTCCATGTATCCCTGGCTGTCCCGGAACTCACTCTATAGCCCAGGCTGGCCTCAAATCCATAAAGCTCTACCAGTCTCAGCCTCCAAGTGTTGAAATTAAAGGCATGTAACCACCACTGCCTGGCTGACTTATTTTTGTTTTTATATGTATGGGTGTTTTGCCTATATGTGTGTCTGTGCAACACCTGCTGTATGTCTTGTGCCCAAGGAGGACATCAGATCCCCTGGAACTGGAGTCACCAACAGTTGTGAGCCCCGTGTAGGTGCTGGGAATTGAACCAGGGTTCTCTGGAAGAGCCACCAGCACTCATAACCCCCGAGCCATTTCTCCAGCCCCCAGCTGAGCCATCTTTTAGCCACTAAATGAAAAAATAAAATAAAAAAGGAAGGGACATGATTGCTCCTGGGTATGGAGGAGGAAGAAAAGGAGGAGGTTTTATTGTAGATAAAAGGGAGATCACAGATAGAGGCACTTGGGAGAGTCCAGAGGGAACATGACCAGACTGAAGCAGACCACGTGAAGAAAGGGGAACGGGACAGAGAGGAGCCTGACCAATAGGCCAGGATCATAAAGGGGAGATGAAAAGACCAAGTAACCAAAATGGCTGGATCATATAGGGAAGGGCAACCCAGCCTCTGGTCTGCAAAAGTTTAGCGTAGGGAGCAGGGTATGCTAGTCATCCCCTGTAACAGGTAGGGACTAAGGGAGGCTGGGAGAACCTCAAGGCCAAGTGTTCTTTGTTTTGTTAAATAGACACCTCAGCCACTTGTCTGGGGCTTTGAAATTTAACACCCCAGCCTTCTTGTAGATAATAAATGAATGATAAGGGACCCTGACTTACTATGTACTATGACTAAGTACTATGACTACTTCCTGCTGACACTGGGTATACATTTGAAACCCCTAGGTCCCTGGTCCTGGTACCTGGGAGAGGGGAGAGATCCCACCCTCAAGAATAGGCAGCAGGTGGGGAAACAGGCTGTTGATTGACAGTGCTTATCTGGAATCCTTTTGACCTGTGAGAGGTGGATTCAAGTTGATTCCCTGAGGCTTCCAAGAATTTGAGTTTACAAAAAGAGGTAAGCTTTAGATATATTAGCATCGGCACTGTTTGTAACCTGCCCTGAAATCCATGGTGTAGAAAAGACAGTAGACTCACACCTTTGAGTCACAGTAGAAGCTTGGGGACCCAAAATGACTTTGGGTTAAAAGGATGACCACTCTTTCCTCTATCCGGAAGGCTGGCTGTGTATGGACCAGACAGTTTTACCACTATCAGAAGTATTTCAAGTTTATACTTAGAAGACAATCAAAGGAAATTTAAAATCTCAGCTTGTGACTATGATCATTGTAGTCTGGAGCTAGACTGATGGCTCATCATAGTAGTCTGTGCTTACCGGAGCTAGACCGATGGCTCATCAGAACTCCACTGACTGATGTTAAAACTGACCTTTTGAAGTCTTAATTTTTTTTTTTTCTGAGACAGGGTTTCTCTGTGTAGCCCTGGCTGTTCTGGAACTTACTCTGTAGACCAGACTGGCCTTGAACTCAGAAATCTGCCTGCCTCTGCCTCCCAAGTGCTGGGACTAAAGGCGTGCGCCACCACTGCCCGGCTTGAGGTCTTAATGAAACAAGAGCATAGAGAGGGAAAGAAATCCAAAACATTTTGTTGTTGTTGTTGGGTTGTTTGTTTGTTTGTTGGGACATTTCCTTTGTATAGCCCCGGCTGTTCAGGAACTAACTGGCTTTGTAGAGCAGGCTGGCCTTGAACGCACAGAGATCTGCCTGTCTCTGCCTCCTGAGGGCTGGGATTAAAGGCATATGCTTCCATGCCCGGCCTGCATTTTTAAGTCTTCGTCACTCTCTTAGGCCCTTAAAACCTGCATGAGCTTTAAACTTTTTCTTTCCATCCTATCATTTACCACGAGACACAGGCAGTGGAGAACTGGGAGCAGCCACTGTAAAGCAAACTTCCTTTAAAGAAAGGAATAGTAAAATGTTACTCTGAAGCCTGTTTTACCAATTTATCTCTTTTTAGAGTCTGGTAACAAGGCAAATACTTGTCTTTCTCGGCTGCAGACCTAGTGAGGTCTGAGGCCTGAGTTGTACATTCTAAGAGCAGGCTAGTGTAGCCTTGGCAAAGGAGCTAGTATGCTGTTTGCTGTTAAACAACAAAGCTGCAGTCAGTCAGCCAGTAACCTCAGAGATAAGGGAAGGATAAGTTACAGCAGGAGGCCTTTGTCTCTACTAAAATGAGAGACAGTTGCTCTAGGTCTGATGGCTGGGCAGTGGTGATAGGTCTTCAGCTGCCACACAGCAGCAAGCCTTTGGCTGTCAGACCCAGGTCTGAGAGATTTTCCTGTAGGAGCAGCTCGGGGGAATGGCCTTACTATGACCAGGCAGAGTAGGGCAATCAACCGCAGAGATTCAGTTTGTGTAGGGCCCTGGCAGACAGAGCACAGGGTATGGGGCTGTTTTGCCCAGTGGTTAGTGTTATTCTGGTAGCGTCCTTATGTCCCAACTGTCTTCTTTGGAGATTACTGGGCTCCCACTAGGAAGAGGAATTTGTCTCCATAATGTAAAGTTCAAATGTTTTGAATACCATATTCAGCAGATCTCTGAAGAGCTGGAGGACCATCTATTAAGAATGCTTTATTTGCTTTATGCTTAACTTTGAAAACACATTAAGGAGACTAAGCCTATTTCTGCAATTAATTGCATTAGTACTTAGCATGCATGGCTGCAAATATAGCTCTGAACAAATTAAGGATTTGATTATAATTTGATCATAAATATAAATTGATTTATTATTAGCTTGTTTGTTTTAATTACTTTTAACAGTTTATGATAAGACTAGTAGCTTTTGTAAGATTAGGATTTTTCAGAGTTATCTCTGATAACTCTGTAAAAGCCTTAAACATTTGAGTTCAAAATGTGACTGAATTCCCTTTAGCATCAAAGGAGTATCATAGTTCTTTTTTTTACTGTGGCTTAGTTTATCCAAATTCAGCTAACAAAGTGTAAGCTACAGCTTAACAAAGTGAGCAAAGATCAAAAAGCCAGACAAGTATCACTGTGAACCTGAGCAGACCTTAGGAATTTATAAACCTTATCAAATACACCTTATTTGTAAACATATGTTGTTACTTATCTCAATGTTGTTGAAACCTGGTGTTGAACAGTTATCAAAGACAAAGTAGTTAGGTATAACTCTCCGAGTCAGCTTTTGTTAATCTGTGTAGACCTTTATAACCTTAAAATTTTACCAGAAAAAAAAAATCTATACCAATCAAAGTACTGTGGAGACCTGCTGTTCTTTCCTTCATCTAAAAGATATGATGATAAGCAGAGAGCTCATTAGGACTAAGAAGTTTTATAATTGTTGCTTTATGCCATGTGGTCATCTTAAGATGGTGAAGTCACATGGCATTTACCCTTTAACATTAGTAAAGGTGGCTGCCAACCATGTGGTGGGTGTTTAAAAAAATCGATTTTTTAAATAGATTTTTAAGCAAGCACTGAATCTAAATTATATTTAAAGTATATTTAAACAAGAGTTAAAATATGTGTGTGTGTGTGTGTGTGTATGTGTGTATCTCATGTATAGATTTTAATTATAAGCTTTTTGTTATAAGTTTAGAGCCAAATTTTGTTTCAGACTTTATAGATTTTAAACCAAACCCAATGAAGTTATAAATCCTGAGACAGTTTACAGTATATTCTTAAGAGATTTTTTTTTTTGAGAGAAGAACACACAGAAATCATAGAGGTAAAAGTAGAACCTCAGAGATAACAGACAGCAGAAGATGTTAGAATCTTTGAGGATTTGGAAATCAAGTGCACCAATTTTTGGCCATTGATCTGTGCTGAGGCCAAGCTGCAGTAGTAAAATCTGTGGAGGTAGAGACAAAGTGGAGGGAATTTCTAAGAGCTCCAAGAGCAGAAGCTGTAGGAGGGACAGGCCTAGGAGCAAGCAAGGAAGAGAGAGCAGGCAGCTCCAATCAAGTAGAGGAAACTTTTAAGAGAGAGCAAAGAACAGGAACTTCCAGGCCTGTAGGTGGGACTGTGGTTCGTAGTGGGTAGAGGAGAAGAATACCTGCCACAGGTATCAGTGCAGCGACAAGGAGGATATAATGTCCTTGTAACAAGAATTTCCATCAGTGTATTTCCAAGTGGAATGGGAAACTTGTCAGAAAGTTCAAATCACAGAGGAAACCTGTCCCTCCTCCTTGTGACTGGAGCCCACTGGGGGCGAGAGGAACTTGCTGGTGTGGCTTTTGTAGTGAGAGGAAACCAAGGAGGCAGCTTGAGGTACCGGTAGAGGGGGAGACAGGGGAAGTGTCTGGGTGGGCATAGCACACTGCAGGAGCCAGAAGAGTACACAGAGTGTGGCACTGCCCATGTGAGAGCACAGCAAGCAAGAGCCCAGAGAAGCACTTAAAATGAGTAGGTGAGAGTCTAATGGTTACAGCAGGCCAGAGGGAAGCAGCAGCTGAAGAACTGGACTCTAGACTTTGGAATCAAATCTTGTGGCAGGCAGAAGCCAGCAGAAACAAAGGATCCGTACATATCTTAGGAGAGTCTGATTAGCAGCTTGGTTTGGAGCCTGGGAGAGAACTCATTTATGTCACTCCCACGACTCTGCCACCAGAAGAATGACAAGAAGAAATAAAGAGGAGAGGACATGACTGCTCCTGGGGAGGGTGGAGGAGAGAGTTTACTGCAGATAAAAGGGAGGCAGAGCATAGCCAGAGGCAGAGACGTCTGGGAAGGTCCAGAGTGGACTGACCAATGAACACTGAACCAGGCCATGTGAGCAGAGAGGGTGGAGAGAGCGGGGAGCCAGGCCAAACAGCCAGGAGGATAAAGGGTAGATGAAGAGACTAAATAACCAAAATGGCTGGATCATATAGGAAAGGGCAGCCCCCAGACCCTGGGCTGGAGAAGTTTAGGGTTAGGTGCAGAGTATGCCAGCCATACTCTGTAACAGGTAGGGACTGACAGATGCTGGGAGAACCCAGTGGCCATGTGTACATTAATGTGTTAAGTAGGCACCTCAATGTTTGTTTTGAGTATGAGACCTAACTTTTTTTTTCTTAATCTTAAAAATATTTGACATTTTTTATTATACTTTAGAATTTGATTTTAAAATGTTTACCTTAATATGTTCTTTTATTTATGATATTTTATTATAATAAAATATTTTATAGTACATATAATAAATATATATTATATAATACTTAAAAAATTTTTAAGATTTTATGTTTATTATTTTATGTATGTGAGTATACCATTGCTGAGACACCAAAAAGGGGCACTGGATCCTATTACAAATGGTTGTGAGCTGTGTGTGGTTGCTAGGAATTGAACACAGGACCTCTGGAAGAGCAGTCTTGACTTCTGAGCCATCTCTCCAGCCCCATAATATAATCATTTTTTATTATAGTAAAAGTATTTACTTTCATTTTTTGAGCCAAGATCTCTCTCTACATAGCTCCAGTTGGTTCCCAGCATTTCACAAAACTAGGCACGGTGCCACACCACTCTCATTCTTGAACTTGGGAGGTGCTGGGCCTAGTAGCGTAATGCCTTTAATCTCAGCACTCAGGAGACAGAGGCAGGAGGATTTATGAGAATTTGAGGCCAGTCTGGTCTACATAACAAGTCTCAGGATGACCAGGATGACACAGAGAGACCCTGCCTCAAAGCAAAACAAATGTGTAGTAGTCTTCCTGCCCTGCCTGTCTCTTCCCAATTTTTCAACCTCAGATGCTCAAATTTTTTACTGCTGTTATTCTTACACTGTTAGTTGGTCCTTCCAGGGAGTATTTGTGCATATCCTAGCAACTAATTCTATATATTCTCCCCCTTCCCACGGACACACTTTTAAATATTTTAAGAAAAATTTAAACAGAAGCAAAGTAGAGGACTCTGATGAACAGCAGAGCTAACAGCTCACCCTGGCACCCCATCAACCCCTCCTCCCTCTCAAGGTCTCCTCCCTAGGTAGCCTTGGCCCCTGACCTACTCTAGTCTGAGACTCATGGAGATCGACCTGCCTCTGCTTCCTGAGTGTTGCAACTGAAAGTAGGTGTGCCACCCTGCTTTCTCTCCCCCTTCGCCGTTGCCGCCGCTGCCTCCGCCGCCTGCCTCCAGCTCCTCCGGTTTTTTGGTAGTGTTGGGATTCAAACCCAGAGCTCCTTGCCTACTAGGGAAGCATCCACCACTGAGTTACACACCAGTCTAAACGTTAAGTGGTAATTAGTTAACCATTCTGTGCTCCTGATGGGTTCCTCGCGCACATCCGCCCAAGAACTATCTGGATTAACAGGATTCTTGAATGGAGCACGAACACACACACACACACACAAACACACACACCAGTTAATTTTAATATGCCTTGACTAGCTTAATGGCTGGGCTTTTCTAATCTTTCCCGCTGCCAGCAAACACTCCCCTCTGGTACTCCTGAGTTAACATCTTTTCAAATCTATAGTTCACCTCTGCTACCCCAAACACAATTGGGGAAGTAGCCCATGTGGCCACTTTCCCTGATTCTCACGTGTCGGCGGGCCTTTAGGTCTGGCCTTTCTTCTCCATCATGGCGATCTCTGCCTCCTTCCTCTCTCCCAGTTCTCAGCCCATGCAAATCTAAAGGGCCCGCCTCAGTCTACCTGCCTAGCCATTGGCTGTTGCCTCTTTATTGATCGACCAAACACCAATTGGGGACAAGGACCTTCAGCGTAGATTTCCGATTTGGGGGGCCGGATTAATTCAAAGCATTAGGACCAATCCCCAACAAAAATGCTCAACTATTTCTTTTTAGAGAGGAAAAAAATATTGAATCATGTGGCTGCATTCTAATGCATGCTGAAAACTTTCCTGTCTCTATCCGGAAGTTGCTAGTTCATCCACCTGTTGTTTCCCAGGGCCTCACAGGACTCTCTTCCGTTTGAGAATTCTGGAAGTTCTGGCTTTCTCCATCAACGTCCCCTAATTCAATCCTTGCCTTCCTGACAGATTTCTTTGTGAGTCTAGAGTTCACAAAGTCAAGTTCAAGGAACTAAGCAGTGCCAGGCAGGCTTGAATAATCTTTCTTTGCATAATTTAGCACATTAGATATTCCTGAAATACCAAAAAGCCTTTCTCTCTTTTTGTTTGTTTGTTTGCTTGCTTGCTTGCTTGTTGGTTTGTTTGTTTTTAGACTTAGCACTTTGCTAAAAGTCCTGGTCAGAGTGCTTCAATTTGGGGCTTCAGACATGCCTTCGCAGTTAAAAGCACTGACTGCTCTTCCAGAGGACCAGGGTTCAAATCTCAGTATGCACAGGGCAGCTCACAACTACCAACTGCCTATAACTCTATTTCCAGGGTCTGGCAACCTCATACAGACATTTGTGCAGACAAAACACCAATAAATATAACAAAAATAAATAAAATTTTAAAAAACTTAAAAAAAAAAAAGGGTGCTTCAATTTTAGTTTCAGTGTTGCTGAATACTAAAGTGGGTAGGTAATAAGAAGTGGTGGGAACTGTGACAAACTGTATACTTTAGGCTGGCCTCAAACTCTTGGAGGAGCTGAGAATGACCTTGAACTTTTGATCTTCCTGCTCCTACATCAAGAGGGCTGGGATTACAGCATCTGCCACTGTACCTGCTTAATGTAGACTGAACCTGTGTCACTGTATGAGGGGACTACTTTACTGAATCATCTTTCCCCTTTCCTCAATTTCTTTGTTTTTTAATTTTACTAATTGTGTGTGTGTGTGTGTGTGTGTGTGTGTGTGTGTGTGTGTGTGTTTAGACATGCACATGCCATAGCAGGAATTCAGAGTTCAAAGGACAACTTTGTCTCAGGAGTCACTTTTCTCCCTCCATGCTGGGTTCCAGAATCAAATACCAGGCTTGAAGAACAACTGCTTTTACCCCACAGACAAATTCTGTTGGCCAACATTAGATGTTACGGGAACAGTTCAGGATGTGGCTCAATTTAAGGAAACACAGTCTACCTCAGTGGGAAGGCCTGGCATAGAGCCCAGGGCAGTGTGTTGACATCTCAGACCAGGAAGTAAAGAGAAAGGAGCTAGGAGGGCCATGACTGAGCATTCTCGGCTTGACACGCTTCCTCCAATCAAACCTCTTAAAGGTTCCATTACCTCCCCAAAAGCACCACCAGCCACGGACCAAGTGTTCATACATTATTGGAGATATTTTAATCCAGACCAAAGTATAAGATTTGGCTATGTAGACCAGGCTGGCCTGGAACCTGCTCTTGAGGGAACCTTCCCTCAAGCTCTTGAGTGCTGGGATGAACAGCCTGTGCCACCACAGCCCGCTCTCCTAGGATTCTTACACATCGCCCATATCCCCGCATCTCAGTAAGAGGAACTGAGGAGATGTTTCAGAGCATCCCAGGGATGGCTCAGGAGTCTAGGGAAGAGCAATAGGTTCTGTTTGTTTGTTTAGTTTGGTTTTGGAGGCAGAGTTTCTCTTTGTAGCCCTGGCTGTCCTAGAACTCATACAATTCTGGCTGTGTCTGTCTCTCTGGGTGCTGCGATTGAAGGTGTGCACCATGATGCCCAGCTTATAAAATGA